>NC_060146.1:104172356-104807356 GCF_021461385.2 Schistocerca piceifrons
GAGTGCTATTCCGTATCTCGAGACCTGCCTTGTGGTGGCGCTCGGTCTGCGATCACACAGTGGCGACACGCGGGTCCGACATGTACTAAATGGACCGCGGCCGATTTAAGCTACCACCTAGCAAGTGTGATGTCTGGCGGTGACACCACATTAACAATCACTGGAAACACTGCACTAAAAAGTCGGCACGAAGATGCCACACCACAGGCAAGGGCAGATGGGGTGGGGGGGGACCTGGGCAGATGAGGGGAAAAAAGTAGGGATGAGAGGAAAAACGAAAGTGGGGGAGACCGATGGAGGGAGAGGACTCAGAAGGAGGGAGCAGGGCAGAAGCGAGAGGGAATGGGGAAAGGCAGATAAAGGAAACGCAAAAGGACTCCATGGGAGAGAAGGGAGGCAGAGAGTGGGTAGGCGAGGAAAAGCAGGATGGAAGGTGGGGGGGAAGAGGGAGCCCAGGAAAAGGACAGAGGAAAGGAGGGGGAGGTGAGGATCAGAGTTGATAGGAGGGATAAATAGAGGGAGAGAGGACATCATCTTGGAGAGGGAGCTGACGGAAGCCACCTTGGGAGAGGAGGGTAGGGGGGACACAACAGTGAAGGTGCAGCAGAGGGCAGGGGCTGGAGAGGAGAGGAGTAACCAGGGGACGAGGTGGGAGGTGTAGAGTATGTGGATATGTACGAGGAATAGGAGCGGATGGGGGAAAGGAATCAGGTCATACAGGATCCGCATGGGGGATGGGAGGCGTATACGGAAGACGAAGCGGAGTGCATGACGCTCAAGAATCTGGAGGGACTTATAGAATTTCGAGGGGGGGGGGGGGGGGCGGATATCCAGGCGGGACTGGCATAACAGAGGATGGGACAATGGGACAGGTTAAGGATTAGTAGGTGTGGAGGATGGTAGAGGGATTCAACCCCCATGTCCGGCCAGAGAGGAGTCGGAGGCGGTTGTGGGCTTTGGATTGGATAGAGTGGAGATGAGTGACCCAGATGAGGTGACGGTCAATGGGGAGGCCAAGGTAGGTGAGGGTGGGAGAGAGGTGGACAGGATGGGTGCAGATGGTAAGGGAGAAATCGTGGAGCGGAAGGAGCGAGTGGTACGAGCTACGATGTTTGCCTGCCATGTACAGGAGGTAGAGGGAAGGGAGAGGACAGAGCCCTGGGGCACACCTGCAGAGGGGTATAAGGTGCGGGAATCAGCGTTACGGAGAGAAACAATTAATGTGGGAAACCAACATTCGTCCACTAACCCCCACATGTGGCGTTAAGATAAAACTTCATAAGAAACCATCGTCTTATCGTCATGGGATAAATAAAAGCTTTATGGAATCTGGAACCGGGAATACAATGACAAGTATACCTACAGTGTCTGCTGGACAGGAAAACTATGGCAAACCAAGGAAAATTTAAGAAATCTTACGTAACACGGAGCCAACCGCGTTTCGGCGTACACAGCATAGAGCTCTGCGTACAGCTGTCAAACAGTAAATAACGCGGTCGAGAACAGGAGACGTCAGTCCTCTAAGGCGGCTACACAAACATAGAGTCGTGGATGCAAGATTGTAAGACCGTAGTAGCAGACAGTAAAGGTAGATGGCGTTGGCTAACCCAAGTGCTTACAGAAAGCGATTGCACAACTGAATTACACATGCGGAAGACAAATTAGGTAAATCAGTGTAAAACTGAATTTAGTGCAAGAATATTAATGAAATAGGTGGAAAACACAAAATTTGTATGGATAAAAAGATATCTATAAAGTGTAAAATTATTTAAACATGTCAAGCAGTAAAACTGAAAATGATGCTAAAACATTAGTCAGATAAAATCAGGTAAAAGATAATTTCATTCACAATGAAAGCTATTGGTGTATTGGATACCATAATATCACAATAATATTGATTTCAGCTAACCAATCGAGCATTCAGTAAAATACATTTTCCTGTACCGGAGTGTTTCAGGATTTCAATTTTCTCTACATGATTTAGAACTTTCCCTTTGCCGGCGGTATGGAGTACATGTAAATTCCTCAACGTCGGCGAGCGGTGCCTACTTTCTTCCACAGAACTAATTGTAGGCTAGGTGTTTAGTTGCGATCACACCCCGAGCAGTTTGCAGCAACTTTTCCGATAACTGATATATCGTGAATCGCCGGTTTTCTCGTATTTCACCATCAGTTTTCTGTAGCAGTTCGTTGCTGACTGCAGAATGGCGGGCTCATCTGCAGTCATCATGAAGCTTCCTTCTTCCGCTGTTGAACAAACGGTACGATTGAGACGTAACACCTTCACTCGTCACATTCCGTCCACACGCACCGCAAATTCCGTGATGAATGACAGGAGCTTTGAGACTTCTTGGCACTAAAACTATATTACAGCCAACGTCCCTGCCGCAGTTGTAACACCAGTTCCCGTCAGATCACCGACGTTAAGCGCTGTCGGGCTGAACTAGCACTTGGATGGGTGACCAACCGGCCTGCCGAGCGCTGTTGGCAAGCGGGGTGCACTCAGCCCTTGTGAGGCAGACTGAGGAGCTACTTGATTCAGAAGTAGAGGGTCGGGTCTCGTAAACTGACATACGGCCGAGAGAGCGGTGTGCTGGCCACATGCCCCTCCGTATCCGCATCCAGTGACACTTGTGGGCTGAGGATGACACGGCGGCCGGTCGGAACCTTTGGGGCTTTTAAGGCCTGTTCGGGAGAGCAGGAAGACTGTATTACAGGAGGCACATCAAATGTAGTGCAGCGGAATTTTCGACTGCAACGCTAAATCAGAATGGCTACTGTAGGCGAACTAGAAGCATTGTGGCTTTCTCACTATCGCAGCTGGATCCAGAGCGTCAGTGTGTACCGGCCGTTACGATCCCCCCTCCACTTACAACACTGCGAGAAACCGGAGATTACTTTTCTCGTGAAATCGGAATAATCGTACGTTTTGGCTTTGCAAGAAAGAAGTAAAGAAACATTAGCAAAGTCACTATTTTAAGTTATTAAATGATTACATGGTTGTCGTGGTCTTCAGTATTAAGACTGGTTTGAAGCACCTCTCCAGGCCAATGTATCCAGTGCAAGCCTCTTCATCTCCTGCAACTTGCATCCAGTTGAATCTACTTTCTGTGTTCGAGCCTTGGTCTCCAATTTTTTGGCCGCACATTTCCTTCCATTAGGAAATCGACGATTTCTTGACGCGTCAGCATGTTTCCTATCAACTGATCCCTTCTTGTAGTCAAGATGTGCCTGAATTCCTTTTCTGGACCATTCGATTCAGTACTTCCTCATTAGTTTCTCGAACTACCCATCTAATGCCGAGCATTCTTCCGTAGCACCGCACATCCAAAGTTTCTGTTCTGTTCTTGCCCGAAATGTTTCTAGTTCACTTTCCAGTTCAGTACAAGGCTACACTCAAGACAAATACTTTCATAAAATAATTACTAACGCTTAAATTTTTTTTCGATCTTAGTAAATTTATATTTATGGAAATGCTTTTATTGCTACTGCCAGATTACGTTTTATACACTGTCTACTTCGAACATGATCAGTTATTTTACTGACAAATAGCAAAAGTTATGTACTAATTTTTGTACCTCATTTCCTTATATAATTAACTGACAATCACTCTCTTTGACTATGTGCCTTGGCCCTCGATTTTCATCTTCTAACCTCTTTTCAAGACACTATCGATATCGTTCAACTACTCTACCAAATGCTTTGTCATCTCTGAGAGAATTACAGTGATGTCGGGAAACATCAAGGCTTTTATTTCTTCTCCATCAACTACAATTCCCATTCCCAGATTCTCCTTGGTTTCCTTTAATGCTCGCTCAATGTACATGTTGAATAACATCGCGGGTACGCTGCAACCCTGTCCAACTCCCTTCTCAATCACTCTCTCCCTTTCATGTCTTTCGACTCTTACAAATGCAGTGTGGTTCTTGTGCAAGTTTAAAATAACATCCCTCTATCTGTATCTTATCCGTGCTACCTTCAAAATTTCCCAGTTTGTAATGAAGTCCACACCGTCAAAGCTTTCTCTGAATCCAAAAATTTCATCTGTATCTTTACCGTGCTACCTCCAAAATTTCACAGATTGTTATCGAGTCCACACTGTAAAAAGCTTTCTGTGAATCCACACATTCTATAAATGCGACCTGCCTTTGTTCCACCTATTTTTTAAGATACATCAGAGGGTCAGTTTTGCCTCTCAAGTTCCTACATTTTACCGAAACCCAAACTGGTCTTTACTGAGACTGACTTTGACCAGGTTTTCATCCTTCTGTAAAGCAGCGTATTCGTTGTACAAAGGATGCAATTTTTAGATTTTCGTATTTCGTTGTGTCTCAGAATCCTTGTAAACGGCCGCCTCGTAACAAACAACGAAATGTCTTCAAAAACCGAAGAGATACAGCGGATTTGCACCAGTCGATAAACTAAACAGACTGGATGTCAAAAAGATAACTGTATACACAACCGTTGTGTATTTGCGGATCTGCAAGGGACGTTCAATAAGTAATCCAACTTTTTTTTTTCCAAAATAAAGTTGTTTTTATCGAAGATTTCAAAACACCATATTATTTACCACTCTTTTGGCTACAAAACTCTATTTTTGAACGTAATTTCGGTTTGAGGTGACGGCCTTACCACACATTATTGGGGGACCTGAATACCCGTATGGTACCACTCTACTGGTCGACGTCGGAGTCAGCACCTTGCTGCATCAATAACCTCCCCATCACAAGTACTGCATCCCGCAGAGTGCATCCTACATTGAGCTAAACAGATGGAATATCCGGGTTGCAGGGTGGGTGAGGAAGAACAATCCCGTGAAGTTTTGTGAGCTTCTCTGGGATGCACAGACTTGTCTAAGGCCTTGCATTGTTATGGAGAAGTAGAAATTCGTTTGTGTTTTCGTGCCGACAAACACGCTGAAATCGTTTCTTCTGTTTCCTGCGAGATGCACAGCTGTGTGAACTAGCCAAGCCAGTTGGAGATTGGGCAGGTATGCATGACCTTGTTATGATGATTACGAGCCTCTAGCCCAATGACTCACCGTGCTTTTGTTCACTTCAAGGTCTCCGTAAATATTCTGCAAACGCCATTAAATATCTGTGATGCTCTGGGGTTCCACCAAAAGAAACTCAATGGCAGCTCTATGCTTGGAACGCACCTCAATTACAGACGCTGTTATCTTCCGGAACCTTGTTGCGATGATGACAAACCTCTAGCCCAACGACTCACCGTGCTTTTGTTCACTACAATGTCTCTACAAATATTCTGCAAACGCCTGTAAATATCTGCAATGCTCTGGGTTTCCACCAAAAGAAAATCAATGGCAGCTCTCTGCTTGGAAGGCACCTCAATTACAGACGCTTCTATCCATTGGAACTATAGTGGCTGAAGAGGAAATATTCCACGATGTCCCACAATCAATTCCGCACTTTTTTCAGCCGAAACCAAACCGAGAAGAAAAAAGTGTGACATTAATTATTGAACGCACCTCCTACACATTTGTGTTCATGACTGCTCGTATACATGACAAATAGACTAAGTTGATTTCAAACGCCATTGTCTGTAGCAAGTGGCAGTGGCGTGCAAGCGTGAAACAGGTTCTCTTCCTCCCCCCCCCCCCCTTCCTTCCCTCCCACCACTAACGTCCCAGTAGCCTTGTACGCCTGCTCCCAGCGACGCTGTTAAGTCCTGTAACTTGGTCCCAGTGTCGTGCCCTGGGGGACCCGCTGTCGTATAACGGAGGACAAAAGGCAGGAGAGAGGGATAGAGGGAGGGTGGGAGAGGGAGAGAGAAAGAGAGAGAGAGAGAGAGAGAGAGAGAGAGGGAGGGAGAGAGAGGTGGAGCAGCACGGATAGAAGCCTTACTGCACCAGCATATGCTGCAAACACCCAACGACGTAACTTGCAAGCTTTTGTATTACAACACTTTATACCAAAACTACTACAAAATATGTTATGCACCATTTACTTGTTCAACAGGATCCGGACACCACTATGAAGTGTGAAAATGACCATTGGATGTCACGAGAGACGAAACCGGTGGTATATGCTGAGGTGACAAAAGTGTTGGGATAGCGATATGCATATATATACATAGTTGTACCATAGCGCACACAGGGCATAAAGGGCCAGTGCTTTGGCGGGGCTGTCATTTGTAGTCAGGTGATTCACGTAAAAAGATTTGCGACGTGATTATGGACGCACCTAGGGAATTAACAGGTTTTGAACGTGGAATGGCAGTTGGAGCCTGACGCATTGGACATGCCATTTCGGAAATCGTTGGGGAATTGAAAATTCCGAAATCCGCTGTGTCAAGAGTGTGCCGAGAGTAACAATTCCAAGCTCTGCCTCTCACCACGGACAACACAGTGACCAATGGCCTTCACTTAACCCTCCCATTACCAAGCTTTTTGACACCTCTATTTTACCAAGCGGGGTATTTAGACTACCCCAAAAGAGTTTTGTGTTTTATTGTAATTTTTATTCTCAGATTTCGTTATTTCCATTAAATCAGTTTATTTAGTATTGAAAAACAACTTTTCAGGTTATTAGAAGTATTTAATCAGATCACAGATACAAAGTACAAAAAAATTTTTATATCTTTCACTAAATTCAGTACTCAACGAACAGATAATTAACAATCTATGTACCTCAAAAGTGACTGCAGTAAAATAACACAAGACTTTATTCAACGTTTCAGTCAAGTACATTTTTGCAATGCATGCACTTCACAGTAACAGATTCTTCTCTGTGTGTATTACAAACAGGTTTCTTGCACGTTACACAACAGAATCTTGTTTTCCGATCTTCGTTTCTCTTGCAATTTTGACATCGTTGTGGCGTTGGTAACTTGGAACACTGGGTCTGGATCACTGCTGTGGGAACTGCAGTACCACAAGCTTTCAGTGCATCTTGTACATCTTTATGAAGACCGTTGATATTTTTGGCTCTTTCTTCCATGTTTCCTTTGCTGAGTCCAAATGCCAGTTCAGCCATGAAGAGTTTACGTCGGCTTCGGTTATTCTTCTGCCGTTCAGGAAATCTTTGAGTGTACAGAATCTATGCATTCAGTGCTGCAATATCTATCATTCCCATGAAGATTCTTAGTGGCCATCGCCTCGTTCCTCTAACACAACTGTATTTTCTTGTCATTCTGTCCCCATTATCTACAGCACCTTTGGTTTTGTTTTAGTGCAATATGATTTCGGGTGTGTGCACTTTCTTCACCACTCACTTGTCTCTCATTATGCTGAGTAGACAGTAGTATTACTGCCTTTCCCTTCTTTGGAACATAGGAAACTAGGGTCAAGTCATTTGTGAAACCAAACATTGAAGAGTGAACTTCTTTCTTTCAGTTTGGCAAGAATTCTTTCGGAATCTCTTTCTTATTGGAATGTAAGGTACCAACCAATGTCGTGTTTCGTTTTAGTAGTTCAGCAGCCAATGGAAAACTGGTGAAAAAATTATCAGTTGTTACACAATGACCGTTATTCAGAAATATTTTCATCAGATCCAAAACAACTCTCTGTCCTTGATTTACTTCCCGAGTGTTGTCCACCATTCCTGTGTAAATTTGGATCCGTAATAAGTAAGATGTCTTCACATCAGCACAAACCCAAATTTTAATGCCATACTTGCCAGGCTTTCTATTCATATAAACCCTAAAAGGTCAGTTTCCTCGGTACGTGCTAATCGTTCGTCAATAGTGACGTATTCATAAGGATAGAAGTTCTTGCACAAGTAAAAATGAAATTTGTCGAACACTACCCTGATGGCTTGTAGCTTGTCCTTGGTTTCTTCAATTCTCTGTGCTCTTGTATCTCTGTTGTCAAATTGCAAGAATTTCAGTATACACAAAAATCAGTTTCTTGAAATGGCAGCAGAAAAGAATGGTTGCCGAAGGGCAACATTACTTCCCCACAGATCGGAAGCACTTGTGCGATGTCCATGAGTTCGACCAGTTCCTATTAGAATTGCTAATACAGTGTACACTTCAGTTGCATTTATATCTCTCATTGTCATTCATGTCATTTTGTTCGAATAATGAGCTCCATTCCACAAAGAAATTACTCGTTTGACTTCCCTGTTCGTTTCTTCTATAATGATGCTCACGATTTCCGGTGAGATAAATAATAAATATGTCTCTGTTATTGTTTTACCATCATTCACTGGGCCAGGTGTTAGGTTCAAAATGTTGCGACGTCTACGCCGCCCACCTCTTGGTGGTTCACTAGAAAATTGTAGTCCATTTCTAGAAACAAAAAAAAATTCCAGTGTCTTCGTTTTCTTCTTCATGATCATCATCCTCTTCTTCTACTTGTTTACGTGAATGTGTAGTGTCTTCTGATATTTCATCATCAGCTTCATCTGATGCTATGAAATGGTCTTTGTCAAGAGGTTCTATAAATTCATTCAGTTCATTATCAATGTTCCATTCATTTTCATCGTCACTGACATCAGAATTGTATAGAATTGCCAAGATCTCTTCGCTAGAAAGTCCTTTGGACATCCTTACTTGCTGATGAAATACTGACTTGTGTAATGTCAGCTCAACAGTGAACGTCAAATTCAACTCAACAATAGTGTCCAGCAACAATAACAAACATTGGATCTAAAACTCAACAAAGAAGATGAATGACAGATATATTTCCCAAAATCTTATTATCTACAAATAAGAAAATAAGACGTTTCATACCAAGCGGGGTAGTCTCACAAGCCCACCAATAAATGACTTGAATAACAATGATAAAGCCAAAAAAATTAGACAGTCCTGAGTGTGAATTCAACGTCAATAATTTTAGTACAAAGTCATGAAACCACAGGAATGTGGCCCTTCAGATAAGATTATTATAGGGAAAAAATGAACCTGGGGTAGTCAGAACACCCCGCTTAGTAATGCGAGGGTGTACGACCGAGAGTAGCGGCGTAGAATTGCCAGTGCTAACAGACAAGTAATACTACGTGAAATAACCGCAGAAATCAATGTGAGATGTACGACGAACGTATTCGTTGGACAATGCAGCGATATTTGGCGGTAATTGGCTACGGCAGCGCACGACCACGCGAGAACCTTTACTAACAGCAGGACATCGCCCACAGCGTCTCTCTTGGGCTTATCATCATATCAGTTGCACCCTACACGAATGGAAAACCGAGGCCAGGTCAGATGAGTCTTAGTTTCAGTTGGTAAGAGCTGGTGGTAGGTTTAGTGTGTGGCGCAGACCCCACGAAGCCATGGGTCCAGGTTTTCAAAAGGCACTGCACAAGCTGATTGTGGGTACATATGATTTATGCTGTGTTTACACTGAATGGACTGGGTCCTCTTGTCCAACTGAACCGACCACTGACTGCAAACGGTCATGTTCGGCTTCTTGCAGAACATTTTCACCATTCACGAAGTTCGTGTTCCCAAACAACGATGTAATTTTTATGGATGACAAAGCGCCATGTCACCGGGTCAGAATTGTACGCGATTGGTTTGAAAGACGTTCTGGACAATTCGAGCGAATGATTTGGCTACCAAAATCTACCGACATGAATCCCATCGAACATTTATGGGAGCTAATCGAGAGGTCAGTTCTTGCACAAAATCCTGCAGTGGCAACATTCGAAGTACTCTTGCAAACGGACGCACAGTAACAAACAACGAAATGTCTCCAAAAACTGAACAGAAGCAGCGGACCGCCACCGGTCGATAAACTAAACAGACTGGATGTCAAAAAGATAACTGTGTATACGATCGTTGTCTATTTTCGGATCTACGAGGGAAGTTCAATAATTAAGGCAACACATTTTTTTCTGAAAGCAGGTTGGTTTTATCGAGAATTCCAAAACACCATATTATTCCCTACTCTTTTGGGTCGAAATATTATTTTTGAACATAATTTCAGTTCGAAGCGACTGCCTTACGCCATCTTACTGGGGACCTGAATGCCCGCACGGTACTGCTCTATTGGCCGACGTCGGAGCCAACATCCTGGATCGGCTATAGAGGTAGCATGGGTTAACATTTCTGCAGGAGACTTCCAACGACTTGTTGAGTCAATGCCACGTCGACTTGGGCAAAAGGAGATCTGACACAATATTACGAGGCATTCTATGACTTTTGTCACCTCAGTGCATATGGAGACATGGGGTATTCTACATCTACATCTACGTCTACTGGACACTCTGGAAATCACATTTAAGTGCCTGGCAGAGGCTTCATCGAACCACCGTCACAATTCTCTATTATTCCAGTCTCGTATAGCGCGCGGAAAGAGCGAACACCTATATCTTTCCGTACGAGCTCTGATTCCCTTTATTTTATTGTGGTGATCGTTTTTCCTTAAGGAGGTCGGTGTCAACAAAATATTTTCGCATTCGGAGTAGAATGATGGTGATTGGAATTTCGTGAGAAGATTCCCCAGCAACTAAAAACTCTTTAATTTAATGATGTTCAGCCCAAATCCTGTATCGTTTCTGTGACACCTTCTCCAATATTTCGCGATAATACAAAACGTGCTGCCTTTCTTTGAACTTTTTCGATGTACTTCGTCAGTCCTATCTGGTAAGGATCCCACACCGTGCAGCAGTATTCTAAAAGAGGACGGACAAGCGTAGTGTAGGCAATCTCCTTAGTAAGTCTGTTACATTTTCTAAGTGTCCTGGCAATAAAACGCAGTCTTTGGTTGCCCTTCCCCTCAGCTTTTTCTATGTGTTCCTTCCAATTTAAGTTGTTCGTAATTGTAGTACATAGGTATTTAGTTAAATTTACGGCTTTTAGATTAGACTGATATATCGTGTAACCGAAGTTTAACGAGTTTCTTTTAGCATTCATGTGGATGACCTCACACTTTTCGTTATTTAGGGTCAACTACAACTTTTCGCACCATTCAGATATCTTTTCGAAATCATTTTGCAGTTTGTTTTATTCTTCTGATGACTTTATTAGTCGATAAACGACAGTGTCGTCTGCAAACAACCTAAGACTGCTGCTCAGATTGTCTCCCAAATCGTTTATATGGGTAACTAACAGCAAAGAGCCTATAACACTACCTTGGGGAACGCCAGAAATCTCTTCTGTTTTACTCGATGACTTTCCGTCAGTTACTACGAACTGTGACCTCTCTGACAGGAAATCACAAATCAAGTCACATAACTGAGACGTAAGCACGCAATTTCACTACATCTACATCTACATCTACATGATTACTCTGCAATTCACATTTATGTGCTTGGCAGAGGCTTCATCGAACTACAATCATACATCTCTCTACCATTCCACTCCTGAACAGCGCGCTGGAAAAACGACCACCTAAACCTTTCTGTTCCAGCTCTGATTTCTCTTATTTTATTTTGATGATCATGCCTACCTTTGTAGGTTGGGCTCAACAAAATATTTTCGCATTCGGAAGAGAAAGTTGGTGACTGAAATTTCGTAAATAGATCTCGCCGCGACGAAAAACGTCTTTGCTTTAATGACTTCCATCCCAACTCGTGTATCATATCTGCCACACTCTCTCCCCTATACGTGATAATACAAAACGAGCTGCCCTTTTTAGCACCCTATGGATGTCCTCCGTCAATCCCACCTGGTAAGGATCCCACACCGCGCAGCAATATTCTAACAGAGGACGAACGAGTGTAGTGTGAGATGTATCTTTAGTGGACTTGTTGCATCTTCTAAGTGTCCTGCCAATGAAACGCAACCTTTGGCTCGCCTTCCCCACAATATTATCTATGTGGTCTTTCCAACTGAAGTTGTTCGTAATTTTAACACCCAGGTACTTAGTTGAATTGACAGCCTTGAGAATTGTACTATTTATCAAGTAATCGAGTTCCAACGGATTTCTTTTGGAACTCATGTGGATCACCTCACACTTTTCGTTATTTAGCGTCAACTGCCACCTGCCACACCATACAGCAATCTTTTCTAAATCACTTTGCAACTGATACTGGTCTTCGGTTGACCTTACTAGACGGTAAATTACAGCATCATCTGCGAACAACCTAAGAGAACTGCTCAGGTTGTCACCCAGGTCATTTATATAGATGAGGAACAGCAGAGGTCCCAGGACGCTTCCCTGGGGAACACCTGATATCACTTCAGCTTTACTCGATGATTTGCCGTCTATTACTACGAACTGCGACCTTCCTGACAGGAAATCACGAATCCAGTCGCACAACTGAGACGATAACCCATAGGCCCGCAGCTTGATTAGAAGTCGCTTGTGAGGAACGGTGTCAAACGCCTTCCGGAAATCCAGA
The DNA here is from genome assembly GCF_021461385.2 of Schistocerca piceifrons. Classification (NCBI taxonomy): domain Eukaryota; kingdom Metazoa; phylum Arthropoda; class Insecta; order Orthoptera; family Acrididae; genus Schistocerca; species Schistocerca piceifrons. Next base: position 104,184,605 of record NC_060146.1, read on the forward strand.
AATACGGAATCAACCTGAGATCCCCTGTCGATAGCGGCCATTACTTCGTGCGAATAAAGAGCTAGCTGCGTTGCACAAGAACGCTGTTTTCTGGAACCATGCTGATTACGTATCAATAGATCGTTCCATTCGAGGTGATTCATAATGTTTGAATACAGTATATGCTCCAAAACCCTACTGCAAACCAACGTCAATGGTATAGATCTGTAGTTCGATGGATTACTCCTACTACCCTTCTTAAACACTGGTGCGACCTGCGCAATTTTCCAATCTGTAGGTACAGATCTATCGGTGAGCGAGCGGTTGTATATAATTGCTAAGTAGGGAGCTTTTGTATCAGCGTAATCTGAAAGGAACCTAATCGGTGTACAATCTGGACCTGAAGACTTGCCCACATCAAGCGATTTGAGTTCCTTCGCAACCCCTAAGGTATCTACTTCTAAGAAACTCGTGCTAGCAGCTGTTCGTGTTTCAAATTCTGGAATATTCCATTCGTCTTCCCTGGTGAAGGAATTTCGGAAAACTGCGTTCAATAACTCCGCTTTAGCGGCACAGTCGTCGGTAACAGTACCATCGGCACTGCGCAGCGAAGGTATTGACTGCGTCTTGCCGCTTGTGTACTTTACATACGATCAGAATTTCTTCGGATTTTCTACCGAATTTCGAGACAATGTTTCGTTGTGGAACCTATTAAAGGCATCTCGCATTGAAGTCCGTGCCAAATTTCGCACGTCTGTAAATTTTAGCCAATCCTCGGGATTTCGCGTTCTTCTGAACTTCGCATGCTTTTTCCGTTGCCTCTGCAACAACGTTCGGACCTGTTTTGTGTACCATGGGGGATCAGTTTCATGTCTTACCAATTTATGAGGTATGAATCTCTCAATTGCTGTTGCTACTATATCTTTGAATTTGAGCCACATCTCGTCTACATTTGCATAGTTAGTTCGGAAGGAATGGCGGTTGTCTCTTAGGAAGGCTTCTAGTGACACTTTATCCGCTGTTTTAAATAAAAAAAGCCGCATGTGTGGTACAGTGTGAAAAGCCTTCTGGAAATCCAGAAATACGAATAGATCTGAAATCCCTTGTCAATAACACTCAACCCTTCGTGTGAATAAAGAGCTAGTTGTGTTTCACAGGAACGATGTTTTCTAAATCGATGTTGACTGTGTGTCAATAGACCGTTTTCTTCGAGGTAATTCATAATGTTCGAACACAATATATGTTCCACAATTCTGCTGCATATCGACGTTAACGATATCGGCCTGTAATTTAGTGGATTACTCCTACTACCTTTCTTGAATACTGGTCCGATCTGTGCAACTTTCCAGTTTTTTTCATCAAGCTAATTGTTATATGTGATTGTTACGTATGGAGCTAATACATCAGCATACTACGTAAGGAACCTAAATGGTTTACAATCTGGACCAGAAGACTTGATTTTGTTAAGTTATTTAAGTTGCTTCACTACTTCGAAGATATTTACTTCTACGTTACTTTCTGAAGGCTGTGTTTAGTAACTCTGCTTTGGCAGCACTGTCGTCGATAGTATCTCCATTGCTACCGTGCAGAGAAGGCATTGATTGTTTCTTGCCGCTACATACGACCAGAATCTCTTTTGATTTTTTGGCAGGTTTCGAGACAATGCATCTCGCATTGAAGTCCGTGCTAAATTTCGAGTTTCTGTATTGTGTTATGAGCAGACAAGCAGACGCAGCAGAATGGGTCGATTAGGAGAGCTCAGTGGCTTGGAACGTGGAGGAGTCACTCGGTGTCATCACGGACATTTCAACGCTCCTAAAGTTATCTATGTCAACTGATGGTGATGTCATTATCAAGTGGAAAAAAAGATGACACGAGGGAACAACCACGGCCAAACCAAGAGGAGGAAGACCTTGTACTGATGGATGGGGACGGACTGAAATCAGCGGTAGGAATCATTCGTGAACTGCAAAGCGCTACAAGCAGTCGACGCAGCTTAATGACTATGCGTACAGAGTTAAGAAGAATGGGGTACAAATGCTGAGTAACTCTTCATAAGCCACGTATTTCTACAGTCAATGCTAAATGACGCCTGGGATTGTGTAAAGCGGCGCCACTTGACAGTGGATGATTGCAAACTAGTGACTTGGAGTGGTGAATCATGCCATGCGTTGTTGGAATAAGACTTGGGTTCGGCAAATGATTGGAATACGTTGCCTCCCAACATGTGTAGTGCCAACAGTGGAGTAAAGAGGAAGGAAGGAAGGAAGGAAGGAGGATTGAGTTCAACTTCTAACAACACTACCACAACAAAGGTCAAAAATTAATTATGATTGTAGTGTTGCTCATGCTGCTAAATATTGCATTTTCTGGCAACAACAAAGTTATATTATGTGGCAGGTGTCATTAGAGCTCAGTTAATAAAGTCATTTCCTGAAATAATGGATAAACTAGGCACTCATCTTTTCGTGTTTCCCACGCTGGTCTCGTTGTGAACTCATGGCTCAATCGTCGAAAATCTAGGTAGTGATGATTCCAAGCTCGGATACAAAGAGGCCTAAGTGTTATTCTGCGATATTCAAAAGTTTTATAGATGTGTTTCATAAACCATTCTTGAAGATTAAACGTTTGCAAGTTAGGACAATGGTGATGTAAAAATATAATCAGCACTCCGAATTTAAGTTACACTTCTTGTTTATTACTTTTGTTGTAATATCACGTAACTCGTTCCAAAACATCACTTCACAATATAAAACATACTTGAAAATATCTTCCTCACTGTTAAAGTTCACATTTCATAAACATGACGACCAAAGCTTGACTCTCTAACAACCGCTTACGCGCCCAAAAGTCAGAGTTACAAGTACGTCAAAGATCATAGTGACAAAAGAAAGAATATACATAAGAATAATATCATTGCAATATATGCATATCGATGTATCGAAGTACCTCTACATTAATGAAATCAAATCTGAATGTTGTCACAGAAATATGTTAACTATTTTACAGAATCACAGTAGAATATTGCTGGTATCGAGAGGTTGAGGTGAGGTGCCGTAATGGTTATGTAATTCAAGTACCATTACAAACTTTCCGTCGACAACGAGGTCATTAGTGACGGAGCACAAGCTCGGATAGTGTCAAGGATGGGGAAGGGAATCAACCGCACCCTTTCATAGGAACCATCCCGGCATTTGCCTGGAGCGATGTAGACAAATCACGGAAAACCTAAATCTGGATGGCCGGAGGCGGTTTCAACCATCGTCTTCCTGAATTCGAGGCCAGTGTGCTAACCACTGCGCCACCTCGCTCAGTCGAAGTAGGAAGGGGCTGGGAAAACAGTGAGGGAGTGTTTTAGTGGTGACGATGGTCCCCTATCGTGCTTAAGAGAGTGATAAATAGAGACGGATATGAAAACATTTTACGACGTTGTATACTGCATACAATAGAGGAACAGTTGGGGACTATACAGGGCGTAAATTTTAAGTTGACAAACCAGAATAACTCGAAAAATAAGCTTCACACGAAAAAATGTGTAGAATCCAAAGTTGATTATTTTCAAGGGGGACATCCTCATGGCCACGAAACAAACAAACTTACCCGAATCTGCGGAAAAATTTAATACAGTATTTGGGTCAACATTTGTAAAACTCTAATTCCTCTCTCAAACCCCACCGTATGGGGAGACAGGTAGTTTTAGTTTTAGCGAATCGAAATTTACGAAGTAAATAAGGATTTTTTATTTATTATAGTGCCAACTACCCTTCATGATTGATTTATTAACTTTCGGAATCATAATTACTACAATGGCATCATGTTCGCTAATCCCCGTTTCTGACTGACACTGTCGATACGGTGCGGTCTATTTGTCGCTACAAGGTCTAAGATACTTCCATTGCATGTGGGCTGCCGAGATAGCTGCTCGAGACAATTTTCAGGAAACGTGTTCAGAAGTATTCCAGATGACTGTCTGTCTCTACCCCCCGTAATGAATCCATAGACATACTCGGCAGGTAAACTAGTATTGCATGATCGCTTTACTATACTACGAAACATATTAACCGTTGCAGTACAACTTGTACGTCTCGGACTACACTGATCAACACATGCTTGGAGCGTGTTGGTCCACCTTAGGAACGTAACAGAGCAGTGATTCCACGTGGCAGTGATCCAATAGGTCTTAGTAGGTGCCCAGAGGCGTGTGGCACTAGAAGTCTACACGCAGGTCACACCATTTCCTTAAATTACGGTTTGCGGGCGCGGAGATGACACCTGTTATCATCCCAGGTGTGTACCACTACGTTCAGACCAGGCAAGTCTGGGGGCCGAGACGTCAATGGGAGTTCATAATCACGCATTTCAAAATACAGGTAGTACGATCCTGGCCTTGTCATACGGTCAGTTATCCTGGTGGAAACTGCCTTCGCCATTGATAGACGATATCAAACATGAAGGCTGGGTTGGGTTATTTAGGGGAAGAGACCAAACTGCGAGGTTATCGGTCTCACCGGATTAGATAAGGGCGGGGAAGGAAGTCGGCCGTGCTCTTTCAAAGGAACCATTCCGGCATTTGCCTGGAGCGATTTAGGGAAAGCAAGGAAAACCTAAATCAGGATGGCCGGACGCGGGACTGAACCGTAGTCCTCACGAATGCGAGTCCAGTGTAAGCATGAAAGGATGCAGGTGGTCAGCAACGATGCTCACGGAGTCTACACTTGTGATGGTGTCTTTGATTATTATCACGGAGCCCATAAAATTCCAGGTGAATGTCCCCTACAGCGTAATACTACCCCACCAGCATGCTTCTGTAGTACAGTATACTGTTCGAGCAGCCAAGCCCATGAAATTCCAGGTGAATGTCCCCTACAGCATAATACTACCCCACCAGCATGCTTCTGTAGTACAGTATACTGTTCGAGCAGCCATTCGGCTGGATAACGGCGAATCCGGACACCACGACGAGCGACGAGGCGCAGTGGTCGACACAATGGAAATGGCTCTGAGCACTATGGGACTTAACATCTGAGGTCATCAGTCCTTTAGACGTAGAACTAGTTAAATCTAACTAACCTAAGGACATCAAACACATCCATGCCCGAGGCAGGATTCGAACCTCTGACCGTAGCAGCAGCGCGGTTCCGGACTGAAGCACCTAGAACCGCTCGATCACAGCGACCGGCGACACAATGGACTCAGATTGGCGAAGATGACGGTTCAGATCCGCATCCAGCTTTAGGTTTCCCATGCTTTCTCTAAATCGCTACCTAGCGAGGTGGCGCAGAGGCTAGCACACTGGACTTATATTCGGAAGGACGACGGTTCAATCCCACGTCTGGCCATCCTGATATAGGTTTTCTGTGATTTCCCTACAACGCTCCATCCAACGCCGGGATGGTTCCTTTGAAAGGGCACGGCCGACTTCCTTCCCCGTTCTTTCCTAATCCGATAAGACCAGTGACCTCGCTGTCTGGTCTCTGCCCCCAAACAACCCAACCCAATCCAAATGGTACTGGGGAAGGTTCCTTTGAAATGACACTCTCGATTTCCTTGCCTCTAGTTGAAACATTCCGAGCTTGTGCTCTGTCTCTAATGACCTCGACGTCGACGGAACATTAAACCCTTATCTTCCTTTCATCCAGACATGACCATTGACCCGGTGTAACAAGAGACGTGATTCATCTGGTCAGACAACACTTTTCCACTGATACACTGTCCAATCCCTATGACCCTGTGCCCAGTGCATTGAGTCGACATGGGAGCATATGGAGGACGACTACTGCGGATGTCCACATTCAACAATGTGCAATGAACAGTATGCTCCAAAGACCATTGTCTCTGTACCAGCACTGTACTTTGTCACCACGTCTATTACGGATCGCCGCCAATCCAACTTTATAGAGCGGACAAGCCTACGATCACGTTCTGTAATGGGGGAGTGGAGGTTCAGCACCTTGTCGCCTACTCGAGTATTCGCCGTCATTCAGTCGCTTTTCATAGACGCTGATGACAGCAGCACGCCAACAGCCGACCAGCTTCTCCATTTCACAGATGGTCGTTCCCAGGTGGTGGACCATAACAATCTGTCCTTTGTCAGAGTCGCTGATGTCTGTATATTCCCCAGTTTCCGGCCCCTGTCGTCGCTTAAATGATTCCCCACACGTCTCTCCTCCGCTTACGCAGGGTGTTCCACAATTCATTTTACACAGTTCTAGAGGTTGTGGAGGGGACTTATTACATCAAGTTTTACATAAGAACCCATGTCCGGAAACATCCAATGAAGTTACATTGCGTCAAAGTTATAGGCACCGGCGCCTGTATATGTACGCTGATTGGCCAGAACATTACGACCACCGACCTACTGTCGACATAAACCCGCCCAGCCCATAGCAGCGAGAAATGACTGTTAGTCAGACCCACGTACAGTGCATGTAGTATTAGTGAGCGTGCTGTCCGTGTGTAGAATGGGGAAGGTGCGTGAGGCGCGTGATCTATCTGAGTTTGACCAAGTGTAAATTGTGATGGCCCAGAGACTCGGTACGAGCATTTCGGAAAGTGCACGATTTATCGGGTGTTCAGGGATGGCTGTGGTGAGTGTCTTCAACACGTGGCGAAACCAAGGTGAAACCACGTCCAGACGTCGTGGGGTTGGGCGGCCACCCTCCATTCTTCGTCAGACGTCGACAGCTGGGCAGATTGGTAAAACTGGACAGATGGCGAACTGTGGCGGGACTAACATCAGACTTTAATGTTGGGCAGAGTACCAGCGTGTCTGAACACACAGTACACTGAACACTCCTAACAAGGGTCTCCGCAGTCGACGACCCATGCATGTGCTAATGTCAACACCACGACATCGGCATCTGAAATGGGCACGTGAGCATCGGCAATGGATGTTGGCGCAGTGGCTGAGCGTTGCACTGTCTGATGAATCCTGATACCGATACCTTCTTCATCATGACGATGGGAGGGTGCGAATCCACACCTGTACTGAGGTATGGAGACAAGCTCCATTATGCTCTGGGAAACATTCGCTTGGTCATTCATGGGTCCAGCGGAGGTGCAAGGCACCATGACGGCCAAGGAGTATCACACACCAGTTGGAGGCCACATACATCCGTTCATTACGATCATGTTTGTAGACGGTAGTGGCATTATCCAACAAGGCCAGGAGTGTGATGGAGTGGTTCGAGGACCGCAGTGGCGAGTTCCAGTTAGTGTGCTGGCCCCCAACTCATCAGATCTGAACCTGATCGAACACATCTCGGATGTGACTGAAAGTGGCGTTAGAGCTCATCGCCCCCTTCTCAGAAATTTACCAGGAATTAGATGATGTGTGGGTGCAGATGTGACACCTCCCTCCAGCGACTTACCAAGGCCTCACTGCTTCCATGCTACGACGCTTCGCCACTGTTATCCGTGCCAAAGGTGGACATACCGGCTATTGTGTAGGTCATATTATTCTGCCTGATCAGCGTATCTGTATACAGCTTCATTGTGTCATGATGTTACAAACTGTATAGGATGATGGAGAAGGATACATCTATCAATTTGAAGTGGGGGTCCCTGTATCTGAAACGACCGATTCGAAAGTTATAAGCGAAGGCCGCTCTGATACCTCTGAAAGTGGAATATGTTTACTAGTACTGTTGTTGCTAAGATTGTAGTATAGGTAGTTTTCAGAGGTGGTAGCATGGACCAAAACAAGGAAACAATGTCTCGTAAACATCGGCTGTAAAGTGCACACTTGAGGGGTTACGAGAACTTGTTCATCTTCCCTACCGTGAAACACATTTTTTCTACTGAACAAGTGCTAATAGCTTTTAAGGTACGTGTTTTAGAAATCATGTTTACTACACTTATTCCTTGTTTTGGTAGTTGCCTATCCTTCAAGGTGTACAACTTTGCTTCCGCCGTTTGCCGATAGGTGGGTGGTTGGTTGGTTGTTTTCGGGGAAGGAGACCAGACAGCGAGGTCATCGGTCTCATCGGATTAGGGAAGGACGGGGAAGGAAGTCGGCCGTGCCCTTTGAAAGGAACCATCCCGGCATTTGCCTGGAGCGATTTAGGGAAATCACGGAAAACCTAAATCAGGATGGCCGGACGCGGGATTGAACCGTCGTCCTCCCGAATCCGATAGGTGGCGACAACGGTAAGTGGCGGTCGAAAGAAACAGATCGCGTACGTCAGGCAGTTAGCTTGGACCTCGGTCAACATAACCTCATTCAAACATTAGTCGATTTGTGCCTGCATCATAAAGTTGTTCTTGATTGAAAATGTCAGTTTATGAGCCTAATTCTCGTCATTTGCGGGATGTGTTACTACTGTGTCCAGACTAAGCGCCTGCAACTCTCGCTTCCCGCGAAGCAGACCGGTACAGCGGGCCCCAGACCGAGTAGGGGTCAGCCTGGCCGGTCGTCCCGGAAACACAGACGCTCCCCAGAGACCACCAGGAGGCTTCCACGGCTATAGCCGTTTACCTCTTCTGCTCCGAGCAGTATTTAGGCTGGCGCAGGAGCCTGGAGAGGCAGTTCATGCCGAGCGAGCCCACTGGTGTCATCGTAGACATCCTCACAGGGCCTCTACTCGTCCTCGGACCCAGATGACGGCAACGTGGACTCCGCGCCGTTCTTCGCGAGACGCCCGGGGCTTGGTTTGGTGAAGTTGTCTGGTTACTACAGACAGTTTAAGTTTGGAAGAATCTCTGCTTTAGTTATTGGTAGGCTTGGAGGATCAATCCTACTTCACGAATATTGTTTTGTAAATTTTGAAGAAAGATTTTCTTTTTTTGGTCATCAGTCTACTGACTGGTTTGATGCGGCCCGCCACGAATTCCGTTCCTGTGCTAACCTCTTCATCTCAGAGTAGCACTTGCAACCTACGTCCTCAATTATTTGCTTGTATTCCAATCTCTGTCTTCTTCTACAGTTTTTGCCCTCTACAGCTCCCTCTAGTATCATGGAAGTCATTCCCTCATGTCTTAGCAGATGTCCTATCATCCTGTCCCGTCTCCTTATCAGTGTTTTCCACATATTCCTTTCCTCTCCGATTCTGCGTAGAACCTCCTCATTCCTTACCTTATCAGTCCACCTAATTTTCAACATTCGTCTATAGCACCACATCTCAAATGCTTCGATTCTCTTCTGTTCCGGTTTTCCCACAGTCCATGTTTCACTACTGTACTCCAGACGTACATCCTCAGAAATTTCTTCCTCAAATTAAGGCCGGTATTTGATATTAGTAGACTTCTCTTGGCCAGAAATGCCTTTTTTGCCATAGCGAGTCTGCTTTTGATGTCCTCCTTGCTCCGTCCGTCATTGGTTATTTTACTGCCTAGGTAGCAGAATTCCTTAACTTCACTGACTTCATGACCATCAATCCTGATGTTAAGTTTCTCGCTGTTCTCATTTCTACTACTTCTCATTACCTTCGACTTTCTCCGATTTACTCTCAAACCATACTGTGAACTCATTAGACTGTTCATTCCGTTCAGCAGATCATTTAATTCTTCTTCACTTTCACTCAGGATAGCAATGTCATCAGCGAATCGTATCATTGATATCCTTTCACCTTGTATTTTTATTCCACTCCTGAACCTTTCTTTTATTTCCATCATTGCTTCCTCAATGTACAGATTGAAAAGTAGGGGCGAAAGGCTACAGACTTGTCTTACACCCTTCTTAATACGAGCACTTCGTTCTTGATCGTCCACTCTTATTATTCCCTCTTGGTTGTTGTACATATTGTATATGACCCCTACTTTTTTCATAATCTCGAACAGCTTGCACCATTTTATATTGTCGAACGCTGTTTCCAGGTCGGCAAATCCTATTAAAGTGTCTTGATTTTTCTTTAGCCTTGCTTCCATTATTAGCCGTAACGTCAGAATTGCCTCTCTCGTCCCTTTACTTTTCCTAAAGCCAAACTGATGGTCACCTAGCGCATTCTCAATTTTCTGTTCCATTCTTCTGTATATTATTCTTTACTTTAAATAAAACCGCTATAACTCCCACTCTGAGATTTTCCTATACGCGGACGGCGGATATATTAGCTACTGTTTTGTTTCAATATGAAGAAAACAGCGGCTGAATCTCATCGAATGATCCCAAATACGTATGGTAAGAACGCTATTAGTGAAAGATCGTATCGTGAGTGGTTTCAACGCTTCAAGAACGGTGATTTTAACGTCGTAGACCGGCATAGTTGTGGAAGAGAGAATGTTTTCGAAGATGCAGAATTGGCGACAATTCTGGGTGAAGACTCGCGTCAAACTGGAGAAGAACTGGCGCGATTAGTGGGAGTGACACAGCAAGCCATCTCAAAACGTCTCAAGGCTATGGGCATGATTCAGAAAGGAGGAACTTGGGCCCCGTGTGAGCTGAAACCGAGAGACGTTGAAAGGCGTTTGTGTGTTTGTGAACAGTTGCTTCAGAGGAAAAACAAAAGGGATTTCTGCATCATATTGTGACCGGTTACGAAAAATGGGTTCATTACGATAACCCTAAACGCAAAAAATGATGGTGATATCACGGCCATGCTTCCACGTCGACGGCCAAGCCGAATACTCACGGCTCCAAGATCATGTTCTGCATTTGGTTGGACCAGCTCGGCTTCCTGTACTATGAGGTGTTAAAACCAAGTGAAACAATCACAGGTGCTCGTTATCCAACGCAGTTAATGCGTTTGAGCAGCGCATTACAAGACAAATGGCCGCAATGCAGCGAGAGGTACGATAAAGTTATTTTGCAGTACAACAACGCTCCATCCCACGTTAGAAAAAAGGTCAAAACGTACTTGCAAACGTTAAAATGGTCAGTCCTTTCCCAACCAGCTGTATTCTCCAGACATTACTCCCTCTGACTATCACCTGTTAAGAGCAATGGCGCACAGCCTGGCTGACCAACACCTCCGATCTCATGAAGAAGTCACAAATTGGATCGATTCGGGGATCGCTTCAAAAGAAGAACAATTTTTTCGACGTGGGATTCGTACACTGCCAGAAAGATGGAAAAAAGTGGAGGCCAGTGATGCAAAATACTTGGGATGATAGATGTGTAACCAGTTTGTATCATTAAAGCCTGAAATGTTGGGGGAAAAAAGGCGGAAACAAAGTTATACACCTTGTAGAATCTTAACAACAACAGAACCAGCACATGTATTCCACTGTCAGAGGCACCAGAACGGTTTTCGCTTACAACTTTCGACTCAGTCGTTTTCAGCACAGGGACCTCTACTTCAGATTGATACATTTATCCTTGTCCATCATCCTAGGCAACCTGTAATATCATCACGGAATCATCCTGTATACACGAGGATGGTTCAAAAAGTAACAGCAAACCATTTTTTGTGAATCATATATTTCAACATAACTACACTCGTTTTCGAAACACTTCTCATGCTGTTGCACCAACTTCTCTATTCCACTGGAATAAACGGTTGCCGGCCGGGGTGGCCGAGCGGTTCTAGGCCCTTCAGTCTGGAACCGCGCAACCGCAACGGCCGTAGATTCGAATCCTGCCTCGGGCATGGATGTGTGTCATGTCCTTGGGTTAGTTACGTTTAAGTAGTTCTAAGTTCTAGGGGACTGATGACCTCAGCAGTTAAGTCCCATAGTGCTCAGAGCCAATCAACGGTTTTCGGTTGTGCCCTCAACCAAGAGAACACCACTTCTGTAGCTTCATCAGCACTTTCAAATTGTAATCCTCTGAGAGCGTCCTTCCGGGGTCAAAACGTCCGACGGTGCGAGATCAGAGCTGTATGGGGGATGGAATACGACCTGAAATCTCAATCTCAGAATGAAATCAAAAGTTGCAACTGTTGTGGTGGGGCGTGCGTTGTCGTCAAGCAGAAGAAAACTTCTAGGCAGAACTCCTCTGCAACAACTCCGTATTGCTGGCTTTACTTCATTCTCCAACATGGCACTGTACCGGCACTGTTCACCCTTTTGCTGATGGTCCTCCAAAATCGGCCCATTCATATCCCAGAAGAGGGTGAAAAGGAAGGGTGAAAAGGATTTTTATAGGAGAGGGATGATAGTTGAATTTCTTCCTGGCTGGAGAAGATGTGTGTCGCCGTCCTGAAGACTGACTTTTGCTTTCTGGTTCACAGGGATGTACACAGGTTTCGTCTCCTGTGACGACACGTAAGTAGTGCACTTCGGCGGATGTGATAGCCTGAACACGCATCATCTTGTGTTCACGAGTGAGCATCCCAGGCCCCCATCGTGCACACAAAAAAAAAGATACTTGAGAACCTCAGTAATAATAGTTTGAGCGGTTCTGACACTGACATTCAGCTCTCTGGCGTAAGTTTCTACAGGAACACGCCGCTCCTCACGAACCATGGCGTCTGCGCTTCCTTGACTGACGTACATCCATTTTCAAAGGCATCTCCTCACTGGTACACTCTTCTCTCATCAGTGCAGGTATCTCCAACCTTTCGAACATCTTTCTAAGCATTTGTAGAGGTTTTACGCCATCCGATCACAAAAATCGAATTACTACTCGCTGTTCTTCTACAGTGCGCACAGTTCGGGACGTGGCCATATTATTTCCACTGCCTTTCCCATTCAGCTTGTCTTGCCATCTTTCTGCATATGCCGGAACTTTCTCAGGGCATGCATCTTCACTTCCCGGGAGTTTTAAATGCCTGCGTGTTAATTTAATTTAAAAGTGATAGTCTGCTGTTACTTTGTGAACTGCCTTCGTGCATACATTCACAGGCCCCGGCTCCTATAATTTTGACGCTCTGTAGCGTTGTTGGGTGACGTTTCGGGACGTGGGTTCCTGTGCATAATTTTATCTACTACTAAAGGAAACACCCCATCGCACCCCCTCAGATTTTGTGGTAAGGCGGCCCAGTGGATAGCCGGTAAAAAACCGAACACAGATCAAGCATGTGAACAGGAAGAACGTGTACTGAACTGTGAAAAAAGAAGCAAAATAGAAACAGTGGACAATGCAAGCTCAAGATGTGAAACAATGAGCGAATTTAAGTTGCGATGGGGTCGTGGTTATGTGGTCACGGTGTCGGTCCGCGAGCGCAGGGATCCGTGTTCAAATCTCCCTCGTGCTCAGGTTTTTTCTTTTTCACAAAATTAGGAACTCTCTATCCGGTCACTGACACATGTATTCGCTGTATTCAAATTAGTGTGTTGTTCGTCGTGCAACGTCCTTTTGCAACAGCGAGGTGCAAGTACGGGCCCTCCAGACATATGTACCTCCTATCTGTGCTACACAAGTACCATATGTTGTGACTCTTGCAAACCGTTTTGGAAGTTTTGACTCTTGACTTCCTTTGTTGTAACATAGTTCAACCCCGTTTATTTGTTGTTTTCATTTCTGTGAGCCGGCTGGGATGGCCGAGCGGCTTTAGTACAGTCTGGAACCGCGCGACCGCTACGGTCGCAGGTTAGAATCCTGCCTCGGGCATGGATGTGTGTGATGTCCTTAGGTTAGTTAGGTTTAATTAGTTCTAAGTTCTAGGGGACTGATGACTTTAGAAGTTAAGTCCCATAGTGCTCAGAGCCATTTCCGTGAGAGATCTAACCCTCATCTCGCCTGCTCTCACTATTCATCACATTTGACGGTATTGTATTATACCGGGGATCTATAAACGACGGAGAGGCTTCGTCCTGCCGTAGCCCTCAGTGGTTCACAACCCCACAACAGGGCACAGCAGTCCATCCACCCCACCGCCGCCCCACACCGAACCCAGGGTTATTGTGCGGTTCGGCCCCCAGTGAACTCCCGGGGAACGTTTCAAACCAGACGACTGTAAGCCCAAATATTTGGATGGTAGAATAATAATGGTGTGCGCGTACGTGGAAATGGCGTTTGCGCAGCAACCACTGACACAGTGTAACTGAGGCAGAATAAGGGGAACCAGCCCGCATTCGCCGACGTAGTTGGAAAACCGCCTTAAAAACCATCCTCAGGCTGGCGGCACACCGGACCTTGACACTAATCCGCCGGGCAGATTCGTACCAGGGACCGGCACGCCTTCCCTCTCGGGAAGCAGCGCGTTAAAGCGCACGGCTAGCCGGGCGCGCTTCATCACATTTATTACATTTACTTGCGAGGGTAATATTTTCTTATCACATGACTCGTATTCTATAACCAATGTATACAATACGACAACTGCCAAGACTACGTAAGGACAACAGACACGTCAATGACTGAATGAACAGTAGATAATTTTGCGTAAAAAGAAATATTGGGCGAAAGGGAGATTTGAATACGTATCGCCTGCATCACAGTCCAGTACCGTGACTCACAACCATGACGTCGTGCTTCTTGCAGCGTCCTTGATGTTACATGTATTGAGCTTGGACCATTCACTGTTTCTATTTTGCTTCATTTTTCCACAGTCCAGTACACTTTCTTCCTGTTTTCGTGCTTGATTTGTGTTTAGTTTTTGATGGGTTATCCACTGGGCCATTTTACTACCAAATCTGAGGTGGTTGCGTTGGGGAGTTTGGCTTGTTAGTCCCCTCTACAACCTCTGCAGGTATGTAACACGAATTGTGAAATACCCGGTACACTTTCCTTATGGCACCACGTGTCCACAACCACAGCCGGAGGCGTTTAACTTCGCGGTGGGCAGTGGTCGAAACGGTTTGGGAAAGAAGTTTGGAAGTTTGTGGTAACGACTATGGGACCAAACTGCTAAAGTCATCGGTCCCTAGGCTTATACACTAATTAAACTAACTTACGCTAAGCACAACAAACACACTGTGGTGTGCGTACTGTAAGACCTTCGGTACACACACCATCAGATTATTTGACTTGTCGCTCTAACGAAGTAGGCGAGTGTCAGCAATATGTCTCGTGGTCTTATCGTGGCGTGTTTATCTTCTGCCGTTTGGTCAGACAATAGAAATGCCACTAGCACGCTTAGAGTAGCAGATTGACGGTGACCAACTTCAAACAGAACTTGATTAATTTTCAAACACATTTATTAAAATAATAATAATCATAGACCTTACTTCACTTGATTCTGGATGCTATTTACAATTGACAATCTGAAGTTCCTTTGGTCTTGGTACGTTAATCTTATTCTCACATATCTCTGATACTTGACAATGTGTCTATACATTTATCTTCATGGCTATGTACAGTAATATGATAATCTTATTAGGTGCAGACTGAAACTTGACTATAGACTGGTACAGACAAATGCAGACTGATGCAGACTGACTAATCGGAGGTCTGTACACTAGTTACTCGTATAATACCTCGCGCGTTCAGGTATCACTGCGCGAGTGTGATCCACGAGGAGAAAAGGTTCTTCGTTAGCAGCAATCTCATTGGCTGCGTGACATATTAATACGCGGATCGGCGGAAACAGAATTTGGTCCGCCTCTATGGCAGCGCCATCTCGTAGTGCCGAGACGGACGAGCGCTGCACCTGCGCTGTTGTGCTTAGCGGGGCGCGCTCTGGTGGGAAAGTTGTGTACGCGCTGACTACGCGGAACTATGTACACAACAATATGTGTAATGAGTTTGAAGATCCTGCTTTCGGCCGGTGAGCGGCGAGGACGTCTTGTTTACGTCCCGCCCGCAGTGTCGCGAGCGCGCGTAGTTTGTTTACTTCCTCGCCGCAGCTAATACTCGCGTCCGTTAACACTGAGTCGCCATGGCTCATTCGTACAGAAAAGCTACCATCAAGATCAGCTTCCAGCCCGACTACGCACGACCACGAGCCTTTGAAGTCGAACGATTCATCCGTGACGAAGTTCAAATACCAACACAGCACATCATCGGTATTCACCTATCCATCACAAGCAGCGTCGTTTACGTCAAGATGGTCGATGACGAGTTATGTCACGCAGTTGTGAACAGATGCGCGAACACTCTCAAGTTCAAACACTCCGATGGCCACATCGGAGAGGTTACTGTTGACCATGCTGGACTAGGATTACGCACACTAAGAGTCTTCGAACTCCCTTTCGAAGTACCACCGGACGTCGTTACCTCAGTTTCCCGCCCTTATGGGACGGTAATTAGCCACGTGGCCGAAAAATGGAACACCTTCGAGACGTACCAAGTCCTCAACGGCGTCCGACAAGTGAAAATTGACTTAAAGAAACATGTGCCGTCCTACTTAGTCATAGGTGGCTGTCGAGCAATAATAATGTACGACGGCCAACCTCGTACTTGTTCTGGTTGCGGCCAGGAGGGTCATGAGCGCTCGGCTTGTATTCAACGTCGGGTTACACAACTTCCATTGCATGACACGACACCACCTCCTACGCTCACGGCCCTCCCCCTCAATTACGCAGAGGTGACAAGATCGACCGTCATGACAGACGACAACCCCCCCGGAAGACAGGAAGCGTTAGAATGCGCACCTGTCGCCGGTCCTGGATTGATCAACACCATTACTGTGTCTGCAGGGGTTGAAGAACGCCGCCCATCGACTCCACATGAAGATTCGGAGGAGAGAATGGAACTCGACGCTAGGGTTGTACCGACCTCTGCCTTTCTCCCTGAAGGGGATGCTATACGGGAACTACAAACTCTTTCGGACTCAGAAACCCACGTCCGCAAACAAAGGTCACCGAGAAAACATAAAAAGCGACGTCGCACACCCTCAGACGATTGCCTTCAGCGGACGTCTTCTCCAGTTGACGACCGGACGGCCGACGAAACGACGAGGAGAATGGATGACACGAGATCGCCCTCACCTGTCACTTTGTCTGATTTTGACAAACCCGATTCCGCTCCCTCGGACAAACGGATGGCCAGCACAGCGCCCGCCGTTGGTACACAACCGGAAACAACTGCGGATTCACCCTTAGTCAGCCCACAAGTGTTCTACCGCAGCCACCGTTAACTTACAGACCTTGGGCGGATGACATTGAAGACGATTCTACGGCCGCTGTGGTGGATGAGGAGAGGGGTCTCTCCTCCCACACCTCGGCCCCTCCCGAGTAGCAACAGATGACGGCGCGGACGCGGCCAGCAGAACACAGGCCCCACCTTTTACGGCGACACTGACGGCAGCCCCCACCTCAGGAGACGATCTACAAACCTATCGCTTAACGACCATCAACATTAACACCATTCGAACACGTACGAAGTTGTCGCTGCTCCAAGACATGCTCAATGCAGCAGACGTTGACATTGTCTTTCTCCAAGAAGTCTTCATCGCCGATTTCCCGGGTATGTATGGTTATACGGCTCATGTGTCCCACGCCTCGCCAACTGACAGTGGAGTCGCCATTCTCCTCAGAGAGGGCCTCAAGGCGGACGAAGTCCGATATCTCCCCGACGCTAGAGGAATGGCCGTAACGGTGCAAGGCGTCCGGTTTATCAATGTGTACGCCCCTTCCGGAACGAATCGCCGTCGTGACCGATCGCTCTTCTTCGCAAAAGGAATAGCACCGCTTTTTCAGGGCAGGCACGATGACTTGATATTAGGGGGCGATTTCAATTGCACCCAAGCACCTAAAGATCAGCTGCCACGCCATTCACCGTGCCCCGAACTTGGGACACTCATCAGCGATCTCCAGCTAGTAGATACATGGGAACATTTCCGAGGAAATAGACCGGGATACACCCATTTCACGAGTCA
This sequence comes from Schistocerca piceifrons, assembly GCF_021461385.2. Classification (NCBI taxonomy): domain Eukaryota; kingdom Metazoa; phylum Arthropoda; class Insecta; order Orthoptera; family Acrididae; genus Schistocerca; species Schistocerca piceifrons. The sequence continues at coordinate 104,202,157 of NC_060146.1, forward strand.
CTCGTCTAGTTGCATCGATAGGATTTACGTCTCCCGTTCTCTCGCGGCAACGGTGAGTGACGCGGAGGTGTGGCCAGTAGCCTTTTCTGATCACGAGGCCTATATATGTGCCGTCACCCTTCGTCGCCAGCGGGTGTGGCGCAGCCGACATCCCTGGAAATTAAACCTTGCTCATCTCGCTTCTCCGGATTGTCGACGCGCCATCGAAGACACGTGGAGTTTGTGCGTCCGCCGCCTCCCAACGTATCCTACGTCGATTATTTGGTGGTTAACCTGCGCCAAGCCGGCCCTACGGCGAACCTTTATTACGTATGGTCGTGAGACTGCTGCTTGGAGGCGGCAGACCCTTGATTTTTATTTCACCGTGCTTCGCGAATGCGCCTCCTTGCCACCCACACCGGAACGACAGCTGACAGTTCAGCGTGCGAAAGCACAGATCGTAGCCCATATGCGCCGACACCTCGAAGGGACGATCGTCCGAGCGCGGACACAAGAAAGACTCGCAACGGAACGACCCACCATGTACCACGTCATCCGAGAACGCACACTGCGACGACGGGCGCTGATACATGCCGTCACCACTGAGGACGGCCAACATCACACCACACAACGCGATATTGCTGCAGCCTTCTTCGACCATTACGCACGACTTTATTCTGCTCAATGTTCCGACCCGACGACGGTGACAGCAGTCTCACAACTGGTTTGCGGCGTTGCCCCACAGGATTTACAAACTGAATTATTGAACGACATTACGGAAGACGCCATCGGTAAAGGAGCGGCGAATAAGTCTCCTGTCCCCGACGGGCTCCCTGTGGAGTTTTATAGAACTTTCCAGTATTTACTGGCTCCCAAGTTAACAGACATCTGTCGGGAGCTTATGTCCCCCGCAGTGCCGCTCCCTGCGACCTTCGTAGAAGGAATAATTATACCGGTTCACAATCCTAAAGGTGGGGCTCGAATACAAGATTACCGCCCGCTAACACTCGTCAACTGTGACATGAAGATATTCACCAGACTATTAGCAAACCGTCTACGACCGACCCTACCTTACGTCATCTCGCCAGATCAGACTTCCCTACGGGGTATCAACAACATCCACACAGCACTGTGTCGATACCGTGACTTAATAGCCCTAGCCAGGGCACGCCGCATCCCAGGAGCGCTGGCATCACTAGATTTTAGCCAAGCGTTTGATCGAGTGGATCACGCGTACCTAACGTCCGTTCTCCAGCACATGCAGTACCCACAGCAATTCACAGCCGTCGTGATGCGCCTACTCCGAGGGGCGACTTCCAAAGTGCTCGTTAACGGGCCTCTCTCGCAGTCCCTCCCGATTTTGCGCTCCGTGCGTCAAGGCTGCCCCTTGTCGACGTTACTATATGCTCTGGCACTGGAACCGCTCCTCTGTGGCCTCCGTCAACGCCTCACCGGTCTTACCCTACGTGACGTCACATTTCGCTGTACAGCATATGCAGACGACTTGGTTCTCGTGTTCCGCAATCGCGACGATGTCAACAGAGCACTAGAATGGATTACCACGTACGGTGTGGCTTCCGGCAGCTGTCTCAACGTCGCCAAATCGGTCGCCATGGCCATAGGAGACGGGTTGACCCCAGCGTGTGTCGAACCCCTACAGCTTCGTGGCACTATCAAATGTCTCGGAATAGAGTTTCACGACGACATACGGCGCACCGCGGCTCTTAACTACCGCCGCTTATTACAACAAATTCGGGTCCAGATCTTCAACCTTCGTCTGCGGACCCTCGACATTCTCCAAAGGACACAATTCGTCAATGTTTACCTCGCATCGCGCCTTCCACACATAGCGCGTGTTCTCCCAATACCGTAACTGATGGCTCGACGTCTATTAGCGGCATTCGGAGCCTACGTCAGTACAGGCATGCTCTTCAAAGTCAGTTATGAGTCACTGACCCTTCCCCCAGAAAGGGGAGGTCTTGGTCTAGTCCATGTCCACGACAGAGCTGTGGCCCTGTATGTCAGCTCACACATCAAGCTGTGGCGCCACCACCCGGAAAGTTTGACTGGTTTGCTGCTGGAGTCCTTAGCTCCGCCCTCCATTATGCCCCCACTGACGACGCAAGACATACCCCCACCCTTCTACTACTTCGGGAACTTTTACATTGAACACAGCTATGTCCGTATCGCAGTACCACCGACGAAACAGGCGTCGGCGCGGGATATATATCACGTCCTACAGCAGAGGCGCCCACCAAACATCGTGGAGACCAAAGGCCCTCAGGTTAATTGGAAGGTGGTGTGGAAGACGATTCACGCGATTCCACTGGACACAGCCGTCCGATCCACATGGTACATCACAGTCAATGGTAAACAGATCACCCGACCACGCCTCCACAAGATAAACATGGCGGAATCGCCTCTCTGCGTAGACTGCGGGATACCAGACACGGACGAACACCGTCTCACATGTGGCGCGGCAGAGGACGTATGGCGCTTGGTGCGACAAATTTTGTCGTATTTTCTACGAGTGACTCCGGAACACATTGCACCTCGGTTTCTACTATTTCCGGATCAACAGTATTTCCCGCGCGCCAAGACCAACGCTGTCACGTGGATCCGTACGCATGCGGTACACTACTTATTTCACGATGGACCTACAGATGTATTAGACTTTTGGAACTACCTATAAGAACGTCATTGCAAGATCGTACGGAACCCAAAATACAGACAGTATTTTTCTAATTACTTAGGGAGTGCCCTACACGACCCTCCACGCAGCTGGATCATCAACAGGTAGGAGAAGATACCCATTGAGTGAGCTGACAAGACTAAGTTCGATTCTCGGTGGAACAACATGATATACGTGAAGACGTACCTGGATGATGAAGCGTAAGGAGAGTAGCGACACACCCTTCTGCATCCTGTATGAAGCACATTTTTTGTTTTGTTTTCCCCATATACATTACCTCGGTGTAGGGACGTGCCGAGAAATTGTTTTCTTTTTCTCAGAGCACGATGCGGTGCTAGATACATTTATTTTTGTTGTGGTATAAAGTAAAACCACATTCAGAATGTATTAAAACAGTAAATAAAAATAAATAAATAAATAATAATTCCCACAAAAGATTTCCCCTTCCCATCCCTGATTCCTTGACGGACGAGGGGGACACTGCGACCAGGCCTCGGGTGACGACCTGATTGCTCTGCCTTCCCCGCCCTCCCTCACCTCCTTAAAAACAGAAAAAAAAAATCGGTAGAGCACTTGCCCGTGAAAGGCAAAGGTCTCGAGTCGTTACAATAAAAAAAAAAAAAATCGTATCACTTTCAAATCTTCCGTTTCACGGCACGCACAGAGCGGACACAATCAGCTCTGATTCGTTTGCTCTGCACGTTGTGGGCAATGTTTCGGGTACTCGGCGTCATATTCTCACAACACACACCCATGTTCGAGGACTCGAACCTCCGACGGGGACGGGGGGGGGGGGGGGGCGTACGAACCGTGACAAGGTGCCCAAGACCTCACGGCTACCCCGCGCGGCCGAAATGTTTTGGCTCATCAGCGAAGCGCATAAATAAGTAAACAACGCGGTAATTCCCGAGAATGATTGCCTATCTAAGTTGGAGGGCTCCAAACGATACATGTCGAACGTGCGATAGTAAATCGATTATGGAAGTCTCGTGCCGCGCGTTATGATCAATTATTTGTGATCGTCATTTTTATCAGTTTTCCGTTGTTTCTTCATGTCGTGTACATTACATTCCCGTCATAATTACTTGTGATTCCATTGGTAAATCGACAGGGTTTCTCTTGATAGCGAGTGTAATGTCTGCTGCTTCTCACGTTTCTTCTGCGGATTGCCTGACATGGAAAACTCTAATTCCATGCACATCCAGCATAGACAAATGTTTGACTTTTCCCTGGAAATATGGACTTCTGCCGGACGAGGAAAGGAGGGACTCTGTTCACTGTGGTGCTGGGAAGTCTGTAAAACTTCGTAAGAGGAGTGTAAGACACCGAGATTCCGTTGCAATTTCGTTGCGGACTTGGCGGAAAAGCGAACCAGCATCAGGAAAAATACGTGGTTCGAGTCCTCCAAATTATCGATTCAGACGAGCGTAATTCTTGTGTCGTGCTGGATTCGAGATTACACTTTGCAAGCCACAGCCTCAGAAACTGAGTTATCTGCAAACACTGTGTGTGACTACTTCGGGTTTTGCCGAGAAGTGTGCTATGTGGTAGTGACAAATGACAGTGTGCCAATTAGTGGACCGAATAAAACAGTAGAAGTAGACGAATCTTATATTGCCAGACGAAATAATCACAGAGGACGACCTTCTAAAAGTGAAGTACAACATATTTCTCTTTTCGGTGGGATGGAAATAGAGTCCCGGAAGTGTTATGTTGTGAGGGTATTGGTTCAAATAGTTCAAATGGCTCTGAGCACTATGGGACTTAACATCTGCGGTCATCAGTCCCTAGAACTTAGAACTACTTAAACCTAACTAACCTAAGGACACCACACAACACCCAGCCATCACGAGGCACGCCACGATAAGACCACGAGACATATTGCTGACACTCGCTTACTTCGTTAGAGCGACAAGTCAAATAATCTGATGGTGCGTGTACCGAAGTTCTTACAGTACGCACACCACACTATCACAAGACAATAACACCGACAACGAGTAAGGTAGGTCGTCTCCTTTGAATTTACAAGTGCTTCTCTAACGCTTTTCTTTTGTCGTTGCTGTAGTGACAGCTTGAAACATACTCTTAACGCGCACCGCAAGACTTCCAAATCGATTTACTATCGCAGGTTCGATATGTATCGTTTGGAGCCCTCCAACTTCGATAGGCAATCATTCTTGGAAATTAGACCGCACGGCTACCCCGCGCGGCCGAAATGTTTTGGCTCATCAGCGAAGAGCATAAATAAGTAAACAATGGTGTTGCTCACGAGTGTGCTGGTTATTTGTCAGCTTCCCAGCAGTGAACAGCTTTTAACCTGCACGGGGAGACACACCCCACTGTTGTGCGAGGAGGCAGGAAGGTGTGGCAGTATTGCTCCAACGTCCCACCTGCCTCCCATTTCGCTAATGGCCGCCTCTGCCCTCCTCCGAGGCTCTAGGGGACCCAAATTAATTGAAACCCCTCCGCCTTCTCGCTAGCTAGCTCCAATTTCCTTCCCGCATCTCTTTCTTCTCTGCAGCCTGGTCCCCACATATGCTTTTATTGCCTCTGCTTATCTGCTTTAACCTCCCTCACCCTTTCCCCTCCCCCACGCTTACCGCTACTTGTGCGCTATACAGCCAATCTCATTCTTGCGGCTGCCCCCTCTCTAGTACCAACGGCAGAGGGAAACTGGGCCAGCAAACAGTCGCGAGAAAGGAGAGACTCGTGTGTCGGGTGAATGTGCACCATTTTACTACCGTCGTCAGGATCGCGCATAAACACAATCTGACGCGCATTATTAGTACGTAGCAAATGCAAAAGCTTAGGACTGACGACCGCAAAGACAGAGTAACATCTTCAACTTTTGTACTCCTGTCGTCCTCAACTGCGTATAACATTATGGTATGTCGACAATACGAGGCGTGTTTTTTAAGTAAGTACCATTTTGAAATTAAAAAAAGACGTGCTAAGATATCTCAATAATTTTATTTTTAAATGAAAGCCTGTACCTTAATCAACTTTTCTACATAATTTCCGTCAATATTGAGGCGCTTGTCATAACGTTGTACCAGTTTTTGAATACCCTCCTCATAGAAGTCTGCCGCCTGACTTGTTAACCACTGCATCACCACTGTTTTGACTTTGTCATCGTCTTGAAGACGCTGACCGTCCAGGTGTTTCTCCAAGTGCAGGAACAGATGGTAGTCACTGGGCGCAAGATCGGGGCTGTACGGAGGATGATCCAGAGTTTCCCATTGAAAAGATTTGATGAGATCTTTGGTCTGATTCGCCACATGCGGACGGGCATTGTCTTGCAGCAAACGATGCTCTTGCTGACGCAGGCCACCCATATTTAATCGCCAGTAACAATTTGGCTTAAGAAATCATCACCGTCGTTGTGGTACCGCTCAAGGAAAGTCAATGCACTGTCTAAACGTTTGGTTTTGTGCACATTTTCGGTACCCAACGTGCGCATAATTTTCGGTAATTCAAGTGCTCGGTCACAATGCCATACAAAACACTACGAGAAACATTAGGAAAGTCATCCCGCAAGGAGGAAATCGTAAAGCGTCTGTTTTCTCTTACATTATTGTCCACTTCCTGCACCGAACTTTTAGCAACGACCGAAGGACGCCCGCTCCGTTGTTCATCATGTACATTTGTGCGGCCATCTTTAAATGCTCTCACCGACTTTCTTACCATTCTATCACTCATAATGTTTTCTCTGTAAACTGCACAGATCTCACGATGAATATCGATCGCTTTTAGGCCTTTAGCACTAAGAAATCTTATAACAGCCCGTACTTCACAATCGGCGGCACTCACGATTATCGGAGGCATGTTAAACACTCAGTACACAACGTGAACAAGGAAGAATCAGACTGTAATGGCGTCAGTGCGTACATTAACGTACAGGCTTTCACATAAAAATAAAATTATTGAGATATCTTAGTACGTCTTTTTTTAATTACAAAACGGTACTTACTTAAAAAACGCGCCTCGTGCTTTGGAGTGCCGCGCGGAGTGGCCGCGTGGTTAGAGGAACCGTGTACCGGATTGCGCGGGCGCTCCCGCCGGAGGTTCGAGTCCTCCCTCGGGCATGGGCGTGTGTGTTGTTCTTAGCATAAGTTAGTTTAAACAGTATGTAAGTCTAGGGGCACATGAGTTCAGCAGTTTGGTCCCCTAGGAATTCACACACATTTGAACATTACTTTTGGAACCGTCTAATCATAACTGAATAAAACACAATTTTTGTGCCATACGTACTTCATTTTTATACTTTGTAAGGCATTTTTCCTGGTCTGTATTACGTACATATTTTTGTTTACGCTTTTCAGTTTACACTTAGAACGTTGTATATATATATATGTTTGTGGCGTGCGTACTGTAAGACCTTCGGTACACACACCATCAGATTATTTGACTTGTCGCTCTAACGAAGTAGGCGAGTGTCAGCAATATATCTCGTGGTCTTATCATGGCGTGTTTATCTTCTGCCGTTAGGTCAGATGATAGAAATGCCACTTGCATGCTTAGAGTAGCAGATTGACTGTAACCAACTTTAAACAGAACTGGATTAATTTTCACACACATTTATTAAAATAGTAACAAGCATGAACCTTACGTAACTTGATTCAGGATGCTATTTAAAACTGACGATCTGAAGTTCCTCTGGTCTTGGTATGTTAATCTTATTCACACATATCTCTGATGCTTGACAAAGTGTCTATGCATTTATCTTCATGGCTATGTACAAGAATATGATAATCTTATTAGGTGCAGACTGAAACTTGACTATAGACTGGTACAGACTAATGCAGACTGGTACAGACTGGTGCAGGCAAATGCAGACTGACTAATCGGAGGTCTGTACACTCATTATAATACCTCGCGCGATCACTGCGTGAGTGTGATCCGCGAGGAGAAAAGGTTCTACGTTAGCAGCAATCTCATTAGCTGCGTTACATATTAATACGCAGATCAGCGGAAGCAGAGTTTGGTTCGTCTCTAAGGCAGCGCCATCTCGTAGTGCAGAGATGAACGAGTGCTGCGCCTGCGCTGTTGTGCTTAGCGGGGCGCACTCTAGTGGGAAAGTTGCGTACGCGCTGACTACGCGGAACTATGTACACAACAGCCGGCCGGGGTGGCCAAGCGGTTAAAGGCGCTACAGTCTGGAACCGCTCGACCGCTACGGTCGCAGGTTCGAATCCTGCCTCGGGCATGGATATGTGTGATGTCCTTAGGGTAGTTAGGTTCAAGTACACAACAACTATGTACACAACAATGTTATAAGCAGTTCTGGCTTTTTTTTGTTTTTAATGATGTAGTAATATTTCAAATGGCTCTAACAAGGGAACCTCTTTACTTTTTTTCGTAGTTCCACACAACTTCTTCCTGTTTTCTCTTTTAGTCTGTGTTCAGTTTTTCAAGGCCTATCCACTGTGACAGCTTACAACTAAATCTGAGGGGGGTGCGATGGGGAGGTTCCCTTGTAAGCACTATGGGACTTAACATCTGAGGTCTCCAGTCCCATAGACGTAGAACTGCTTACACCTAACTAACCTAAGGACATTACACACATCTATGCCCGAGGCAGGATTCGAACCTGCGACTGTAGCAGCAGCGTGGATCCGGACTGAAGTGCCTAGAACCGCTCGACCACAGCGACCGGCGATGTAGTAATAGTTTCGAGGATGTTGATCTGCATGTGACTAGCAGTTAAGAAGCGAGGAAATATAATTGTTAGGCAAGACAGTATATTGATCATTCTACTCGTCGGTTAAGTTCAGTACCAGACGAATCCGAAGTGTATGGGCACAGGACTCGCAAAGTATTTTACTACAAGCTGATCAAGATGAGTCGACAATGGATCGGACAAAAAATTGACCGCCTTCAAGGAATTGAATAGATGAATGAATACGAGTAGATTTTTCTTTATCTATGCACAAATACTGTACGTGTAACCCATGCGACTTTCAATGCAAATATTACTCTTGACGCCAGTACGAGCTGTTCGGAACAAATGGAAAAATACGAATAATGTTAAGAGGGATATATGAGTGTTCAGATCTAAACTTTGGAACTGCCAGCAATGAACTTTGTTTTGTAGTGAGGGACACGACCCAAACGTTTGTACATTTCTAGCATACACAGGTGCTCTGACAGAAGCATGAATGAAGAGATATAAATATACTGGGTGATCAAAAAGTCAGTATAAATTTGAAAACAGAATAAATCACGGAATAATGTAGATGGAGAGGTACAAATTTACACACATGCTTGGAATGACATGAGGTTTTATTAGAACAGAAAAAAATAAATACAAACGTTCAAAAAATGTCCGACAGATGGCGCTTCATCTGATCAGAATAGCAATAATTAGCCTAACAAAGTAAGACAAAGCAAAGATGATGTTCTTTACAGGAAATGCTCAATATGTCCACCATCATTCCTCAACAATAGCTGTAGTCGATGAATAATGTTGTGAACAGCATTGTAAAGCATGTAAGGCATTGGCGTCGGATGTTGTCTTTCAGCTTTCCTAGAAATGTCGGTCGATCACGATACACTTGCGACTTCAGGTAACCCCAACGTCAATAATCGCACGGACTGAGGTCTGGGGACCTGGGAGGCCAAGCACGACGAAAGTGGCGGCTGAGCACACGATCATCACCAAACGACGCACGCAAGAGATCTTTCACGCGTCTAGCAATATAGGGTGTTTTTTTTTTGTTCTAATAAAACCCCATGTCATCCCAAGCATGTGTGTCAATTTTTACCTCTCTATCTACATTATTCCGTGGTTTATTAAGTTTTCAAATTTATACTGACTTTTTGATCACCCGGTATGTAGCAGCATGACAAGAGCTGGGCTTTAGCATACACAACTTTTATTTAATAGGTATGATCTAACAAGAGAACCTCCCCATCGCACCCCCCTCAGATTTAGTTATAAGTTGGCATAGTGGATAGGCCTTGAAGAACGGAACACAGAACAATCGAGAAAACAGGAAGAAGTTGTGTGGAACTATGGAAAAAACAAGCAAAATATACAAACTAAGTAGTCCATGCGTAACATAGGCAACATCAAGGACGATATGAGCTAAGGAGCCCCGTGGTCCCGTGAGCGGTTGCGGAAGGAGGGGTCCTTGGTTCAAGTCCTCCCTCGAGTGAAAAGTTTAGTTCTTTTTATTTTCGCAAAGTTATGATCTGTCCGTTCGTTCATTGACGTCTCTAGACACTGTAATAAGTTTAGTGTCCGTGTTTTGCGACCGCACCGCAAAACCGTGCGATTAGTAGACGAAAGGACGTGCCTCTCCAATGGGAACTGAAAACATTTGATCGCAAGGTCATAGATGAACCGATTCCTCCACAGGAAAACACGTCTGATATATTCTATACGACACTGGTGACGGCATGTGCGTCACATGACAGGAATATGTTTTTGACCCACCTAACTTGTACACTTAGCGAATGGGTAAAAAGGTTCTCCTACCTTGCCTGATTTAGGTTTTCTTGTGGATGTGATAATCACTCCCAAAAAAGTGATGAAAACATAACGGACGGCCAGATAATAATTGTCTGAAAATAAAAAATTAAACCTTCCACTCGAGAGAGGACTTGAACCAAGGACCTCTCGTTCCGCAGCCGTTCACGCTAACCATGGGACCACGGCGCTCCTTAGCTCACATCGTCCTTGATGTTACCTATCTTGCGCATGGACTACTCAGTTTGTATATTTTGCTTATTTTTTTCATAGTTCCACACAACTTCCTCCTGTTTTCTCGATTGATCTGTGTTCCGTTTTTCAAGGCCTATCCACTGTGCCAACTTATAACTAAATCTGAGGGGGGTGCGATGGGGAGGTTCCCTTGTAAGCAGCAAACCGCTGTAATTAAATGAACATGAACAACAGACATAACTTACACGACCAGATCAGTGAGTACGGTAAGTCTCGTAGGAGAATAACAAATGGTGCACACTCAGGTCTAAAGCTATATGTATAGATGCCACTAAGATCTCTATTCTAGATTTGCCTGTTGTATATGATTATTATTATTATATTTATATTACAATTTGAAACTATGAATTGGTAATCACTGCGAAGTTACGCTGTGAGTCCCGTGAAAATGAAATTCTTCCCCTCTTCATCGCCCGCCCGCCCCCCCCCCCCCCCCCCCAAATACACACAAAGTAAATTTTTGGTGAAAACGGTAATTCAGATCTCAAATTTTAGACGGTTCCCTGGGACAACCGGGAAAACCCGGGAATTTTTTTATTCGGAAGAAAACCGGGAAAAACCCGGGAATTTTTTATTGTTTTAATTTTCGGTTAAATTTTTGTGATTTTGACTGGTAAGGGCTGATATTCTAATAAAGAATATTACTGTATCCCGCTTCTGCAGAATAATGCAACAGAAATAAAACATAAACGCGAGAAGAAAAGGAAATACGCCATTTACGACAACAAAACATTCTGCACACACAAACGTCTGCCAACAGCAAAATAGGTCAAAGGCCTTGGAACTGCAATACTCCGTAGCAAAAAACTGCTTCCGATGAGCGTGACGTCACAACTCTTCATATTAGGTTCGTTTGAGCAGCTGCCAGCGGGCTCATGCGCATACGCAGTTCAATCGTATATGCAGCACTTCCTCCCGTTTCTGGGCAACAGGAAAAATTTTTCTGGTGCGACCAAGCTGCCGGATTCGGGGCAGCGGGGTAGTCTCCACGTGACCCATGTTTACGTTTAGATTTTGGTGTTTCCTCTTCGTTTACAGCTCCCGCGTCAAATGAAAACAAAACGGATTTCTGTGGCCGGGCGCTATCAAATGAATTAAAATACATTCACATAATTATGGAAGGCTGAACTATGTTATTAGTTTCAGGTTTTTTATTTTATTTTATTTCCACATTTTTGGCAGTCAAGCATTAATCGCTTTGCAGTACAATGAAGTTATTTTTGTCGGTTTGCTTAAGGCAGGCAGTCAATCTATTTGAAACTAAGTGTTTCATTCCACAATATAGGCTAGTTCCAACTGTTCGCTGAATTTAAAGTGCACGTTTTCATCTTCTGGCACGTTACCCATTCAAAGGTTTGATAAGTTTTACAGCTTCGTGGGAAAGTATACTGTCAAACAACGCGGGAAAAGCGTATTTTCACCCGAGAAAAAGTGTTTTTTAACCGGGAAATGCGGAAAAAAATCCGGATTTTTTTTCCTTTTCCACGTACACATCCTGGCTCCGCAATTTTGATACGAAAGTAACGGAACGATTAAGTAAAGCACATTTACAATGAGGAAAATGAACACTACAACTTTACAAGCCGTGTTTTCCAGACGACCCACGTATACACGATTCGCGTTTAGTCTCATGTAATCCGTTTTGCTGACTGCCTGAATAATAGTGAGAGGGAGAAACACCTCAAATAATTGTACTGTAATAAATTGTAAATAAATGCGTACGCGGCTGGTGATGTTCTTAAACAAGTGCGCCCATGAGCGAGGGCAGTATGAAGAATGATTGTTATGAAATTAAATTATAAAATGGCTATGAACTGAGTACATTCCAGAAGTGCAAATTTAGTGAAATTAAAATTCTGGTTTAAGGATGTTTTGTTCCCATTGTGTAGGAAAAGTCGATCCGGAGTTTCAACGAAGAGCAGTAAGAGTATCTAAAGGCAGCATTCACATAAACATTAAGCTGTGTTACTTACCGGGATTTAGTAGTGAGGAAAGGGCTCTCGACTTCTTCAAAGACCTAGCTACTTTTCTCTGTGTGTAGCGAGTCCGGTGCGGGTAAAACCACGATGAAAGAAAGCACTCGGCAACTCAAGCTCGTAACACACGTACGCATATGAAGTATGCCGCCCCGTCAACTGTGACGAATAACACCAATTGCCGCGCTGTGGTACCGTACTGATTGTTACGTATGTACTCATGTTTGCGCCACCATTCTTGTCACCCAACGGACGTAGGGACAATGTGAATTTAAAAATACGAAGTTAGCTTCGCAATGACAATTATCCAAGTGCATATTGAGGGAATTTGGAGAAAAAGCAATATATGTAGCCTCACTACAAGCTCATGTGTTAACACAAAAGGAGAAATCTCGAGAAACCACAGACCTCAGATTACCGAGAATGAAATGATGAGGTAATAAAGGAGAACGTCGTATTCTTATATGTATATATATACAAATGCGGACAAAAGTGTTCAGACTCTGGGAGTAATCAGAGAAGTAGATCAGAAAAAACAAATTGCAAAACGATTTAGAAAAGATGTCTGAATGGTGCGAAAAGTGGCAGTTGACCTTAAATAATGAAAAGTGTGAGGTCATCCACACGAGTGCTAAAGGGAACTCATTAAACTTCGGTTACACGATAAATCAGTCTAATCTAAAAGCGGTAAATTCAACTGAACACCTATGTATTACAACTACGAACAACTTAAATTGGAAGGAACACACAGAAAATGTTGTGGGGAAGGCTAACCAAAGACTGCGTTTTATTGGCAGGACACTTAGAAAATGATACAGACCTACTAAGGAGATTGTCTACACTACGCTTGTCCGTCCTCTTTTAGAATACTGCTGCGCGGTGAAGGATCCTTACCAGATAGGACTGACGGAGTACATCGAAAAAGTTAAAAGAAAAGCAGTATGCTTTGTATTATCACGAAATATGGGAGAGCGTGTCACAGAAATGATACAGGACTGGGCTGGACATCATTAAAAGAAAGGCGTTTTCCGTTGCGACGGAATCTTCTCTCGAAATTCCAATCTCCAACTTTCTCCTCCGAATGCGAAAATATTTTGTTACCGACGTACATAGGGAGGAACGATCACCACGATAAAATAAGGGAAATCAGAGCTCGTACGGAAAGATATAGGTGTACATTCTTTCCGCACGCTATACGAGATTGGAATAATAGCGAACTGTGAAGGTGGTTCGATGAACCCCCTGCCAGGCACTTAAATGTGATTTGCAGAGTATCGATGTAGATGTAGATGAAGGAAACCTTAAATGTGCTTTTAACCCAGAACAATTGTGTAATACATATGTCAACCTGAAGAGATGCAGAACAAGAAGTAACAAAACACGCCTTATGGAAAGAAAGAAAATAGTAATATAAAATGGGCTAAACTGTTCAGTATTTGGTAATACGTCCCTTTCTCTGTATTACAGGCCTCAGTCTTTGTGACATGCAGTAAACAACCTTTTTCATTACATCCGAACCGATATTCACCCATTCTTCTTCTTCTATCAATGCAAGCAAATGTGTCCAACTGCTCACATGTCCTTTGTGTAGTCTAGTTTTCAGTTCATTCCAGATGTTTTCGATGGGACTGAGATCCGGAGACTGCGGTGGGGTAATGAGGCGTGTTGCATAGGATCCAAAGTTTGACAATTTCTGCCGTGTGCTTAGGAACATTGTCTTGATGGAAATAAAAATCAACTCCAAGATTCAACTTCGCAGCAATTCTCGTCAGATTTTGTTTGAGTATAGCGAAAGAGACAAATTTGTCCATGGTGCCTTCAGCAAATACAAGCTCCCCATCGCCTCGGGCAGGCATGCATCCCCGAACCATCACACTGCCGCCTCCATGTTGGATGGTTGCGTGCATGTTTTTGGGCTCACACTCCCGTGTCTGCTTGACGCCGCACTAAACAGCGGCCATCCACGTGGTTCAAAGTAACTCTGCGTTCATCACTCCACAGAATCTTGTCCCAAAATGTCGCATCCTTGCCGACAAGTTCTTCCGCAAAAACCATCCGCTTTTTTGCGTTACACTTACTGACGAACGGTTTGCGCTTTGACACTCTGGCATTGTGCCTAGCGCAGGTATCTGCGCACTGTTCTAACACTAACTTCGGTACCAACGCCTTCTGCCAGTTCTGCCGCTATAGCGGCGGCCGTTGCTGTTGCCGTTGCCCGCGGGTCGTTTTTCACCATTTGAACGATCTTCCCCTTTTCCCTGTTCGTGAGTTTCTGAGGACGCCGTTGTCGTGGACGATTGACGAGAGTTTTTTTTCTTCTTTCCATTTCTGAAAACTAAACTCCGTCCGAACAGGCGTTGGAAGGCCCAACGGTATCGACCGGCCGCCATGTCATCCTCAGACCACACGCGCCGCTGGATGCGGATGTGGAGAGGCATGTGGTCAGTACACCGCTCTCCCGGCCGTATGTCAGTTTACGAGGCCGGAGCCGCTACTTCTCTATCAAGTAGCTCCTCAGTTTGCCTCACAAGGGCTGAGTGCACCCCGCTTGCCAACAGCGCTCGGCAGACTGGATGGTCATCCATCCAAGTGCTAGCCCAGGCCGACAGCGCTTATTTTCGGTAATCTGACGCGAACCGGTGTTACCACTGCGGCAAGTCCGTTTCTTTCCATTTCTGGACGATACTAAAAATAGTTTCACGGCCTCGGTTCATGACCTTGCCAATTTCTGCATATGATGTTTTTCCCTCTCTATCCAGCCACACAATAAGCCTTCGCTCTTCCACTGTCGTTTCCCTACCCTTACGGTGCATGGCTCTACGTTGGTCTGTTTTGACGAGACCTGTGCTTTCCTGTAGTACGAGACAGCTGCCTAGCGTACAATGACCGCCTGCTGCCGCCCAGTCGTGCCTTCGGACTGCGGTTACCTTGTCAAGTGGGACGGTGTCTGATAACTTTTGCCCCGCGTGATACACACGCCTGTGATGGTAACACAGAACTAATCGTTCCAGGTAGAGGGTATGGTGACATTCGCATTGTCTGCGTCTTTAGAAATATTTCCTGCATTATGGCACATACGCAGATACACATTCAGTGTATGCGTCAGTCACAATTGACCGTGAGACAAGCATGTGACATTTGTCTGAATACTTTGGTCCACCTCTGTGTGTATGTAGTATAAGATGTCTAATTTCTGTTAAAATATATTTTGTTTTATGTGAAGTATCATTTTAGAAAGAGGAGGACATTCTTCAAAAGCATGGGGTACCATGTGGAGTCACTGGAAACAAAAAACTACGCTTTGAGGGCCTTTTCACGGATTACCCAAACCATTCCTGATTCATCCTAAGACTTTAACATCCAATAAGTCACCCGACGAGAACGTATACCTATGTAGTAAACTTGTATATATATTTTTTGTATCCGTTTTAGGTACGAAGAACTGTAACTGTTTCACGGAAAAATAATAGTTTTATTGTATTATTTAAATATCAATGTACAAAATATGTACAAAGAGAGAAATCACTTTAATGAAGCTAATGTGATACGGGACAGGTTATGCAATGTAAATAGATAACTCAGAATGATGTTTTGTGTATAAAGACAATGACCATTCCGTATTACTGTACAAACTCATACATGAAAGAACCACGTACAAGGTCATCGAACATCAAAGCAACACGGACAATACCGTTATGAACATTAAGATTTTAAAATATCCAAAAACACTCTGGCACAAGACAGTATGTAACAAACACTTTGTAAAATGAATCACTGGGCTCAGCCATGCGAGTGTGAACTACATAGACTTCACCCACGAGGACGTAAAACGTTACAATAAATAATTTCGGTGCCAGATGGAATATTGAGATCTCTGTAGGAAAACGTAGATATGTTGTGGCAGGGGTAAAATACAGGGAGCGAAAGGCTATTTACAATTTGTATAGAAGCCAGATGGCAGTTATAAGAGTCGAGGGGCACGAAAGGGAAGCATTGGTTGAGAAGGGAGTGAGACGGGTTATAGCCTATCCCCGATGTTATTCAATCTGTATATTGAGCAAGCAGTAAAGGAAACAAAAGAAAAATTTTGAGTAGGAACTAAAATCCATGGAGAACACAATTGAAAGAAAAACCGGCCTCGATCACTATTTTTAACGAATTAACCGGGATTCAACACTGCTAGGCGTGTCTTCCTCAGAATTTAAATCAAATAATGGTCTATATTCTATAACATGGTCACAGTGGCTCTACATCACAGTTTTCTTTATCTTAAATATCTTTGTGACTAATGCCCTTTTGGCATTTTTTTTTATTTATAAATGACATATAAGTACTGCCAGTCTTTCACGAGGATTCCGTACTTATACTCTATCATACGTTTTTAGTCATAATTCTGTGACCATGTTATAGAATATAGAGCATTCTTTGATTTAAATTCTGGGGAAGACACTCCTAGCAGTGTTGAAACCCTGTTAATTCGTTAAAAATAGTGACCGAGGGCTGTTTTTCTTTCAATTGTAACTATTCACGGTCTCTGAACGTGCAGCCACGTACAAAATTTTTCCATGGAGAAGAAATAAAAACTTTGAGACCTGCCGACGACATTGCAATTCTGTCAGAGAGAGCAAAGGACCTGGAAGAGCAGTTGAACGGAATGGACAGTGTCTTGAAAGGAGGATATAAGGTGAACATCAACAAAAGCAAAACGAGGATAATGGAATCTAGTCGAATTAAATCAGGTGATGCTGAGGGAATTAGATTAGGAAATGAGACACTTAAAGTAGTAGAAGAGTTTTGCTATTTGGGAAGCAAAAGAAGTGATTATGGTCGAAGTAGAGAGGATATTAAATGTAGACTAGCAATGGC
The DNA here is from genome assembly GCF_021461385.2 of Schistocerca piceifrons. Taxonomy (NCBI): domain Eukaryota; kingdom Metazoa; phylum Arthropoda; class Insecta; order Orthoptera; family Acrididae; genus Schistocerca; species Schistocerca piceifrons. Next base: position 104,219,396 of record NC_060146.1, read on the forward strand.
AAGGAAAGCGTTTGTGAAGAAGAGAAACATGTTAACATCGAGTATAGATTTAAGTGTCAGTAAGTGTTTTCTGAAAGTATTTGTATGGAGTCTAGCCATGTATGGAAGTGAAAGACGGAAGATAAACAGCTTAAACAAGAACAAAACAGAAGCTTTTGAAATGTGGTGCAACAGTAGAAAGCTGAAGATTGGATTGGTAGACCACGTAACTAATGAGGAGGTACTGAACAGAATTGGGGAGAAGGGGACGTTGTGGCACAACTCGACTAGAAGAAGGGATCGGTTGGTGGGACACATTTTGAGGCATAAAGAGATCACCAATGTAGTACTGGAGGGAAGCGTAGAGGATAAAAACCGAATTCAAGACATGAATACAGTAAGCAGATTCAGAAGGATGTAGGTTGCAGTAGTTACTCGGAGGTGAAGAAGCTTGCACAGGATAGGGTAGCATGGAGAGCTGCATCAAACCAGTCTCTGGACTGAAAACCACAACAACAAAGGTTGAGCTTGTTATGTCACATTCAGGTATCTTCCGTTTTTTAGCGTCAATAGAGCTTAGGTAGATGAGAATATGTCCGTTCATTATCTAATAATAACCATTCAAGTAAACAAATCGGTGTACAAAATTATTATCGTCCTGTGGTACCGTTTCCTGCAGAGAAGGCGAAGGAATTTAGGAGTTCTTCGAGACTATAAAAGCAGATAAATGAGGACGGATTAATTTCCGGCTGACTTGGACTGTTTCAAAATGGCCACTTGCGCAGTACCTAAAACTGAAAAGAGTAATTCTCGCCCTCTTCAAGCGCTTACAGTCTTCAACTTCCTGACTTCGCGGTCAAAGCATAAAAGGAAAAACAGTTTTCTCCTAGTCAGATTATCAGGAAAACCCTCTGCCTCCCGCATACCGAACTAAAGCAAGACAGGTGCCGGCTGGTGTGGCCGTGCGGTTAAAGGCGCTTCAGTCTGGAACCGCGTGACCGCTACGGTCGCAGGTTCGAATCCTGCCTCGGGCATGGATGTGTGTGATGTCCTTAGGTTAGTTAGGTTTAATTAGTTCTAAGTTCTAGGCGACTGATGACCTCAGAAGTTAAGTCGCATAGTGCACAGAGCCACCAAGCCAAGACAGGGACCACAATCATGAAATATGGCGCTAGGAAATAACCGGTTCGTATCTCTCCCGCTAATGTAAATTCCCTTCATGTGCCGCGACCAACAATTCCACCCAGACTAATCCTCAAATTGCGGGCGTATTAGATTTCCAAAATTATTAAATTATTTTTGTCTCACTAAGCAGTCAACAATTTTTCCAACCCCGTCAATAAACGTAAGTCACACAGGAGAAGCTTTTACAGGACCTGTACGGAATAGGGATAATGAACGTATTGAAAGAAGGGCTTCACGAATGGTCACAGATTTGTTTGAGACTTGTGCGGGGATCATGGACATGTTGAAAACCTGAACTGGGAGAAGGCTGAAGACAGACGTCAAGTATCCTACGAAGGCCTACTTACAAAGTTTCAAGAATCAGGAATAGCAAACACAAGACTAATTCTGGCTTGAAAGGAGACACTTGTCACGCTCCATACGGGAATGGGACGCGAATAAGCTCTAATGAATGGTCGATTGTGAAGTGCCCTCCGCCACGCACTTCACAGTGTGCTCATCAGGAGCGGCCCTAGAATCACACAAACTCTTAAATCCATTGTGAAAACTTTAAGACGAATGATTCTGGGAGTCTCATCCACTCCATAAGCTGGCTTGCAACTGTGGCAAGGTGCACCCATAGAGAGAAATGGTCTCCGACTTACCGACTGCGCACGCCCAGGATGGCCCGGACACCGATGAAGCGCGTCTTGCTCTTGCTCTGGCCTACGAGGAAGACGACGTCGAAGAGGCTGGCATTGATAGCGATGTTCTCCTCATTGTTGAGGAAGGCGCGCGTGAAGTCCTTGGCCAACTGGTCGTAGTCCTCGAACTGGTCGCGCACCGAGTCCAGTAGGGGGCTGGACGGCCGCATGTGGCCGATGGGCCGCCACGAGCCGCGCCTGGGGACGCACAGAACGGGGCGCCATCAGCTCAGCAGGCCAGCCCAACACACTACCCAACCCTCCAAACCCGGTACCCACATACACCAGCAGAGGGCTGGATGGCTGCATTTGGCTGATGGGCACCACGAGCTGTGTCTGGTGGCCGACAGGGGGGAGGGGTGGGGGAGGCCCATCAGTCGACCACACTAGTTCTTTAGCAACCAGCACACTATCCAACCTCCCAAATTCAGACCCCAGACACACTGCTGTTTCAAGTGGCCAGGTCACATCAAGGCTGGATAACCCCAACTGCCTGCTCCTACTGAACACCCAATCAACAATGTTCATCCATTTGTGGTACTGGCAACCAACCCCTCTATCACGTTTACGAAAATTCCAGGGAAAACCCTCGTACTCTGAGTCGAAACTGACCATACCTCGGACTACCACAAGTAGATAAAATCATCTTTACCATCTTCTTGGTCCTGTCACTATTGCAGCAAGTATTGTCCACATTATTACCGTAGTCCCACAAGCATCAATCGCTTTGGTATGCTCCACACCCATAATTAAACTACTTGTACCGAATTCCATCTAAAGGTCATTCCATCTACTTACAAATGCAATCCCACTTCATATTCATTCGTCTAGACATGTCTGATTATATCCTTCCAAGGAAAACTACGTATTCAAGCAACAACCTCGTACAATAAAATCACTATTTCTCACAATTTTCGTACGTTATTGACATGTATATTTTTTACAGAAACACCTCATAGTATCCTCTGAGGCTTCCTCCCCTGCCCCTCAATATTAAAACAACCAAGCATTGGTTAGGCACACCTCCATACATATGCATGTTATCATCTATCCTACAACTGGACGCAGCTGATTATCAATTATTAAAATGTCAGTAGCAGCCATAAAGCCAGCTGGACCAAATTTAGCTACAGAACCACCACTATAATCAACAAGATGCACATCTACACCAAAGCCTCTTCAATTACCTTCTCAATAACAGCATCGTCCTGCCAAAGGGAATTACTATACAAATCTTAGACTTCTTAAATTACATAATATCCTTTTTCGTTATTGCATATTTTGCAGTATCTTCTATTATACGAGGTGTTAGGAAAATAGGATCTGGTATTCTAATAGAAAATGACGTAGGTCAAAATGAAAACAAAGCACATGAGCAGAAACCAAAACTTTATGGGATACAGACTAGACTATGCCACGCTAACCATCTGTCGACACTTCACCCATTCTTGCACACTTACCTGTATAGCGTAAGGCTCTTGCCTCCCTCTGCGTGGTTTTTCAGATTGGTGACGATATCCTCCAGCATCTTCCAATTTGACAAGACCACCTTTTTATTAGTTTTGCCCTGCATACTGTGGAAGGTGATACATAGCCACAATTTAGTTACCAATAGAATTTTGGAATATGGCCGATCTCCATGTGGATGACCTGGTCGACAATAGAATCTTTTCAGTTTCTCAGGGAAGACCTGGCTAAATGCTTTGTCCTCCTGAAGATATTAGATGAGACATAGCCAAAACCCCATTACCTTTAGCTGTTAGAGACGTGGCCTACTCCTGCGTGGTTGGTGACGATGTCGTCTAGCATCGTTCCTATCTCACAGTGTCCGCTCACAGTTGCTGAGTGATCAGCGTGACAGAATGTCAATCCTATGGGCCCGGGTTCGATTCCCGGCTGGGTCCGAGATTTTATACGCTCAGGGACTGGGTGTTGTGTTGTCCTAATCATCATCATTTCACCCCTATCGACGCACAACTCGCCGAAGTGGCATCAAATCGAAAAACTTGCACCTGGTGAACAGTTTACCCCATGGGAGGCCCTAGTCACACGACATTTACATTTATTTTTATCTCACAGTGACTACACGTTCTTTGGTTTCACCCTGCGTAAGCTGGAAGGTGATAAACAGCCACTTCCCACCTACCTGTGCAACTTGGGGATCTGGCCCATCTCTGTGTGGTTGCACGTATTTACCATGATGTCCTCTAGCATCCCTCCAGCCCCAGTGAAGACCTGGCTAATGGCTTTACCCTGCAGAAGCAGAAAGGTGATAAATAGCCACTTCCCACCTACCTATACAAGGGGATCTCCGCACAGTTGGCCAGATTAACCATGTTTCCAGTCTCTCATTGAAGATCCTGCTAATGGCTTAGTCCTCCTGCAGCTGGTAGGAGAGACAAAGTTGCCACCCCCTTACCTACAGAGATTGGGGTCTGGTCCACCTCCACACGGTTGGCCATGTTGACCATGACGTCCAGTAGAATCTTACAGTCTCTCAGTACAAACCTGGCTAATTGGTTTTGTCGTCCAGTGGCTGGCAGATGGGATGCAGACTGCAGCTTACTTACCTGTTGGCTTGGCTGACCATGACGTCCTCCAACATATTTCCAGTGCAGATCTGGTTAATGTCTTTGCCCTACAGAAGCTGGAAGACCATACATAGCCACTTCCCACCTACCTGCACAACTTGCAAATCTGACCCAGCTCCACATAATTGGCCAGATTCACTATGATGTTTTCTAGCAACTTTCTTGTCTCTCAGCAGTCAAGACCTGCTAATGGTTTTGCTATGCAAAAGCTAGTGGGCACCTTACCTGTAGGGCTTGGGTATTTGACCAGTCTCTGCGTGGTTGGCCAGGTTGGCAACGATGTCCTCGAGCATCTGCGACCGTGTGCGCTCTTGCATGCGCGCGAACTTGGGCGCCGAGTAGGAAGCGCGCTCGCCGTTCACGATCTTGGTGAGCAGCCACTCCCGGAACATGGGTCCCTTGTCGAAGACGGACTGCTCCCACAGGTATGGCTTGTAGGCACCAACCTCGTCACGGGTCACCACCGAAACCTGAGAGCAGTGAGGGATGGGCTATGTGAGTCCCACCAATATACACCAAAGGGGCAGTCCATGTCTTTACACTCTGATACTTACGTAGAATTCGAAAGAGGCTCCATCAGCGCTGTGTTACTAGGGTAGCATAAGATTCCCTGATCATGCGGTGCTCACATGCCGTTGCAGAGATACAAAGAATGTTTTTTTTTAAGGCGTCACGTATTTCTACAGCACGTAGAAAAGTTCCTATAATGATATGTCTGAAAACCAAGAACTGTTGACGCATGGGCCAATTTGTCCTGTCAGTTCTACATCTCTGTTACGTAGAAGTAGACATTATAGGTGCTGCTGCAAGTGATTAATGCGTGTCCCCACACGTCCTTTAGCCCTTCTTCGCAGTGAATCATGCACTCTTTTAAATAAACTAAACTCCATTCTGACTTCGTCAAATACAATGGCCACACGCTGCTAACGTCGGCACATTGTCGATGTGATGGGTATTCACCAGTGCCTTGAAAGTTCGCCAAACAGCAGTGCAATTGAAATGTTATTTGAATTTCGCTACAAGTTTCGACAGTTCATTACGCCATCTTCAGGCCTCATATGTACCTTTCAAAAATAATTGATACTGGCATACTGGGGTCATGTGTTTCTGAGTGTCGTGAATTTGTAGCTGAAGTGCTTCCTTCGAAGACTTGACTGGGAGTTGCAGTCAAGTCTTCGAAGGAAGCACTTGAGCTACACATTCACGACACTCAGAAACACATGGCCCAGTATGCCAATACTGATTATTTTTTAGAGGTGCATACGCAGCCTAAAGATGGCATAATGAATTGCCGAAACTGATATCGAAAATAAAATAACATCTCAATTGCACGGCTGTTTGGCGAATTTCATTGGTCAGTATTAGTCCGCTCCGATAGCTGAGTGGTCAGCGTGACGAATTGCCGACCTACGGGCCCTGGTTCGATTCCCGGCTGGGCCGCAGATTTTCTCCGCTCAGGGACTGGATGTTGTGTTGTCTTCATCATCATTTCATCACCATCCGGCGCGCAGGTCGCCCAGTGTGGCTTCGAATGTAATAAGACCTGAACCAAGGCGGCCGGACCTCCCACGCAAGGGGCCTCCCGGCCAATGACCCCAAACGCTCATTTCATTTCCATTGGTAAATATTTGACCAGTCGCTATCCCATGTCCACAATGGATCAACAGAGAGTGTCTTGAAATGTCCACATAGCACCAAATCCAAATTTTTAAATTCGTCAGTAATTATATAAAACACTGAGAAATCAAGCTTTTGGTTCTCCTGGAAGTCGTTAGATAGGAAACCGATAACTGGCATTGGGCGAACAGGTTTGTCGTTTAGTTATGTAGACGACTTCAGTGCCAGATTATGATAAGTGATACATAATGAATGATTTTTAGTGAAATGAGACAGCTGACTACATCCATGAAAAGAAATTCTCACGAAAAGCAATGATCCACCTGATGATGAGGAAGTAAGTCCTAGAAATGCGTCGTGGACGAAAATAATAGTGAGCGACAGATAATGGTTTCAGTTTATCTTTCATAAATACACATTTGCAGAAATTGGATCCTTTCTTGTTGGTCAAGTCTTTTATTTATTCCTTGAAGATTCCATGTTACCTGCAAAGTATACCAACAGTGATAACGGAAATTCATTGTTTATGTGCTAGTTAGTGGTTGCTGCAGAACTGTCCAACATTTATCTCTACTTTAAGCTGGAAGCATTCTGCTCACAAAATCAAGAATTGTAAAGTGTAAATGATGGCAATCATTAAAGTAAAATTTGCACACAATGATTAACACAGAAGCGTCAGTTCAGTAGTTAATGTTATTCATGGGATGTGTTATCGAGACTGTTGAGCAAAGCAATTAAAAGAACGAGTTATATATTGAAGCTCGTGGCATTATGAAATATGTTAAGCTGGCAGTAATAACACTGATTATGTTCTATCACTGGACTTAGCTTTTTAGTTAAGAATTCCTGAGAAGAAAATTGCGAAAGTAGGCCACAGGGCTTTATGAAGAGTATTTAAAAAAATGTAGAGGTGTAAAATGGAGGAAAAGACAGTTTAGAGAAGTAGAAAGCGATAATACAAAATCTTTAGCGCAGAGGATTGTCCTCCTGGCGGCACAAATGGTGGACCAAAATAACAATCGTTGACTCTGAACGAAACGGAGCATTCAGAAGAAATGCGGGTACACGTCGGTAATGGGGTGGAACGTCCGGTTCCTGTTAACCTGCGAAAAAATTAATTGGAAACGTGAAATGTGAAAGCACAAGCGTTTAGTTGACACGGTCATAACTAAATCTCAGTTCAGTAGTAGTAGTGTGGGCGATAGATAGCTGACACCTGTCATTAAATGTCTAATGTCAAACAACGTGACAATCTCTGTGTGGAACTGGTTCGAACAGGCGCCGAAAGCACCGCGACACAATCTGATTCGGCGATTACCAATCAACTATGACTGACACAATAGAAAGCTTCTCTTGCTGTTGTCAGGAGGTCGTAGTAAAATAATTTGACAGCAGTGTGCCATTTGTTAATTAACATGACGTCACTGTATACATTGTGAACTCTATCGTCACCGACAAAATTTCGGAGTGGTCGGGGATATTTTATGAGTTTTTGGCTATAAGGGTACCACGGTCCCTGGTGGCTTGTTCGTCTACACCTACATCTACATGATTACTGTGCAATTCACAATTAAGTGCCTGGCAGAGGGTTCATCGAACAACCCTACAAGCTACTTCTCTTCCTTTCTACTCTCGAATGGCGCGCGGCAAAACCGAGTACTTCAATCTTTCCCTGCGAGCTCTGATTTCTCTTACTTTATCATGATGTTCATTTCTGTCTATATATGTGGGCGCCAACAGAATATTTTTGCAATCGGAGGAGAAAGTTGGTGACTGGAATCTCACCAGGAGATTCTATCGCAACGAAAAACGCCTTTGTTTTGATTGCCACCCCAATTCACGTGTCGCGTCGGTCGCTCTCGCTCCTCTGTTCAGCGATGATACAAAAAGAGCTGCCATTCGTTGACCCTTTTTGATGTACTCCGTCAGTCCCATCTGAAGCGGTTCCCACACCCCATAGCAGTACTCCAGAAGAGGGCTGGGAAACGTTGCGTAACCAGTCTCTTTAGTAGACCTGGTGAATTTCCCAAATGTTCTGGCGTTAATTGGCAACCTTTGGTTTGCTTTTCTCACAACATTATTTATGTCATAGTCCCAATTTACGTTATTCATAATCTTAATCCCTGAGTATTTAGTTGAGTTTAGCTCCTTTAGACTTTTGTGATTTATCATGTAACCGAAATGAGCTGTAGCTGGCTCAAGCTTTGCGCTGGATTAAACCTTCATTGCGATCTGTGTTTAGTCTCCCGCGGTTATCGTGATTAAGCTGTTATCCTCTCCTTCCGCCGGTGGCAGCAGCGGTGTGTATCGATGTTCGCACCTTGGACTGTCTTTGACCTGGCGCTTATAGTTTCCGGCTGGGCGGTGTGCGACTATCGGTCGGTTGGCGTGGAGCAGCGAGGAATTCTCGGCGGGCGTAGTTTGGCCAAGCCCACTGGCGGAGTGTGTGGCGCTGTTCCCATTGCTAGAGGTCCGTGGCTCACCGATCCTGGATACTAAATTTGAGTTTTGATTTAACCTACCAGCAAGTCAAGACTGTTCACATTGTGTCGTTTGGAGTTCGTTGTCGGCTGTTGGGATATTCCCATGAGCAACAACGTGGTTTTCAAGTTGGAAAATTCTAGCCATCCTCCGGTGGAGTTTCACTGTATTTGGTGATTTGAATTGAAGTGCACCAGCGGAATCTTCGGGCCTTGTGGCCGGTTACCTGTCCTGGCCGTTGGCGTAAATTTCGGGGGGGAAAATTTCCTCATCGTGTTGTTGCTGTCCAGCACGTGGTGTGATTTGACAGCTGCGCGTATGATTTTTTGTGGACGCCAATATTTTCTACGTTGTTACGTTGAACTGTCCGTAGTGCCCTGGTCGGGTGAAGCGGAAGTTATCTTGTCGGTGGGTCCGCTGACTGTCGGTCGGTTGGGTTGTCGTCGAATCGTAAATGATTGGCCCGACTGCCTGTCTCACCTAAGCGAGCGTTAGTGTTTCAATTACAGGCCGACCCTCGAACATTTGGGCGCCCTTGTGTGGACTGCCTTATTTTATTAAATTTGTTCTTGTTGTTGGTACTTGTATGGCTTCTGGCCGGTTTGGTGTTTTAAATTACAGTTGTTTCACTCTTAAGGCCTTCGGCCTAGTTTAAGGTACTGTTTCATGTAGGCCCCTTGGCATTTCAAAAATCTTTTTGAATTTTTAAGTCTTCGGCCTTCAGCCGGTTTGAGTTTCAGTTGTTTGTTCTTAATGTCTTCAGCCTAAATTAAAGAACTGTTTCACGTAAGGACTTTGGTATTAAAAAAAATTAATGTTTTGGAGTTTTAAGTGTTCGGCCTTCAGCCGATTTGAATTTAACTTGTTTACTTCACCCTAAATAAAGAACTGTTTTAAGATAAGGCTTGCCTTTTAAATTTCTGATCATGATTGCGTTTTTAAATTAAAGTGGCTTTCAGCCGGTAATTAAGTCCCAAAGATTAAAGCTGTGTGTTTAAAATTTTTTTGGGCTCTTGTAATGTTTGATCAAATAATAAAGTTTTATGTTCGAGTGTAACTGACAGCCACTTATTTTGGCCCCTTTCCACAATTTATTCTATCTGTCCTGACCTGCGGGTTAAGCAGGGCGTTTCACGAAATATAACGGATTTCCTCTATTACTCATGTGGATGACTTCACACTTTTCATTATTTAGAGCCGATTGCCAATTTCCGCATCACACAATAGCTTGCTTAAATAATTTTGAAATTAGTTTTTTTATTCGATGATTTTACAAGACACTAAATGCCAACATTATCTGCAAACAATCTAAGAGGGCTGCTCAGACTGTCTATGTCGTTAATGTAGATGAAGTACGGCAAACGACCTGTAACACTTCTTTGGGGCATGGCAGAAGTTCCTCCTGTTTTACTGGATGACTTCCCGTCATCTACCACGAACGGTGACTTTCCCACAGGAACTCCCGAATCCCGGCGTACAACCTAGGCGCCACTCCAGACACACTCAATTTGATTGGAAGTCTCTTGTGAGGAACGGTGTCAAAAGCCTTCTGTAAATCTAAAAATGCGGAATCAATTTGACATCACCTGTAGATAGCACTATTACTTCGTGAGAATAAATAGCTAGCTGTGCTTCACAATAACGATATCTTCTGAATCAGTGCTCACTATTTGTCACTAGATATTCTTATTCAAGGTAATTCATAATGTTCGAACGCAGAATCCTACTGCAAATCGACGTTAGTGATATGGATCTATAATTCAGCAGAGTACTTCTATTTGCTTTCCTCTCTGTTGGTGTCACTTGTGCAACTTTCCAGTCTGTGGGTACGGATCCTTGTATGAGGGAGCGGTTGTATATGATTGCTAAGTGTGGAGCCATTGTACCAGCACACTGTGAAGGGAACCTGACTGGTATGCAATCTGGACCGGAAGCCTTGACTTCCTTAAGTGTTTTAAGTTGCTTCGCTACACCAGGAATATCTACTTCTAAGTTACTCATGTTGTCAGTTGTTTTTAATTTGAATTCTGGAATATTTACTTCGTCTTTTTTCCTGGAGTTTCGGAATACGGTGTTTGGCATAACTATTGTTACAGAGATTGAAGATACTGATTTCATCTTGCCGCTGGTTTACTTTACATACGACGAGAATAACAGGAGAATTGCATTTTGTTACCGTTCTTACCCCCATACAGTAATTACAAACCCAAAGAAAGCAGGTGTTGACAGATGTGAAAATTACCGAACTATCAGTTTAATAAGTCACAACTGCAAAATACTAACGCGAATTCCTTACAGACGAATGGAATTGTATGTTACAGCATGTTTTAAGCAATTAGAGAACATCACGTCATCTGCAAGTAAAAAACGGCTGCAGAAAAAAAGCGCACAGAAAATATGTCGCAAACAGCGACAGTAATTGCTTAAAACATTCTGTAACATACAATAAATAAGGTAGTATGAAAGTATCCGCATTAAAATATATTTAAAAAAATAGCAAAAAATGTAATTATGTGCTACTGTGTGTATATAACCTTGCTATTTTCTGCATGTTTTAGATTAAAAAAAAACCACTGATGGTGATGATATTTGTCGCCGAAACTAGTTTGGGAGAATAAAGAAATAAACGTATAACAAGGTGTTTTGAAGCAAGGCGGACTCAATTTCTGATATTACTGTTTTTCTATGCAAACACGGACCAAATGGAAGAGTTACAAGATAAAATCATTAGTCCCTGTTAAGATATTCATCTATAGGGTAGATGGAACTGTCGATCAAAATGTCTTTCAAACTCAAAATTGTATTGTACCTAAAACCAAGTTATTTATGGTTGCTGGCAATTTATTGAAAATGTGTGTTCCTGAATATTGGATCCCTTTTTGGGCCAAGGTAGTTTCTAGATATTTTTGTATGTTTGTAAAGTTATCCGATAGATAAATAAATAATAAGAAGATTCTTCGATGATGTGAGGATAATTTCACAGAAAAAACGAAACTGGAATAAGAAACGGAATAAATTCTAATTTTATTATTAATCTGCAACAAAAGACGGCCGGTCCTAGGTCTCTTACATGAAAATACGCAGAAAATATCCCTGAGCATACTCCGATATTTTGTCGGGGGACTCCTGGTTTAACCTGTAGTCCGTTCCAAAAACGGTAAAGCTCTCACGCAACTTAATACATTCTAATATACACTGCCTGACAAAAAGAGTGAAGAAGATATGGTCGTATGTCAAAGTAACTTTGTACACGTGGACATCGGAGGAAACGTAAACGATGAGACTTATAATTCTCTGCGAACAGTAGAATTGCCACCAGAGTGCACTGGCGCTGTTAAAAATAAAGGGAACAGTAGGTCCTGACGTCTCGTCGACATCGTGGTCATTACAGATGGGCCACATGATTGGATTTAAATCCGACTTCTTTAGAAGGACAAAGAAACTTAACATTAGCAGTCAGTCAGTAAGGCTATCTCCATATGAGATGTGTCGGCAGCGATCTGTATGTCTGTATGTAAAAGTTTAAGTTCCCTAGATCAAGGGCAGCAATGTTCAAAATATATAACATAGCCTCCGGAGAAAAAAAAGAGTATAAATAAAATTTTCGATACACAACAATGGAAGCGCTATATGCGCTCTCAGAATAGTAATGTGTAGTATCTTTGTCATTTGGTACAAAAGAGATGGACGTTTTCTCTTTCATTGTCTTCTTGGTTCTGATGCTCTAGCTGACGGACGCTTATTATTCACGGTCTGTAAGTAAACAATTATCTGTAATAATATCAGTAATATTTCGAATATATATAAAAATTATCATTCAAAATTGTGTTTTTGTCAGTAGCAAGTGCCTTTCCTGCCCATGATTTAGTTACATAATAATTAAATGTTGCTCTGGCCATTTTGTATAGGCTCATTGTTATAGCGACGCCTTTAATAATAAAATTGGTAGATGCTATTTTAATAGTTATTTAATGCTATAAGTATTAAAAAAATAATCTCAATAAATACAAAACGGGGTCTTGTAACATTTTCCAATTCATTTTTGGCCAGAGGCACAGTTTTATTAAGAGTAATTTCTATAAATGTGTACACTGCCATTGCACATAGGCAGCTGTCCTGGAGCATCAAGCCTCACAGAAAAAATAATTAAGCATTGTGTTTAATTGGCTTATCGCATAATATTAAAGAAAGATTTTTTTATCCATCGTGAGTAAGACGGATGTCTTCACCTTGGAATATGTATGATATTTCTGGCGATAGCGCCCTGAGAAAATTTAACCGTGGCTTTTAACAAACATAAAACAGAATTTTTAACAAAACATTTCATTCAATTATCAGAATACGTTCATTATAAAAAGTTACGCGATAAATATTGTTCGTGTTTAGTGTTGTCATTCAGTAAATAAGGAGCACGAACAGCGTCAGATATTGAATGATCACAGCGTATACCTAGAGATGCCAAATTACCCGCTGAGACTGTGTTATCAACACTTTACAGAGTTTGAAAGTAATCTCGGTGTGGGTCTGCATTTGGCCGACTTGTCGAAACGTGCAGTATCGAGATTTGTGGGGTTTTCGGATGTGGCAGTGGCCCCTGTATTGGACCGCATGGGTTCGTGAGGGCAAACATGCTGGTTGTCTAAGTTCCGGTCACCCACGTCTTAACACCATCAGTGGGGATCCCCATACTGTGCACAAAGCACATCGCAATTACTTCGCATCTGCGTGTGGCAAGAACAAGTAATGGGTTCCCCGGAACATTCTGTGTCATACCGCGCCACTGGTCGGAAACTGGTGAAGATTGATTCTGAACTGCGTTCAGCGATGAATCGCGGTTCTGGACTACCCAAGATGACCATAGTTGTCGAGCATGGCGGTTACCTTTCTTCCATTGTTTTGGGGACGCACTGCTCGTTTGCTTCTGGTGTTATGGTGTGGAGAGATATTGGGTAGCCAAGGCATATAGTGATTGAGGCGACCTTGATGGCACAACAGTTGGTCACGGATAGTCTGTATCCTCCTGTGTTTCTTCTAATGCGATAGTATCGTACCTCCATGTTTCCCAATGATAATGCTCGTATACATGTGGCGTGTGTATCTTTACGAACTGTGTGGGTGATGTTGAAGTACGAGTGTGCTTTGATAAGTGTGTTAAAAGAAAGACAAGAAAAAATGATTGTTTCTTGAACAGCTGACCTTATTATTCGACGTAGTAGCGTTTGAGGCATGTACGCTTAGTCCAACGATCCTCCAGCTTCTCGTCCCATTGGAAAAATAGGTTTTGTCAAACTCTATAAAACGCACGTTGACTGCAATTATCACTTCCTCATTTCATGAAAATTTCTTTCCAGCAGGCCAAAGTTTCACGTCAGGGAAAAGGCACAAGTCACTTGGGGCAAAGCCTGGTGACTGGGGTTGATGAGTACTTTCGCCATTGTTATCGATGATGTGAGGGGTGGTGAATTATGCTGATGAAAGAACACATTTTTATGTACCAACCATGGTCTCTTTCCAGCCAAGACAAGTTTCAGACGATCGAACAACGAAGCATAAGAGATTCCAGTTATGGTTCTGTCTTTTTCCACGTAATCTATGAGGATTATTCTTTCGGAATCCCAAAAAAAAACAGTGGCCATCACCTTACCGGGTGACAAAATGGTATTTGTCTTCTCTGGCGCACTTTCACAAGCCTTTGTCCATTATTTTAACTGTGATGTGTAGAGATAGACCCAGGATTTATCATTAGTCACAAATCAGTGCAAAAGTCTTGCATTTTTTGGTTAAACATCGCCACACTTCGTTTTAATATGTTGTGACGGATGCACTTATTGTCGACTGCGAACTATCGTGATATCCAACTGTCACACAGCTTCTTCATAGTTGATTATCCGTGAAGGACATTACGCATTCGTTCATTGGGGTGCTTACAGCCATAACAGTCTCACGAATTTTTATTCGGCGGTCTTGCGTTACCATTTCATAGAGTTTGTGAATGTTTTCCTATGTGGTGACGTCAATTGGACGACGTTTGTCGAGCCACGTTTAAATTCATTAATCCAAAAATATATAGTCTTCAATGACGGCGCAGAGACAGTATGAACTTCACACAATTCTTGATTTTACTTTCGTGTGGAGCCACAGTCGTAGAAAACTTTCGAAAGATATAATCGCCATTTAACTGTGCAACAGATTTTATTCCACAATCTAAAATTCGGTTTTAGGCCATTATCAACTGCTACAAGTATTAATAAGTCATTAGACTTGAACAGAACACATGTCATCGTCAAAACATGTATCTTCGGTTATATAAACCAATTTTATCAAAAGTAAATGCTAGAACATTTGTGTAATAGGTTAATTTGCTGGCAGTTAGCATGGCTTCTTCGCCTGATACGGTTGTAGAATAAAATAGATGACTAGATCACAATTCCACGACCGTAGCAACTGAAGAAGTCATGTTAATTGTCAGTAAATTAGCCCATAGCACAAATGTTCTCCCATTACACTTACGTAAGAAACTGTTTTACATAACCGAAGATACATGTTTTGACAATGACTTGTGTTCTACTCAAGTCTAATGATTTTTAGTACTTGTAACACTTGATAATTGTCTATGGCTGAAATCTAGATTGTCGAATAAAACCCGTTGTGCAGTTAAATGGCATTTATATCTTTCAAAAACCTCATCCCATTCTTTTTTGATTTGTACGGCAGTCCAGGCTTTTAAATGAAAATGTTTAACAGCTGCGGAGAAGCTCTGTTTTATCCATTTTCAATTTTAACCAATACACTGACCAATTTAGATAACTGTCAACAAAGAACTATACGCTGCATACTGTCGAAATTCTATGTAAATCCTTTGAATGATTGAGCTTACCAAACGTGAAGGTGCAACAAAAATGTTATAAAGTGTATTAGAAATTCACAGGACTTATAAAAGCACCCTTGTATTCTCGAGACCAGCAAGATCCCCAGATCTGTCTCCGATAAAACATGTGTGAGACCAGTTCTGACATCAGTTCTGTCCGAGCAGCATTATCACGGATATCAAGGACCAATTACAACAGTTGTGGCCCAGCTTGGCTCATGGGAGCATACATTGGCTTAAGACACCCTTCACAACGAAATCAGCTCAGGCATCCAGGCGTGAGGGGTTCAACGTCCAACACAAAGATGGGCACTTATGGCCAAGTGCGTCCCAAATTTGACTCGACATTTTAATCACAGACATCACATCATACACTACTTGCCATTAAAATTGCTACCGTGCTGGAACCCCAACGACCTCGAATCACTAGCAGTCGAGATGACATGCATCTTTTCCGCATGGCTGTAACGGATCGAGCAGCCACGTTTCGAGGAGGAGGAGATTAGTGTTTAACGTCCCGTCGACAACGAGGTCATTAGAGACGGAGCGCAAGCTCGGGTGAGGGAAGGATGGGGAAGGAAATCGGCCGTGCCCTTTCAAAGGATCCATCCCGGCATTTGCCTGAAGCGATTTAGGGAAATCACGGAAAACCTAAATCAGGATGGCCGGAGACGGGATTGAACCGTCGTCCTCCCGAATGCGAGTCGCCACGTTTCGATACCTGAGTCAACAGATGGGGACGTTTGCAAGACAACAACCTTCTGCACGAACAGTTCGACGACGTTTGCAGCAGCATGGACTCTCAGCTCGGAGACCATGGCTGCGGTTACCCTTGACGCTGCATCACAGACTGGAGCGCCTGCGATGGTGTACTCAACGACGAACCTGGGTGCACGAATGGCAAAACGTCATTTTTTGGGATGAATCCAGGTTCTGTTTACAGCATCATGATGGTCGCATCCGTGTTTGGTGACATCGCGGTGAACCCACATTGGAAGCGTCTATTCGTCATCGCCATACTGGCGTATCACCCGGCGTGATGTTATGGGGTGCCATTGGTTACACGTCTCGGTCGCGTCTTTTTCGCACTGACGGCACTTTGAACAGTGGACGTTACATTTCAGATGTGTTACGACCCGTGGCTCTAACCTTCATTCGATCCCTGCGAAACCCTACATTTCAGCAGGATAACGCACGACCGCATGTTGCAGGTCCTGTACGGGCCTTTCTGGATACAGAAGATGTTCGACTGCTGCCCTGGCCAGCAAATTCTCTAGATCTCTCACCAACTGAAAGCGACTGGTAAATGGTGGCCGAGCAACTGACTCGTCACAATACGCCAGTCACTACTCTTGATGAACTGTGGTATCGTGTTGAAGCTGCATGGGCAGCTGTACCTGTACACGCCATCCAAGCTCTGTTTGACTCAATTCCCATGCGTATCAAAGCCGTTATTATGGCGAGATGTGGTCGTTATGGGCACTGACAATGAATACCCGTTTATCATCTGCATTTCTTCTTGGTGTAGCAATTTTAATGGCCAGTAGTGTACAACCTCTCAACGCGTGGAGCTTCATTTCGTTTCCTCTTTCCCTTCTGCCAATCTCAGACAGTGTGGAACAAACCATCAGATATTGACCGTTAGTTTCAAACAAACTTCTAAATTAAGAGAGAGAGACTGGGGGAGGCTTCTAGTGCAGTGTAGAGTAGTGTAGTGTGGAACACTCACCTCGTATCTGGTGGGCTTGCGCTTGATGCGCGGGCTGGTGCGCACCAGGATGAAGGTGTGCAGGAAGTGCGACTTGATGCACGCCGGGCTGAAGCTGGTGTTGTCCGCCTCAAGGAACACCACGCACACGATGTCGTTGCCGATGTGCCGCTTGCGCTGCAGCTGTGGGCACGAAGCGAAGTACGAACCATGAAAAAATCTGCCCAACTGGTAGTAGGTCTTGGGCACTGTGTCCCATTCCAAATTAATTACATGTATATATATATATATATATATATATATATATATATATATATATATATAGTTCATCCATCCTGGGAATTGAGAATCCAAAGATTTGTGCCTGTTAATCAATATTGATACTGGCAAGATATTGGTCCCGGGAATTTCAGGAACACAATAAAATCTCTACAGTAATTCCTCAGACTAGCCCGAACATACAAAATGAACCGAGCAGGGGACTTCAGTTTAAGTATGTAAAGACAGAAGATCTAACGAAACATTTTCTTATTTACGTGCTAGAGCTTGACTAAAAACCGCGTTTTAATTTATTGATGTCCATCTTATTGCATGGGCGAGGGACTTCAGCTGATGCTACACTGTGTGATCAAAAGTATCCGGACACCTGGCTGAAAATGACTTACAACTTTGTGGCGCCCTCCGTCGGTAATGCTGGGATTCAATATGGTGTCGGCCCACCCTTAGCCCTGATGACAGCTTCCACTCTCGCAGGCATACGTTCAATCAGGTGCTGGAGGGTTTCTTGGGGAATGCAGCCCATTCTGCACGGAGTGCTGCACTGAGGAGAGGTATCGATGTCGGTCGGTGAGGCCTGGCACGAAGTCGGCGTTCCAAAACATCCCAAAGGTATTCTTTAGGATTCAGGTCAGGCCAGTCCATTACAGGGATGTTACTGTCGTGTAACCACACCGCCATAGGCCGTGCATTACGAATAGGTGCTCGATCGCCTTGAAAGATGCCTTTCCCCAATTTCTTTTCAACAGTGAGAAGCAAGAAGGTGCTTGAAACATCAATGTAGACCTGTGCTGTGATAATGCCCCGCAAAACAACTAGGGGTGCAAGCCCCCTCCATGAAAAACACGACCACATCGTAGCACCACCGCCTCCGAATTTTACTGTTGGCACTACACACGGTGGCAGATGACGTTCACCAGGCATTCACCATACGCACACCGTGCCATCGTTTTTCCACTTTCCAATCGTCCAATGTTTACGCTCCTTACACCAAGCGAGGCGTGGTTTGCCACTTACCGGCGTGATGAGCAGCCGCTCGACCATGAAATCCAAGTTTTCTCACCTCCCGCCTAACTGTCGGTATACTTGCTGTGGATCCTGATGCAGTTTGGAATTCCTGTGTGATGGTATGGATAAATGTCTGCCTATTACACATTACGACCCTCTTCAATTCTCGGTGGTCTCAGTCAACAGATGAGGTCGGCCTGTACGCTTTTGTGCTGTACGTGTCCCTTCACGTTTCCACTTCAATATTGCCTCGCAAACAGTGGACCTAGGAATGTTTAGCAGTGTGGAAATCTCGCGTACAGACGTATGACACGAGTGACACCCAATCACCTGAACACGTTCCAAGTCTGTGAGTTCCGCGGAGCGTCCCATTCAGCTCTCTCACGATGTCTAATGGCTACTGAGGTCGCTGATATGGAGTACCTGGCAATAAGTGGCAGCGCAATGCACCTAATATGAAAAACGTATGTTTTTGGGGGGTCCGGATACTTTTGATCACATAGTGTATATATGAGAAAAACCACCGCTACGTCTTTATTCTATCACACGCCTAGTTTCAACGGCACGTTACCGCCTTCCTGAGGGCCCACCACTGCCAAAAGAGTATTTGATTTCCTTGGCGTATTTACTGGGCGGTCCTTGCTACTGGCACACATGGGCTTTTTGTCAGGAGTCTAGGAAATCAGATACACGTTTGGCAGTGGTAATGCCTGAGGATGGCGATAATGTGTGGCCGAAACCAGTCGTATGACAGATTAAAGACATTCTCAAGATACAGCTGTGGTGGTACTTTCACTCATACTTACTAGTTATGTTCGCATGAAGC
Source organism: Schistocerca piceifrons (assembly GCF_021461385.2). Taxonomy (NCBI): domain Eukaryota; kingdom Metazoa; phylum Arthropoda; class Insecta; order Orthoptera; family Acrididae; genus Schistocerca; species Schistocerca piceifrons. The sequence continues at coordinate 104,238,618 of NC_060146.1, forward strand.
AGTGTTCGTTTATTGTGCTTTTGACACATGATGTATGTAACGTATGTTCAAATGACAAATGATATTTTTTGTGTGATATAGTTACAGTTTTACAAGTTGCAGATTTTTTACTTTAATTGTTCTCTGAAACCTTGCTTCCTGCCGAATTTCATGACTCTACGTGAAATGGAAGTACCCTATAGATTTTGATGGAAAGTTCGCAAGTATCAAAATATATGACAAAATGAGCGAATCTTTTGATTGAATTAACTTAGAATCTTAAAATTTTTTATCGCCAAGGGATCATAGACTTTAGTACGTGAAATAAATTTCAACATAATACGCCGCTCACTTGTTCTAGAGGAAAGAGGGTCTTAAAAGACGGACAGACACGCGGATAAGAAATGAGAAAAATATATTTTGTCGTGTGATATGATTACAAATTAACAGTTTTCTGTTTTTTCCTTTCCTTCTGCTGTCAAAACCTTGCTTCTTGCCAAATTTCACGATTCTAGGTCAACGGCAAGCACTCTATAGGTTGTGATGAGTGAGTTTTCGAGCATCATAATATGTGACATAAATGGTCGTATCTTTTGACTGCATCGACTTGGAGACTCACAATTTATCACGCCGCCAATGGACCACAAACCTCAGTATGTGACATAAATTTGAATTTAATATGTGATACTGTTCCAGAGGAAAAGGGTTTTAACAGACGGAGAGCCAAACAGACAGACGGCTAAAAAAATGACAAATTTGTTTTTTTCATGTGATGTAATTACAAATTAAAATTTCTCGGATTTTGTCCTTTACTTGTATTGTGAAATCTTGATTTCTGCCAAATTTCAGGATTGTACGTCAAGGTTATGATGAGTGAGTTTTCGAGTATCAAAATATGTGAGACAGATGGCATTTTTTAAAATGAAGTGGCTTACAAGCTTGAATGTTTTACACCTCCAAGGGACCATAAACGTCAATATGTGCCATAAATTTAAAAGTGAAACGTCTACTCGTTCCTGAGAAAAACGGGCTTAACAGTCGGACACTGCAGCTGTGGGTAGGAAGAGAAAAAAAAATGGTTCAAAAGGCTCTGAGCACTATGGGACTTAACTTCTGAGGACATTAGTCCCCTAGAACTTAGAACTACTTAAACCTAACTAACCTAAGGACATCACACACATCCATGCCCGAGGCAGGATTCGAACCTGCGACCGTAGCGGTCGCGCTGTTCCAGACTGTAGCGCCTAGAACCGTTCGGCCACTCCGGCCGGCTATGGAAAACATTATTGATAATCGTGGTGAAGCAGATGATGATACGATTGCCAGCCGCCCTGCCGTGCCCCGCCACAACGGCGAACAACGCACCAAGGAAGATGGACCCAGCTCGATTACGAAATCGACGAATCGCAGCCCGGCATTTGAATGTGTACGTCCTCGTTGCTAAAAATAATAATTATTACATTCAGTACATAAAGGGTGTAACTAAATTCCCTCTACGGGAATTAATGACTTATAGTGGAGACCAAGACGGTTGAGTTTAGCAGAGGAATTCATGCCCAGATACGTACCGTTTCCGCGCTACACACACAATGCCACGACACACGTTCAAAATCCTGCACTTTCGGCGCCACTGAGTAGGGTATTACACTGAAGCGCAAAAGGATCTGGTATAGGCATGATTATTCAAATACAGAGATATGTAAACAGGCAGAATACGGAGCTGCTGTCGGCACCGCCTATATAAGACATCAAGTGTCTGCCGCAGTTGTTAGACCTGTTACTGCTGTTACAATGGCAGGTTATCAAGATTTAAGCGAGTTTAAGCCTGGTGTTTTAGTCGCGCTCGAGCGACGGGACGCTCAAATCTCCGACATCGCTTCCGCCGGAAAAAGATCCTGCAAGAACGGGACCGACGACGACTGAAGAGAATCGTTCAGTGTGGCAGAAGTGCAACCCTTCCGCAAACTGCTGGAGGTTTCAGTGCTGGGCCATCGACAAGTGTCAGCGTCCAAACGATTCAACGAAACAACATCGGTATAGGTTGGTTGGTTGTTTCGGGGAAGGAGACCAGACAGCGAGGTCATCGGTCTCATCGGATTAGGGAAGGACGGGGAAGGAAGTCGGCCGTGCCCTTTGAAAGGAACCATCCCGGCATTTGCCTGGAGCGATTTAGGGAAATCACGGAAAACCTAAATCAGGATGGCCGGACGCGGGATTGAACCGTCGTCCTCCCGAATGCGAAACATCGGTATAGGCTTTGGAGCCGAAGGCCCACTGGTGTACCCTTGATGACTGCACGACACAAAGCTTTACGACCCTCCTGGGCCAGTCAACACCGACACTGGACTGTTGATGACTGGTAACAAGGTGGCTGGTCGGAAGAGTCTCGTTTCAAATTGTATCGTGCGGATGGACGTGTACGGGTATGGAAACAACGTCATGAATCCACGGATCCTGCATGTCACCAGGGGACTGTTCAAGCTGACGGAGGCTCTGTAATGGTGTGGGGCGTGTGCAGCTGGAGTGATATGGGACCCGTCATAGTCTAGATACGACTTTGACAGCTGACACGTAGTAACCATCCTGTCTGATCACTTGCATCCGTTCATGTCCATTGTGCTTTCCGACGGACTTGGGCAATTCCAGCTGGACTGTGCGACACCCCACACGTCCGGAATGGCTTTATTAGCCAATTGTACCAGTTTCTTTGGCTCTTCTTTGTACATACGTCTTTCAGCAGTCACATTATATCCGATGCCCAGTACAGGTTTCTTTACTGCCACTCAGTTGAGTTTGTGATCGCTTTTCACGCTCGGTCCGAGGTCATCTGTACCAACGATTTGGGCAAAAGTGGGTAGGTTGCGTCGGTCTGACTGCTAGTCCAGCACGTTTTCCCGACTTGAATTTACTACAGTCCTGCCTGTGGGATCTCATGAAACCAGTCTACGTGACTCTTGTGCAATCCGAGGAAGACGTATTGGCACAGGTTAGGGCTGCGGCCGATTCTAGAGGACCAGGGACTAGTGATCTCGTGTACCGAAATATGGTATGGAGATGCAGTATCTTTGTTGACGTCGACGCTCGTCACGTCGAGCCCTCGTTGTAAGTAGACCCAGACGACAAGCAGCAGGTGTCAGTGAGCAACGCGTGTTGTGGTATGTTGCGGCCTGTGGGACGTGACTTCCTATGTTAAATGTAATCGTCTCGGTTCTCACTACAAGTCCTCAAAGTACCTAAAGGGAATTTAGTTACACCCTGTACAGGCAAAGAGTGTTCATTATATCATCTGGGGGAATTTATTATGGCTACAAAGTAATTGTTAACATAAAAATTTAAATTCTAACGTAGCGTGGAGAGAGGTACCGGATTCTGACCGGCTGACACTTGCGAGCCCGTCTACAAACGCGAAACATCAGAAAATGACACTTGTTCCCGGACCTCACGATCGGTGGACGTCTAAGACATTGTCATCAATAGGTCCGAGGGCAGGGTATGCAACATTGGTGATAAGTTGTACAACCATTAGCTTGCTCTCACTCTTAAAGATCAGTTTGTTGCACAGTTATCAGAATGTAAACGATTAGTCTAGGAGTTGACTTGCGCTTCAAGATGGCAAAACAGTACTGTGTTTCAGTTAGGGAGTGATTAGAGTAATGAAATACAGTCTCGACTTCTCTTTATTTATTACCGGTTTAGCGACTTTGGCCTTTAATCGAATGGCTCTGAGCACTATGGGACTTAACATCTATGGTCGTCAGTCCCCTAGAACTTAGAACTACTTGAACCTAACTAACTTAAGGACATCACACAACACCCAGTCATCACGAGGCAGAGAAGGCCTTTAATCAATTCCTGCTATATCGAGAGTGATGAGTTTATCTGCCGTGTGACAAAGTACAGGTTGGAAAACAATTGTGCTAGAGCATTATCAATCAGATCTCGGTCCGCTGGTTTCCGAAGGCTCTACCACAGCTCAGAAACAGCACTATACACATTGTAACGCAAATACTAACTTGTAACATCGCATGTGATGCCAGGAATAGACACTCCCAGCTTATACCATCACATATGCTACCCCACATCCCCGTTGTCAGAAAGCAATCCGGAAGAAGTGACTCCCATCTGACAGTGCCTTAGTTGCCGATGAATCTATCGGTATGTACAGTGGTTGTCCATGAAACTTTTTCGTTTACTGACATTTCGTCTAGAGCTGCGTTGGACATATCCAGAGGTCAGGGGTGCTCGTCATTCGCTACACTCTTGCCAATGAAAAGAATGAGAATGAGTCGGCAAGACTGAGTGATATCACGACCATCTCTGACGACGTCCAATACATGCCCGGACGAAACGTCAGGAACGGCAGAGTCTCATCGACCACAACCACACAACCCGCGATATTCGCCAGAAACGAAGACGACCTCTCGTCAAAGCCTTCAGTGTCTGCCACGCCTGAAGTTAAACCTAAGAGATGGGTAGCCACACGATGTGGAGACGAAACCAAAACAATTTCTAATTAATTAATGTATGGTGGTGACTTTGAATGCAACTATCTTCAATCAAATATTGGATTTCCAGACAAATCGAGTTTCGTCGACTGCTTCAAATGGTTCAAATGGCTCTAAGCACTATGGGACTTAACATCTGAGGTCATCAGTCCCCTAGACTTAGAACTACTTACACCTAACTAACGTATGGACATCACACACATCCATGCCCGAGGCAGGATTCTAACCTGCGACCGTAGCAGCCGCGTGGTTCCGGACTGAAGCGCCTAGAACCGCTCGGTCGCAGCGGCCGGCTCGACTGCTTCGTAACTGGCGTTTTGCCTAAGTCTCCTATCGCAACAGGTCGGCATATTTTTATTACTTTAGAAATTTATCCTTCTCCCATTCATGGTCTACGTTCTAACCAACCAGATTTACGCGCTCTCTTGACCTACGTTCCTGTCTCGGATGTCTTCTAGGAGATACATTTTCTACAGTTTTCTACACGTATTTCGTTTGCACAGGTTTACTATTTGACTATGGTCGACATATCAGAACTATACGTTTATAATGGAATTGCCACGCTTCTGTCTCTTGTACAATTTATTTGTGAAATGGATACGCAGCTTCTCGCACACGTTGGAGCTCATCACATATGGCCCTAACGATACTTTGGACAACAGTGAGGCAATAATCAGCACTAACCTTGATGAAGGTACCACTCCAACATACAAGTGATGTAGTGCACAAATATCATACAAAATCAAAACTGTGGCAGTTGGTACAGGATATAAGGTAGCTTATTCCAAACTTGGGGCTGTACAAATGCATAAACGTTTTCTTTGTATAGCGCTGCAGAAAAAGGAAGACAGAGGGGATAATGAAAGCAAAAACACTGTTAACGGTAGAGAGAACTGGAAATGAGGGACGCAGACGGAAGGAGGTAAAACGGACTAGAAAAAAAAGGAGGGAGGTACAGGTACAAGAAAGGGAATGGACGAAGAGCTGGGGAATTAAGAGGAGGAAACATATAAGAAGAGGAATATGAAGAGAAGGGGAGGAGGTTCGAGGATAGGAGAATGGAGAAGGATGAGGATGTATAGTTGGAAAAGGAGAAGGAAGTAGAAGAGGATGGATGAACAAGGTGAGGAACATGAATAGGGCAAGAAGAATGACGAACATATTATATTCAGTATGATTAAAAGCATGATGAGAAAGAGGAGGGTGAAAATGGGAAGGACGATGTAAAGGATGAGTGAGATGAAAATGCGAAGAAGGCTGAAGAGAATGAAAAGGTTGAGAAGGATGAAGATGATGAACAGGAGAATGGAGGGTAGATGAAGTATGAGGAGCAAGACGACGGTAGAGAGGATGTCAGCGGAAGAACAGGGAAAAGGAATAACAGAGGTTGACGGAGAAGAGAAGGAAGGACAAAAATGTGATTTGGAGAACGAGAGTTAAAGAGGCAGTCAGCTGCAGCAGGCTCACCTTCTGGGGGTCGTGCTTCTCGTAGGGCAGCAGCGTGGACACGTGGAACATGATCTCGATGCTCCTCCAGTTTGTGTAGACCGAGTACAGGCCGGTCAGGTCGTGCACCGTATCCAGACCGCCCTTGTACTTGTCGAATCCTGCGAACCAACAAGACACGAGTGGTCTCAAATACTGGCCGTCCAGACGAATATAAAGAGAGCAAAGTTTCATATTTCGAAGAAAGGCGGTTTCCTTGCAGGTAACATATTACAATGCATGTCATGCTCCTCTCGATCGCAGTTCTGTTTTTATTCATGACCTATCTGGTCGTAAAAAAATGTCGTTAGATGTTTCTTAATGTGAAACCAGCTCATGCTTTGGTCTGCAACATCGTATACTGCACAACATACAGAAAGTTAGACGGCGCGAGTTGACATCACCTTTATACCGTGTAGCACTGCCTCCAGCCTTATAATGGCCTTAATATGGTCAGGCAGAGGTGGGCCCATGATGGAAAACGCGGCCATTGCATAATTGTTGCCCTGAACATCGCTACTCCCGGCCAAGAAGTGATCAGAATACGCTGAAGGTGAGTGTTCATAGGAGGTGAGGGTATCATCTGGAGTGCCCCAGGGAAGTGTGGTAGGTCCACTGTTGTTTTCTATCTACATAAATGATCTTTTGGATAGGGTGGATAGCAATGTGCGGCTGTTTGCTGATGATGCTGTGGTGTACGGGAAGGTGTCGTCGTTGAGTGACTGTAGGAGGATACAAGATGACTTGGACAGGATTTGTGATTGGTGTAAAGAATGGCAGCTAACTCTAAATATAGATAAATGTAAATTAATGCAGATGAATAGGAAAAAGGATCCCGTAATGTCTGAATACTCCATTAGTAGTGCAGCGCTTGACACAGTCACGTCGATTAAATATTTGGGCGTAACATTGCAGAGCGATATGAATTGGGACAAACATGTAATGGCAGTTGTGGGGAAGGCGGATAGACGTCTTCGGTTCATTGGTAGAATTTTGGGAAGATGTGGTTCATCTGTAAAGGAGACCGCTTATAAAACACTAATACGACCTACTCTTGAGTACTGCTCGAGCGTTTGGAATTCCTATCAGGTCGGATTGAGGGAGGACATAGAAGCAATTCAGAGGCGGGCTACTAGATTTGTTACTGGTAGGTTTGATCATCACGCGAGTGTTACGGAAATGCTTCAGGAACTCGGGTGGGAGTCTCTAGAGATAAGGAGGCGTTCTTTTGGTGAATCGCTACTGAGGAAATTTAGAGAACCAGCATTTGAGGCTGACTGCAGTACAATTTTACTGCTGCCAACTTACATTTCGCGGAAAGACCACAAAGATAAGATAAGAGAGATTAGGGCTCGTGCAGAGGCATACAGGCAGTCACTTTTTCCTCGTTCTGTTTGGGAATGGAACAGGGAGAGAAGATGCTAGTTGTGGTATGAGGTACCCTCCGCCACGCACCGTATGATGGATTGCGCAGTATGTATGTAGATGTAGACCCTACATATCAGCAGAGGAATGTTCAGGTTTGTGGAGGCTCTGTAATGGTGTGGGCTGTGAGCAGTTCGAGTAATATGGGACCCCTGATACGTCTAGATACGACTCTGACAGGGGAGATGTACTTAAGTATACTGTCTGATCACCTGCACCAATTCACGTCCATTGTGCACTTGGACATTTCCAGCATCACAATGCGACATCACACACATTCAGGACTGCTACAGAGTGACTCCAGGAACACTCTTCTGAGTTTAAACACTTCCGCTGCCTACCAAACTCCCCAGACATGAACATTATTGAACATATATGGAATGACTTGTAAAGCGCTGTTCAGAAGAGATCCCCAACCCCTCGTAGTCTTACGCATTTGTGGACAGTCCTGCAGAATTCATGGTGTCAGTTCCCTCCAGCACTACTTCTGACATTAGTGGAGTCCATGCCACGTCGTGTTGCTGTACGTCTGCGTGCTCGCGGGGGCCCTACAGGATATTAGGCAGGTGTACCAGATCCTTTGGCTCTTCACTGTAGATCTAACATACGTCTCCGTTGTTGATTGACAGAGGAAGCTTGTTCCGCTATTTTTTAATAAAAACGTTTTTGTTTTGTAGTCGCCTGATGTAAGTTAAGTGACTTATATATTATTCCTATTACCTCTCTTGTATGGAGAGTAATAATTTTTTACACTATCAATGCTCAAACAACACCTTTTGGCCAACAAATGTAGTTCCTTGTTATTTATTTAATAGACTCTTCCGTGGATCACTAATGCCGACACGGCGTCCGTTCGGGAAAAGTGGCCAGGTGTTCATCCTAATAAGAGTTAGTTACTTGGAAAAAAAAGGCATAATACAACAGATAAAACTGACTTTTAATCACTTTTATATGCAAAGCTATCATCCGCCATTCCATCCCTTTGTGAGAATTCTGAAGTACTTAACTTATATTATTTAAAACAGTCTCTGCTCTGCTGTATTTGGCCTAGTACAGAATTCCAACTGAAAACTGTCTGTGGCAGCCGCCTGATATTCTTTCAGATACAAAGGCATGAAGATGCCTAGAAAAATGTGCCCGGAATCCAGAAAAAACAAACATGACATTCTGTTGCATGTACTTCTAATATATTATTTTCTCTTCACTTAAAAGTATTTGATTGTATACCTTATAAATATGTAGATTCAGTTGATTCAAAATGTGTTAAGCTGTAAACTTCTATCAATAACTATGGTTTCGTGAAAACTGAATTTCTCTATGAGTGGCTATGTGACCAATTTTCTAACACCCCTCTCATTTCCTATTCGGCCTGAGGTGTCGATCGTGTCGATACTGGCTCTTAAACAGAAAAGTTTGCGACCACTGCCTTAGAACTCCGGTGATGGTGATTGCTGTGTTTCACCCAAAGTCACAAATAGATCCAGACTTTTACTGCGAAATTGTGGTCGAGTGCGTTAGCGGGCCAATCAAAGTACTCGAGACTGCCTGAATATTCGTCAAACCAAGACTGTATGTGTGCAGGTCAGTGAACACGGCAGCTGCGATCTAGGCAGTACCTCCACAGCGTAATGAACACGAAGGTGGGGCGCAACACTAGATCACAGAGAACACTGCAATAGACATCGCGGTTGATGTTTATGGTGGGTTACTCCCGGCAGTAGTGTGTAGGTGTGTGGTATGCACGCCCCTTATGACGAATTTATATAATTAACTTCTATAGGATACGTGACACTGCTTTGTGGTTCCATGTAGCTACTACGAGATGTCAGCAGAGTGGTAAAAGCATATTTTTATCTGAACATGGTATTTGTTCTTTTGGACGTATCCGAAAGAACAGATACCATCGGTGACCACGCAACTGTCTTAGAATGAAACGATAATTAAATCAAGATCCTAAGTTGTCGACAGGAGCTGATTTACGTTCATTTCATTCTAAGAAAACTGCATGGTCACCGACGGTATATGTCCGAAAGAACAGATGCCATCTTCATCTGGATGTACATGTATTGCCCGAACTCTTACGGGACTCGGTAAGATTGTCTGCCGCGAGTAATGTGTGCAATGGGGAGGGGCACTACGAATGTAGTGTGTGGACATTAAGTTGGGAATGTGGGTCTCACGGGGAGCGTGCACGGGACAAATCCCTGCAGTCGCACTATCCTCTGTGCCGTCGGTGGTCCAGATGGATAGAGCGTATGCCATGTAAGCAGGAGATCCCAGGTTCGAGTCCCGGTTGGGGCACACATTTTCAACTGTCGTCGTTGATGTATATCAACGCCTGTCGACAGCTTAGGGTCTTAATATAGTTATCATTTCAAGTATTTTTTTGTACCTTCTATTGAGAACAGGACTTTGTGAGATGCTGTTGAAACAAGTTGAGCATGCTGGAGTATGTGAAAGCCCAATATACCACCCTCGTCCCATAAGAAGAAAACGTTCAGAGTGGCAGTTTATTGCATTTTTGTTCATATTTTGCATAAGATATAATATCTGATCGCGCAATTAATGGTAAATTTTGTTATATGTGGATTGTTATGGGCAAGAAGAGCACAAAGTTCAGGCATTGATTTACCACGTACTTGATGAGATGTCAACTCATTGGGATGATGGAGGTCAAGAGAAACCTGTTATTGTCAGTCTCGACGAGTTATCGCAATCTGCAGATTCTGGGCAGGAGCGGATCTAGTGCTGACCGACATCTTCACGTTCATCGAGACGACAAGAGACTGGTGAGCATATTGTGCAGCGCCGGCTCTTTAGGTGAGAGTTTACTATTGTATAAGGGTTCGCCGATGCCACAGTGCCGTTAGATCCCTCTTACGGAGATCGGTTCTTTTTATTTTAGTTCGAACAATCAATTACTGCATAGTAAAATTCATATACTTGGGGTTTATTCTCATCATAGAGGGAATGTGCAGCTTCATTATCGTTCACAGGACATCATACTGTGCTGAATAATAGTCCGTCATGTTAGATTTCTACTGTCAGTCTGGTGGTTTTGTTGTATACGAACTTTTGTAATAAATAAATAGTTTATTTTTTTGAATTTTATTTTTATCATCAATTGTTAATTGAAATATAGTTATTAACTGATTTGATAGAAGTTCCCCACGTTAGAAATGTTACGGTTAAATTTCGGATAGCATGTTTTCATTGTGTTAAGTGTATCGACATTGGGTCTCAGGCGGTGTGTCGCAACCGAGATAGTCTCTGACTCCGGTAACGAATTCTAAGCACCCACATGGGGGTAATTCGAATACTGCCAGGTAATGTAAATTATGCAGCATATTTTCTCTGTGCTGTTAATAATGTTTGCATACTCTAGCGCCGAAAAATGCTGTGTACATGATCACAAAAACACCTTTCCCCTTTGAAGCTGCGTATCGCTGCTAGCACCGGATAACAGTCTCGTGTCTACAGTTATAATGAGGTATCCAGTGATACTTCGTTATTTGTATTTTGACTGTTGGGCGAATGCTTCTCTATCCTTTTTTCGACGACCAGGAGCAGCGGATTAGTGCCACGTGTGGCCTTCCAGGAAAGGGGGCGCCGCGGTAAACAAACAGCTGTCAGCAGTGGTGACGGTGTTTGCCCGTCCGCGCTGGGACTTGCCTAACGACAGGCCCGCGTATTCCCAGGCCCCTGACGGACGCCCGCACGCTACCCGCGACACAGCTGCTGCTCGCTCTACAGAGCTGTGACTGCGGTCACTAGATAGGGTGGCGACAATTACATGTTTTTATCCCAAATCTTTCAAAATTCCGGTTGCAAGCTCCTCGGGACTGTTGTTGGGAGTTTATTGATAAAGATCTGATAAGGAAACCATGTCCGGAATTGTAAAAAATGGAAATGTCGTGTGACTAGGGCCTCCCGTCGGGTAGACCGTTTGACGGGTGCAAGTCTTTCGATTTGACGCCACTTCGGCAACTTGTGCATCGATGGGGATGAGATGATGACGATTAGGGCAACACAACACCCAGTCCCAGAGCGGAGCGGGGAAAATCTCCGACCCAGCCGGGAATCGAAACCTGACCACTCAGCTACCGGGGGCGGACTTCCGGAATTATAAGGTGTGAATATAAAATAAGTCTGAAAATTAGATCACTTTCAAATCTGGCGTTTCACAGTACGCACACAAACTGCGTAAATGGCGCTGCTGTCGGTCTCTGTTGTAATTATGACATCACATACGCATTTTCGTCCGACTACCGTAGCGGTCGCGAGAAACAGGTACGTTCGCCATTATGACGGCTAATTGCGTTCACCAGACGCGACGTACCATCGACTTTCAAGAACACGACCTCCTTCGTCAGATATAAGAGAATACGACGACGAGTACCCGAAACATTGCCCACACCGTGCAGAGCAAACGAATCAGAGCTGTTTGTGTTCGATTTGTGCGTGCCGTGAATCGTAAGATTTTAAAGTGATACGATCTCTAAACTCATTACACATACAAGAGACGTTCAATAACGCAAACATATTTTCTCGGCCAATTTCGTTGATGAAATGCTGAATTTTTATGGGACACGTGGAAAACTTTCGCTTCGGTCCCTGTAGTTTAGGGTGCGAAAGAAACAGTTAATTGAAATCTTCAAAAAGGCGAACCAATAAAAATGTTCAACTGTGTGTGAAATCTTATGAGACTTAACTGCTAAGGTCATCAGTCCCTAAGCTTACACACTACTTAACCTAAATTATCCTAAGGACAAACACACACACTCATGCCCGAGGGAGGACTCAAACCTCCGCCGGGACTAGCCGCACAGTCCATGAGTGCAGTGCCTCAGACCGCTCGGCTAATCCCGCGCGGCAGGCGAACCAGTAACTAGGGAATGTTACTGCACTCTTATCTGCATTGCTAAACGGCTGAAATGTGTTAACGGGAGCACAATTCAGCTGCAGGTTGATAACTAACAGTTTGCAGGGGCAACAAAAATTTGATTTCCGCTATTTCAAATGATTATTGCCAGAAATCGAAAAGTTAAAAGGCAGTACAATGTACTCATTATGAGGTAGAATCTCAGGTCAATGATTTAACACAATCAGACAAGTATTGAATTTGGAAACTGTGTGTATGTCTAGAGGCAGCGTGCGAAGGGCGTGCAAATTACGTAAAATATATTAATTCTTTATTTGAGAATGAGAACACTTAGCAACTTTCAACAAACTTCGCATATAATTTCAACCCTTTTCGAAACCTTTTCACTCTGACACCCTACACAAAATAATAGGAAAAAGGTTTAGCACTTACTTCGACGGTGTGCTGAAGAGTAATGCACCCGAAATTTTTAGGCGAAAACTCTTAAAGCTTTTAAAATAAAACAAAATTTATTAAGCGTTTACATACCGGGTGATCAAAAAGTCCGTATAAATTTGAAAACTTAATAAACCACGGAATAATGTAGATAGAGGGGTAAAAATTGACACACATGCTTGGAATGACATGGGGTTTTATTAGAACAAAAAAAAAAAAAACACAAAGTTCACAAAATGTCCGACAGATGCGCGACGATCGGTTCTCAGCCGCCACTATCGTCATGCTTGGCCTCCCAGGTCCCCAGACCTCAGCCCGTCGATTATTGGCTTTGGGGTTACCTGAAGTCGCAAGTGTATCGTGATCGACCGACATCTCTAGGGATGCTGAAAGACAACATCCGACGCCAATGCCTCACCATAACTCCGGACATGCTTTACAGTGCTGTTCACAACATTATTCCTCCACTACAGCTATTGATGAGGAATGATGGTGGACATATTGAGCATTTCCTGTAAAGAATATCATCTTTGCTTTTTATTACTTTGATATGCTAATTATTGCTATTCTGATCAGATGAAGCGCAATCTGTCAGACATTTTTTTGAACGTTTGTATTTTTCGGTTCTAATAATACCCCATGTCATTCCAAGCATTTGTGTCAATTTGTACCTCTGAATCTACATTATTCCGTGATGTATTCAGTTTTCAAATTTGTACTGACTTTCTGATCACCTGGTATTTATTTTTCATGTCTACATATTTATTAAACACAGTAATTCTGGCGACGAAGACATTTCTCCCTATGAGAGCCCAGTTTATATGCTGTGAGTGTAGAATGTTTGTTGGCAGAGCCACAACCACACCTAAGCCTACACCGCTTCATCACTATCAAAGTGAAGTCGTGGAAGGCGTTCTTTAAGTTTTGGAAAGACATACACTCACGCTCATAAATTAAGGATAATGCTGATACATGGCGAAACAACGCTCTGGTGGTCGGTTTGCGGGTTTAAGTCACCTCGGGATATGACCATGCGGTGCATTTGACCTGCGGTCGTTGCGCGGTGGCGCTGGCAGCAGTCCACATAAGCAGAGGTACGTTGGTGCATGTCAGAGCATGGTGCAGCGAGTAAGCATGCAGACGTTTTCAGACGTGCTAATGGTGTCTGTGTGTTGAAAATGGCTCAAAGAACACATATTTATGACGTTATGAGGGGTAGAATACGAGGGCTACTGGAGGCTGATCAAACACAGCAGGTCGTATCACGGGCCCTCCGTGTGCCACAAAGTGTACTCTAAAGATTATGGCAACGATTCCAGCAGACAGGAAACGTGTCCAGGCGCTACAGTACAGGACGTCTACAGTGTACAACACCACAAGAAGACCGATATTTCACCATCAGTGCCCGCAGATGGCCATGGAGTACTGCAGGCAGCCTTGCTCGGGACCTTACTGCAGCCACTGGAACAGTTGTCTCCAGACACACAGTCAACAGACGACTGAACAGACATGGTTTATTCGCCCAGAGATCTGCAAGGTGCATTCCACTGACCCCTGGTCACAGGGGAGCCTGCAAAGCCTGGTGTCAAGAACACAGTACATGGTCACTGGAACAGTGGTCCCAGATTATGTTCACGGACGAGTCCGAGTATAATCTGAACAGTGATTCTCGTCGGGTTTTCATTTGGCGTGAACCAGGAACCAGATACCAACCCCTTTATGTCCTTGAAAGGGACCTGTATAGAGGTCGTGGTTTGATGGTGTGGTGTGGGATTATGTTTGGTGGACGTACACCCCTGCATGTTTTTGACATGTCAGGTGTATCGGGACGTCGTTTTGCACCAGTATGTCCGCCTTTTCAGGGGTGCAGTGGGTTCCACCTTCCTCCTGATGGATGATAGCGTACAGCCCCACCGAGCTGCCATTGTGGAGGAGTACCTTGAAAGGAAGATATCAGGCGAATGGAGTGGCCTGCCTGTTCTCCAGACCTAACCCCCATCGAGCACGTCTGGGATGCTCTCGGTCGACGTATCGCTGCACGTCTTCAAACCCCTAGGACACTTCAGGAGCCCCGACAGGCACTGGTGCAAGAATGGGAGGCTATAGCCCAGCAGCTGCTCGACCACCTGATCCAGAGTATGCCAACCCGTTGTGCGGCCTGTGTACGTGTGCATGGTGATCATATCCCATATTGATGTCGGGGAACATGCCCGGGAAACAGTGGAGTTTTGTAGCACATGTGTTTCGGGACGGTTTTCTCAACTTATCACCAATACCGTGGACTTACTGATCTGTGTCGTGCGTGTTCCCTATGTGCCTATGCTATTAGCGCCAGTTTTGTGTAGTGCCACGTTGTGTGGCACCACATTCTGCAATTATCCTTAATTTATGGGCATGAGTGTAGTTACATTGTTCTCAGCCATGTTATACGCTACAAACTGAGCCCTCCGTGGCGGAGTGCTGCAAACATGTAGATTGGTTTGTTAGTAGATTTGGGGGAGGGACCAAACAGTGAGGTCAGCGGTGCTATCGGACTAGGGAAGGAGAGGGAAGGGATTCGGCAGTGCCCTCTCAAAGGAACCATCCCGTCATTTCCTTGAAGGGATCAGGCAAATCGCGGAAAACCTAAATCAGGGTGGCCGGACGTGGGTTTGAACCGTCGTGCTCCCGAATCCGAATCCAGTGTGCTAACCACTGCGCCACTTCGCTCGGTGAAATATGTAGACATGAACAATAAATACGTAAAATGCCAATAACGTTCATTTTATTTAAAAAGCTTTAAGAGTATTCACATTAAAAAATTCGGAGGCATTACTTCTCAGCACTCCTTCATACATGTTCGCTGTTGCTGCTATAAAATTTCAGTGTCCAGCATGACGTATTAATTTATTGCTTGTTTACTACCAGCTCTATCCGTAATACACTTAGTTTTGGTGATATGACGTCAGAAACATTGAGATGCGTCAAAAACTAGCTGTTCTTGTGACGAAGCTATTGAGGCTGTTTTACGCATGGTTCGTTAAAGAATCGGGGTGGTGTGGGGGAGGGGCGAGAGGGAGAATGGATTTAATGGATGCAAAAGTTCGAGAAAACGTCTTTGTTTGCAGTGCAAAAAAAGTCTTCTTTTATGAAGACAGTTTACGATCCACAAAATTATATGATAATGGCAACATTGAGGGATCTCGCTATGAAGTGTTGGCTCATCCATCCTGTTCCCCGTATTTGAGTCCCTTAAGACTCATAGTCTTATTCATTCCTTAGCGTTTTTTGTCGAGCAGGGAAGTGATGGTAGGTGTTGTTTGTTGTGGTCTTCAGGCCACAGACTGGTTTGATGTGGTTCTCCATGCTACTCTATCCTGCGTAAGCCTCTTCATCTCCGAGTAGCTACCGCAATCTGCTTTCTGTGTTCATCTCTTGGTCTTTCTCTGCGATTTTACCCTCCACGCTTCCCTCCAGTACTAAATTGGTGATC
Source organism: Schistocerca piceifrons (assembly GCF_021461385.2). Lineage (NCBI taxonomy): Eukaryota > Metazoa > Arthropoda > Insecta > Orthoptera > Acrididae > Schistocerca > Schistocerca piceifrons. The sequence continues at coordinate 104,254,801 of NC_060146.1, forward strand.
TCTTGATGCCTCAGAATGTGTCCTACCAACCGATCCCTTCTTCTTGTCACAAATTCCTCTTCTCCCCCATTCTATTCCGTATCTCCTCATTAGTTTCGTGATCTACCCATCCACTCTTCAGCATTCTTATATAGTACCACATTTCGAAATCTTCTATTCTCTTTTTGTCTAAACTATTTTTCGTCCATGTAGCACTTCCATACATGGCTACACTCCATGCAAATACTTTCAGAAAAGACTTCCTGACACTTAAATATATTCTCGATGTTAACAAAATTATCTTCTTCAGAAACGCCTTTCTTGCTATTGCCAGTCTACATTTTAATCCTCCCAACGTCGACCACCATCAGTTATTTTGCCGCCCAAATAGCAAAACTAATTTGCTACATTAAGTGTGTCATTTTCTAATCTAATTCGCTCAGCATTGCCTCATTTAATTCCATTATCATCGTTTTGCTTTTCTTTATGTTGATCTTTCTTTCAAGACACTGCCCATTCCCTTCAACTGCTTTTAGGGCCCTCAACTCTTTTAACTGCCACATGGTTTCTGCTCAAAACGTAAACAGCCTTTCACTTACTATGTTTCAGCCCTGCCACCTACTATTCCAGTCAACATTGTCAAAAGGTATAATTTTCGATGCGTTAGGGTCCGCAGCTGCGATGGATTTTTTGAAAGATTTCTTGAAGCCTTCAGCTGCCATTCATTTCCTGTACTATTGTACAATTTCGGCCATAGGCCATTTTCAAGAATTTTATGGATGATTTTTCGTTAGCAGATGCGTCGTTGCTTCTATGACATCATGTTATGCTCATAAAATAAATCCGAGGTGTTCACACTATTTTAGGAGCACGTTACTTCGAGCACTTGTTGCAATTTTTCAAAAAATTGTCAACAGCTTTGTCTACAAATGTAATTAGCGAAGGTTTGCCTTTTACTAATCTATCTTCTAAAATAAGTCGTAGGATCAGTATTGCCTCGCGTGTTCCTACATTTCTTCGGAATCCCAATCCTATCTCTCCCGAGATCTGGCTCTACCAATTTTTCCATTCTTCTGGAAAGCATTCGTATTATCACTTGCAACCGTGATTTATTAAACTGACAGTTCGGAAAGATTTCTTTGGAATATGAATTATTATACTCTTCTTGAAGTCTGACGGTATTTCGGCTATCTCATACATCTTGCTCACCAGATGGAAGAGTTTTGTCATGGCTGGCTCGCTGAAGGCTATGAGTAGTTCTAATGTCACATTGTCTACTCCCGCGGTCTTGTTTCGACTTAGGTCTTTCAGTACTCTGTCAAATTCTTCGCGTTGTATCATATGTTCCATCTCATCTGCATCTACGTCCTCTTCCATTTCCATAATATTGCTCTCAAGCACATTTCCCTTGTATAAACCCTCAATGTACTCCTTCCACCTTCCTGCTCTCCCTTCTTTGCTTAGAACTGGTTTTCTGTCTGAGCTCTTGATATTCACACAGGTGGTTATCTTTTCTCCAGATGTCTCTTTAGTTTTCATGTAAGCAGCATCTATCTTACTACTAGTGATATGTGCTTCTACATTCTTACATGTGTTCTGTAACCATTCCTGGTTAGCCATTTTGCACTTCCCGTCGATCTCATTTTTTAGGCGTTTGTATTCCATTTTGCCTGCTTCATTTACTGTAGTTTTATATTTTATCCTTTCAACAATTAAATTCATTAGCTCTTGTGTTAGCCAAGGATTTCTCACGGATGGTAGCTGTAGATGAATATTTCGCAGCAAATCCACACAAATACTACAGGGGTGGAAAAAGTCATTGCGAAAAAAAGCGCTGGATAAGTGTATTGATATTAAAGGAGATTATGCTGAAGAATGACAGTTTTTTGAAAATTGAAATTCTCATTTGCACTAACATGCATGCTTACGGTGTATCGGCCGGAGTGGCAGTGCGGTTCTAGGCGCTACAGTCTGGAGCCGAGTGACCGCTACGGTCGCAGGTTCGAATCCTGCCTCGGGCATGGATGTGTGTGATGTTCTTAGGTTAGTTAGGTTTAATTAGTTCTACGCGACTGATGACCTCAGACGTTAAGTCGCATAGTGCTCAGAGCCATTTGAACCATTTTTTTACGGTCTATCCGATGACATATTCGGTTGGACAGAAAGTTTTCTAACAGACAGAGAGCAGTATGTCGTCCTGAATGGGGTGACTTCAACAGAAACAAGCGTAGCTTCTGGTGTTCCCCACTGCAGTGTAATAGGCCCGCCGCTTTTTACGATTTACATAAACGATCTGGTTGATGGTACTGACAGCGGCATTAGACTGTTTGCCGATGATGCTGTAGTCTACAGGAAAGTAGTATCACACGAAAGTTGTGAACAAATCAAAGAGGATTTGCAGAAAATAAATGCGTGGCGTAATGACTGGCAGTTATTGCTCAATATTAGTAAGTGTAACCTACTGCGTATAACAACGCGAAAATCCCCATTAATGTACGAGTACAAAATAAATGGCCAGTCTTTGGAAGCGGTAACATCCATCAAGTATCAGGGGTGTGACTGTTCGAAATGATCTCAAATGGAATGATCAGATTACACAAGTAACGGGCAAGGCAAACTCTAGATTACGGTTTATTGGTAGAATCCTGAAGCTATGCAGTCCTTCAACAAAGGAAATTGCATACAATAGTTTAGTTCATCCAGTCTTAGAGTTTGTTCGTCTGTATGGGACACTCACCAGTTGGGTCTGATACAAGAGATTGAGAAGATCCAAAGAAGAGCGGCAAGATTCGTGACTGGTACATTCAGCCAAATCTCATAGGAAGTTTGAAGTGGGACACACTTGCAGGTAGACGACGTGCTAAACGGAAGGGGCTGCTCACTAAATTCCAAAAATCCGATCTTCGCCAAGGATGTATTATTACCACCAACTTTCATATCGCGCAATGATCACCATTCGAAGATAAGGGAAATTAGAGCTCGTACTGAGGCATTCAGACAGTCAATTTTCCCTCGCACGATCCGCGAGTGGAACAGAGGGGGGGGGGGGGGGGGGGGAATATGACGCGAATAGTGCCCTACGCCACACACCTCTTGGTGGCTAGCGGTGTGTATATGTAGATGTAGACGTAGAACATGCAACTACAATCCAGACCACCCCTCGCGCACGTTGCGTGTCGAGCAAAGAGCGGCGGTCACGTGCTGCGTGGGCGTGTTTTGCGTCACGACAGACGCAGCCCTTATGTAACGCTAGCGCGACGACGCGCAATTGACGGCCGTGGGCGTACTTTCGTTTCCGCGCGCGGTCTCTTGCGCAACGCCGCCTTCCCTTTAACGCGCATCCACTTCGCCAGCGCTCTGCATTATATAACAGTTTGCGGTCATTGCTCTGGCGTTGACGCGAGGGGCGAATAATTGAAAATTTTTTCGCGAATACGGTTACGACTCCTCGCGTTTACTCCTCACTGAATAGTAAATCGCCAACACACACACACACACACACACACACACACACACACACGTGCGCGCGAGCACTGATTACGTTTTAATCTTCATATTGCACGCGATTACAAACGAGTTGAATGCAGCAAAATTTGTGTGAAATGATTTGTCTAAATGTAAGAAATGAAGCACCTCATTTGCTGTACGTGACTTCGAGCATCATTCTAAGGTGCTTCAAATGTTTCTCTAATCTGTTTTATTTCTTGCTTTGGGGCAAACCATTTCACAAATGATTTGACATATTTTTCTATTTTCTTTTATTCTCAAGTTTTGTCCACAAAGAATGATATTATTGATTTTCTAGAGTCTTCTGTTCTCGATATGTTCTGAATTTAGCAGTTGCATTGCAGGAAATCGTTTAGGCACTTAAATATCACACCAGCATTATTGATTTTCTAGCGTCTTCTCTTCTCGATATGTCCTGAATTTAGCACTTGTATAGCAGGAAATCGTTTAGGCACTTAAATACAACGCGAGCGACCTGAGTCGAAACAAGGCCCCGGGGGTAGACAACATTCCGTTAGAACTACTGACGGCCTACGGAGAGCCAGTCATGACAAAACTCTACCATCTGGTGAGCAAGATGTATGAGAGAGGCGAAATGCCCTCAGATTTCAAGAAGAATATAATAATTCCAATCCCAAAGAAAGCAGGTGTTGATAGATGTGAAAATTTCCGAACTATCAGTTTATTAAGTCACAGCTGCAAAATACTAACGAGAATTCTTTACAGACGAATGGAAAAACTGATAAAAGACGACCTCGGGGGAGATCAGTTTGGATTCCGTAGAAATGATGGAACACGTGAGGCAATACAAACCTTACGACTTATCTTAGAAGAAAGATTAAGTGTCAGGAAGTCGTTTCTGAAAGTATTTGTATGGAGTGTAGCCATGTATGGAAGTGAAAAATATACGATAAATAGTTTGGACAAGAAGAGAATAGAAGCTTTCGAAATGTGGTGCTACAGAAGAATGCTGAAGATTAGATTAATAGATTACATAACTAAGGAGGAGGTATTGAATAGAATTGGAGAGAAGAGGAGTTTGTGGCACAACTTGACAAGAAGAAGGGACCGGTTGGTAGGACACGTTCTGAGGCATCAAGGGATCACAAATTTAGCATTGGAGGGCAGCGTGGAGGGTAAAAATCGTAGAGGGAGACCAAGAGATGAATACACTAAGCAGATTCAGAAGGATGTAGGTTGCAGTAGGTACTGGGAGATGAAGAAGCTTGCACAGCATAGAGTAGCATGGAGAGCTGCATCAAACCAGTCTCAGGACCGAAGACCACAACAACAACATCGCAGTAACCCGTTCAGTCACTTAAATACAATACCGGTACAATTTCTTGTGCGAAACATAGCTGGGTATTGAAAAGATAAAACCTTTTGAGACATTATTTGTCTTTCCAGTGTCTGATCTTCTCGAAATGTCATAAATTTAAGGCATGATTTGAAGCAAACAGTTTTAAATATCATATATTACACCAATGCAACTTTTGGACGCAAAATAGCCAGGTCTTGAAGAGTTGAAGTTTTTGACATCTCATTTGCCTTCATAGCGTCTACTTTTCACGATATTTAGTACTCGATTGGAAGAAAGTCTTTGTGACAGCTACATATCACATAAATTTTACTTTTTATGGGCAAAATAGCTAGTTCTTCATGCTATGAACTTTTTGACAGTTTACTTCCATACCTAGCAATTAGATAGCATTAGCGACTCCTCGTTTGGCTAGGGTAAATAAATGTCGTGTGACAAGGGCCTCCCGTCAGGTAGACCGTTCGTTGCGTGCAAGTCTTTCGATACGACGCCACTTCGGCGACTTGCGAGTCGATGGGGATGAAATGATGATAAGTAGGCCAACACAACACCCAGTCCCTGAGCGGAGAAAATCTCCGACCCAGCCGGGAATCGAACCCGGGCCCTTAGGTTTGACATTCTGTCACGCTGACCACTCAGCTACCGGAGGCGGACTTAGCTAGGGTAAAAACCCATTGTGTAATTAATATGAAATCTTGTTTTCCTTCCGCTCAATCATGTGACCAAAAAACGATAGACAGTAAAGTTAAATATAATGAAACATCTACAAGACTTGACAGAAAATCCTAGGAAGTTCTGGTCTTACGTTAAATCAGTAAGTGGCTCGAAACAGCATATCCAGACACTACGGGATGATGATGGCATTGAAACAGAGGATGACACGCGTAAAGCTGAAATACTAAACACCTTTTTCCAAAGCTGTTTCACAGAGGAAGACCGCACTGCAGTTCCTTCTCTAAATCCTCGCACAAACGAAAAAATGGCTGACATCGAAATAAGTGTCCAAGGAATAGAAAAGCAACTGAAATCACTCAATAGAGGAAAGTCCACTGGACCTGATGGGATACCAATTCGATTCTACACAGAGTACGCGAAAGAACTTGCCCCCCTTCTAACAGCCGTGTACCGCAAGTCTCTAGAGGAACGGAGGGTTCCAAATGATTGGAAAAGAGCACAGGTAGTCCCAGTCTTCAAGAAGGGTCGTCGAGCAGATGCGCAAAACTATAGACCTATATCTCTGACGTCGATCTCTTGTAGAATTTTAGAACATGTTTTTTGCTCGCGTATCATGTCGCTTCTGGAAACCCAGAATCTACTATGTAGGAATCAACATGGATTCCGGAAACAGCGATCGTTTGAGACCCAACTCGCTTTATTTGTTCATGAGACCCAGAAAATATTAGATACAGGCTCCCAGGTAGATGCTATTTTTCTTGACTTCCGGAAGGCGTTCGATACAATTCCGCACTGTCGCCTGATAAACAAAGTAAGAGCCTACGGAATATCAGACCAGCTGTGTGGCTGGATTGAAGAGTTTTTAGCAAACAGAACACAGCATGTTGTTATCAATGGAGAGACGTCTACAGACGTTAAAGTAACCTCTGGCGTGCCACAGGGGAGTGTTATGGGACCATTGCTTTTCACAATATATATAAAAGACCTAGTAGATAGTGTCGGAAGTTCCATGCGGCTTTTCGCGGATGATGCTGTAGTATACAGAGAAGTTGCAGCATTAGAAAATTGTAGCGAAATGCAGGAAGATCTGCAGCGGATAGGCACTTGGTGCAGGGAGTGGCAACTGACCCTTAACATAGACAAATGTAATGTATTGCGAATACATAGAAAGAAGGATCCTTTATTGTATGATTATATGATAGCGGAACAAACACTGGTAGCAGTTACTTCTGTAAAATATCTGGGAGTATGCGTGCGGAACGATTTGAAGTGGAATGATCATATAAAATTAATTGTTGGTAAGGCGGGTACCAGGTTGAGATTCATTGGGAGAGTGCTTAGAAAATGTAGTCCATCAACAAAGGAGGTGGCTTACAAAACACTCGTTCGACCTATACTTGAGTATTGCTCATCAGTGTGGGATCCGTACCAGATCGGTCTGACGGAGGAGATAGAGAAGATCCAAAGAAGAGCGGCGCGTTTCGTCACAGGGTTATTTGGTAACAGTGATAGCGTTACGGAATGTTTAATAAACTCAAGTGGCAGACTCTGCAAGAGAGGCGCTCTGCATCGCGGTGTAGCTTGCTCGCCAGGTTTCGAGAGGGTGCGTTTCTGGATGAGGTATCGAATATATTGCTTCCCCCTACTTATACCTCCCGAGGAGATCACGAATGTAAAATTAGAGAGATTAGAGCGCGCACGGAGGCTTTCAGACAGTCGTTCTTCCCGCGAACCATACGCGACTGGAACAGGAAAGGGAGGTAATGACAGTGGCACGTAAAGTGCCCTCCGCCACACACCGTTGGGTGGCTTGCGGAGAATCAATGTAGATGTAGATGTAGATGTAGATGTACGTAAACACATTACAGTGCATGGTGGAGGCAACATCATAGGAATATTATGCATTGCACTTCTTATTCCATTCACGCACTGAGCGAGGGAAAAACGACTATATGCCTCTGTAAATGCCCTAATCTCCTTCGTGTTATTCTCGTGATTTCTACGCGGTGGTGGCAGCATATACATCCAACAGTCCTCTTAGAATACATGTTCTCTTAATATACGCAACACGGTTTCGCGAGAACGATGTTGTTTCCTAGAAGCATTCCCACTTAAGCTTCCCGAACTTCCCTGTCACACTTTCGCCGACCTGTTACCACCCTAGAAGCGCGTTTCTGAATTTATTCTATGCCTGCTACCACGCCTACATGAGAAGGATTCCCAATACCGGAACGTACTCTAGAATTGGTCGCACAAGCCTCTTGCACGCGATTTCCTTTACAGATTCACCGCACTTTCCTAGAACTCTTCCAAAACATGTAAGTTTTTCTCCTTCACTACTACTGATTGTACGTGATCGTCGCATTTCGTATCGCTTCTTTCTGTTACCGCGAAATGTGTACACGACGTGACGCTGTCAAGTGGGGTCTGCAATGGAGATGCGTTCCAAGAAAAAGAGTTCTAATTGAGTTTCTTTTGGTGGAAATCGAGAGTGTGGGGCTATTGATGGCTGGTTGCAGAATATCTGCGGAGACCTGAACAAAAGCACGGTGAGTAGTTGGGCGAGGCGTCTGTCGTCGTCACAACAACGTCGCACAAACCTGTCCAATGTCCCGCGTGTCGACAAAGACCTTGCAGTAGAACAGGTCCATTGTCAGGGGGTATCAGAACGATTTTCGCTTACCACTTCCGACTCTGTCGTTTCCGTACCAGGATCCCTTACGTCAAATTCTCTACGTTTACATGCGACACAATTTCCGGAAGACGAAAACAGTTTTTCGCTGTCGTGTTTACACGTTAAGGTCTGAAACGGATTTAGCAGCCAAGTTAAAAATGGCGCCTGGAAAACAGATGTTACAGTTTCTGATTTAGTCCGTAGAAACACTGTTTCTCTTCAGTTACACGAGATGTAAACAGCTTCAGTCTAATATTTCTCTTACCCTTCAGTGCACAAGAAGCCACTCCGTTTTTAGAAAAAAGACGAAATGTGACAGGCAAAGCACATTTCGAAATTGGTTACGCTTACATGGGAGCGAATATCGATTGCGGAATTGGAAAACCGACAACTAGAAGCGGATATCCAGAACAGATTTTGAAGTATATTGTAACAAATAAGCCCTCGGTCACAAATATTAAGTCAAAATTGACCTGGTTTCGACGCTACTGTGAGCGTCGTCTTCAGAATTAGACTAACTGTACTAAAACATTAGGTATATAGTACATTAATAAAATTAAAGTTTGTACTGACTCGAAACGATGCAGTAGTTACAAGTCACATATTAAAAAAGATCTCGGCCGGGAAGGCGACGTCATGAACACTTGTCAGTTGGCGACAGTCTTGTTGCAACCCCTGTCCACAGTACGAGCAGCCCTTAGCGGCTCGCCATCTGACAAGTGTTCATGACGTCGCCTTTCCGGCCGAGATCTTTTTTAATATGTGACTTGTAACTACTGCATCGTTTCGAGTCAGTACAAACTTTAATTTTATTAATGTACTATATACCTAATGTTTTAGTACAGTTAGTCTAATTCTGAAGACGACGCTAATAGTAGCGTCGAAACCAGGCCAATTTTGACTTCATATTTGTGACCGAGGGCTTATTTGTTACAATATACGAGGGCTGTCCAGAAAGTAAGTTACGATTGATCGCGAAATGAAAATCACAGTGAAAATCAGAAATGTTTCATTTGTAACAGTTAGCTACACCTTTCAGCTACTTCTCTACGTAGTCGTCGTTCTGACTCAGACATTCGTTGTAGCGTTGTACCAACTTTCCAATACCCTCATCATAGAGGGCAGCCGCCAGTGCTTTCCGCCAATTCTCTACGCTGCCCTAAAGTTCGTTGTCTGTGCCAAAATGTTGTCTTCATAGCCAGCGGTTCCTTTGAGCAGAGATGAAACTCAGTGGGAGACAATTACGGGCTGTATTGTGTGTAACCAAACATTTCCAATTGAAACGATGCAGGAACATCTTCATTGCCCCTGCGGAATGAGGCTGAGAATTGTCTTGAAGAAGAAACCGCACGACAGTTATGTAATGTTGGTTGCATAGCTTCAGGGGAAAATTCTCACCAGGCCCTCGTACTTGGCGGGAGACAATATTTTCTATAACATCTTCACGCGCTCACTAAGAGCTCAGGAATGAAAAGAGCGACATAATTCTACCTAGAGTCATACTAGAGACACTGCCCAACACATCTTTGCAAAGCTTTATCGGATTTTCATAGTCGTTTCCATTTCGCGACCGATCGTAACTTACTTTCTGGACAGCCCTCGTAATTCCGACACGGTCACTGAACCTTTGCAGTTATGTTCAAAGTTTTAGATTTTGAAATTCCTGGCGGTATTTTCGGTTGGAACTACAAGGAAATGCGTATTTTTTTCACCAGATGCGTTTCGCCTTATTGAGATAAAGCATAATCATTGGTAAAACAATTATATCAGAAATTGAATCCGCCTTGATGCAAAACACGTTGTTATTTGTTTACTTATTTATTTTTCCAAACTGATTTCAGTGACAAATATCGCTATCATCTGTGTTTTTTTTTTAAATCTAAAGCATTCAGAAAATACAATGGCTATACAAACACAGTAACACATTATTACATTTTTACTGTTTGTTTTTTGAAATTAGTTTTCTATGGATACTTTCATATTACCTTATTTATTGTATTTTATGACATGTTTTTAAGAATCATTCTCGCTCTTTGCGGCATATTTTCTGTGCTTTTTTCTGTTGCTGTTTTTTCTCAACGTACATCGTGTCATCTGCAGCTCTGTGAGCGGCTGTTAATAAACAAATACTAAAAGGTGAACTTACTATGTCAGCACTATAAACGCTGAGAAAAAACGGCAACAGAAAAAAGCACAGAAAAATATGCCGCAAACAGAGAAAATAATTCTTAAAAGCCGTGCCATAAAATACAATAAATAAGGTAGTATGAAATTATCCATAGAAAACTATATTTCGAAAACGAACAGTAATTGGATTGTTTGTGGGAGGAGACCAGACAGTGAGGTCATCGGTCTCATCGGATTAGGGAAGGACGGGGAAGGAATTCGACCGTGCCCTTTCAAAGGAACCATCCCGGCATTTGCCTGGAGTGATTTAGGGAAATCTCGGAAAACCAAAATCAGGATGGTCGGACGCGGGATTGGGCCATCGTCCTCCCGAATGTCAGGCCAGTGTGCTAGCCACTGCGCCACCTCGCTCGGTCGAACAGTAATAATGTAATAATGTGTTACTATGTTTGTATAACCATTCTATTTTCTGCCTGTTTTAGATTAAAAAAAAAAAAAAAACACTGATGATGGCGATATTTGTCGCCGAAACTAGTTCGGGGAAAAAAATAAGTAAACAAATAACAAGGTGAAACTTCCTGGCAGATTAAAACTGTATGCCCGACCGAGACTCGAACTCGGGACCTTTGCCTTTCGCGGGCAAGTGCTCTACCATCTGAGCTACCGAAGCACGACTCACGGCCAGTCCTCACAGCTTTACTTCTGCCAGTATCTCGTCTCCTACCTTCCAAACTTTACAGAAGCTCTCCTGCGCAGGTTCGCAGATACTGGCAGAAGTAAAGCTGTGAGGACCGGGCGTGAGTCGTGCTTCGGTAGCTTAGATGGTAGAGCACTTGCCCGCGAAAGGCAAAGGTCGCGAGTTCCAGTCTCGGTCGGGCACACAGTTTTAATCTGGCAGGAAGTTTCATCTCAGCGCACACTCCACTGCAGAGTGAAAATCTCATTCTGGAAACATCTCCCAGGCTGTGGCTAAGCCATGTCTCCGCAGTATCCTTTCTTTCAGGAGTGCTAGTTCTGCAAGGTTCGCAGGATAGCTTCTGTAAAGTTTGGAAGGTAGGAGACGAGATACTGGCAGAAGTAAAGCTGTGAGGACCAGGCGTGAGTCGTGCTTCGGTAGCTTAGATGGAAGAGCACTTGCCCGCGAAAGACAAAGGTCCCGAGTTCGAGTCTCGGTCGGGCACACAGTTTTAATCTGCCAGGAAGTTTCATATCAGCGCACACTCCACTGCAGAGTGAAAATCTCATTCTGGAAACATCTCCCAGGCTGTGGCTAAGCCATGTCTCCGCAGTATCCTTTCTTTCAGGAGTGCTAGTTCTGCAAGGTTCGCAGGACAGCTTCTGTAAAGTTTGGTAGGTAGGAGACGAGATACTGGCACAAGTGAAGCTGTGAGGACCAGGCGTGAGTCGTGCTTCGGTAGCTTAGATGGTAGAGCACTTGCCCGCGAAAGGCAAAGGTCCCGAGATCGAGTCTCGGTCGGGCACACAGTTTTAATCTGCCAGGAAGTTTCATATCAGCGCACACTCCGCTGCAGAGTGAAAATCTCATTCTGGAAATAACAAGGTGTTTATCATCAAGGCGGACTCAATTTATGATATTGTTGTTTTACCATTGATGATGTTTTACCTCAATAAAGCGAAACGCCTCTAATGAAAAATCACGCAATTTCTTGTAGCTGCAACGACAGTATGAAAATACCCTCAGGAATTTTAAAGCAGCTACGGTCAATATGTCCACACTAATGAAGAGTTTAATGACACCTTGTCCAACGATTCTGAAGCCTCTACATGACCAGCCAGAAGCGGTAGTGGGAAGTCGGTTTACGAAATCCGGTTTTGGGTGCTCCATGTAAACGTGTTGAATGATACATATAGTCTTCTGCACCATTCCTGAAAGTTCGAAACATCATCGTGGAAATCACATCGTACAGCAGCTATTTGAATGCGAAGTAATCAGTAACGTTACTGTCTCCGGTTCCTGATAACCAGACTTTATTTCTAATAGCTAGACTGTATAGTGGTGTACTATGTATGCCGATTGTTAGCCTATAAAAGTGATAAAGCAGCGTTCATAGACTACGTTATTTATCTCGTGTCCTCACCTCTCACTGCATAGTGTTAACTAGAGCAGTAGATAAAATATCGATATGGTTCGGAATAAAATTGTTCCCCGATATATAGACATGTAAATGGCATTATTGAGTGACGATTTTCTCTTCTGTATTATATGCTTACGCAATTTTCGGTAAATATTTGAAACTACTCTTTCGAAATTGTAGTAGAACTTAATTTTACTTTCACCGTGTGAAGGAGTATGAAAAAGTATAGGTGGAACAAAGAAGTCCGATTGCACTGAGGGGTAGCAGTGTGAATGGAGCAACAAGTTTTCCAATTTGAAGAAATAGTACTCCAGTTGCGTTAAAAAACATTTTTAAGGCAAATAGTGTGATATTTCTTCACATTGGCATTCTTCGGCAACAGGTGCTGAAAAAGATGCACATAAATCGAAATGATGATTGGTCTTTGCGGTGACCGAAGACGTACGAAGATAAATGCTGACGTAATCAGCGTTCGGCGCTGCCAACACAAACTGCAACGTTCAACTTCACCTCGCAATTTTGTCTCTGCAACGGCTAGATCGCTGGAGTTTGCAGAAATGAAAAAAAAAAAGAACAAGGAAATCGACATGAAGTGCTCCGGACAAATCCGATATGTGAAGAAACCGAGCGACGGACTTTTGGTCACCTTTTATTGTGCCATTTACATGCGGTTACCATAGACAGCAAAGTCGTTATCGCCAAGTGTAAACGTGCATCGTTTTCCTTTCAATTCTTGCTCTAAGGGGGATGACCAGACTGCTAGCTTGATGATGTACAGAATATCTAATAAATAATCAGTACTTCAATACACAGTTCTAAAACCGGCAGTATATTTACAATATGTAGGCAATACTTTTATAGGCCGGTGCGAAGATATTTTCTCCGTCGATATATCCATACATCGATACGTTTTCTCGATGTATCGAGGGACAATAGTGATGTTCTTTTTAAATGTCCATTTATCGGATTTCCGATATTTTTAAAAATATCAACTTTCCTCGTGCAAGGATTTGTTCACAGATACAACGGAATGGTACTGAACACTGGAGTAGTGTCTGCGAATGAGCATTCGCATCTACATCTACATCTACATCTACATCTACATTTATACTCCGCAAGCCACCCAACGGTGTGTGGCGGAGGGCACTTTCGTGCCACTGTCATTACCTCCCTTTCCTGTTCCACTCGCGTACGGTTCGCGGGAAGAACGACTGCCGGAAAGCCTCCGTGCGTGCTCGAATCTCTCTAATTTTACATTCGTGATCTCCTCTGGAGGTATAAGTAGGGGGAAGCAATATATTCGATACCTCATCCAGAAACGCACCCTCTCGAAACCTGGACAGCAAGCTACACCGCGATGCAGAGCGCCTCTCTTTAAGAGTCTGCCACTTCAGTTTGCTAAACATCTCCGTAACGCCATCAGGCTTACTAAATAACCCTGTGACGAAACGCGCCGCTCTTCTTTGGATCTTCTCTATCTCCTCCGTCAACCCGACCTGGTACGTACGGATCCCACACTGATGAGTAGTACTCAAGTATGGGTCGAACGAGTGTTTTGTAAGCCACCTCCTTTGTTGATGGACTACATTTTCTAAGGACTCTCCCAATGAATCTCAACCTGGCACCCGCCTTACGAACAACTAATTTTATATGATCATTTCACTTCAAATCGTTCCGTACGCATACTCTACAGAAGTAACTGCTACCAGTGTTTGTTCCGCTATCATATAAGCTTGTGTTCGCTTCCATACACTCTAGTGTAAATGGGGAACACTGCCAACATTATTCCTGATCGCGGCTAAGAGAAACACGAATACTGAAAGATGAAGGACAGAAAAACGGGTACAGAAAACGATAGCAGCGCTCCAGGCGGCGATCACAGGATTAAAGGTCTTTTCTGTTTCTCGAGGCATCCTTCGTATAGTGACGTCGCTTTAAAAATGCAGAAAGGAAAATAATTAATGAAGCGGATATGCGTTTCCGTGGAATAGTAAGTTTTTTGCCCTGTCTCGAAGCTCTTTAGTCAGGCAGCATCCCCAGTACTCCGGGAGATAATTCAATACAATATTCCGGCATCTCCGTCCTCGATTTGTTCTGAGATCCGTTTCCTCGCAAAGTGGCTGAACGAGAAGTAGAGATGAATTTTGCAACGACATTCAGCTTCGTCGTCTCTTTGCCCATTACGTGGAAGACTGTCGTAAGAGAAAAGGCGTAAATGCTAGAGGTGTCTTTTTGATGCAGCAGGCAGAAATACCAATCGGCGAGGATAATATTCAATTATAGATCAAGGCACTGTCCCCCATTTACACTAGACCGAACGGAAGCGAACGCAAGCGAATGCTCATTCGTAGACAATTCTCCAGTGTTCAGTGCCACTCGCTTGTATCTGCATAGGATTTGTCGAGCTGGAAAAAGCATTCGACAATATAAAATGGTGCAAAATTCTGATAAAATAGGGGTAAACAATAGGGAGAGACAGGCAATATACAATATGTACGAGGGTAAGTCAATTATTATCCGCAAAGTAGTCATAAAATTTTATTGTAATCAACAGGAAACTTACAAGAAGATCATTTCCGACATAGTCTCCGTGCGTTTGAACGCACTTGGTCCATCGTTGTACAAACTTCCTGATGCCCTTACAAAAGAAGGTTCTCGCTTGAGCTGCGAGCCAGGAATGCACCCCTTCTTTCAGTGCTTCGTCCGAGGAAAATCGACGGCCCCTTAATGCCTGTTTGAGTGGGCAAGTTTAGGGCTATACAGAGGATGATCCAGTTCTTCAAATATCAGTTTCTGGAGCGTTTCAGCAGCGTGGACACTAGTATGCGGACGGGCATTGTCGTGCAACAACATAACACATTTTCACAGCAATCCTCGGCGTTTGCTTCGAATTGCACGCTTTAGCCTCGCAGTAAGCATCCCATTGTAAAGTGCACTGTTTATTGTTGTGCCCCGTTCCCCACAATGTTCCAGTACTGGACCTTGTGCGTCTCAAAAAACCGAAAGCATCAGTTTTCCTGCGGACGGCTGGATCTTGAACTTTTTCTTGCACGGCGAATTTGGATGTTTCCATTTCATACTCAGCCGTTTACTCTCCGGCCCCGGTAGCTGAGTGGTTGCCGACACGGCAGCTCAGCGTGTTCGGTCAGAGGGTTAGCTGCCCTCTGTAATAAAAAAAAACTGAGTGAATGGATCAATAACGAACTTCGAAGGGCGTCTGGGGACGTCCGCCACGAAGAATTGCAACGACCTATAACGAACAAAAAAAAAAAAAAAAAAAAAAACAAGAAAAAGTGGTCAGCGCGACAGACTGCCAATCCAAATGGCCCGGGTTCGATTCCCGGCTGGGTCGGAGATTTTCTCCGCTCAGGGAGTGGGTGTTGTGTTGTCCTAATCATCATCATTTTATCCCCATCGACGCGCAAGTCGCCGAAGTGGCGTCAGTTCGAAAGACTTGCACCAGGCAAACGGTCTACACGACGGGAGGCCCTCGTCACAGGCTATAGCAATGATCCTGTCTAAGGAGTTGTCCCCTTCGTTACCATAACGATCCAAATATTTTTTGAAGATGTCCAAGCGCGTTTGTTTATGCAATTGTGTGAGTTGTTTTGGGACTCATCTTGCAGAAACCTTATGAAACCCAAGTCTGTTGTGGATGATTTCGTAGGCAGAACCGTGACTAATTTGCAAACGATGTACCACTTCATCAATAGTTAACCGTCTGTCTAAGAGAATCATTGCACGTGAACGCTCCATGGTTTCTTCACTTGTGGCGGTAAACGGTCGTCCGGCTCCTTCATCGTCCGTAACATTTGCGCGACCATTTCGGAATTTTTCAATCCATTCGTAGACACAAAGTTGTGGAAAAACACTGTTCCCGTACTGTACTGAAAGTCTTCGATGAATTTCGGCCCCTGATACGCCTTCCGGCCACAGAAAACCTTTCGCTAAACGTTGCTTTTCTTTGGTGCAAATAGACAGTGGAGCAGCCATGATTAACAGCACGGCAGCGATAACGAAACTAACATGGCGGCTTGAAAATTGCAAAGATATAAAACAAATAAACAAAGCATGAGTTATCAACGTAAAACGACAGTACTAATAAACAAAAATATAACTAAACTGCGGGTAATAATTGACTTAGTCTCGTACAACAGCCAAGAGGAAATAGTAAGAGTGGACGACCCAGGAAGAAGTGCTCGGATTAAGAAGGATGCAATCCAGGGATGTAGGCTTTCGCCTCTACTGCTCAATCTGTACATCGAAGGAGCAGTGATGAAATGAAAAAAAGTTCTGGAGCGGAATTAATATTCGAGGTGAAAGGGTATAAACGATACGATTCGCTGATGACATTGCTATCCTGAGTGAAAGTGAAGAACAATTACATGATCTCATGAATGGAATGAACAGTGTAATGAGTACAGAATATGGACTGAGAGTAAATCGAATAAAGGCGAACGTAAGGAGAAGTAGCAGAAATGAGAACGGCAAGAAACTTAACATCAGGATTGACGGTCAGGAAGTAGTGGAAGTTAAGGAATTCTTTTACGTAGGCAGCAAAATAACCAATGACGGACGGAGCAAGGAGGACATCAAAAGTAGATTAGCACTGATAAAAAAGGCATTCCTGGCCAAGAGAAGTCTACTAGTATCAATCATAGGCCTTAATTTGAGGAAGAAATTTCTGAGAATATGCGTTTGGAGCACGGCATTGTATGAGAGTGAAACATGGACTGTTGGAAAACCGGAACAGAAGATAATCGAAGCATTTGAGATGTGGGTGGTACAGACGATTGTCGAAAATTAGGTGGAGTGATAATGTAAGGGCCAACATCCTTGCCGCAGTGGTTACACCGGTTCCCGTCAGATCACCGAAGTTAAGCGCTGTCGGGCTGGGCTAGCACTTGGATGGGTGACCATCGGGTCTGCCGAGCGCTGTTGGCAAGCGGGGCGCACTCAGCCCTTGTGAAGCGAACTGAGGAGCTACTTGATTGAGAAGTAGCGGCTCCGGCCTCGTAAACTGACATACGGCCGGGAGAGCGGTGTGCTGACCACATGCCCCTACACATCCGCATCCAGTGACGCCTATGGGTTGAGGATGACACGGCGGCCGGTCGGTTGCGTTGGACCTTCGTGGCTTGTTCGGGAGGAGTTTAGTTTTAGATAAGGTAAGGAATGAGGAGGCTTTGTGCAGAATCGCAGAGGAAAGATATATGTGGAAAACACTGACAAGGAGATGGTTCAGGATTTATAGAACGTCTGTTAAGACGTCAGGGAATGACTTCCATGGTACTAGAGGGAGTTGTAGAGGGCAAAAACTGGAGAGGAGGACAGAGATTGGAATACATCCAGCAAATAACTGAGCAAATAGATTGCAAGTGCTACTCTGAGATGAAGGGTTGGCACAGGAGAGGAATTCGTGTCGCATGAAACCAGTCAGAAGAATGATGACCCCCCCCCCCCCCCCCCCCGTGCTCATAAATTAAGAATAATTGCAGAATGTGATGCCACACAACGTGGCACTACACAAAAAGCGGTAACAGCAGAGACACATGGGAGACACACACGACACAGATCAGTAAGTCCACAGTATTGGTGATAAGTTGAGAAAACCGTCCCGAAACACATGTGCTACAAAACGCCACTGTTTCCTGTGTATTAACCCCGACATCAATATGGGATATGATCACCATTCACATATATACAGGGCACACAACGGGTTGGCATACTCTGGATCAGGTGGTCGAGCAGCTGCTGAGGTATGGCGTCCCATTCTTGCACCAGCGCCTGTCGGAGCTCCTGAAGTGTCCAAGGGGTTTGATGACGTGCAGCGATACGTCGACCGAGAGCATCCTAGACGTGCTCGATGGGGTTTACGTCTGGAGAAAAGGTAAGTCACTCCATTCGGCTGATATCTTCTATTTCAAGGTACTCCTCCACGATGGCAGCTCAGTGGGGCTGTGCGTTATCATCCATCAGGAGGAAGGTGGGACCCACTGCACCCCTGAAAAGGCGGACATATTGGTGCAAAATTACGTCTCGATACATCCGACCTGTTACAGTTCCTCTGTCAAAGACATGCAGGTGTGTAAGTGCACCAGTCATAATCCCACCCCACATCATCAAATCATGACCTCCATACAGGTTCCTTTCAAGGACATTAAGGCGTTGGTATCTAGTTCCTGGTCCACGGCAGATGAAAACCCGGCGAAAATCGCTATTCAGATTATACCTGGACTCGTCCGTGAACATAACCTGGGACCACTGTTCCAATGACCATGTACTGTCTTCTTGACACCAGGCTTTACGGGCTCTCCTGCGACCAGGGGTAAGTGGAATGCACCTTGCAGGTCTCCTGGTGAATAAACCATGTGTGTTCAGTCGTCTGTAGAATGGAGACAACTGTTCCAGTGGCTGCAGTAAGGTCCCGAGGAAGGCTACCTGCAGTACTCTGTGACCCTCTGCAGGCACTGATGGTGAGATATCGGCCTTGGTTCAAATGGCTCTGAGCACTATGGGACTCAACTGCTGAGGTCATTAGTCCCCTAGAACTTAGAACTAGTTAAACCTAACTAACCTAAGGACATCACAAACATCCATGCCCGAGGCAGGATTCGAACCTGCGGCCGTAGCGGTCTCGCGGTTCCAGACTGCAGCGCCAGAACCGCGGGCCACTTCGGCCGGCATATCGGCCTTCTTGTGGTGTTGTACACTGTGGACGTGCTACGGTCGCAGGTTCGAATGCTGCCTCGGGCATGGATGTGTGTGATGTCCTTAGGTTAGTTAGGTTTAAGTAGTTCTAAGTTCTAAGGGACTGATGACCATAGCTGTTAAGTCCCATAGTGCTCAGAGCAATTTGAACCATTTTTTTGAACACTGCGGACGCCCCGTACTGTAGCGCCTGGACACGTTTCCTGTCTGCTGGAGTCGTAGCCATAATCTTGAGATCACACTTTGTGGCACGCGGAGGGCCCGTGCTACGAGCTGCTGTGCTTGATCAGCGTCCAGTCGCCCTAGTATTCTACCCCATTTTCAACACACAGTCACCATTAGCACGTCTGAAAACGTATGCACATTTACTCGCTGCACCGTACTCTGACATGCAGCAACACACCTCTGCGTATGTGGACTGCTGCCAGCGCCACCGTGCGACGACCGCGGGTCAAATGCACCGCATGGTCATACCCCGAGGTGATTTGAACTCGCAAACCGCCCACCGGAGCGTTGTTTCACCATGATCATCATTATCCTTAAGTTATGAGCATGAGTGTAGTTGTGAGTGTATTAAGTCGAAAGTGGGCAAATCGTGGGCGCTCTTATGAAGGGTGCTTCCGGAACTAAGGGAGTCGAAATGTTCGATGGTTCAAGGAACACGTTATCGAAGCTTAACACCGCATACGGGAGGCGAGGAAATACATCATCCGCTAAGTCACAACACGGTCGAAAGTGCTTGTTGAATGACCGTGACAAACGGTCACTGAAGACGACTGTGACTAAAGATAAGAGGACGGCAGTTATAAAAGACGCTGCAGAACTGAATGACGCACTCGAGAACCCTGTCGGCATCAAAGCAGTACGAAGTACTGTCAAGACGAGAAACATAGAAGTAGATATCATCGGTGTAACAAAGCAACTTAAATCACTTAATAAAGGCAAGGTCTCCGGTCCAGATTGTATACAAATCAGGTTCCTCTCAGAGTATGCTGATAAAATAGCTCCATATTTAGCAATTATATGCAACCACTCGCTCACAGAAAGATACGTACCTAAAGACTGGAAAATTGCTCAAGTTACACCAATACCCAAAAAGGGAAGTAAGAGTGATCCGCTGAATTACAGGCCTATATCACTAACGTCGATTTTCAGTAGGGTTTTATAACATATACTGTATTCGAACATTACGAAGTACCTCGAAGAAAACGATTTATTGACATATAGTCAACACGGATTCAGAAAATATCGTTCTTGTGAAACACAACTAGCTCTTTGTACTCATGAAGTAATAAGTGCTATCGACAGGGGATGTCAAATTGACTCCATATTTTTAGATTTACAGAAGGCTTTCGACACCGTTCCTCACAAGCGTCTTCTAATCAAACTGCGTGCCTACGGAGTATCGCCTCAGTTGTGCGACTGGATTCGTGATTTCCTGTCAGAATGGTCAAGGTTCGTAATAATAGACGGAAAGTCATCGAGTAAAACAGAAGTAATATCCGGCGTTCCCCAAGGAAGTGTTATAGGCCCTCTAATGTTCCTGATCTATATTAACGACATAGGAGACAATCTGAGTAGCCGTCTTACATTGTTTGTGAATGATGCTGTCATTTACCGTCTTCTAAAGTCACCAGAAGATCAAAACGACTTGCAAAATGATTTAGATAAGATATCTGCATGGTGCGAAAAGTGGCAATTGACCCTAATAAAGAAAAGTGCGAAGTTATCCACGTGAGTAGTAAAAGAAATCAGCTAAATTTCGACTACACGATAAGTCACACAAATCTGAAGGTTGTAAATTCAACTAAATACTTAGGGATTACAATTACAAATAAGCTAAATTGGAAAGATCACATAGATAATATTGTAGGTAGAGCAAACCAAAGACTGCGATCCATTGGCAGAACACTTAGAAGGTGCAACAGGTACACTAAAGAGACTGCTTGCACCACGCTTGTCCACCCTATTCTGGAGTAGTGCGGTGCGGTGTGGTATACGCAGCAGATGGGACTGACGGATGACATCGAAAAAGTACAAAGAAGGGCAGCTCGTTTTGTATTATCGCGAAATAGGGTAGATAGTGTCACAGACATGATACGTGAATTGTAGTGGCAACCATCAAAACAAATGCGTTTGTCGTTGCGACGGAATCTTCTCATGAAATTTCAATCATCAGTTTTCTCCTCCGATTGCGAAAACATTCTGTTGGCACCAACCTACATAGGGAGAAATGATCATCACGATAAAATAAGAGAAATCAGGGCTCGCACGGAAAAATTTTCGTGCTCGTTTTTCCCGCGTGCCGTTCGAGAGTGGAACGGTAGAGAGACAGCATGAGGGTGGTTCATTGAACCCTCTGTCAGGCACTTTGTCGTGAATAGCAGAGGAATCACGTAGATGTAGATGTAGAAGGATTCTCCAGAAGCAGAGCAGCGCAGGCTGAAATTCCAGAATCACTAATCAGTGATGAAAATGCCAGTGACATGAAATCGTGGTGCCGAAGGTATGAAACCTGAGCTAACGAGCAATGAAAGAAAGTCATATGGTTGCATGAGTCTCGTTTCACACTGTTAACAGCTTCTGGCAGAGTTTACGTCGCAGGAGTAAAATGCGGAAGAGTTTCGGTGATGTTCGAGGCAGCCATATCGTAGTATTCCATTGGTCACATGGTTACTTTGCAAAGTCCCATTACTGCCCAAGATTATGTGACCATTTTCGCTGATCAGGTACGTCCCCTGGTACAATATTTGTTCTCCAGTGGTGAAGCTGCTTTCGAAGACGGTATTCCCGCTGTCCAGACAGCTCTCATCGTCCACAACTGGTTTTGAGAGTACGAGAATTTTTTGTCGCATCCCCCCTGCCCACTACAGTCACAATATCTCAATATTATTGGGGCTTTGTCGTCTACTTTGGAGAAAAAGGTGCAAGATCGCTTTCCACCCCCATCGTCGCTACCTGAATAAGCCACTATTTTTCAGGAAGAATGTTATAATATTCCCTTGGAAAGCGTAGGGGATCTGCTTTTATCAATTCCGAGACTACTGGAAGGTGTTTTGAATGCCAACGGTTTTCCTACATCATATTATGCACGGTAATGTGAAGTGTTTTTGGTGTTTCCATATTCCAACCACTTTATCTCTCGATACATCGACACCATGTAGACACACTTATGTCATAGCTCCGAATATCCACCATGGAAGGTGGAGGTACGAACAGGAATGTGCCCAATTATAAGCAACAGACACAATCATTTCGATAGTGAGGGCATACTCGTAAAGCGTCAAATTTAAAAACATAACCTTGGACTTTGCCACCGGTGGGATGGCTTGCCTCAGCGAAGCAGATAACTGTACCGTAGATGCAATCACAGTGGAGCTGGAAAGTCATCAGATGACCAAAACGAATTGCAAAATGATTTAGATAAGATATCTGAACGGTGCGAAAAGTGGCAATTGACCCTAATAAAGAAAAATCTGAAGTTATTGGCAAGAGTACTAAAAGAAATCCGCTAAATTTCGATTACTCGGTAAGTCACACAAATCTGAAGGCTGCAAATTCAACCAGACACTTACGGATTACTATTACAAATAACCTAAATTGGAACGATGGCATAGATAATGTTGTGGACAGAGCAAACAAAAGACTGCGATCCATTGGCAGAACACTTAGAAGGTGCAACAGGTCTACTAAAGAGTCTGCTTACACCACGCTTGTCCGCTCTATTCTGGAGTATAGCTGAGCGGTTTGGGATCCGCATCAGGTTGGACTGACGGATGACATCGAAAAAGTTCAAAGAAGGGCAGCTCGTTTTCTCCTCCGATTTCGAAAACATTCCGTTGGCACCCACCTACATAGGGGCAAATGATCATCGCGATAAAGTAAGAGAAATCAGGGCTCACACAGAAAAATTTAAGTGCTGGTTTTTCCCGCGCGCTTTTCGCGAATGAAACGGTAGAGAGACAGCTTGAAGGTGGTCCATTGAACCCTCTGCCATGAACTTTATTGTGAATAGCAGAGGAATCACGTAGATGTAGATGAATGGAAAGTATCTGTTGAGAGGCCAGACAAACGTGTGGTTTATGAAGAGGGGCAGCAGCCTTTTCAGTAGTTACAGGGGCATCAGTCTGGATGATTGACTGATCTGGCCTTGTAATATCTACCGAAACGGCGTTGCTGCGCTGATACTGAAAACGGCTGAAAACGGGGGGAAAATTACAGCCCTAATTTTTTCAGAGGGTATGCAGCTCTACCTTATGGTTAAATGGTGGTGGGTAGAACATTCCAGAGGTAAAATAGTTGGTCATTCGGTTCTCTGAACTGGGACTCCTCAGAAGGATGTGGTCATCAGGAGAAACAAAACTGGTATTCTACGGATCAGGGCTTGGAATGTTAGGTCCCTTAATCGGACAGCTAGATTAGGGAATTTAAAACGGAAATGAATAAGTTGAAGTTAGATATAACGGGAATTAGTGAAGTTCGGTGGCAGGAGGAACAGGACTTCTGGTCAGACGAATACAGGAAAAATAGAAAATCACGTAGCGGTAATGCAGGATTAAGTTTAATAATGAATAACAAACCAGGAATGCGGGTAAGCTACTGTGAACAGCATAGTGAAAGAATCATCGTAGCCAAGAAAGACACGAAGCCCACGCCTGCCATAGTAGTACAAGTTTACATGCCAACTAGCTCCGTAGATGATGAAGAGAATGAAACAATGTATAATGAGATAAGATAAATTATTTAGATAGTTAAAGGAGAAGGAAATTTAATTTTGAAAGGGGGACTTCGTATTCGATAGTAGGAGAAGGAAGAGAAAGAAATATATTAAGTGAATATGATGTCGGGGGAGGGAATGTAAGAGGAAGCCACCTGGTAGAATTTTGCACAGAGCGCAATGTAATCATAGCCAACACTTGGTTTAAGAATCATGAAAGAAGGCTGTATACGTGGAAGAGACCTGGGGACAGCGGAAGGTTTCAGATAGGTCTTATAATGGTAGGGCCGAGATTTTGGAACCAGGTTTTAAATTGTAAGACATTTCAGGACCAGATGTGGACTCTGACCTCAATTTATTGGTAAAAAAATGTAAACGCCGTGTGACTAGGGCCTCCCGTCGGGTAGACCGTTCGCTGGGTGCAAGTCTTTCGATTTGACGCCACTTTGGCGTCTCGAGTTTTATGGGGATGAAATGATGATGATTAGGACAACACAACACCCCGTCCCTGAGCGGAGAATCTAACCCGGCCCCTTAGGATTGACATTCTGTCCCGCTGACCACTTTTTTTTTCCTCATTTTGTTCGGCGTTGTTCGTTGTGTTTGGTCTGGGCGGACGTCACAAGACATCCGTTCACGTTAATTATTGATTCCTTTACTCAGTTTCTTTGTTACAGAGGGCAGCTAACCCTCTGACCGAACACGCTGAGCTACCGTGCCGGCGACTACTCAGCTACCGGGGGCGGACAATTTATTGGCTATGAACGGTGGATTAAAACTAAAGCAATCGTAAAAAGGAAAGAAATTAAGAAGATAGGACCTGGATAAGCTGAAAGAACCATTGTTGAGGGTTTCAGAGGGAGTATTAGGCAACGTTTCACTAGAACAGTGGAAAGAAATGCATTAGAAGTCGAATGGGTAGCTTTGAGAGATGAGTTTGTGAAGGCACCAGTGGATGAAATAGACAAACAGGCAAGCCCTAGTAGAAATCTATGGACAACACAAGAGATGCTCAATTTAGCTGATGAAACGAGAAAAAATCAGAATTCAGCAGATGAAGCAGACGAAAGGGAATACAAACTTCTAAGAAATGAGATTGCTAGGAAGTGCAGAATGGCTATGCAGGAATGTCGCTACGGAAAAGATAGATACCGCCTAAAGGAAAATTAAATAGGCCTTTGGAGAAAAGAGAACCAGCTGCATTAAGTAATTTTGCAACCGAGTCTGTTTCTGTTTTGAAACTCTTTTAAACAGGTTGCTGTGCCAGCCTGCCATGACGGAACATTTTTTCAGCTTTATAAATATCAAGAGCTCAGGTGGAAAATCTGTCCTGAGCAAAGAAGGGAAATTTGAAATTCGGAAGGAGTATATGGAGGGTCTACACAAGGAAAATGAAATTGGAAGCAATATTACGGAAGTGAAAGAGGACGTAGTTCAAGATGAGATGAGAGATATGATACCACGAGAAAAGTTTGATGGAGCAGTGTAAGACCTAAATCGAAACAAGACCCCGACAGTAGACGACATTCCGTCAGAATTGCTAATAGTCTTTGGAGAGCCAGCCATCGCAGTTCTCATCCATATGGTGTACAACATGTACGGGAAAAGTGAAATACCCTCAGATTTCAAGAAGAATATAATAATTGGAATTGGAAAGAAAGAAGGCGCTGTCAGCCTAACAAGCTGTGATTGAAAAATACTAACGCGAAGAATGTAAATACTGATCGAAACCGACCTCGGGAAAGACCAGTTTAGATTCTGGAGAAATGTAGGAACGTGTGAGGTTGATACTAACCCTACGACTTATCTTAGAACATAGGTTTAAGGACAGGCAAACCTACGTTTATAGCATTTTGTAGAGTTACACAAAGCTTTTGACACTGCAGACTGGAGTATCTCTTTGAAGTTCTGAATGTAGCAGGGACTATTTGCAGGCTATTTACAACTTGTTCAGAAACCGGACGGCAGTTAATAAGATCATAGACGCATGAGAGGGAAGCAATGGTTGAAAAGGGACTGAAGCAGGGTTGTAGCCTATCCCCGTTGTCGTTCAGTCTGTACACTGAGAAAGCCGTAACGAAAAAGAGCAAACGAAAAGTTTGAAATAGGAATTAATGTTCAGGGAGAATAAGAACTTTGAGATTTGCCGATGAAATTATAATTCTGTAAGAGACAGCGAAGGACTAGGAAAAGCAGATGAATGGAATGGAGAATGTCTTGAAAGGAGGATATAAGACGAACATCAACAAAAGTAAAACGAGGATAGGGGAATGTACATGAATTAAATCAGATGACACCGAAGGAATCAGATTAGGAAACGAGACACTCAGTGTGGCAGACGAGGTTTGCTATTTCGGCAGCAAAATACTCGTAACTCACAATGGCAAAAGTAGAGACGATATAAAATGTAGGCTGGCAATGGGAAGAAAAACGTTTCTCAAGAAGAGAAATTTGTTAAAGCTGAATATGGACTGAAGTTTTAGGAGGTCTTTTCTGAAAGCATTTGTCTGGAGTATAGCCATGTATGGAAATGAAAAGCGGATGATAAACAGTTTAGACAAGAAGAGAAGAGAACCTTTTGTAATGCGATGTTACGGAAGAACGGTGAAGATTAGATGGGTAGATCACGTAGCTAATGGGGTGGTACTGAATACAATCGGGGAGACAAGAAATTTGTGACACGACGTGAGCTGAAGTAGTGATCAGTTGGTAGGACACACTCTGAGACATCGAGGGATCACCAGTTTAGTATTGGAAGGAAGTGTGTGTGTGTGTGTGTGGGGGGGGGGGGAGGGGGGGAGATGAACAGTAGAGGGAAAGCAAGAGAGGAGTACAGTAAGCTGATTCAAAAGGATGTAGGTCAAGGGCGTACCCAGGACCTGAACTAGGGAAGGGGGGGGGGGGGGGGCAGGTCATACTAGTCTCAGGAAACAAGCACTCGAGACAACATACAGCACTTCTTATTAAATGAAACAGTAAACCAGTGAAAAACTGCTTTTAATAAACATTTTAAATACAAGAATGCACTTGTACAATCCGAGAAAACTTACAGCATTTCTTATTAAATAAAACAGTAAACTAGTGAAAAACTGCGAATATCCTCTAGAGGGGGGGGGGGGCAGCTGCCCCCCCCCCCCTGCCCCTCGCTGGGTACGCCCATGATGTAGGTTCCTTTAGTTGTACAGAAATGACAGGGCTTGCACAGGATAGGGTAGCTTGGGGAGAGCTGTAGTAAATCAGTCTTCGGACTGAAGACGACAACAACAACAGTAATTTGTCGTTTCAAGTGATGCTTTCAACATTCTTTTGCAGTTTTGAGTTCAGTGCGAAATTAACATATTGTTCGCGGAACGCTAACCTGTCGCTTCGCTTTCATCACAGGTATGGTTTAAGTGCGTCGTTAATCCTGCATATTGGGGGTCTGGTATCGTGTTTAATATGGCTATTATGAACCATATGAGAACGAATTGCAACTCACAGCGCTGACTTTTCCTGAAATCAGTGTTCCCGTCATGCTCCGCGCATACACAGTCACCAACTGCATCGAACTGAAATGAGACACCACAGTACTGCCAACTTTGTCTGGACGGCGCGGCCGTGCAGCACGTCTGCGACAGTAAACCACAGCAGCAGAAGCAGGGACGTCTGACACAGAGGGGAACCCCCGAAATTGGCCGCAAAGTTCCTCGTGTGGCCGCGGCGGCCCTTGTGACAACTGCGAACTGTGTCTCCTTCTGCTGGAATTACCTCGACATTCACGAGATGCAGAGACCACGTACACAAGCACACTGACGGTTGGAAATGCGTCTGATTTTACCACCTGTATCACCACACACACACACACACACACACACACACAAACACACGCAGAACTCCATACACAAACGTTCAGAGGTGGTAAAACCGACCAAACCAGGAAAAATATCCGGTAAACATGGACTCTAAAATGCATTTCTTAAAAGCTACGAGCATTTATCCATCCGCGCTGGTGTGAGACAAGTGCTCATAGCTATTAAGGGATGAATTTCGGAGCCCATGCTTACAGGACATTTTCTTGGTTTAGTCCAGTGGTTCGCAACAAGTGGTCCGCGGACCCCAAGGGGTCAGCGAGCTATGCCAGAGGGGCCCGTAAGATGCTACTACAATAAAAATATCTTAAATATATTTTTTTGTTTTGGCCGCTTCCTGCATGAGAAGAGGTTTAGCGAACGTTGACTTCTGCGTCTAACGTCTTCCTAGAGCCAACTGAAACTAGCACACCTTGTATGAAATTAATGTTTCCTTAATTGTCTCATATGTCTACTCAATGCAATCTCAAGTGTAGTACACTTGAAAGACCAGTACACTCAGTTTTAAGTTTTTCCTGTAATTTTCAGTTCATATATACTAAGATGGTATCTGTTCTTTCGGACATGTCCGATCTTAGTATGTATATAGTTAAGGCTCACCGGCCACTTGACCATCTTCTTCTTCTGTGCGAATGCACAAACAGTGCCCGAACTCTTAGGTGAATCGGCAACGCGCCGCGAGTAACGAGTGTAATGGGCGGGGGCACTACGAATGTAGTGCGGTACAATACGTTGAGACTGTGGGTTTCGCGGGAGGCGTACCAGAGATAAATCCCTGCAGTCGCCCTATCCTCTGTGTCCTCGGTGACTCAGAGGAA
The DNA here is from genome assembly GCF_021461385.2 of Schistocerca piceifrons. NCBI lineage: Eukaryota > Metazoa > Arthropoda > Insecta > Orthoptera > Acrididae > Schistocerca > Schistocerca piceifrons. Next base: position 104,283,271 of record NC_060146.1, read on the forward strand.
TAGAGCGTCTGCCATGTAAGCAGGAGATCCCGGGTTCGAGTCCCGGTCGGGGCACACAAAAAAATTTAAGCTTAATATTTTTTCAATAATGAATATGTCAATGTTTTTTCTAAGTACCAAAAATAGAAAATGTATAAAAAGACTCTAATTTTGCTTTTTTAGGTACTTGATACTGTGATATGACAAGGTACCAATCATGCGCGATGAGCGGGTCCTCGAGAAAATTTTGTTGGGAACCCGTGGTTTAGTTCATACTACCTCCTCCGAAAATACGGAAAGCGAGCAGCTTGCAGCAGAAGATAAATTCCGTCGACAGGCGCTGGCGGACCAATCCGTGCCGGCTCGATTGGCCGTGCGGTTCTAGGCGCTAGAGTCTGGAACCGAGCGACCGCTACGGTCGCAGGTTCGAATCCTGCCTCGGGCATGGATGTGTGTGATGTCCTTAGGTTAGTTAGGTTTAATTAGTTCTAAATTCTAGGCGACTGATGACCTCATAAGTTAAGTCGCATGGTGCTCAGAGCCATTTGAACCATTTTTTTGGACCAATCCGTACCGACAGACCGCCATCTCATCCTCCACCAGTGCCATCACTAGATGCGGTTTGGGGGAGCGTGTGGGAAGCACACTGCTCTCCCAGCTGTTGGCCGTTTTCGTGACGCTTTTGAACCGCCACTTTCTCTGCCTCGTGATGACTGGGTGTTGTGTGATGTCCTTAGGTTAGTTAGGTTTAAGTAGTTCTAAGTTCTAGGGGACTGATGACCATAGATGTTAAGTCTCATAGTGCTCAGAGCTATTTTTTGAACCGCCACTAGTCGCTCATGTAGCTCCTCAGTTAGAAAGGGGACTGTCCAACTTGCCAGACGATTTTCAAGAAGTTTTGGCCGTAATTGTGAATGAGATTGCGAGTTTGATAAATGTACTCAACCTCAGTACTATCGATATAGTCATATTCTTTGTGAGTCTGTGTTTGTGACCAGAGATGTTAGTCAGTGTACGGCAGAGAGCGGTAGTGTGTGATGGACAGTCTGACTATATACTTAGTTTGAAGAGGATGGACGCTGACCTGCCGTATAGTGCAGACAGCACTCTTTAGAAAGGGATTTTGTAAGATTATGTTTTAAGGAAAGTTTTTAATGAGACTATACCAGTAGAAGAAGGTAATATACCTTTTTTTATACGTATATTTGTAACTGTATAGTTTCTTATAAACTAAATGAGCGTCAAGGAAGGCAATTATACACGAGAAAGTTATTAAGAAATAGTTTGCTAACTTACCTAGGTGTGAGAACTTTATGAAAAGGTGTATTGCGATCGTGGATTAATGAAGCATAGTTAAAGCTGAAGTCGTGTTCTCATTTATGAATCGTTAAGGGGATCGAAAAAATTGTCAGTTTTCTAAACAGTGTATCTCAAAGAATAAGATTTGTAAGCCCAATAATGCTTACTATATTTGGGAACATCTTATGTATGAACCACAGCTTTAGCTCTCACACTTTTTTAATTGTATTTTTTTGTTGAAAGTGAAATAAACCATGGTAATTATTTATGTACATCATGGGTACACATTACTCAAAATACAAACGAAGGAGAAGGTTTATTTTTTTCTGTAAGTTCTTTACACTATTATCTTTAAAGCAGACTACTGAAAAGTTGGTTCTGTCATAAGCTGTGGTACAAAAAAAATTTATTTTGTCTTATGACATGACCATAATAATATTGCAACCTGTCTATTTCTTCATCAGCAGATTTCTTTCCCTTGAAAGCCCTCTTCAAGTTCCTGAATCTTGTACTCGTACATATCGTTTTATGGACACGTCCAACACATTCCATTTTTTCAGTTTTTGTGTCAGGATAAGGTTTGAATTCACAAACCGTTTTGTACGGCTTTGAGACTCCATCTCCTAGGTAAGATGCATACATCCCACTGTATTTCTCCATTGACCAGTGAAATTTCTTCACAACACCTTCAGATTCCATCTCTCCACTATAACCACTAAAATTAATCAAACATTTATGTTTTTCAGTTCCACTAGTACAGCCAAGACAGTACTTGGTAATACATTCCACATCAGTGACTTTACCATTGTCCAAGGAGGTAGCTGTCACTACACCATTTAGAGAACTATGACCTCTACGTTGCATACATACATTTATTGACGTCATTCATGTCTACACTTTCCTGAACAGTATTTTTCATACTATAATTTGCTACCTCTTCTAAAATCTGTAGGATATTTTATTTTACCTGTCAAACCTTGTAGGGGGAGAGAAGTCCATAAGAGCACAGAAAATTGTGCACTTCTGTACCCTTGGCCTATACATATCATAGCATAAGCAAGTTTAATATTTGTGTTACACACATTCTGTTTCGTTACACTACACGTATAACCACATTCGCTTCAATCACAAAAGTTAAAAACAAGTCTTAATTTTAATGCACAACCTCTTCTAGAACGTATCTCTTCACCTACCTTCACACCACTATTGCCACAGTCCTTACACTGCAAGAGAGTTCAACAATAACACAACCTGAATCAATAGCTGGCGTCTCTATGTTATCAGCATTAATACTGTCAACCCATTGTCTAAGCATTTCAGTTTTAGTGTCGAAGAACTTGGAATAGTAGAAGCTGATTCAAGTGTGGTATCATGTTGTATTTCAGTATTAGCAGAGTTAACCTGTTTGTTGAACCGGTTTCGATAAAATGTACGTTATTTAACTCGAACGTCTTAAGTCTTCCGACTGCTTTCAACTGGGATAAGAAACTCATGCACAAATAAGAAACTCACGAGAACAATTAATTCGATGTAAACAAAATCTTCGCTCCAAAACAACACAAACAATGACTAAACTCACTGTGTAAACAAAAACTAAGAAACTGCAAAGCTTTCGCTTGTTAACCAACTTAAGGGACTAAAAAGTCATAAAAACGAAACATTGAGAGCAAAACTTTATTTTTAACAGAGCTGACTGTGTGCCATGGGAACGTCGTGGTGCGTGCAACCACTTTTAAATTCACCTAATTTGGGTACTTTCTCTGTTTCATTTTCCTGGAGGTAAACTTTTTCTGTCTCAGAAAACTACAGAGAATCTTCTAAGACAAAAATTAAAAAATCGATTTTTAACATTTATACACGTACAAGTCCTCTAAAAATTAGTTCCCCATTTTCATTTACTTTCATAACTGTGTTTGTATAATCGCATTGCACATCGCGCGTTGTTTACTGAGAAGCATTTTAGTGAAAATTGGTAAGAAACCGTCTTGCATTGCACATCGCAAGTACGGCAAATGAAATTTGATTCTGCGCAGTCAGATCACTATTCCTAATAGTGACAGGTTGCAGAGCAGAGAAGCGTTCCGCGTGTATAGTTAGGCCAATAAATTTAATTACCATGAAAGTTCATGTCCACTGTAAGATACAGCGATTGTCTGTATTTTGTGAAACTAATATCATATCAGTTCAGAGGCCTAATACCAGTAGAAGATTTCAGTTAAGTGCTATCTTGTGAGTTTTCATATAGATTTTAACTGAAGTTCAGGTGCATTAATTTTTATATTCGTTTGCTGTGAAATTACAATATCAGTTCTGGTACAGTGATTGTTTGCAAAGCTACAGACAAAGATTAGCAATATTCAGGGTCAAAATTCAATCTGAGCCATTTGTTTTGTAGTCAGATGGCGGATGTAAATTAATTGAAAACTGATTACTTTCTCGCAGGCCAGTAGTTTGATGTACCTCCTAGTCTGACTTTCGCATCGTGTAGCGTGAGATCCATAATTTCCATTCAGAATCAAACTGTCACATTGTGCTGTTGCTCTGCACTCATATTTACATCTTTCGATGCCAAAATAAGTTTTGCGCATTTCCTAGATACCAACCTAAAACTTATAAACACGAGTTCCAGTTTTTGCATGATACTTTCACGATTGCCTCACGAGGCTGACTATAGCCTGTTCCTGTCCTCCCGGAAAGGAAAAATCCATGGCAGTACCGGGAATCGAATCCGTGTCCTCCGGATGGACTCATCCGCGTTGGCTACAGAGGCGAAGTCATAGCTTTTAAGGCATGCATTTCAGAACCAATGATTACGAGACTTTTTTTATTGTTTGATCCATAATCGCACTTCTGAAAATCTGTCGGTGAAGTTCTGGTTCACCCCGTATAAGTAAGTCACTCCTTGCAGTTTCTGTCTGCAGGTTCAGGATAATCTCAGGAACTGCTGCAGGTAAGCTGAGGAACCAAAGAAACTGGTACAACTACCCAATAACGTGTAGGATCCCCACGAGTAGTCAGAAGTGCCGCAACACGACGTGGCATGGACTCGACTAATGTCTGAAGTAGTGCTGGAGGGAATTGACACCATGAATTCTGTAGGACTGTCCATAACTCTATAAGAGTACGACGGGTGGAGATTTCTTTTCAATAGCACGTTGCAAGGCATCCCAGATATGCTCAATAATGTTCAGGTCTGGGGAGTTTGGTGGCCAGCCAAAGTGTTTAACGTTTCTGGACGTGTAGAGTGTTGCATTGTCCTACTGAAATTGCCCAAATTCGCCGGAATACACAATGGACATGATCAGATAGGATGCTTAGCCAGCCGGAGTAGCCGAGCGGTTCTAGGCGCTACAGTCTGGAACCGCGCGACCGCTGCGGTCGCAGGTTCGAATCCTGCCTCGGGCATGGATGTGTGTGATGTCCTTAGGTTAGATAGGTTTAAGTAGTTCTAGGGGACTGATGACCTCAGAAGTTATGTCCCATAGTGCTCAGAGCCATTTGAACAGGATGCTTACGTACTTGTCACTTGTCAGGGTCGCATCTAGACTTATCAGGGGTCCCATATCACTCCAATTGCACACGCCCCACACCATTCCAGAGCCTCCACCACCTTGAACAATCTTCTGCTCACATGAGGGTCAATGGATTCATGATGTTGTCTCTATACCCGTACACGTCCATCCGCTCGATAAAATATGAAATGAATCTCGTCCGACCAGGCAACATGTTTCGAGTCATCAACAGTCCAATGTTGATGCCCGTGGGCCCAGGCGAGGCGTAAAGCTTTTTGTCGCGCAGTCATGAAGAGTACACGAGTGGGCTTTCGGCTCCGAAAGTATCGATGATGTTTCGTTGAATGGTTCGCACGCTGACGCTTGTTTATGGCCCAGCATTGAAATCTGCAGGAATTTGCGGAAGCGTTGCACTTCTGTCACGTTGGAAGTTTTTCTTTAGTCGTCGTTGGTCCCGCTCTTGCAGGATCTTTTTCCGGTCGTTGCGGTGCCGGAGATTTGCTGTTTTACCGGATTCCTGATATTCAAGGTGTGGTGTCACCGCCAGACACCACACTTGCTAGGTGGTAGCCTTTAAATCGGCCGCGGTCCTTAGTATACGTCGGACCCGCGTGTCGCCACTATCAGTGATTGCAGACCGAGCGCCGCCACACGGCAGGTCTAGAGAGACTTCCTAGAACTCGCCCCTGTTGTACAGCCGACTTTGTTAGCGATGGTTCACTGACAAATTACGCTCTCATTTGCCGAGACGATAGCTTTCAGCTACGTCATTTGCTACGACCTAGCAAGGCGCCATTATCATTTGCTATTTATCTTGTGATGCACGTACCGTCAGACCGATGTTCACCAATTATGGATTAAAGTTAAGTATTCCAGAAGCTACGTACCTTTTTTGCTAGTTCATTTCCGTGTCCTGTCCCAGACCTCACGCCAGCCTGCGTGAGCTTAAACGCGTGCCCTTCGGCCTCACGTCCTAGTGGATTGGCTGTCTTGCCAGTCCACAACACAAGGTACACTCGTGAAATGCTCGTATGGGAAAATTCTTGTTTCATCTTGCTAGGAGATGCTGTGTCCCGTCGCTCGTGCGCCGCCTGTACGTTCAAATTCTCTTAAATCTTGATAACCTGCCATTGTAGCAGCAGTAACCGATTTAACAACTGCGTCAGACACTTGTCTTATGAAGGCGTTGCCGACCGCAGCGCCGTATTCTGCCTGTATGCATATCTCTATATTTGAATACGCATGGCTGTACCAATTTCTTTGGCGGTTCACTGTATTTTTTATACGGTTGTCACTAATAGATGCCGCGCGTGATAGCCGCGCGGTCTGGGGCGTCTTGCCACGGTTGGCGCGATTCTCCCCGTCGGAGACTCGAGTGTTCCCTCGGGCATGGGTGTGTGTGTTGGCCTTAGCGTAAGTTAGTCTATGTTATTTTAAGTAGTTTTTAAGCCTAGGGACTGATGACCGCAGTAGTTTGGTCCCGTAGGACCTAACCACGACTTTCCGTATTTCTACTAATAGATAGACAGATTCACGAATAAGGTTGGTGTGTATTATTCTTATTACCGCTAACTTCATATAAGTGTGTCATATATCTATTGTTATGTGTTCCTTATGTAATTGGCGTTTGCAGTGACATTTCGTCGCAATGGTCATCTACACTGCTGGCCACCGTAAATGCAACACCCTGAAGGAAGCATCCGAATCTAGTGAAATTTACACCATGGGTTTGCAGCGATGAGATATGCAACTGATTGAAATTTCAGCGCGGACGCACATCACGCGCGCCTGTGGCGCCACCTCATAGCGCCATTTAAGGCTTGGCGATTTCGACGAGTGTACGTTCGCCACGTGTGTTTACCTTGTGGTTGTTTCACAAGACGATGAGTTATGCCTCGTAGACAACAGCGAACATCGTTTGATCAAGTATCCGAGTTCGACAGAGGAAGGATAGTGGCTTACCGAGATTGTGGATTATCATACAGAGAAATCGCTAGTCGTGTTGGACGAAACCAAACAACTGTAATGCGGATATGTGACCGTTGGATGCAGGAGGGTACGACGGACCGACGTGGCCGATCGCATTCACCTCGGTGTACCACTGCACGTGTTGATAGGCAAATTGTGCGCATGGCAGTGACGGATCGCTCAGTGACATCCCGAACCATAGCACAGCACATTGCGTCTGTAAGGCATTATCCTGTGTCTGCGCGTACCATTCGACGCCGTTTACAGCAGAGTGGTCTGTCCGCAAGACGTCCATTGCTTCGTCTACCATTGACGCAGAACCACAGACGTCTCCGTCGCCAATGGTGTGATGACGGACGGATGTGGACGGCAGAATGGAATGACGTTGTCTTTACTGACGAGGCACGCTTCTGTCTGCAGCACCACGATGGTCGGATTCGAGTGTGGAGACACCGTGGAGAGAGGATGCTGGACAGCTGCATTATGCACCGCCACACTGGTCTTGCACCGGGTATTATGGTATGGGGCGGTATTGGAAATTACTCTCGCACGCCTCTAGTACGCATTGCCGGTACTTTAAATAGCCGGCGCTTTATATCCGAGGTGCTGGAGCCAGTTGTCCTTCCTTACCTTCAGGGCTCGGCCACAGCCATATTTCAACAGGATAATGCGCGACCACACGTGGCACGCATTGTCCAAAGGTTCTTCGTCAATAACCAGATTGAAGTGCTTCCCTGGCCGGCTCGCTCTCCGGATCTTTCGCCGATAGAAAACATGTGGTCCATGGTTGCTCAACGAGTGACCCAGATTACATCCCCAGCTGCCACACCAGATGATCTTTGGCAACGTGTGGAAGCTGGTTGGGCTGCTGTACCCCAGGAACACATCCAACGTCTCTTTGACTCAATGCCGAGACGTGTGGCAGCGGTGATCTCCAACAATGGCGGCTACTCTGGCTGCTGATTCTGGCAGGAACCACATGTCACAGACGTCTGTAAACGTAATCATTTGATACTTGGTCAACATGTTATCTACAAAATAAATTTTGTTGTGCTACCTCTTGTCTTTCTTGGTGTTGCATTTACGGTGGCCAGCAGTGTACATAGGAGCTGGTCATCTACACAGGGGCGGCACCTGGCTGGAAAAGCAATAAAGCGATCAGCCGCCTCAACTCCAGAGAGCGGCGAATAATCATGATCTACGTGAGACTCCGTCAGTAGCAGCGAATGACGTGTCTGGCAACCGAAAGGTCACGGGAACGGAATCTCTGCCGTGTATGAATTTTTCATTCTGCCTTCTAGTCTAGCCCTCATATCTCAATGGTGTGGCGATCCGTCAGAAATGGCACGTGGTTAGGGTAGGTCCCCTTTCCCCACCTATGCAACTGGAGTAGATTAGGGACACTCGAGTTCCTGGCGTTCTCCTTGTAAGACTGCCACCAGATCATTTACCCGCACGAAAATATTGTTACCAGAAACTATAAAACCGTGCATGTCTTCTTCTAGGTATCAAATTGAAGTCTACGTATGAAGGCTAACTTAAGGAACTAACTGTTTTGATACGGGTATCTCTAATATACAGGGTGTAAATTTTATGTTGACCAACCAGAATAACTCGGAAAATAAGCTTCACACGAAAAAATGTGTAGAATCCAAAGTTGATTATTTTCGAGGGTGTCATCTTCTGGTGCTAACATTAGCCCGCCACCCCAGCCCCCTGGGGGTGGGGCGGGAGGCAACTTTAGAATTTCAAATGGGAACCCCCATTTTTTATTGCAGGGGGCTGGGGTGGCGGGCTAATTCAAACACCAGCAGATGTCACCCTTGAAAATAATCAACATTGGATTCTGCACATATTTTCGTGTGAAGCTTATTTTTTAGAGTTATTCTGGTTTGTCAACTTAAAATTTACACCCTGTACACAGATTAGCGAGGAGAATCAGATCGATTGGACACAATATGCCGAACGACAGGGAGACCAACAGACAGACCTTCTTTGGCTCTGGCATAAACTTATAAAAGTGTTTACAATCGATAGTACTGTTTGCCGACCCGGGAGAGAGTACTAGGCGCCCGGGCAGTGTATTACTGGTGTTAGTACATGAAATCTACCGCAGACATCTCGTGTGTTGTATTTACTGTGGTCTTTTTTGACTTTGTTCGAGGAAAATGAAACAACTTATCTTAAGTTCAGTGCTGGCCATTGTGCTGCTACATTAGGGAAGATGGAAAATAACGAAATTTTACGTATTGTGTGCATACGGTACAGTAGAAAGAATAATGTTTAAATTTCATGCTGATTTGGGAGTGTACAGGGCTCGGAGAAGTAAGTTTGAAATTCAAATACCATCAGAAGATTACGCCGCAACGAAAAACGCCTTTTCTTTAATGACGTCCACCCCAAATGGCTCTGAGCACTATGGGACTTAACATCTATGGTCATCAGTCCCCTAGAACTTAGAACTACTTAAACCTAACTAACCTAAGGACATCACACAACACCCAGCCTTTCACGAGGCAGAGAAAATCCCTGACCCCGCCGGGAATCGAACCCGGGAACCCGGGCGTGGGAAGCGAGAACGCTACCGCACGACCACGAGATGCGGGCGATGTCCACCCCAAATCCTGTATCATGTCAGTGACACTGTCTCCCGCAGTTAATGATAATACAAAATATGCTGGTCTTCTTTGAACCTTCTCGATGTACTCCGTTAACCGTATCTTGTTAGGACCCCAGCGGTACCCCAATAGAGGACGGACAAGCATAGTGTTGGCAGTTTCTTTCTAGAGCTGTTGCATCTTCTAAGTGTCCTGTCAATATATCGCAGTCGTCGGTTCGCCTTCCCTACAACATTTTCTATAGGTCTTTCCAATTTAAGTTGTCCGTAATTGTAGTTCCTGGGTTCAAAATGTCTCTGAGCACTATGGGACTTAACTGCTGAGGTCATCAGTCCCCTAGAACTTACAACTACTTAAACCTAACTAACCTAAGGACATCACACACATCCATGCCCGAGACAGGATTCGAACCTGCGACCGTAGCGGTGGCGCGGTTCCAAACTGAAGCGCCTAGAACCTCTTGGCCACCACAGCCGGCGTAATTCCTGGGTGTTTGGATGAACTTACGGCCTTTACATTTGATTGATTTATCATGTGTAATGGATTTCTTTTAACGCTCATGTGGCTGACCTCACAATTTTCACTATTAGGGTCAATTGCCAAGTTTTGCAGCTCACAGATATATTTTCTATGTCGTTTTGCAATTTGTTTTGATCTTCTGGTGACGTTACATGACGATAAACGAAAGGATCTCCTATCAACCTAAGAAGGGTGCTCAGATTGTCTCCTAAATCGTTTATATAGGTAAAGAATGGAAGAGGGCCTATAACACTATCTTGGGGAACGCCAGAAATCACTCCTGTTTTACTCGATGACTTTCCGTCAGTTACTACGAACTGTTACCTCTCTGATAGGAAATCATGAATCCATTCACTTAACTGAGACGATATTCCATAAGCACGCAATTTCACTACAAGCCACTTATGTGGTACAGTGTCAAAAGCCTTCTGGAAATATAGAAATACAGAATCAACTTGAAATCGCTTGTCAATAGCATTCGACACTTCGTGTGGGTGAAGAGCTAGTTGTGTTTCACAAAAACGATATTTTCTAAATCCGCGTCGACTGCCAGTCAATAGACCTCTCTTCGAGGTAATTCATAACGTTCTAACACAATCTATGCTCCAAAATCCTGCTGCATATTGACGTTAATGATATGGGCTGGTAATTTAGTGGATTACTCCTACTGCCGGCCGAAGTGGCCGTGCGGTTAAAGGCGCTGCAGTCTGGAACCGCAAGACCGCTACGGTCGCAGGTTCGAATCCTGCCTCGGGCATGGATGTTTGTGATGTCCTTAGGTTAGTTAGGTTTAACTAGTTCTAAGTTCTAGGGGACTAATGACCTCAGCAGTTGAGTCCCATAGTGCTCAGAGCCATTTGAACCATTTGATTACTCCTACTACCTTTCTTGAACATTGGTGTGGCCTGTGCAAATTTCCAGTCTTTGGGTACGGATCTACCGTAGAGCGAACTGTTGTATACGATTGTTAAGTACGGAGCTATTGCATCAGCACAATCTGAAAGGAATCTAATTGGTACACAGGCTGGACCGGAAGACTTGCTTTTAATAAGTGATTTAAGTTGCTTCACTACTCCGAGGATATCTACTTCTACGTTGCTCATGTTGGCAGCTGTTCTTGATTCGAATTCTGGAATATTTACTTCGTCTTCTTCGGTAAGGCTGTGTTTAGTAATTCTGCTTTGCTAGCACTATCGTCAATAGTATTTCCATTGCTGTCGCGCAGAGAAGGCACTGATATGTCTCTCCGCTGGCACACTTTACGTACGGACAGAATCTCTTTGGATTTTCTGCCAGTTTTTGAGACAAAGTTTCGTTGTGCGAACTTAGCCGTCTCTCTCCTGCCAATTTGGAATCTGGAATGTTGACCTGACAACTTAACGCAGTCTCTGGGTTCAGGACGATATGTGCGTATCAAGCAATTGGCTGAAACACACGTGTCCATGTATAGTACAATGTAAGCAGGAAAGCTCACGGTGGGTTGAACAGAGGAGTCAGTTGAGTAACCACTAAAAAATGGTTCAAATGCCTCTACGCACTATGGGACTGAACATCTGAGGTCATCCAGTCCCCTAGACTTAGAACTACTTAAACCTGACTAACCTAACGACATCACACACATCCATGCTCGAGGCAGGATTCGAACCCGCGACCGTAAAAACTGCGCGGTTTCGGACTGAAGTGCCTAAAATCGCTCGGCCACAGCTGCCAGCTGAGTAACCACTCACTCAGTTTAAGTCTAGGTACAATCGCTATGCGGATACTACTAATGCTTCACTGGGAAAGACACTAAAAACTCGTACAGCGAAACATCTGCCGCCAGCTCAGTATGCGTACGGCAGCTGTCGTGTACACTATCAAACGTGCTATAGTTTTCAAGCATTCGAAATAAGCTCTTGTGGAATAACTGATACAGTTAGTTGGTAATTTTTTGCTACTCACGACTACATCAGACAATATGCCTTTTACAGTCACTTTTTATTCATGTCTTATACTGTTAAATTATAAAGTTTATGACTTAAGCAGCAACCAGTCATGGGTAACGTTTAAAAAAGTTTATTTAAGTCAAATCTTTAACGGTTTAGTACTTATTAGAAATCCATCTTCAAATGACTCTTACAGCTTCCCTTTCATACCTGATGGTGTCTTGCACGTTTCTGATGTAGTGCGCTAAGATAAAAAAAAAAACATTTTTTCATTCACAATTCGGTAAAATTAGGAGAAAGTTTTTCATTTTGACCTCCGCAGGAACAGTCATGAAATGATCTTCAAGCTAATAAAACAAACTGTGGCGAAAATTTACGTAGTACTTGTTTCTCTGCGACAAATTCGTCCTGTATTTCTGTTAAGCATTATGAATTCAACACATTTTTGCACATGCAGTACGTATGTGCTGCCGTAACACACACCATTTTATGTTTATGGCAGCACACACAGTGAGCGTTTGCAAAACGTGGCGTAGCTTCAGATGAGTAAAAAAAAATTTGAAAAATGTTAAAGTTGTAAACATGTTAAGTTACATATACTGTATAGAGTGTGTGGCCACAGTAAAATGGTTCAAATGGCTCTGAGCACTATGGGACTTAACATCTGCGGTCATCAGTCCCCTAGAACTTAGAACTACTTAAACCTAACTAACCTAAGGACATCACACACATCCAAGCCCGAGACAGGATTCGAACCTGCGACCATAGCGGTCACGCGGTTCCAGACCGAAGCACTTAGAACCGCACGGCCACACCGGCCGGCTGTGGCCACAGTAAAACATATCCTTAGCAGAGTACTGCAATTAATTTAAAAGTCGAAAATAGAAGTAAAATTTGTACAATAAATTCTAATATCGCATTCAACCGAATGCTGGGTTACAAAACAAATATCATACATAAACAATGAATGCTTTATGTCACACTGAGAACAGATAAGGTATTTGTACACTTAATAGTACCAGCATTCGACATGAAAAGTTAGATGACCAATATCATAAGTACTAGAGCACAATAAAAGGAAAGTCAGTCCGAACAGGCACTGGGAGACCCACCGGCACCGTCCGACCGCCATGTCATCCTCAACCGATAGACGTCACTGGATACGAATATGGAGGGGCATGTGGTCAGCACACAGCTCTCCCGGCCGTTGTCAAATTTCGTGACCGGGCAAAAGCGTAGTACAACATGTTTTTTGTTTCCCTTATTGCTACAATGATGAAACTAAGTACAAACATCTGGTCTATGGCTCTGAGCACTATGGGACTTAACATCTATGGTCATCAGTCCCCTAGAACTTAGAACTACTTAAACCTAACTAACCTAAGGACATCACACAACACCCAGTCATCACGAGCAGAGAAAATCCCTGACCCCGCCGGCAATCGAACCCGGGAACTCGGGCGTGGGAAGCGAGAACGCTACCGCACGACCACGAGCTGCGGACAAACATCTGGTCTATTGTAGCATTCTATAATATACAAAGTATAGTGACTCTTTTTACATTGATTAGCCTGTTATAAAGCAAGAGTATATTGTAATGATAGTACGTTGAACATAGTCAACACTCAAACTGGGCATTAGATGACTGGCGCTCTGTATAGTACAGAAGTACTACAAGAGAAGTTGTTTGTTACAATGATAAACTGGGTTTGAACAACGAATACAAAGTAGCATTCTATATTATAAATAGTGATTTACTTATTTTACGGACTGGCCTGCTATAATGTAAAAATATATTCTATTTTTTTAAATACAGCGACGGAAAACAAAATCGCAACATTGATCTAGGTAACATATTTGAGAGATTAACATTGGAAAATCACAGGTTAACATAAGCGCGAAATAGGCCATTGCAAATGTGGTGTTTTGGTACATTAATAACCGGGGTAATCGCCACACTGTTAAATGCAAGCATGCAAACATGCATGCACTGTGTTATATAGGCCAAGGATGTCAGTTTGTGGGATGGAGTTCCACGGCAATTGCACTAGGTCGATAAATACATGGAGGGTTAATGCCGGTTGCAGATGACGCTGGTGTCATCGTCCGATTATGTCCCATACGCTATACTGGAGACGGATCTGATGATCGAGCTGGCCAAGGCAACATGTCGAAACTGTGTAGAGCATGTTCGGTTACAAAAGCGGTATGTGGGTGAGCGTTATCCTGTTGGAAAACACCCCATGGAATGCTGTTCATGAATGGCAGCACAACAGGTCGAATCGTCACATTGACGTACAAATTTGCAGTCAGGATGTGTTGTATAACAACGAGAGCGCTCCTGCTGTCATACGAAATGGCACCCGGACCATAACCCCAGGTGTAGGTCCAGTGACTCTCCCCCACAGACAGCTCGGTCGCAGGCCGTCAGCTGCCGTCCTTCTAACAACACACTGCCATCACTGGCGCCCAGGCAGAAACAGCTTTCATCAGAAACCACAACTAACATCCAGCCTGCCCTCCAATGAGCTCTCGCTTGACACGAATGAATTCGCAAATGACTGTGGTTAGGGGCCGGTGGAATGCACGCTACTGGGCATCGGGCTCGGAGTTATCCTTGAAGCAACAGATTTGTAACAGTTCGTTGTGTCACTGTGGTGCCCACTGCTGCTACAGGTGCAGTACGATGCGATGGAGCCATACACCGAACACGATGATCTCTCTCAGTAGTGCCACGTGGCTCTCTGGAGTGCTTCTACATTCTCATGACCACCACTGCCAGGAATCATGTACAGTGACTACATTCCTGCTAAGTCTTTCCTCAGAAGGAAGATCCAGGTTTTCATAGTGAGGTGTTGACAATGGCGTCTTTGTCCCACTAAAGGAATTCTTGACTAACATCAACTCGACACATCCAGTCTCAAAGATAACTAACACTCACAACCATTACAGTGTGTTGTTGTTGTTGTGGTCTTCAGTCCTGAGACTTGTTTGATGCAGCTCTCCATGCTACTCTATCCTGTGCAAGTTTCTTCATCTCCCAGTACCTACTGCAACCTACATCCTTCTGAATCTACTTAGTGTATTCATCTCTTGGTCTCCCTCTACGATTTTTACTCTCCACACTGCCCTCCAAAACTAAATTGGTGATTCCTCTAGGCCTCAGAACAGGTCCTACCAACCGATCCCTTCTCCTAGTCAAGTTGTGCCACAAACTCCTCTTCTCCCCAATTCTATTCAATACCTCCTCATTAGTTACGTGATCTACCCATCTAATCTCTCCTAGTCAAGTTGTGCCACAAACTCCTCTTCTCCCCAATTCTATTCAATACCTCCTCATTAGTTATGTGATCTACCAATCTAATCTTCAGCATTCTTCTGTAGCACCACATTTCGAAAGCTTCTATTCTCTTCTTGTACAGTGTGTATTTAAAGCAAAAAGATTGAAATTGTCATAGTGGTACTATCAGCGTCACTCTTATGTGACTGGCGCGAAATTTGAATAGACATCATCTTTCAGATGTAGAAACGAGCCTACCATTTTTTATATTATGTCGCACAACTCTTTCTTGGTGTTACGATATTTTTCCATCAGTGTACTATAATTGTACTACATCCACGTTTATCAACATGCTGGTATTAACAAGATAGCGTTATTTTGTTAATACTGCTCCCACAACTCTTTCTTGGTGTTACGATATTTTTCCATCAGTGTACTTTACTCCCAAAAATCAAACACTTTTAACATAGCAGACTAGGAAAAATGATTGGGACAAGTTGACGATCTCTTAAGTGTAAATGTCCTGTGAGATTGTTAGCGTGGTGTGATCAGGCGTCTGTCGAATAGGGTAGTTTTGCAGATATGTGAGAGGTATATCGTATTTGTATCTGTACTGTGTACAGGCGTGTAATGGATACATTTATAGAGTACCGTTTGTGTTCTATTAATGACGAGAGAAGGGAGAGAGGGTGATACCCAATGCGGGGCATAGCCCACTCCTCTCGCATAGCACCGAGGGGCTACGGAACTTAACGTCTACGTTGTCGTCAGTAGCGTCACAGGCTCTCACTTCATGAGACACTGCGCAGAGGTTTGGAATTTCATTGACGACTTTCTCCCATAGATTTGTGATCAGGAAATTTACGCCACCACTTCCCCTCCCCTTGCTGGCAAAATAAGTTGAAAAATTTTCCACCACCACTGTGCTTGCATAAGCTGTCGCAAGCACTCCGATCGGCAAAGAGGCTGGGAGAAAATTAACACCAGGCACCGGAGCAAGCGAGCCTATCAGGACAGAGGCCAAAGACAAACTCGCAAGAAATGCTCCACCAACGCCCTCTCGACTGCCAGTATTTAGATCGCCGCCGTGGATCAGCGGAACCCGTCAGTCATCCAGTGAGTCAATAAGTCGAGTTGTCACAGCCCAGTGGGAGGCACAGTCGTACTTAGCTCAGCCTCTAGTGCAGAGTCAGTCAGTAACCAGCGACCGGAGTAGTGTACATGTAAATAGGCTGTTTAGGTTTTTTGATTGGTAACGCCACCACTGTATGAAAATCACTGGCTGCGCTGTGTGCAGTCGGTGTCTAGTTTGCATTGTTGTCTGTCATTGTGGTGTTGGGCAGCGGCAGCTGGATGTGAACAGCGCGTAGCGTTGGGCAGTTGGAGGTGAGCCGCCAGCAGTGGTGGGTGTGGGGAGAGAGATGGCGGAGTTTTGTAATTTGTCATGAACTGCTATGTATATTATGACTTTTGATGATATTAAGGTAAATACGTTGTTTGTTCTCTATTAATATCTTTAATTTGCTAACTATCCCTATCAGTAGTTAGTGCCTTCCATAGTTTGAATCTTTTATTTAGCTGGCAGTAGTGGCGCTCGCTGTATTGCAGTAGTTCGAGTAACCAAGATTTTTGTGAGGTAAGCGATTTGTGAAATGCATAGGTTAATGTTAGTCAGGGCCATTCTTTTGTAGGGATTTCTGAAAGTCAGATTGCGTTGCGCTAAAAATATTGTATGTCAGTTTAAGCACAGTTCTGTATAAATTGTTCTAAGGGGACGTTTCATATGTCGACCCTTAGCCTAGGATACCTCACTGGAATCTTCTGATTTTTTTCTTGTAGTTTGTGCAACTAGTGTAGCTATTGTTTATTGCTAGCACGTAATTGTAGAGAGAATCTCCTTTGTAGTTGCAGTCTTTCATTGTTGTACAGTAAAACAGTTGTGGCATGCATGTAGATTTGCACCAAGTATTTCGCAGCTGCAATTATCTAGATATTATTTTCAGTGCTATGTTAATGTGTTCCCCTATTTTTGCTCTTCAAATTGTGTTTTTCTATGTTGTCATGTGAAATATTGTGACAATAATGGCGTGTGAAAAACGTAACACTAGGCTACAAAGTAAACTGAGAAATAATAGTGACGACGAGCGTAGCTTATCAGCACCACTGTGTAATGAATTAACAGACATTCAAAGTGGTAATTTGGTAATGGTGCATAGGGAAATGGAGCGGGTTGCAAATAATGGTGTACACAGTGAAACAATTACTGAACAGGGAAGCATTATCGATCGATCGGTCGGCAACAGCTCGCCTCAGGAATCCGAAATGACAGGAAACAATCTCGCAAATACTGTAGACTTAGGTTTTGGGTATTCACCGTTTTCTCAAATGAGTCAAGACATATTTTCTGCTTGTCAAAGTGTGAATGTTGCCGGAGAAAATGCACTGCCAAAAAGCATAGAGAAACAGATTCCAGACACTAATACATTATTATTGCAATTAATGCAACAAATGGAACAAAATCAGAGACAAATGGGACAAAGGCTTCAAAAGTTAGACACAATGGAACAAAATCAGAGACAAACACAGCAACAGCTAGACACAGTGGAACAAAATCTCAAAAAGTTAGACACAGTGGAACAAAATCTTAAAAAGTTAGACTCATTGGAACAAACTCTTGAACAAACACGTGAAGATTTAACTACTGAGTTACATAACATTGAATCGAAATGTCAAAAAGTCTGTAATGACGTAAGAACACAAATTTGTGAGCATTTTCAACCTATTTTTTCGCTGCTTGAAAATGCATTGCAGAATCACGAAGCAGCCATAAAAGAACTGCAAATTATTGTTCATGAAAATCATGAGACCTTGCAAGCTAAATTTGACTCAGTTACATCTACCGATTCGGTTACACAACTTGCAAAAACTCAAGAAAACTTAAAGGACACAGTAGATTCGATTTCAACACAAATGGACACTCTGAAACTTGGTTCAGAAAAACACACTGAGGAAATGTGTTCACTATCGGAGAAAGTAGCCGAACTTTCGGATCAGGTCACTAATTTATCTACGAAGGTAGATGATAATCTGAATGACACAGAAGAGTGCAAACAAATTAGGAAATTCAAACAAAATCAGAATCAAATTAATACGCAACACCAAAGAGAAATCCGGGAAGTACAAGATCAGCTGACACAGGTAATACAAGAATTACGTATTTCAGAGGACACTCGCGCCCCAATACAGGAAGAGGGACATAGAAATACGGAACAGCCACAAAATAATAACACAGCGCATTTCGGAAATTATGAAAGTAATTGGCAAGGTGCACCGAATTTTGAAATGGAACCGCCGAAACGACGTAACAATGACCGATATGCGACTCGCCGACATGATGACTTTGACTAGAAGCTGTTCATTACTACACGTAGATTCAAAACATTTAAGAATTCTGTCAACGACATTCATCCACAAGCGTGGCTCCATCAATTCTCTCATTGTTTTCCTCCCACCTGGTCATTAGAGCACAGATTAGAATTTATGTGTGGCTACTTAGAGAATGAACCAGCTGTAAGAATGCGATCGGTCATTCACGATTGCCACAGTGAAGGAGAGTTTTACCATGCCTTCCTCTCAGCATATTGGTCTCAAGCCACACAAGACCGAGTAAAACATGGCATCATAATGATGAAACATTTCGAACAATCCGAATTTTCCAGTCTTGTGAAATATTTTGAAGACATGTTGCACAAGAATCAGTACCTGTCAAACCCATACAGCCCCTCAGAACTCATTCGCATTTGCTTAATCAAATTGCCTGAACATTTACGACATATTATTTTGGCAGGACGTTGCAAAGACGACATTGAAGCTTTTCAGGGACTCTTACAAGAATTAGAAATTGACACTGACAATTGCGGAACGCGAAAACAGGAACACAACAATTACAGGTCACATCCGTCACAATTCCGTGACGATAGAAACAATAACTGGACACGACAAGTCTACTCATACAACGCAAATCGTGACCAAAACAGACACCACCCATATGACAACCACTGGCAGAGTAATAATAGTTACAGAGAAAGATCGCATTTCCGTAGTAATGAATATGACAGAGCTTACCTTAGAAATAGACAATATGGGAACCAAAACAATTATTATCAAGGGAGACAGAATAACTTCAGACGCAACAGTTCAGCGCGCAGTTACAATTCAGGAAGAAATTCTCCACCACATGACCGACAAGAAAAAAAATATGAAATCTACCGACATGACGACAGACGAGATTATCATAACGACAGACCTGAATTTCATCAGAACTGGCGGGATTCAAACAGAGCAGGGCACTTTCGACAACGTGAATTTGTAGAAGTTAGGTCTCCTAATCCCAATAACGACGCGCGCCAACAAAGGGACAGACAATGACTCGCACCGCAGGCAGCCGCTTGCGCCGGCTGGCTCAGAGAAAAATAACATAGACGCTAACCTTGAGAAAAATTCCAGTATCCTTTACCGACGTATACCACATGATAATTGCGTTAAAGTTGAAACTCTGCGTACTAGAAAGAGCAAAGGGTTACACCACATTTCACATGTAAAACCGTTTATTGATAGATAATCTGCTTTTTAACTTTGTCTTTTCCATAAAACTTTTCACTTCACATTTCTAGTACGCGTTGTCACACTTAGAATCTGTTAACATGCAACAATGTTTGAAGTTAAATATCCAGTCAAGAACCAAGAGAACTTATTTAAACAGAAATTACAAATGCATTGTTATTGTAAACAGACGACACAGTGTTATTGTGTGTGTACATTCTTGCTTGTTAGTTGCACGATACGTAACGACTATAAGGCTCACATACTTAGAACATTTACCAGTACTGCTCATGAGATTTTAATGCAACATTTTGGTTTACTTGAAATTTGGTGTATCATGAGGTAGGTACATTGGCTTCTGCAGAACTTAGCTATCGGAGGACGATAACTACGACACTTCCACAGAGATTATCTTACAACAAGACGCACAGTTTAGCGCTACAGTACACGTATTTGAGTGACTAATTTTGTACTTAAAACATTTATTTTTAAAAATATTTGAAGTACAATGATACAAAGTTTTTCCATGATACATTTTATTCCATTGCAATAATCTGTAACACCTGAGGGTATAATTACATTAATCCTCAGGGGAGTACACGCTTACTTTGTGTACCATGTGTTTGGCAAGCACAAGGAGCCCTAGCTAATATGGTATTTGCTTATACAACTTTACACATCGGTACCATATTTCTCTAACACACAAATTACACAGCTATCTGATCATTTAACTGAGAGATAAACATTTATTTTACTATATCAGTGACAGATGTTTACGTAATTACACAGTTGGATAACTTCACACTTACGAAATTGTATTTTGTCTGTACTTTGTGAACTGTTCATATTTATTCGGAACCATTGTGATACTATGACAGTTTTGAATGATGTATTTGGCATGGGATTATGATTTCTAAAGTACGTTTGAGGCAGCTGGCACTTTTGACATGAGCAGAGAATTTTTTTAGGCTTAGACATTATTGGAGGAAGCTACGACGCTTTTGAGAGTTGACTGAGGTGTTATGATGTTATTATTACGATGAATATGTGTATTATGCTGTTGTGGTATGTTTATGATTAATAAGCTGATGCTATATGAGTTATTTGAGTATGCTACGTATTTCTTATGATGAAATATTGAAGAAGTGTCAACGAATATGTATATGTGTAATAAGGTAAGGAATAATGAGTAGTGGTTAGGGACTCTGACTTGTGAAAAAGGTTGTTGGAAACCAAGAATCGTACTTTAAGAGTTGTGAAATGTATGTAAATGCGTGAATGTATTACAATGCCGCCGAAAATTTTTTGGACACTGTTATATCAATTGGATTTTGTTTCTACAGATTTGTAACCCAAATTCTTGATCTGTGAAATATTTTTATTTGAGACTGTCACTGTAGCGGAAGCTGCCATCGTAAATATTTCAGCCAGAAAGGTAAGCGACCTTGGCGTAATGCGTTTTGGGTGCCCAGCTGAGAGGTAGACATCTGACAAAAGAAAGCCATTAGGTGCAAAAAAAAAAAGGGAGGCCATTATCCTCACTATTGACATTCCTTTGTAGAAAGCATCCGAAAAACGACACGGTCGAACTTGATAACATATGATTACACTGTGGAGCTCTTAATTTATGATATTTACTAAATTGCCTAATTAAATGACGAGGAACATTTTTTCGTCTATTGTCTTGCTAGCTGTGAGAAATGCCATATGGCTTGCTTTATGTATATATTTGCTCATTTCGTTTAATATCTAGTTTCTAGCTGCACTGCAGCATTGGTTAAAATAAAATTTTATAGATGTACTAATATAAATATTTTCTGTCTACAGATCGACTACATAATAATTTTTTTCAAAAAAAATGAGGGAGCACAAAAAGACATTTACCTTCACAGGAACTGCATTCATAATTTTCTTTTCAAGTACTTGGTAATTTCTTTTGTAGAAGTTGTTGTGGTGCACCACTTTAATTACTTGGACATTAAGATGTGATTATACAATTCCCCTATCTGCATTGTTATCTTTAGTGTACTATTTTTTCTGCTTGAGCTATGTCATGTTTAGATATAATTTATTGCTTTTGCTTCTGCTGTTTGCCAGGCATAATGTTACTGAATTTGACTTTGTATTACGCTGTTAAGCCAGTTTTACAACGCATTTATTTTTCTTGTTTGCTGCACAGTGCCTTATATTAGTTGTAATATTGCAATTGCTTTTCCAATTTGAATTTTTTGTCATTGATGTTTGTGTTACTTGTTTTGCGCTGCTGCATTGCCTCGTCCTTTTGTTTAGCATCTGAGCTCAGTAGATTTAAGTTAGCTTAAGAGGGGGTAGACTATATAAGAGAATGAGTTGCGATGACATGCATTGAGAAGTCATACGAAAAAAGTACAGAAAGCAGGTATAGATAGGACTTTTTGGAAATAATGAAGAACGAAGGAAGATCTCCGAGAAGTAAAGAAAATTTTGTTTGCGATATACTGCAGTAAAAGAAACCCTGTCCTTTCCTTTTGTGTTATCCTACTATGTGTTTGTGTACCCTTGTGTAGTTGTTTTCTTCCTGTCTCTGTGTAGTTTCATAGAATTTTTTCTTCTTCTAATACTAAGCTACATTCACTATGTTGAGGAATACTGTTATCCTCAAATATAATTGGCATTAATAATATGTTATTTACCTTGTAAATATGTTTAGACATTATTTATTCTGTTCTGTTTTAATGCGCCTGTGTAAAGTTGATGTTTCAAAAGTTATTCTGATCTTTTATGTATTTACTTATGTCATAATTCCTGTAACACTGATGTATATGTTAGTTCGATTCTTATGTAAAGCCTGTACTACAAATGTTATCTGTACTATTATGTTCTTTAATGATGTATTTTGTAATTGTATTTTCATGTTGTAAATTTATAATTGTATAGACACCAGTTCTTCACATTAAGTTACATTTCACTGCACACGTTTCTGTTGGTCGTAGTATATGGACAATATGTGAGAAGTAGGGACTGATAGTGTTTGCACGTGTGTTAATGATTCAGCAAGGGACTGGATAACAGCTTTGCTGGTTCTAAGGACAATTCCAAAAATTTCGTGAGTGGACAAGTGGTGGTTTATGGACTTGCTATATTCTCCACAAGACTCTTCGATGGTGAATGTGCACCTGCACAGTCGCAACAGATGGCTGCTGGCCGTCTCTACATGGACTACAGTGGGTCTGCATCTTTGATGACCCACCAATACCATTATTTCTACATGGACTACAGTGGGTCTGCATCTTTGATGACCCACCAATACCAATATTTCTACAAGGACTACAGTGGGTCTACACCTTTGATGGCCCACCAATACCACAATCTCTACCAGGACTACAGTGGGTCTGCTCTGTGATGACCTACCTACCAATACTCTTCAAAATTTCGACTGACTCTGCTGTGGGTTTGCTCTGTTGTGGACCAATACCTGTCTGCATGTCAAGAGTCAGCACTGTCTTTCTGTTGGAAGGACAACACTACTTCTTCAAGACTGCATGGAAATCCACTACTTCCATGTGCATTTTCTTTTACTGCTCAGACTTTGAGAAAAACACTGCAATTTTACTGTGACGAATGATGAGGACTGTCTTTATGGACTGTGAGAAAATTTTAGCTTTTGACCAACATTGTATCAATAAGTGTGTGCATTTGATATCTTTGTTATTGTAATTATGAAAAATGTTATCAAATCATTATTGGCCACTGCCCAAAACAATTTGTAAAATTTTTTGTGGGGAGCATGGGGGCTATGTAAGCAGGCTGTTTAGGTTTTTTGATTGGTAACGCCACCACTGTATGAAAATCACTGGCTGTGCTGTGTGCAGTCGGTGTCTAGTTTGCATTGTTGTCTGTCATTGTGGTGTTGGGCAGCGGCAGCTGGATGTGAACAGCGCGTAGCGTTGCGCAGTTGGAGGTGAGCCGCCAGCAGTGGTGGGTGTGGGGAGAGAGATGGCGGAGTTTTGTAATTTGTCATGAACTGCTATATATATTATGACTTTTGATGATATTAAGGTAAATACATTGTTTGTTCTCTATTAATATCTTTCATTTCCTAACTATCCCTATCAGTAGTTAGTGCCTTCCATAGTTTGAATCTTTTATGTAGCTGGCAGTAGTGGCGCTCGCTGTATTGCAGTAGTTCGAGTAACCAAGATTTTTGTGAGGTAAGCGATTTGTGAAATGCATAGGTTAATGTTAGTCAGGGCCATTCTTTTGTAGGGATTTCTGAAAGTCAGATTGCGTTGCGCTAAAAATATTGTATGTCAGTTTAAGCACAGTCCTGTATAAATTGTTCTGAGGGGACGTTTCATACGTAGTAGGACTTGGTACTTCACCAGCAGTGAGGCTAACATGGACTATTACGGAGAGCTTGTACCACAGCACATGGACTATCTTGAGTTAAGTAGCTTCCTGTTTATGTTAATAAAGAGCCCTGTTAATACATGCATGCAGTTTGTGTTGTAGAGAGAGGATACCGGCCACCAGACAATATCCTCTCCTTGCTTCCCATGGTACAAGCCTACAGTGACCACGAGACGACGCAAAAACGACCTGGATTCGAAACAGCTTACCTCAAGGCGAAAGCCAGTGCACAGGCATGCATTAGAAGCCTCATCTACGCAGGCTGGTGTCAACCCTTCTACTGGGCACTGGTTATTTCAAAGCTGATACAGTCGATAATTCCGTAAATGGATTCAAAGAATGTGAGAACGTGAACCGTATGATCCGTTCAATCAGCACGATATAGCCGCGGAGAGAACCACAAATGGTGTTGCTGTTATGGTGATGCCGAAATTGAAAATCCTCCTGCTCTAGCTGCAATACTTAGAGGTTAACTCACAGAAACTCCCAATTAATCCACTGATGAACGTCTGGCTAAGAACAACGATCTTCTAGAACTGCTGCTCCCATTAAGCCAATACTGGTCTGAAGCACTTTCGATTTTGACCCTATGCTTGAAGAAAGGCACGTGTGATTAAAAAACATTTTTGTGAAATGATTTGTCAATAAGAAAAAAATAAAACAGATCAGAAAAACATTCTACCTGCCTCTCAATGATACTTGAAACAACGCACAGCAAATGACGTGGCTATTGAGATAGCGCATTCTCTTTCCTGATGTTTGAAGGATACTCTACTGAAAAATTTTGGAGGCTGAAAATTTGTTGGAACTGTTGTCCAGCTTCGGGCACATGTAATAGAAATATGTCAACAGCAGACTGCATGGTATATGCAATTCACCACACAAAATAATATCTTCAAGTACCTCTTAAAATCGTACGATTCTAAGTTAAGCATTGACCGTTAAATTCTCAGATGGCGCCTCATTTGCTGTACATGACTCTGAGCATCATTCAAAGGCGCGGAAAACGTTTGTCTAATCTACTTCATTTCTTGTTGTAAGACAAATAATTCTTATTGTTGAAATACTGTCACAGTAGTAATAGCATTAGTAGAATTCTATTAGTAATAATATTGCCCACAAACTGTTACATAGATACTGGGCTAATTGTAGAAAATAAATAAATAACTGAATAAAATAAATAAATAAATAATTTCACAAAACATACGGCAATTTTTTTCGAATTTTTAAATTATTTCTTTTTTGTTCAGAAAGGATAACTTTTAGAGAACTCATTTTCTTTCCTTGCGTCTACTCTTCTCTAAACGTCCTGACTTTATACTAGATTCAAAGTAAGACATTTGGACAGTTAAGAACCATGGAATTGAAACTTTTTTCGCACGAAACAGTTAGCCCTTTAAGGGAGAAACTTATCGATACGTATTTGGCCTCCTGTTCTTCAAATGTTCTAAATTCAGTACTCGAGCCTTAGTAAGCCTTTTGACGTTTAAACATCACGTCAATGCAACTTTTTAGTGCGCAAAATAGCTACATTTTGTAGAGCAGAACCACTTGACACTTCATTTACATAAGTATTAGTAAAAAAAATTGCTAAAGGAAAATTTAATTGTGTATTTTATACTCTTTTCGTCCATTACTCGGTTTCGTTTGGCTCAAAAATTTTTACTCTAGTCACTGATTAAGGTGTTCTTATCCTGATTACTTTCAACCAGTTAAACGCACGTTTTTTCTTTGCAATACTAGACCACTTTGGTCAACCTGATACCCCATTTGTCCATTTCCCACTCTCCCACTTTTCATTTGGGTATGAAAATTCGGACAAATGCCAATTGCGTAATTTGTAGGGCGTCTGATTTACGCTCCGTTCAAACATTTGACGAAAAATGGGAAAGTTCCTCTGCGCATTGTGCAAGTGTTTTCATATACTCACCTATAAAACAGATCTTGATTGATAAGGAAACACACGAAGTGGAAAAAGAACGTTTACATTTACAAAGAAAATCTACCAAGGAACGGATAGTGCAGAGCTGTGCATTTGATGAGATCTACGTTGAAATGCCACCAGAAGACAGAATAGAGTTGCACAATTGCCACGGGTTGTGGGATGAGGTTGGCTCAGATTTTGAAGAAGGAAAATTTGTAACTCATTATTATTCATAAAACATATTGATCTTAAGTTATACTAATTTTCAATACAATATCACTTTCCTGAAATACTATTTTACACTGCAGAGCCAAAGAAATTAGTACGCCTGCCTCATATAGTGTAAGGCCCTCGCGAGCACGCAGAAGTGCCGCAACACGAGGTGGCATGAACTCGACTAATGCAAGGCTGTCCATAAATCCATAAGAGTACGAGGGAGTGGAGATCTTTTCTGAACAGCACGTTGCAACGCATTCCAGATATGCTCAACAATGCCCATGTCTGGGGAGTTGGGTGGCCAGCGGAAGTGTTTACATTCAGAACTTTCAAGACCAGGTACACTAGAAACTCCGCAACGGTGAACCATCCATTCCCATGTGAAAAAGTGTCGTTTATGTCCAAACTGAAATTAAGAGAACATCCAAGAAATACATGCCTCACAGGAGATATCGCCGAACCTGCACGACAGTCTACAAAACCATAGAAAACATTGAACTTACAACAACAACAGGAGATAAGAAAAATCGCATTCCAGTGAAGAGCGTTGCAGCCCACGCCCTCGTCGATGGACCTTGTGTATTTCTTGGATGTTCTCTTAATTTCAGTTTGGACATAAACGACACTTTTTCACATGGAAATGGATGGTTCACCATTGCCATAGTGAGAGGTGGTAGCAGAGTTACTAGTGTACCTGGTCTTGAAAGTTATAATGATATAGATGTAATTGCCTATCGTACCTATCACATGTTTGAAATTGGTAGTAAAGATTTTGGTAAATCTGCATATGACTCAACCTCTCCACTTGCCTTGTATACTCGTAGCAATTCTGCACGTGTGGGGTGACGCATTGTCCTGCTGGAATTGCCCAAGTCCGTCGGAATGCACAATGGACAAGAATGGATGCAGATGATCAGACAGGATGCTTACGTACGTGTCACCTTTCAGGGCCGTATCTAGACATATCAGGGGTGCCGTATCACTACAACTGCACACGTCCCACACCATTACAGAACCTCCTCCAAGTTTAACTGTCCCCTCCTGACATGGAGAGTCCATGGATTCATGAGTTATCTTCATACCCGCACACGTCCATCCGCTCGATAGAATTTGAAACGAGACTCGTCCGACCAGACAACATGTTCTCAGTCATCAACAGCCCAATGTCGGTGTTGACTGGATGACGGGGTCCCAGGTTCGATTTTCTCCACCCGGGCACTGGGTGTTTGTGTTGTACCCATCATTTCATTATCATTGACGAATGTGGGGAGATTGGAATGAGTAACGATTTGGAATTTGTATAGGTGCTGGTAACCGCGCAGATGAGCGCCCCACCAGCCAAACATCCTCCTCCTCCTCCTGCTCATCATCATCATCATTATCGGTGTTGACGGGCCCAGGCGAGGCATAAAACTTTGTGCCGTGCACTCATCAAGGGTACACGAGTGGACCTACGCCTCCGAAAGCCCATATGGACGATGTTTCGTTGAGTGGTTCACATGCTGTCACTTGTTGATGGCCCAGCACTGAAATCTACAGCAATTTGCGGAAGTGTTGCACTTCTGTCACGTTGAACGATTTTCTTCTGTCATCGTTGATTCCGTTCTTGCATGATCTTTTTCCGGCCGCACTGATGTCGGAGATTTGATGTTTTACCGGATTCCTGATATTCACTGTACACTCGTGAAGTGGTCGTACGGAAAAATTTCCACCTCATCGCTACTTCGCAGATGCTGTATCCCATCGCTCGTGCGCCGACTATAACACCACGTTAAAACTCACTTAAATCTTGGTAACCTGCCATTGTAGCAGCAGTATCCGATCTAAAAACTACGCCAGACACTTGTTTTCTTATATAGGTGTTTCCGACCGCAGCACCGTATTCTGCTGTTTCCATATCTCTGCATCTGAATACGCGTGCCTATACCAGTTTCTTTGGTGCTTTAGTGTATAAGAAATACATAGCACTGTTTAATTAATTTGTATACTGTGTTATAAGTTGTAATGTGTTTCATTAATTTGTGTACTGTGTTATACTTTCTAAAAAGATATTCAAATTTTGTTAGTATGTATTGTCATAATGACGGGTGGAGAGTGTCATTTTATTCCAGTACTGTAGCAAGGTGATACTTTTACTCTAGTTTTTTAAATCGCCAAAATTGCTTTGAAATAAATTTACTTTACTTTTTCGTGTCCGGAGATTTGTTTCAAAGCCTTTCAGCCCAATGTCGGGTCAAGTCCAATGTTTTTCTCTTCTCAAGCCATATTTCGTCAAGGGTACACCTTGTGGGGCAGATGGAACACTGTAGAAGGTGTTCCATATCCTGAACTTCACCACAGTTGCATCTGTTGTCTCCTTCGTCCTAGAAGCCCCATTTGACTAGGTTTGCTTTAACTGGTGCTACGCCTGTTCTGATGCGGTTCAGTATTCTCCAAATCTTCCAGCGTGATGTACTGCCGCTGGGTATTTCTCTTGAGGCAGGGTAGTCCTTCGGAGGCTCGTTCAATTCACTAGTGAGAAATCTGTTGCGGGATTTAAGTCTGCTACGTCCACATGAAGAACCATGCAGCGGGTGGCGCTCGTCGAAACTCTGTTTAAATTTTTCTGTATGTTCGTGCGCAAATCTTCGGGATTCCGGAGATGAGAATCCAGCTGCTTTGTATATTTTCCCAAGTGGAGTGGGTTTCATGCATCCTGTTGTTAGCCTGCATGTTTCATTGAGGACTGTAGTGACTTTTTTGGCGTGTGTGGATCGGGACCATACAGGGCATGCATATTCTGCCGTGGAGAAGCAAAGTGCTTGAGCAGTTGTTCGTAATACAGTCGGACTAGCTACCCATTTGCTATTCGTCAGTTTTCTTAAAATATTGTTCCTGGCAGCAACTTTTTGGTAGGTTTTTTCACAGTGATATCTGTACGTCAGTGAACTGTCCAGCACGACACCAAGGTATGTTGGTTTGTCCGTATGGTCCAGTTTGCTGCCATTCCAGGTGACGTTCAGCTTCCTGTTTGCCTGTTTTGTGCGGAGGTGGAAAGCGCTAACCTGTGTCTTAGATGGATTTGGTTTGAGGGAGTTCTCTTTATAGTATTCAGACATTACGTGTAGCGAGCTTTCTAATTTTCCTTCTACTTCCTCGAAGCTATTTCCTTGCGCTGTAATGGCCAGATCATCGGCATACAAGAAATGGGTAGCACGTTCCGGTGTTGGTTGATCATTGGTGTATAGGTTAAATAGTAGGGGGGCCAGCACACTGCCCTGGGCGAGACCATTCTTTTGTCGACGCCATCGGCTTTTTTTCCGTCCAGCATTACATAGAACTGTCTGTTTTGCAGCAGAGATTCAATGATTTTTGTGAACTGATGATCCTTAAATGTACAGTACAGTTTTTCCATGACGGTGTCGTATGCAGAACTTAAGTCCACCAATGCTACACCTGTTATTTGTTTGTTTTCAAACCCTTCCTTGAAATAAAAAATTATGCAAGTAGATACAACACAATAAAAGGACATTAGAGACGCCCACATTTTAGTCCCTTTCGATGTTTATGTAACAGGCTCTCCCACTAATGTGACATGCCACAGAAGGCATTATAAAATTGTGTACTTTTTTGTGTTATTTCTTGTACATTTTCTCTAGTCATTTTGTGATCTTGGTGATGTGAAATTGGTATGTAAATTAACACAGTTATTCGAATTGTAATATTATTGCTAATGTACAAACGAATATTTATTATGCTTTTGTGGAAGCTTCGGCCCACTCAAGAAAATGTTATCTATGTAAAAGTTTTACGAACGCGAGATAGACAGTTTGTGAGCAGTTAGTTCAATGCGGGATGGTGGAAGTGTTAAGTCGATCTGTCGCGAGCGTAGTGGAAATTGGTGAAAAGTTTCACTAAGCTCTGGAGAAATGAGCTGTTATAATGGTGTTGAAAGAGGGAAAAGTTTGGAGAAAATCCGGGCAGCAATTTTTATCGGAGAACGTCATCATTTGCGTGGCAATGCTTCTGTATTGTTGCTGCAGTTTGCTAAGAGCTTCAAAGAAGCAGAAGACTTAGCGCAAGAGTAGAAGACGGCAGGAGAAGAAAGAAGCAATTCAATGTAAGAAGTTTTACAAAATTACTGGAGAAGACGCGATGGAGAAGATATCATAGAGCCATAGAACCCTCTGGAATCAGCAGCAATCCAGTTTCTATCCAAAGAGCTACTATTTAGTGATGCACTCCAAGCAGTCAGCCAAACTAATTTAGTTGATCTAGAACGTGAAGTAGATACCATGAACTCGGATGTCTCGTGTACTTGCGAGTGGAATTTGACTGACAGCCCTTCATGCATGGAACTGCGAACTGTTTCGTTTTTAAACTGTGATTAATAGTGTGTGAGGACATAGCTTCTATAATTTATTTTGAATCTACGACAGCAGAACATTGGCTCAGAGGACCACGCTGCAGTTATCACGAGGCAGCCTGCATCTGAGACACATCTGTCAACAATCTGCCGCCATTTGTGTTGGTAATCCTACAAGACAAACTTGTAACTGTACATGACATTGAAGTGCACCACATGTGAAGGACGGTATCAATATACAGGGTGTAGATAAAGTCCGGGAACACTTTCATTTATTTATTGCAAAAGAACCAAACATTGTACAGATATCATACATACGTCATTTTGAAGAGAAACCCTGAAAGTTTTTTTTTTCATGTATACCGCCACAGCGTAGTTTGGTAATTTGCCGATCGTCAGCGCTAGACGCGAACATGGCGAGTTCAGGAGAGGAGCGAGCTTTCTGTGTGTTGGAGTTCATGAAATGGTCTCCCGTTCACCAGATTTCACTCCGTGTGACTTTTTTCTGTGAGGACACATTAAAGATCTTGTGTATGTACCGCCTCTACCACGTGATGTAGCAGAGCTCCGGGAGAGAATACGGGAAGCGACTAAAACAGTCGACGATGCCATGCTGGGACGGGTATTGACGTCTGCCGGGTCACTCATGGTTCGCATTTCGGTGGGTGCATACCCCTGGCGGGATTTAGTATATGTTTTCGGGTGAGTCTCCACATTTTTTAAAATGGTTACCTTTCATTTATAATCTTTTATGAATACTGCATGTGTTATAAAGATCTGTGCCGTGCTAACGTAAAATATACTGGTGGTGTAAGCATACGCTGAGACTGCCTTAGCTCAGTCGGTAAAACAGTTGACTTAAGAGCAAGGAAATGAGATTAAAGTGGGGTTCACTGCATTAAAGTACCAATCAGGATCACGATAATACATCTCCAGCCGCGTGGGATTAGCCGAGCGGTCTAGGGCGCGGTAGTCATGGACTGTGGGGCTGGTCCCGGCGGAGGTTCGAGTCCTCCCTCGGGCATTGGTATGTGTAGTTGTCCTTAGGATAATTTAGGTTAAGTAGTGTGTAATCTTAGGGACTGATGACCTTAGCAGTTAAGTCTCATACGATTTCACACACATTTGAACATACATCTCCAATCGGCGTTCAGATAGTTGTGTTCTACTAGCCACCACAATAATAACGAATGGCCGTTACGAGCGATCTGAGCTTTGGATACACTGATCTGCCAACACATTTCAGCAATTTGAATAGAGGCATGCATCAACGCAAGAGTACGTGCTACGTGGTTTTAGAGATGCCGGTGTGTACAGCATTGTGGACCACAACCTGTCTGATGCAATGTGTGGTTTTCCTGAGCAATAAAAAGGAGCGGAAATGATGTTTATTTTGACCTCTAATCCAATTTTCTGTACAGGTTCCGGAACTCTCGGAACCGTGGTGGTGCAAAACTTTTTTTGATGTGTGTAAATAAGCAAATACACCGTAAACGAAAACGGTATCGTTAATTTCTTGATGGTTGGGCCTGCAGTGAAATATATGTCTTGAAAGGACGTTGTAAGTAAGGTCCCGGTATCACTGCTAAAAACATTTATTGATTATTATGGCCGCTTTTTAGGAAGACTTTCGTCTTCAACTACGTCTACGTTGTCCTGGCGTATAAATAACATCTGATGTGACTGTGTCTTTTGACTTTTCTCGTTATATTTCACGTGAAATTCTAAAATATCGATTTTGTGCTGTTTTATTTAATGCTTCGTAATATTTTGATATAATATTGTAGATATTTCCTGTAATTTTTTGACAGTTCACGCCATGGATGTTTTATATTTACAAAAGAATCGACTACTGACACAGATGGCGTGAGGTTCAGAGGGAAACAATATCACCTCTGATATCAACAGGATATTTAAAAATACGTGACTAGGCCGCCAGGAATCAGAACAGCACTATAAGCGCATATCATGATCGCCTCCGAACTGTGCCGGCCGGAATGGCCGTGCGGTTCTAGGCGCTACAGTCTGGAACCGCGTGACCGCTACGGTCGCAGGTTCGAATCCTGCCTCGGGCATGGATGTGTGTGATGTCCTTAGGTTGGTAAGGTTTAAGTAGTTCTAAGTTCTAGGGGACTGATGACCTCCGATGTGAAGTCCCATAGTGCTCAGAGCCATTTGAGCAATATTGGTAGATAAAATAAAGGCTGAAGTATACTCACATAGTGATTAAAATTCTTCTGGGTATTATGCCGCGTCACTGCTAAAAAACTTACAACAATAGTGAACTAAAACCGACGTTTCGGCCGAATTGCAACGGCCTTTCTCAGGGCAAGGACGTTGCAATTCGGCCGAAACGTCGGTTTTAGTTTATTATTGTTGTTAGTTTTTTAGCAATGACGCGGCATAATACCCAGAAGAATTTTAATCACTATGACAACGGCCGCGGAAGCCTACGTTCTTATACAGGGTGTTACAAAAAGGTACGGCCAAACTTTCAGGAAACATTCCTCACACACAAATAAGGAAAAGATGTTATGTGGACATGTGTCCGGAAACGCTTAATTTCTATGTTAGAGCTCATTTTAGTTTCGTCAGTAAGTACTGTACTTCCTCGATTCACCGCCAGTTGGCCCAATTGAAGGAAGGTAATGTTGACTTTGGTGCTTGTGTTGACATGCGACTCATTGCTCTACAGTACTAGCATCAAGCACATCAGTACGTAGCATCAACAGGTTAGTGTTCATCACGAACGTGGTTTTGCAGTCAGTGCAATGTTTACAAATGCGGAGTTGGCAGATACCCATTTGATGTATGGATTAGCACGGGGCAATAGCCGTGGCGCGGAACGTTTGTGTCGAGACAGATTTCCAGAACGAAGGTGTCCCGACAGGAAAACGTTCGAAGCAATTGATCGGCGTCTTAGGGAGCACGGAACATTCCAGCCTATGACTCGCGACTGGGGAAGACCTAGAACGACGAGGACACCTGCAATGGACGAGGCAATTCTTCGTCTAGTTGACGATAAACCTAACGTCAGCGTCAGAGAAGTTGCTGCTGTACAAGGTAACGTTGACCACGTCACTGTATGGAGAGTGCTACGGGAGAACCAGTTGTTTCCGTACCATGTACAGCGTGTGCAGGCACTATCAGCAGCTGATTCGCCTCCACGGGTACACTTCTGCGAATGGTTCATCCAACAATGTGTCAATCCTCATTTCAGTGCAAATGTTCTCTTTACGGATGAGGCTTCATTCCAACGTGATCAAATTGTAAATTTTCACAATCAACATGTGTGGGCTGACGAGAATCCGCACGCAATTGTGCAATCACGTCATAAACACAGATTTTCTGTGAACGTTTGGGCAGGCATTGTTGGTGATGTCTTGACTGGACCCCATGTTCATCCACCTACGCTCAGTGGAGCACGTTATCATGATTTCATACGGGTACTCTACCTGTGCTGCTAGAACATGTGCCTTTACAAGTACGACACAACATGTGTTCATGCACGATGGAGCTCCTGCACATTTCAGTTGACGTGTTCGTACGCTTCTCAACAACAGATTCGGTGACCGATGGATTGGTAGAGGCGGATAAATTCCATGGCCTCCACGCTCTCCTGACCTCAACCAGCTTGACTTTCATTTGTGCGGGCATTTGAAAGCTCTTGTCTACGCAACCCCGGTACCAAATGTAGAGACTCTTCGTGCTCGTATTGTAGACGGCTGGGATACAATACGCCATTCTCCAGGGCTGCATCAGCGCATCAGGGATTCCATGTGACGGAGGGTGGATGCATGTATCCTCGCTAACGGAGGACATTTTGAACATTTCCTGTAACAAAGTGTTTGAAGTCACGCTGGTACGTTCTGTTGCCGTGTGTTTCCATTCCATGATTAATGAGATTTGAAGAGAAGTTATAAAATGAGCTCTAACATGGAAAGTAAGCGTTTCTGGACACATGTCCACATAACATATTTTCTTTCTTTGTGTGTGAGGAATGTTTCCTGAAAGTTTTCTGTTGGAGCCCTCTGTGTTTATCAGAAATGCGTGTCGTCTTGCGCCGTATTTTTCTACTTCATCGCTGTGGCTGTACGGAGTTTTTGTAACACCCTGTATATTCATATAGTCGCTGTGTTGAATACTGGTTCCACAGCAAGTCACGGCTATGCCCCTTAAGTGTAGCTGCAGTTATTTTTTGATGCGATAATGAC
Organism: Schistocerca piceifrons; assembly: GCF_021461385.2. Lineage (NCBI taxonomy): Eukaryota > Metazoa > Arthropoda > Insecta > Orthoptera > Acrididae > Schistocerca > Schistocerca piceifrons. The sequence goes on from NC_060146.1 coordinate 104,318,061, forward strand.
TGCAAATCCTAAACTGAATATCACTTTTAATAAATTAGCGTGTGACCGTGACATAAAGTTTGATAATCTACGAAGGGTTTATAAACTGTTTTACAGGTTGGCACCACTACCGACCACAGTTCTTTGTCAACTTACTTGAATTATTTAATACTGGAACATTTTTCGCGGTATCAGGTGCAAAACGGCAATAAAATAATTACAATGAATGTACACGCATATTTATAATAGTTTTCTGTTGGAGCCCTCTGTGTTTATCAGAAATGCGTGTCGTCTTGGGCCGTATTCTTCTACTTCATCGCTGTGGCTGTACGGAGTTTTGTTAGTCACTGTTTACAAACTCATGAAGCTTGCTTGCAACACACTGGTGAATGTGAAATTGGCAAGACGCGCGGTTTACGAAGCTTGTACTGCTCTCATTGCGACAACTGGAAGCGAATTTGCTACGTACCAATACGACCGAAATATTGGATATATCTAGAGACTGCTCCGCGAACCATGACACTGGGTGTTTGTTTTTTGCTCTGCCGGTGCCGGGCTGTGCAACATGGGAGCGTATAAAATACTCACTGCTGGTGGTGTGGGGGACAGGAAATAAACGGCAGTCTCACAGATAATGGAAATGGATTTGCCCGTCCATGCAGCGAACTATCAACACTAGCAGCGTTTTCGATATATTTATTTCCTGTTCAACCAAAATAGCTACAAAGTGCGTTTCTATTCAAGTTAGCACTACCCCAGTTCATGACATTATGGAACTGAAATGCAGTTTAGTCCCGTACTAGCATTTTGCCCGCGGCTTCACCCACATAAATACGAGATGTCACATATACAGGGTGAGGCAGCTAAGTCATAACATCTCCCCAACCGTAATAGATACAAAGATGCCGTTTGGACAGTGAATTGCAGGGACAGGGCCTACATGAATACGTCACATTTCATGTTTGTGCTATTTTTTATTACAGAGGTATGAGGCCATCTTTGGTTTTTTAAATGGAACCTTTTGTTAAATTTTAGCGTAACATGATGGGCTTAAAAAGATGGTTTCATAATATTTAGGCGAATAGTTTTTGAGACACAGATATGTTCTCGTATCGTGTTTGTCCTTCGAAGCGGCGTTGTCGAATGCGACCTTTCCTGTTCTGTAGAGTACATAGTAAACGTCACGAGTCCGTCCTTACACAGACACGCCCATTTACCCGACAATAGTAATACATATTGTGATATTTTGCGCAAAAATTAACTGATGATGTCGCGCAAATATTATTCAGTTATTTGACAAGTTATACGAAAATAGTAGACAACGTACAGTATTAAAATACAACAAGATGTTAACACATTTTAAGTAACAGAAATACAAATGTAAATGAGGAGGCCCTTATTGGTCACAATTATTTCGTACGTATTTGTTTTTTATTTGAAAATATTTACTATTGATTACAATACGAAGCAAATACACACAAAGATGCAAAATACATGCCGGCCGCTGTGGACGATCGGTTTTTCAGTCTGAAACCGCGCGACCGCTACGGTCGCAGGTTCGAATCCTGCCTCAGGCATGGATGTGTGTGATGTCCTTAGGTTAGTTAGGTTTAAGTACTTCTAGGTTTTAGGGGACTAATGACCTCAGATGTTAAGTCCCATAGTGCTCAGAGCCATTTGAACCATTTACAGAAGCATGTGCTCAAAATGCTTCCCCTCTGCTAAAATCTACATTTGTAGGCGCCGTTCGAATGATTTGTGAACATTTGCGAGGGTGTCACGTGAGATAACAGTGCACGCTTCGATGATACGTTGCTTTATATCGCCTGGCGTAGTTGGTATTTGAGCACACAATTTATGTTTGATTGCTCCCCACAGACAACAATCAAGAGGGGTCAGATCAGGAGACTGGGCTGGCCACTTCACTTCAGCAGGTCGTCCTATCCAAAAATACGGGAACTTTTCATTAACAGCTGTGTAGCCACACGGGAAGAGTGAGTAGGACAGCCGTCATGTTTGAACCACATGCACTGACGCGTAGTTAGTGGTACCTCTTCCAGACAAATGGGCAGAATGTTTCGCAGGAACTGTGCATAGTTATTGCCATTTAGTATAACCGGAATGACGTACGGCCCCACAATGACATTTCCGATGATGCTGCACCACACGTTAACACTCCACGGTTGCTGATGCTGTACCTGTAGAAGCCAACGAGGGTTCTCTATTGACCAGTAGTGCATATTATGCAAATTCACATTACCGTGGTTGGTGAAAGTCGCTTCATCAGTAAAAAGCACCCGTTGAAAAAACGTTGGGTCATATTGTAGGCGCTGCAGAGCAAATCGGCAAAATTACTGGCGACGTTCCGAATCCACACCGGAGAGTGCACGCTGTAATGAGAGGTGAAACGGGTGAAATCTATGCCGGTGCAGTATGCGTAGAACACTTCTTTGACTTACACCTCATTCGCGACGAAACAGTAGAGTCGTTACGCGCCAACGCCGTCTTCATGTACGTCGCCAGTTGCAGTTTTCTGCCTTGCCCTCTGTATGGCGTTCCATTTAGTTTCCTGCAAATACGTGCAAGAAGCTGGCGCGTAAAACGCTCACGATGAGGATACAGCTCTCCATACGGCTTTATTGCTCTAACAGCATTTCTTCTGCTTTCACGATACGCTAGAAGCTTATGTAACTTTTCTTCGTTGGTGTACATGTCTGCTCCAAGAAACTGTGGCGGAAATGCGATGTCTCGTTACCCCAGCAGCACATTTATACCCTTCTCTACAGCTACCTCGGGCGTCATCTTACGGCGTTTCCCTGTTAAGTTCCTCAGTGGTCAACAGGAAAGTTGGCATTCGACAACGCCGCTTCGAAGGACGAATATGAAGCGGGAACATATCTTTGACTCAAAAACTATTCGCCTAAATATTATGATATACACATATTTGAAATCGTCTTTTTAAGCCCATCATGTTACGCTAAAATTTAACATAGAGTTCGGTTAAAAAAACCAAAGATGGCCTCATATCTCTGTAATAAAAAATAGCACAAATGTGAAATGTGAAGTATTCGTGTATCCCCAGTCCCTGTAATTCACTGTCCAAACGGCATCTTTATATCTATTACGGTTGGGGAGATACAAGGGGTGTTATGAATTAGCTGCCTCACCCTGTATACAGAACATATTTCACGTATTTATAACATGTTTCACACGTATTTGTACAAATGTTTCACCTGTATGCGTAGTGAATTTCACCATGCAGTTTCATCTGAATCCTGAGAAAACTGTCTTATTCATCGCTATTTTAGATCATGCGACACCAGAGAAGACACACATCAAAAAAAGTTTTGCATCGCCCCTGTTCCCATAACTCCTGAAGATAGACGCTGACTGTGGAGATTGAATCACAGACACAGTCCGTTTGACTGTTCAGAGATGTGACTAAACCCGCCCAAAGATGTAAACAACCATGCATGAGCAGCGCCTATTAGACGGAGGGGTTCCGACAGACGATCAATTCCAGTCATTCCACCAGGGAGGAGGTCACGGCTCTTGTTGTCTGTAGTTTAACTATGCCTAGACGGTAAATACCGGGGTTCGATCGCGTACGCATCGCTACTTTGTGCCAGGAAGGGCTCTCAATAAGGGAATTGTCCAGGCGTCTTAGAGTGAACCAAAGCGATGTTGTTCGGACATGGAGGAGATACAGAGAGACAGGAACTGCCGATGACAAGTCTCGCTCAGGCCGCCCAAGGGCTACTGCTGAAGTGGATGACCGCTACCTACGGGTTATGGCTCGGAGGAACAGTGCAGCCAGAGGACGTAGTTTTCCGACTGAATCTGTACGCAATAGGCTCCATGATGCGCAACTTCGCTCCAGACGGCCATGGCGAGGTCCATCTTTGCAACCACGACACCATGCGGCGCAGTACAGATGGGCCCAACAACATGCCGAATGGACCGTTCAGGACTGGCATCACGTTCTCTTCACATATGAGTGTCACATATGTATTCAACCAGACAATCGTCGGAGACGTGTTTGGAGGCAACCCGGTCAGGCTGAACGCCTTAGACACACTGTCCAGCGAGTGCAGCAAGGGGGAGGTTCCCTGCTGTTTTGGGATGGCATTATGTGGGGCCGACGTACGCCGCTGGTGGTCATGAAAGGTGCCGTAATGGCTGCATGATACGTGAATGCCATCCTCCGAACGATAGTGCAACCATATCGGCAGCATATTGTCAAAGCATTCGTCTTCATGGCCGACAAATCGCGCCCTACCTATGTTTACATTTGTCCCCTGTCAATGTCAGTACATGGATGTGTTCCATCACCCTATCGAACGTGCCTGGAATAAATTGAAAAGGGCTGTTTATGGACGACGTGGCCCTTCAACCACTCTGAGGTATACAGGGTGTCCCATTTATCTTGGTCACCCTAAATAACTGTTTGTTCACATGCAAATCACAAAATATTTTAAGCAAATATTCTTTAGCCGTCAATGAGCATGATTGCCTTCGTTGTAGCTTTGTTTTTTTACAAAAATATGAACAGCGGTATGACTGTTTTAAATGGAACCTTGTATTTTTTATTCGGTAATTGATTTTCCCTCCTAAAGACCTATGCAAAAATGTATCACAGTATACCATTCACTGAAACACAACGTTATTATTTACGCAACACAACTTTGAGCCCGGGATCACAAACTTGTCCAATTGCTGGAGTTCTGAGAAAACAATGAAAACCAAGTAAAAGAGAACACAAAATTGACTTTGACTCATCTGTAGCACTGTCCAGGAGTAGAACATTCAAAGGTGCAGGGCTCGAACTGGTGACAATAGACACCGATACACTGGTGCACTTGTTGAATAAAAGAATTATTTACTGCTTCCAGTGTTGCCTGCTGAAGAGAATTACAAGCAAGCACGTTACGTTCCTGCATGTCCTCTGGAGCTGTCTGAATATCACGATAGACAACGTCTTTAATGCATCCCCAAAGGAAAAGGTCCAGAGGATTTAAATCAGGAGATGTAGCAGCCCAAGTAATTGTTCCTCCTCGACCAATCAATCCGACAGGATACCCTCGGTTCAGAACACGACGTGCACGCAAGGCATTATGTGCAGGACATCCATCGTGTTGATACCACGTAAGCATTCTGGTTCTTAGAGGCACTTCATCCAGAAGAGTGGGAAGAATTCGCCTGAGGAAGTTGGCATACGCTGTGTCGTTTAGACTACCACTGATGAAATAATGGCCAATATTGTAGTACCAAGCATCCCGCACCAGACGTTAACTCCGCATTGACGCTGATGTTCCACCTGTTTAAGCCAACGTCGGTTGTCACTGGATGAATAATGCATGTTCCTTGTATTTACCTGCCCTTTGTTTGAGAAGGAACATTTATCGATAAACAGAACATTGGAGAAGTAGTTCTGGTTGCCTCTGTGCCCACTGACAGAAATGTACACGATTCTAGAAATCATTACCATGCAATTCTTGATGTAGGTGTACATGGTAAGGATGGAACCAGTGACGTGTAAGAATATACTGGTTTTAGGAATGCCAATGTCGTATTCAAGCTGTCGTGTGCTCACATGCGGATTCATAGCAACGGAAGCGAGAACATTAACTTCTGCAGCTTCGTCTGTGCAAGTGCTACGACGATTGCTTTGTTGTGGGTTGAAACTTCCAGTTTCCTGAAGCGTCGCGACAAGACGAGAAAAGATCCGTCGGGAAGGTGGGTTCTTGTCAGGATATCGCTCTCTGTACAGTTCCGCTGCCTGTGTAGCATTTCGCCTATCTTCAACAACAATAAAAGAAACTTTATGTCGATGCAGTTTGTAGGAAGGACAGCCTTTACTGTATGCCTACACTACACAATAGTATTTTAAAGGACTAAACTACGTAAGAAAGCAGTATTGCAGTTACTGTTCTGCTAACTTACATTCCCCGTAGATGAGTAGCACATCTACCTTCTCTTCGTTGGTGTACATTCTACTCACACAACTCTTCAACTGACTATGGTTGACGGAATGACGGGTGTGCATTCTACTTATGTTTACATTGTCCTCTGCCAACGTCAGCACGTGGATGTGGATGTGGATGTGTTCCGAGTACCTGCACTAAGCGCTGGGAGCGTCAATGTCAGTGTTGTGTTAGGCAAAGAATAACATTGTGTTTCAGTGAATGGTGCAATGTGATACATTTTTGAATAGGTCTTTAGAAGAGGAAATGAATTACCGAATAAAAAATACAGGGTGCCATTTAAAAAGTCATACCACTGTTCGTATCTCTGTAAAAAACAAAGCTACAACGAAGGCAATCATGCTGATTGGTGTCCCCATGACGGCCAAAGAACATTTACTTGAAACGGTTTGTAATTTGCATCTGGACAAACAGTTATTTAGGGTGGTCAATGTAAACGGGACACCCTGTATACGCCGAATCGCCGTCGAGGAGTGGGACAATCTGGACCAACAGTACCTTGATGAACTTGTGGATAGTATGCCACGACGAATACAGGCATGCATCAATGCAAGAGGACGTGCTACTGGATATTGGATGGACTCTTGTGTACAGCAATCTGGACCATAACCTCTGAAGGTCTCGCTGTATGGTGGTACAACATGCAATGTGTGGTTTTCACGAGCAATAAAAAGGACGGAAATGATGTTTATGTTGATCTCTATTTCAATTTTCTGTACAGGTTCTGGAACTCTCGGAACCGAGGTGATGCAAAACTTTGTTGATGTGTCCATATATAGACGTTATTCAGTCGTTTGGCATGATCTTTGGCCTGTAAAATTATTAGTTCGCTGCGCTATTCATTCTCAGAGGATACGAGGATGAAACAAAGCGTAATATGCAAGCTTACCAGTACTCAAGAATACTCAGATTACTAGATCAGCCAAGTTCATACTATTGCCTTGTGTCACCAGGTACATACGGGTCAGAAAGGTGGAAGGTGACAGAAGCATATATGAACAACCTACGGGCATTTGAAAGGAAAATCCTGCGAAAAATGTACGGGCGCGTGAGAGAGGCAGAGCAAGGTACAACCATGTAATACAAGAGCTTATATAGGGGGAAGATATAGTGAACTTTTTTTAAAATCTCAAAGAATACGTTGTTTAGGACATGTGAGAGGATTACAGAGTACAGGATGCCAAACGAATAATGAAGGGCAGATTGTGTTCCACCAGAAGCAAGGACCGACCAAGAGCTAGTTGGCTAAACAATATGTTAGCCGACCTTACTAAGACGGCGATCCGAGGATGGAAGAGAAAAGCAGAGAACAGAGATGTACAGAGGAAGATTGTTGAGGAAGTCAAGGCACATCAAACGCTCTAGCGCCGAAGAAGAAGAAGAAGAAGAAGAACTTATTCTCTCACCTTAGTTGGCGTACTATGTACTATGACTAACTATTATCTACGGCTATATAGAGAATGGATCTGTACTATGACGAACTATTAACCACGGATATGTAGAGAAGCCATCGAAATGTATAAACATGGGGATAATTTTAACAGAAAAGAAGAAGCTATGATACTCAGCGTTATATGGACAGTGGCGCTACAGAATCGATGAGAAGTTTTTATCTTTGAAGTACTATGATTTATAGTTATATTTTATCCTTGACAAGGTTTATCTCCACTATCACATGAAATCCAGACCACGCCCACTTTCCACGGTATTTAGGTCGTTCTTCGACGTCCGACTTGTCAGTCGGCGAGACTCAGCAAAACCAGGAGCACCTCCGAAGATGTCCGGCGTAGTTTTGGACGAAACGTCAGGGATAGAAGAGTTCCATGGACCATGGCCATACAACCCGGAAGAATTCTCGACAGTTGAAACATCCGGTCGTGAAAGCCTTCACTGTATGACTTTTACTCTTATTTCTAACCCCCGAGCCTTCTTTATTGCTATAGCAATTAAAAAACAGGAATCGAAGTTTCTTAAAATGAGTGAGTACAACGGTTGGGATCACTGGTGGACGAGACTTCAAAAAGACCTGTGCAGGTGCTAGATTTGTTGCGATAGTAGCTTCAATGACAGTTCAAAAAAATGGTTCAAATGGCTCTGAGCACTATGGGACTTAACATCTGAGGTCATCAGTCCCCTAGAACTTAGAACTACTTAAACCTAACTAACCTAAGGACATCACACATATCCATGCCCGAGGCAGGATTGGACCCTGCGACCGTAGCGGTCGCGTGGTTCCAGACTGAAACGCCTAGAACTGCTCGGCCACTCCGGCCGGCTCTAAATGGCAGTATTTTGCATCATAGTTTTAATGTTCGAATAGGTAGGATTACAAAGTTTCAGACGATTCAGATTCCGTAATAGTATTCTTATCGAAAGTCATAAACATATCTTTCCTGTTTTCTGTAAAACCGACGGCGAGAAAGAAAACAAAAGTTATATTGTTGAGTACATAATTTTTAGGGTCTAGAAAAATTTTACTACTCCCTATAAAGGAACAGTCGAGGAATTCAACAGCATTCACTATGGATGAAATTCACTTACACAATTTTTGTTTTTAATTTGTGATCTATGAGACACGATAATTTATCCAATGTTTTACCGGCCCTCCTAGCTGAAACTAACTGCGGGAAAGGAAACGAAACCCCCACATTTTCGCAGCACAGCACAAAGTTTCTTTCTCGAATTCAGTTTTAAGTGTATCGTATAAAAATTTTTATGTAAAACAGTCACGAAATTGTCGAGCTTTTTTTTGTGGTAATGTTTTCACATCTTACATCAAAAACAGAAAGGAAAAACAGAGCACCTTGAACAACTAGAGGTAGGACGCTCATATTCACAGGACATGTGCAATAGTATATCCTGTAAAAATGATTGGCTTTTGAACCATGTCGGCCCGAAGGTTCAAGGTGAACAACGATACCGCTGCGGAACACCGAAGGTAATGGATCCGTGGACTCGAGCACACGCGCAGGATGCAGACATATGGAAGAACTGTACCGTTATCAGTGTGTTTGAAAGAGGACGTGTTATTGGCATGAAAGAGTGTGATACATTCATAAGGGAAATTGCTGCTCGTGTGAGACGAAGTGTTTCGGTAGTGCAACGGGTGGGTGCAGAGTGGTGCACGGAAGGTCGTGGAACGCGACGAGATGGGTGTGGTCGTACCAACCAGACCATGACCCGAGAAGATGGACTCATCATCCGAAGGGCATTGCAGGGTAGATCTTCTTCCTTCTCGGCTCCAGCGCAACACTGGAACAGTGTGACACTTCGTACACAGTCAGGGTTCACAGTTTGTCGCCGTTTACTACGGTATGGGTTACGTGCGCCTCCTCTTCCCCGCCTACCTTTGACGAATGTGTTGAAACATGCTAGGCTGCAGCGGTGTATTGATCGACGTCACTGGGGACGGGAATGGCATCGGACAATGTTTTCGGACAAATCCAAGTTCTGTTCGTTTGAAAATCATGACTGTATTTTGGTTCGCCGCAGACAGGGAGCAGCATTACAGTAAATGCATTCGCGCGGGACATACAGCGCCAACTCAAGGCCTTACTGTGTGGGGTGTTATTTGGTAAACCAGAAGTCACAGTTGGTGCGTGTCCAGTGCGTTGTGACCAGTGTGACCTACGTTAATGAGTGAAATGATAATTAAATCAAGACACGAAGCTGTTGACAGGTGTTGCTTACATCAATGGGGACAGTTGAAAATGTGTGCCCCGACCGGGACTCGAACCCGGGATCTCCTGCTTACATGGCAGACGCCCTATCCATCTGAGCCACAGAGGGCACAGAGGATAGTGAGACTGCAGGGATTTATCGCTTTCACGATCCCCGTGACACATTCCCAACTTAATGTCCACACACTACATTCGTACTACCGCTGCCCTTTACACTCGTTACTCGCGGCAGACAATCTTACCGAGTCCCGTAAGAGTTCCGGCAATGCGTGTGCATCCAGCACAGAAGAAGAAGGTCAATGGCCGGTTAGCCTTAACTATATGAAGGTGGTATCTGTTCTTTCGGACATGACGGAAAGAACAGATACCATTTTCGTATACGTTAATGAGATCCTGCGACCTGTAGCCATTTTCAGCAAGACAATGCACGACCACATGTTTCTGCACGAATACGTGCCTTCTTGGTGTCAGAGGATGTCAGCCTTTTGCCCTGGCCCGCCAGATCACCAGACTTGTCGCCAATCGAAAATGTGTGGCATATGGTGAAACGACGGGTGCAGCTCTGTGACCCAATGTCAACCCCCACAGATGAACTTTGGAACCAAGTGAATGCAGAATGGACGGGTATACCAAAGGGCACCACTCGCGCCTTATACGCGGCGATGCCATCAAGCTATCGAGGCCTATGGCGGAACCTGTGCTTACTAGGTAACAGGATACATGCTGACTGAGGTGCCGAACATACTAATGTAATTGTCCTATAAATATGAGCCGGCCGAAGTGGCCGTGCGGTTCTAGGCGCTACAGTCTGGAGCCGAGCGACCGCTACGGTCGCAGGTTCGAATCCTGCCTCGGGCATGGATGTGTGTGATGTCCTTAGGTTAGTTAGGTTTAATTAGTTCTAGTTCTAGGCGACTGATGACCTCACAAGTTAAGTCGCATAGTGCTCAGAGCCATATAAATATGAACATCCTATCCCTAGTCGTTTAACGTTCTTTCTTTTTTTGAACGTGAGTGTATATATTAATATAATATACGTTTTAATAAAATCTATACCCTATGTACAGCTGAAATTCGGAATTTTCATTCGAGCTTCGTGTAAAAATTTGAAGTAAATCGGTCAAGTACTTTTCGAGATGCTTGGTAACAACGCAAGATAACGCCCGCCCTCCCATCACAAGAATTTCTACTTCTTATCTTCGTGCTTGCTAAACCCTACCTACGCCAGAAAAGTCACTGGATCTCTACCCAACTGAAAACGTTTGGTGCATCATGAGCAGAGCTTTCGAAACAGCTCGGGATTTTGACGGTCTCACGCGCCAAATCGACAGAATTTGGCACGATATCCATCAGGAGGACAACAAACAACTGCATCAATGAATGGCAAGCCGAATTACCGCTTGCATAAGGGCAACAGGTGCATCAACGCGGTGAAGCCTCTTTCCCTTGAATGAATCGTCAAATTTTTCTGAAATTGTAATCATTTATTTGTTCGTGCATGTACATCACATCTATTGATTTACGTCCCATTGGGTTAAGTCCTTCAGGGTGCGCCCTTTTTTATTGCCTTAGGGTGGATGTTACCTGACTTTATTCGTCTTTATCATATGGGCCCAGAATTTCTTGTTATTCTTCCTTGAGTTAGTTTAATGGTCATCTGCGTGTTTTCACATAAGTTGCTATTTTAACTCAGTAATAAGAAGTTTGCTGTAATTGTTTGCCGAAGTCTTGAGACATGTAGGGTAAGCCTACAGTTGCGAAATTCTTTTAAGTAGTTTTATTTTGTTGCGACATTTATACGAGCTCTGCCACATATGAGTCATCTTTGGTGCACTACCAAGCTTACTATTTTTCCCCCATTTCCTCTTACTTTTGTATTGGTGAATACATGTCTCACCAATCGGAATGACATTTTACTGTTGGCGACAGCTGCCGCCTTGTAGCTATAAACGTACGCAATTCCCATAGAACACGTACACGATCAAAAACTCCGCTCCTGATGAAGTAAGTATTCCGGGAAATATATTTGTCACCCTATTAAAGGAAGACAGGGATAGCTTTGCACCAGTGTGCATAGTGTATAACTGGCTCGAGGCATTCGTGTGACTCTACTACGCCGACGTAAGTATAATGGCAATGAAGTGGTGTGTATGTGATCGTCAATTATAAAGACTCAGCCCGGGATGGTGGATTGAAATGGAGCCGCCGGCCACTGTGGCCGAGCGGTTTTAGGCGCTTCAGTCTGGAACCGCGCTGCTGCTACGTTCGCAGGTTCGAATCCTGCCACGGTCATGGATGTGTGTGATTCCGTAGGTTAGTTAGGTTTAAGCAGTTATAAGTCTAGGGGACTGGTGACCTCAGCTGTTAAGTCCCATAGCGCTTACAAGGGGAGGCCGCCAATTGTGAAATTCAGATTCGATTCATACTGCGCATAATAAAAGCTCATGGCCAGAGGTGTAATGTGGCAAAACACCAAGATGCACTTCTCAGCCGTTGTCGAGAAAATCGAAACCGTTGCGGTGAAATACTCTCTACGATTAATAATTTTCTACAACGTCATGGCGCAGCGGTAAGCGTTCGGGTTCGTAATTCGAAGGTCGCCGGTTCGAATCTCGCGCCATGCATTTTTTTATTATTAGTTTTTTGTAATTCAAATATATATATAACTATTAATGAATTGCTTATGCATGTTGGTGAAGGCAGATCGCTCTCCAATTGTACCGCCTCCATTTTTCCGTTTGTTTAACAGGGTGTACCAAAGCTCTCCCGTCCGCACTGATTTTCGACGATGTTATAAGTTGCGCTAGGGACCGCATCTACCTTCTTTCGAAGTTAGCAGGCAACTACGCTGTTATGCGGCGGCTCGTTTCGGCCCATTCAACATCTGTCCTTCAAGTGTAACGAGCGAGTAACGGAGTTTATATTTCATACCTGCCACAGCAAGTTTGTGTTCGTGGGGTCTCTATTCTAATTCGAACGTTTGACTTACGCTATACGTATTCGTTTCGGAATATCGTTTCTACGTCTTCCGTTAACTATACGTGGTTAACATTATGAAGATAATTAATAACATTTGTGAAATACAACTTTGTTTGCGGAAAACATAATGATGTTAGAAGTCGCCAGTTTTTCCACGACAAACGACTTTCAACAACTTATTATATGCATAATTGTTGCAACTGATTGCCGGGAATTTTTTATATATATATATATATATATATATATATATATATATATATATATATATATTTGAATTACAAAAAACGAATACTAAAAAAAAGGTAGCATCGCGCGAGAATCGATCCGGCGACTTTCGAATTACGTATCCGACCGCTTACCGCTGCACCACGACGGTGTAGAAACTTAGTAATCGTGGAGAGTATTTCACCGCAACGGTTTCTTTTAACTGTCGATTTTCTCGACGACGGCTGAGAAGTGCATCTTGGTGCTTTGCCACATTATACCTCTGGCCATGAGCTTTTATTATGCGCAGTATGAATCGAATCTGAATTTCACAATTGGCGGCCTCCCCTTGTTAGACCCATTTCAACCATTTGAAGTGGAGACAGACGCGACAGAGTTGGAGATAGGAGCTGTCATGTTTCACAGTGCCCAAGACCACACGGTGAATGATGTTGCCTGGTTGCTGAATCAGTGCGTACTGTCCAACGTATGTACAAGGAATGGTGTATCAGTTGCAGCCATCTATCATCGCGTAAGAATGATAGCTGTAAGAAGAACATAACCGATAGGGACAAGATATATGACACGCCCCTTATTGATGACAACTGAACCCAGTAGAAATTGCTGGAGCCAGGGAATACAGGTGCATCTGAACCAGTTTCCGAGAGAACATTGCGAAGGGAACTGTATGCAGTAGACATTAGGAGACATGTATATAGCTCAGCGCCACACACAGTGGCATGTCTTCAGTGGGTCAGACAACACAGACACTGGAAAATATCTGATGGGATGTTTGGAGTGTGGTACGCAGTTTTCCGTTCTAGCTTGTTCTCAAATGATGCAAGGCATCACGTGGCCTCATGGTCCGCATTTGTAAACGTTGCACTGACTGCAAAACCACGTTCGTTATGAACACTAACCTGTTGATGCTACGTACTGATGTGCTTGATGCTAGTACTGTAGAGCAATGAGTCGCATGTCAACACAAGCAACGAAGTCAACATTTTCAATTGGGCCAACTGGCGGTGAATCGAGGAAGCACAGTACATACTGACGAAACTAAAATGAGCTCTAACATGGAAATTATGCGTTTCCGGACACATGTCCACATAACATCTTTTCTTTATTTGTGTATGAGGAATGAATCCTGAAAGTTTGGCCGTACCTTTTTGTAACACCATGTATATTTCCATGTTAGTGCTCATTTTAGTTTCGTCCACCTACGCTCAATGGAGCACGTTATCATGATTTCATACGGGATACTCTACTTGTGCTGCTAGAACATGTGCCTTTACAAGTACGACACAACATGTGGTTCATGCACGATGGAGCTCCTGCACATTTCAGTCGAAGTGTTCGTACGCTTCTCAACAACAGATTCGGTGACCGATGGATTGGTAGAGGCGGACAAATTACATGGTCTCCACGCTCTCCTGACCTCAACCCTCATTCATTTATCGGGGCATTTGAAAGCTCTTGTCTACGCAACCCCGGTACCAAGTGTAGAGACTATTCGTGTTCGTATTGTGGACGGCTGTGATACAATACGCCATTCTCCAGAGCTGCATCATCGCACCAGGGATTCCATGCTACGGAGGGTGGATGCCTGTATCCCCGCTTACGGAGAACATTTTGAACATTTCCTGTAACAAAGTTTTTGAAGTCACGCTGGTACGTTCTGTTGCTGTGTGTTTCCATTCCATGATTAACGTGATTTGAATAGAAGTAATAAAATGTGCTCTAACATGGAAAGTAAGCGTTTTCGGACACATGCCCACATAACATATTTTCTTTCTTTGTGTGTGAGGAATGTTTCCTGAAAGTTTGGCCGTACCTTTTTGTAACACCCTGTACATGGGGTTCACTGGCGCGAGAGGTGGGAGGCACGAAGTTTGAGGATTGGCGGTAGCGTTGCTATAAGAGACTGTCACAAGGTCCGAGCTGCCGAAGCCACGAGCTGCGCAAGGAGGGCCTGCGCAGAGCGAAGATACCGAAGTACTTCCCCGGGGTCACCGTGGACTACAAACAGCAGGTCGACATTCCGACGGTTGGTTGGCAACATTCGTGTCGGACGACCGTTCGTGGCCTGGCTGCCCTCTTCTACCTGGCTTTCATCGGCACCACTCCGTAACCGCTACGACCGCACAGTGGATCCATGGAACTGCTTGCCGATAAAGGGGAGTAACATCCTGTAACCCTCGTGGTGATTTGTTTCTTTGTCTACCTGCCCTCCTTATTATTTTCTGGTTTGTATCCGACCCTCAGAGTTTTACTCGGTCGGCTATTTGGTCGTATAGGCAGTAGTGTTGTACTAAGACACTAGTTGTAGTTTGAAAAATTGTCCCGCTATTATATTGCCTTTCCTTTGTGGTTTGTACCCGATCATTAATGTTGTAATTAATCAGCTCTTGGTCGTAGATACAGCCGGGACAACTGTACTAAGGCACAGGCTGCCGTTGAACAAAACAGGGACCTTACGGATGGGGTTAGCTGTTAACCAGTTCAGTTCTTTGCTTGTAATTGAATTTCTCAGTCATTAGCTATAGTCTGAACAACCTGTTGTACTAAGCTGTTCGTTTCTGTGTTTGAAAGAGCGGGTCATTATTGGTTTATTTTAGCTGGATCTTGTGGTTCCGTCGAGTGAGTTCTCTTGTAATAAGTGTTCACAAGTGATGTTTTAAGACGTTCCTTCAGAGCGGTCTGAATAATTGACAATCAGTTTTTCTAGGCGCTCAGTCCGGAACCGCGCGACTGCTACGGTCGCAGGTTCGAATCCTGCCTCGGGCATGGATGTGTGTGATGTCCTTAGGTTAGTTAGGTTTAATTAGTTCTAAGTTCTAGGGGACTGATGATCACAGCAGTTAAGTCCCATAGTGCTCAGAGCCATTTGACAATCAGTTTAACTTTCAAAATATTAACAGCCAGCTGTCACCCGGGCTTTAGTCAAAATAAAATTGTCAGAAGGGACTGGTTGGGATCCAGACGCACCTTGGTTGCCCATTGAAATTAAGAGGTTGGTTGCTTTGAAGGAAGTCTTATCATTGTCATAGTTTTTTGCTAATATGTTTAACCTTTAAGCACAGGTGCGCATCTTAACCCCGAACCTTTCGACATACAGCTTTCAAATTAAAAGTTAAGTCATTTGTTTTGAGTAACTGAATCACTCTTGTCATCAACGGTGTTTTCATGTGTTGCGGATGTGCAGTTAGTAAGACAGACTGTGTCCAGCGCGGTAGTAAACACCGCTGTTTCACCCGATAACGGGCAGGCTGCAAGTCCGGCCGTCTTGTAATCATTATCATATTGTTGACTGTTTTGCAATACAACACTTCGGATTTGTTTTGCAAAGATTAAAAGCTTATTCAACTTAAGGTTTAAGGTCAAAAGAATTTTGCAAATTTGTTCATTTTGTTAAACAAAGCCGGCCGCGGTGGCCGCGCGGTTCTAGGCATGTCAGTCCGGAACCACGCGGCTGCTACGGTCGCAGGTTCGATTCCTGCCTCGGGGCATGGATGTGTGCGATGTCCTTAGGTTAGTTAGGTTTAAGTAGTTCTAAGTTTATGGGACTGATGACCTCAACTGTTAAGTCCCATAGTGCTTAGTGCCATTTAAACCATTTGTTAAAGAAAATGTTATGGTTAAATGCTTCGATTATCTGTAAAACACAGTTAATAATGGTTAAATGAACAGGTTGTGTGAAAAGAAAGTTATATTGGTGTGTCCTCCCTTCCACGTTTTTCTTAATTCCAGTAAGTACCACGTATCAGCGAGCAGTATGTATATGGACATAACCTGTTACATAAGGTGCTTAATGTTTTTAAATATTTTAGCGATGACAAAACTTTTATAATCTGCTATTTTTATCTATCTGACATCTTGTTAGTGGGGACAGTGTAAAATAAACATGTTTTACAACATGAGATTTTAAAACGTGAAAATGACAGTATAGTCTGTTGAAACCGGTTGTCTTAAAGAAATATTTTATGTCATATTGAATGGTTCTTAACAATACCAGAAAGGACTTGTGAACACTGTTCCTCTCGGGAATGAGGCCACTATCGATGCTAGATGTGATATTACACGGTATTAGTAGTAAGTCTCCTGGGTGTTCAGTATCCTTATATCATGGACCTCGTCACGCCTGCAGTCAAAAGTGTCGAGGGTGCACTACATTATTTTGTGTTTACCACTTTAGATGGTCCCACCAGCATCAAAGGAGGTGGCGCGTATTGTATTGTTAGCAGAGAAGCGGTAACGGTAGAAGAGATCATTCACTCCAAGCATAAAGTAGTCATTGGTGTAGTTGCTAGCATTCATAACTAGTAACCAAGGAGATCTGGGTTCAAGTCCTGCCCATGCCACAAATTTTAATTCATTTCTTCAGCTTCCATCATTATCATAGATAACGATGAGACTCAAATGTCTCGAGGAAGATTTAATTATATATGGTTTCAGTTCTTGACAAAGAATGGGCTACAATTCCTCCACAGAGATTCATACAGCTCATTGAAAATATCCCCACCAGAGTTCAAGCTGATATAAAGGCAAATAGTGGATACACCTCACATTAATATCCACTAATAAGTGTCCAGACACTTCTGATGAGATAGTCTACTTCCCTGTACAGCGTCTGCATGTTGTCGGCACTGACAATGCTGATTGCCTTTGAGAGACTCTCTGTCAATTAAGTCAGAAATCAACGGAGGACAACAAGGGCAGGTCAAGAGTGGTGCTCGTGATGATGTGGGGTAGGGGGGAGCACCGGTTGCTACGGCAGTCCTTTGTTCGGCGGGCGGCGACAGCCTTCCGCCATTGTGTGCTCTGCGGTTCCT
Organism: Schistocerca piceifrons; assembly: GCF_021461385.2. Lineage (NCBI taxonomy): Eukaryota > Metazoa > Arthropoda > Insecta > Orthoptera > Acrididae > Schistocerca > Schistocerca piceifrons. The sequence continues at coordinate 104,335,719 of NC_060146.1, forward strand.
TCTAATTCCTTCCCTGGAGGGCTCTCGTCCCGCCTCCAGCGACTTCCAGTCCCTCCACTCCAAACCTACAACCGATTCGCGAAACAAATTAGACAGTCCCCTCCAATATGAACCTTTCACAGTGCCATGAATTTGTGTCACACCCACACAATATCTGCGAGGGTCGTTCAATAAGTAATGCCCATTTTTTTCTTCTCAGAACATATTTATTGTTAGGAGTCAGAATTTGCTGACAATATACATCAACATGTCTTGTCCATGTCCTATTTTTCTACGAAGTCTCCGTCACGTTCTGTGGCCGTATGCCAATGTTGTGGAAGAGCATGTATTCCCTGCTAGTAGACGTACTTGTTCTGTAGCCATGTTTCCACTCTCGCCATCTTCAAAGTGTGTTCCCTGTAGAGAATCTTTAAGTGGCCCAAAGAGATGTAAGTCCGAGGGTGCTAGGTCTGCACTGTAGGGTGGATGAGCCAGTGATGTCCAACACAATTTGGCGATGTGTTCCCACGTTCACAGACTTGCTGGAGCGAGATTTCTGCTGGATTCTTGTCGGATCTAACACGTCGAAAACGGTTCTTCAGTTTATTCGGAGTCTTCACGTATGCCTATGAACTGGCATCACATACACGAGAATGGCGCCATCTCGGTCCCTGAAGACTGCCATCATGACTTTTCCTCCAGAGAAGGTTGTCTTGAATGTCTTCTTTTGTGGTGAATGAGGATGATGCCACTCCATGGACTGCCTTTTTGTTTCCGGCGCAAACTGGTGCACCCAGCTTTTGTCGCCTGGAACGATCCGTGACAGAAAAGTCACTCCATCCGTCTCAAAACGCTCCAACGATTCAGATGAAATGACCTTTCTTTGAATCTTGTGATCCACGGTGAGTATTCGTAGAACCCATCGTGAGCACGTCTTTGAATATTCGAGAGTCTCGATCATTACAGATACACTTACAACACTGACCGACAACTGTAGAGCCAATTGTCGAGTTGTGATGCGCCAGTCGGCACGAATAATGGAATCCGCACGATTCGGCATGTCTGAAGCAGTGGCTGTAACAGGACGTTCCGAGTGTGGCTGATCATCGAGCTCTGTTTCTGCAGTTCCTGAGGCTAGAACTTTCTTTACCCATGCCTTACTGCACTCCTATCAACTGCAGCATTGCCATACACTACACACAAACGTTTATAGATGTGCACCACGGTTTCTTTTTCTGCATATAAGAATTCAATAACAGCACGATGCTTGTAACGTGGTTCCTATGTAGTCACCATTTTGACTCTGTACTACGGCTCTGCCATCTGCCAGAACGGTTCGAAACTTCACTGTCGCAGAGAAATAACATCAAATGTGAAACACTAACAAGGACGTTTGTCTATGTATATCAATGGCTTTTGAAAAAAATGTGGCGCATATTGAACTACCCTCGTACATACATATTATGCGAGCCAATGTGATGTGCGTGTCAGAGGTACTTGGAAAGACTTTCTTCACGTTCCAGTCACGTTAGATTAAAGAACAACTAATTAAATACCTCTGTGTTTACTGCAATTCATGTAACATTGTCTTCAAGATCCTTACGCGAGCGATACGAAGGAAGCTGGAGAATATCTCTGGCGTCCACGCTCAATATTGGTTCTTGAAATTTTAAACAGGTTTCCACAGATTAATTGGCGTCTATATTCAAGCGCCTGCCAGTTTAGATTTTTCAAAATTTCCTTTACGCTTTTCCACCTTTCGTGATCCAAACGAAGTTGTGATCATCCGTGCTACCCTCCTTTGTATGCGTTAATATCCTGTATTAGTTCTGGGTCCCAGACATTTGAGCAACATTCTACGATAAGACGCAAGACTTATTTGTGGCCTCATTGCGTTTTCGCAGTATCCTGCCAACAAACCGAAGTCAGCAACCTGCTTTGTCTGCGACAGAGCCTATGTTATTATTCCAATTCTTATCCATACAAGTAGTTACGCCTAGGTTCAAAAACGGTTCAAACGGCTCTGAGCACTATGGGACTCAACTTCTGAGGTCATCAGTCCCCTAGAACTTACAACTACTTAAACCTAACTAACCTAAGGACATCACACACATCCATGCCCGAGGCAGGAAGATATGGGCTGGGACTTCTGGAACCACGGTATTGGGCGACACATCTTACTATATAGATCGAACGGTGCATAGTGCAAAGGGCGTTCAGGAATGCAACACATTTCTTCTTGGCCTATTTCGATCGGAAAAATGCGGAATCTGTTGTGGGATATAGTGGAATATTCCCGCTTCAAGGTGTATAGCTTCACGAATTTCCGATAGGCGGTGGTACTATACATGGCCTACAGAATGGCTCATATAACGAAGGTGCTTTCTAAGCAGAGGGCTATCAGTGAGTTTTTTTGGTGGAAGATATTCGTAGGCGTTTGAAAAATGTCTACGGAGATCTGGCAGTGAATAAAAGCACGGAGAGTCGTTGGGCTAGGCGTCTGTCATGATCGCAACAAGATAGCGCATGTCTCAGGCCTGTCTGCCGGCCGTACACAGTTGTGACTCCTGCTATGTAGGAACGTGCGGACACTCTCATTCGAGGTGACCGACGGGTCAAATCCAACACCTCGCTCCTCAACTGAACGTCTCTGTTGATAATTCCGGCACACTCATCCACCATTTGTGGTACTACAAGGAGTGTGTCCGCTAGGTTCCTCACCGCCTGACCGAAGACCATCACAGACGATGAAACATGGGTTCATTACTTCGAACCGGAAACAAAACAGCGATCCATGGAGAGGCGCCACACCACCTCTCCTCCGAAGAAACAGTTCAGAACTGCAACTTTAGCAGGTAGAGCCATAGTGGAGGGCTTCTGGGACTCTTAAAGGGTTGTTCAGTTTGATGTCCTCCCCAAGATGAAACGATCAACTTTGAAATACGGTACTGGCCATTAAAATTGCTACACCACGAAGATGACGTGCTACAGATGCGAAATTTAACCGATAGGAACAAGTGCTGTGATATGCAAATGATTAGCTTTTCAGAGCATTCACACAAGATTGGCGCCGGCGGCGAGACCTACTGACATGAGGAAAGGTTCCATCCGATTTCTCATACACAAACAGCAGTTGACCGGCGTTGCCCGGTGAAACGTTGTTGTGATGCCTCGTGTAAGGAGGAGAAATGCGAACCATCACGTTTCCGACTTTGATAAAGGTCGCATTGTAGCCTATCGCGATTGCGATTTATCATATCGCGACATTGCTGCTCGCATTGGTCGAGATCACACGACTGTTAGCAGAATATGGAATCGGTGGGTTCAGGAGGGTAATACGGAACGCCGTGCTGGATCCCAACGGCCTCGTATCACTAGCAGTTGAGATGACAGGCATCTTATCCGCATGGCTATAACGGATCGTGCAGCCACGTCTCGATCCCTGAGTCAACAGATGGGGACGTTTGCAAGACTACAACCATCTGCACGAACAGTTCGACGTTTGCAGCAGCATGGACTATCAGCTCGGGGACCATGGCTGCGGTTATCCTTGACGCTGCATCACAGACAGGAGCGCCTGCGATGGTGTACTCAACGACGAACCTGGGTGCACGAATGGCAAAACGTCATGTTTTCGGATGCATACAGATTCTGTTTACAGCATCATGATGGTCGCATCCGTGTTTGGCGACATCGCGGTGAACGCACATTGGAAGCGTGTATTTGTCATCGCCATACTGACATATCACCTAGCTTGATGGTATGGGGTGTCATTGGTTACACGTCTCGCTCACCTCCTGTTCGCAATGACGACACTTTGAACAGTGGACTTTACATTTAAGATGTGTTACAATCCGTGGCTCTACCCTTCATTCGATCCCTGCGAGACCCTACATTTCAGCAGGATAATGCACGACCGCATGTTGCAGGTCCTGTACGGGACTCTCTGGATACAGAAAAATGTTCGACTGCTGCCCTGGCCAGCACATTCTCCAGATCTCTCACCAATTGAAAACGTCTGGTCAATGGTGGGCGAGCAACTGGCTCGTCGCAATACCCCAGTCACTACTCTTGATGAATTGTGGTATCGTGTTGAAGCTGCATGGGCAGCTGTACCTGTACACGCCATCCAAGCTTTGTTTGACTCAATGCCCTGGCGTATCAAGTCAGTTATTACGGCCAGAGATGGTTGTTCAGGGTGCTGATTTCTCAGGATGTATGGACCCAAATTTCGTGAAAATGTAATTACATGTCAGTTCTAGTATTGTATATTTGTCCAATGAATACTCGTTTATCATCCGCATTTCTTCTTGGTGTAGCAATTTTAATGGCCAGTTGTGTATATTGTGCTACCCTTAGAAAATTGAAGAAACGATTTCGACGAGTTCGGCGCCACAAGAATACAAACGAATTTCTCTTTCTCCATGACAGCGCAAGGCCTCATACGAGTCCTCGCACCCGAGAGGAGCTCTCAAAACTTCATTGGTCTGTTTTTCCTCATCCACCCAATAGTCCACATCTCGCACCTTCCCACTTCCACCTGTTTGACCCAGTGAATGAATGATGATGGGGAGACGTTGTCTCTGACGTCGACCAGTAGAGTGGTAACAAGTGGGCCCTCGCACAGAACGGAAATTTTGTTCAAATAAAGTGTTTTGTAGGTGTGATGTGCGTACTGTAAGATCAGGGACCGATGACCGTCGCAGTCTGGTCCCTTGAATCCCCCCAACCAACCAACCAATCTACTGTAAGACCTTCAGTACACTCACCATCAAATTATTTGACTTGTCGCTCTAGAGACCTAGGCAAGTGTCAGCAATATGTCTCGTGCTCCTATCGTGGTTTGTTTATCTTCTGCCGTTAGGTCAGATGATAGAAATGCCACTTGCACGCTTAGAGTAGCAGACTGACGGTGACCAACTTTAAACAGAACTTGACTAATTTTCTCACACATTTATTAAAATAATAACAAGCATAGACATTATGTAACTTGATTGTGGATGCTGTTTACAATTGACAATCTGAAGTTCCTTTGGTCTTGGTACGTTAATCTTATTCTCACATATCGCTGATACTTGACAAAGTGTCTATACATTTATCTTCATGGCTATGTACAGGAATATGGTAACCTTATTAGGCGCAGACTGAAACTTGACTATAGACTGGTACAGACTAACGCAGACTGGTACAGACAGGTGCAGATAAATGCAGACTGACTAATCGGAGGTCCGTACACTCGTTATAATACCTCACGCATTCAGGTATCACTGCGCGAGTGTCATCCGCAAGGAGAAAAGGTTCTACGTTAGCAGCAATCTCATTGGTTGTGTTACATATTAATACGCCGATCGATGGAAGCAGAATTTGGTCCTTCTCTAAGGCAGCGCCATCTCACAGTGCAGAGACAGACGAGCGCTGCGCCTGCTGTGTTGTGCTTAGCGGGGCGCGCTCTAGTGGGAAAGTTGTGTACGCGCTGACTACGCAGAACTATGTACACAACAGTAGCCAAAAGAGTGGAGAATAATATGCTGTAAACCTGAGTAAAATCATCCTGTTTTATGAAAAAAATGTTGTGTTACTTATTGAAAGCCCCTCGTATTTAAACTTTCAGGACATGCCTTGCCAGAACTTTTGGAAGGCGTTCCCTTCCAACAGCATTCTAGTTTGTGGTTTCAGAACGATGGCGCTGCAGCGCACTTTGACCCTCAGGCCAGAGCATACCTCACAGACAACTTCAGGCTGAGAGGAACTGGAGGGAGATGTCCTGACCCTTGGCCTTCGCGCTCCTCTAACCTCAACCCTCTTAACTTTTTCCTCTGGGGTTACGTAAAGTCTCTTGTGTCTCAAAACCAGTGGGTACAACATCTGAGCTTATTTAAAATGCTTAATATTATCAGAGGGGAGAGCGAAATCCTACAGAGAAAGAGACAAACCATAGTTCGTCGTGGTACATTATGTAACGAAGTTGATGGTGAGCAATAACATTACAGTAATGAAACCACAGGTACAGTGTTATGTATTTGATTGTACTATACTCTCAATAAACATTTTCCAAACTACGGTATTCTGATACTTCATTCAGCCTACCGAATGCGTAGAATGTGTATAGTGTTGTAAAAATTTTATTTCACACTCCCGGCTATAAGTTCCTTATATAATAAAAAATTGGTTAGGTTCGACTACAACTTGCGCCCTGATTGTTCCGTACAAACTTAATTATGTATGGAGACAATTAATCCATCATGGAAATCAAAAATCACGGCGATTCTTGCCTCTCATCGATACAGAGACTGGCAAGATAACAGTCCTGGGAAATCCAAGACTTTCGAGATTGTTCTAAGTTTATGTCGGATAACAAGTGACAAAATAAATGTTTTTTTTCGTGTGATATAATTACAAATAAACAGTTTGCTGATTTTTTCCCTTTACTTGAACTATGAACCTTCGCTTTTTGCCAAAATTCGCGATTGTAGACTAACGGAAAGTACCCTATAGGTTTTTATGAATGAATTTGCGAGTATTAAAATACGTCACATAAATAGTCGTATCTTTTGATTGCATTGACTTAGAAGCTCAACAGTTTCTCAGCACCAACAGACCATATTCGTTAGTACGTGACATAGGTTTCAACTTGATATGTCTATTGGTCCCCGAGGCAAAGGCGTCTAACAGACGGACGGGCAAACAGTCGGACAAAAAATTTTTTCGTGTGATGTAATTATACATTTACACTTTTTGGATTTCTTACGTTATTACTACTTTTAAGGAGGGTAGGACGTCAAACAGGCCGACTTAGAGCAGGATAGGCACAACAGGACATTTTAATTTGCACTGTCTATACTTTTACAAATAAATTCATAAAACTTTGTTAGCACGACCAGGAAGGATTCAGGATTCACACACATAGCAGTGGAAAAACATAACAAAATAATTTTTTGCATATGATACTTCAACATTTTTTCACTTACTATTGGCTGCATTTGCTATCATAGGTGCACTTTTTTTCATAAGTAAGAGAGCTTCTTCAATGAATTTTGCAGCAACAAACTCTACATTGCGGTTCATTGGTAGAATCCTGAAGCGATGCAGTTCTTCAGCAAAGGAAATTGCTTACAATACGTTAGTTCGACCTGTCTTGGAGTAATGTTCGTCTGTATGGAACCCTTACCATTTGTGCCTGAGTCAAGAGAATGAGGTGGTCCAAACAAGAGCGGCAAGATTCGTGACTGGTACATTTAGCCATCGCGAGAGCGTTTCAAATCTCATAGAAAATTTGAAGTGTGACACACTTACAGATAGCCGGCGAGCGAAACGGAAGGGGCTGCTCACTAAATTCCGAAATCCGGTCTTCACCGAGAATGCAGAGCATATATTATTACCACCAACTTTCAAATCGCGCAGTGATCACCATTCAAAGATAAGGGAAATTATGGCTCGTAGTGGGGCGTTTTTCCCTCGCGCGATCCGCGAGTGGAACAGAGGGGGGGGGGGGGGGGGAGAGAGGGGGTTTGGAACATGACTTTGTAGTGAACTGTGCCCTTCGCCACACACCGCTTGGTGGCTAGCGGAGTATATATGTAGATGTAGATGTAGAAATGCAGCCAATAGGAAGGGAGAAAAGATGAAATTTCACATGTAAAAAAATTATTTTGTTATGTTTTCGAACTTCCACTGCTATGAATGTGAATCCTGAATCCTTCCTGGTCGTGCTGAGAAAGTTTTATGAATTTATTTGGAAAAGTGTAGACAGGAGAAATTAAAACGTCCAGTGGTGCCTCTTCTGCTCCAACTCGGCCCGTTTGACGTCCTATCCCCCTTAAAACTTGCTTCTTGGCAAATTTCGTGATTCTAGCTCAACGGGAAATACGCTATAGGTTTTAATAAGTCGTTTGTGAGTGTCAAATAGGTGACATAACTGGGCGATCTGTTGGCTGCGTAGAATTAGAAGTTTTCATTTATTACACCGCCATTGTACTATAGTTCTTGATATGCGACGTTCATTGCAACTTCATTCGTCTAGCCGTTCCTGAGGAAAAGGGGCCTCAAGAGGCGACCCAGCAGTAAGACAGTCTGATAAGAAATGATAAAAAATTTCTTTTCGTGTGATATAATTACAAATTAACACTTCACGGGGTTTTCTTTAGTTGTACTGTGAAACCTTGCGTCTTCCCAAATTTCAAGAATGTAGGTCAACGGGAAATGCGCTGTAGTAAGAAAATGTGTGACATAAATGGACGTTTCTTTTGATTGCATTGACTTAGAAACAGCAGACATTGAGATATGACATATATTGAAACTTGATGCGACCACCCGTTACTGAGCAAAGGGGTTTTTTAACACACTGCCAGACAGACACACGAACAACAAAATGATCCTGTAAGGATGACGTCTTTACCGGTTGAGTTATGGAACCAGGAAAAGGTTCAAAATTTCGTCCTCCACAATCTTCCAAACTTCTAAAACGTCATTCTGTAGCCCCCTCTATACTTTATCTCTCACTCAACCTTGCATGGTAACAGAAAGTGTAACAGTTCTTACAACTTTGTTTCCCTATTCAAGATATACAGAGTGCATATTGTACCATCTTCGCAGGAGAGACACAGGACTGGTAATAGTTGCACTGGATAATAGTGGAGGGTAGGTGTGTACTCTAGTGCGGCGAGTCGCGATTTCGCCTCTGATCAGATGGTGTGAGGCGTTGAGCTCACTGGCCGATCAATGAGGCGTTTAGCATGCAGTGTGTGAAGAATGTAATTCAGCCTAAGAGGTGGCTCTGTGATGTTGTGGCGACACTTTTCGTACCATGACGTGGATCCTCTCATTCAGATTTCTATGAACCGCAACCAGGTTGTTTAACATCTCAGTGACCAAATGTTATCCTTTTCTTCATAATGAGATAACTGTGTACACCCTACCTGGATGATAACAATCATCTTCACAGGGATCGACTTATCCTGAAACTGTTGGAAGATTAAAACTGTGTACCAGAACGGAATTCGAACCTGGGACGTTTGCGTTTCGCGGGTAAGTGCTTTGATGACTGATCTATCCTAAAAAGACTCACGACCCACGGTTGACAGCTCTACTTCCCCCAGAGCATGTGCTCCTACCTTCTCTTCTGTGAAGGAGCCTTACGCCTGTTCAGCCAGCAACCTGCAACACACACATGCTGTGCGGGCAACGGACACCTCTGAGGATGAAAGACGAGAGGTCTACTGTCCGCCCTGCCAACAGGTACCCACTCGAGCGCCACCAGGGATCAATGGTCCCGGGGACTTTTCCGCGGGCCGCATTGAAAATAGTACCAGCAGTATCCTGGAGCACGGGCAGTGTTTAGGCTGGCAGTCGGACCACGACGGGCCGATTCACGCCGAGTGATGTTCCTGAGCCAGGCGCCGATTGCGAAAGCAAAAGGGATTTCAGATCAATTCCGTATTTCTGGATTTCCGGAAGGCTTTTGACACTGTATCACACAGGCGGCTTGTAGTGAAATTGCGTGCTTATGGAATATCGTCTCAGTTATGCGACTGGATTTGTGATTTCCTGTCAGAGAGGTCACAGTTCGTAGTAATTGACAGAAAGTCATCGAGTAAAACAGAAGTGATTTCTGGCGTTCCCCAAGGTAGTGTTATAGGCCCTTTGCTGTTCCTTGCCCATATAAACGATTTGGGGGACAATCTGTGCAGCCGTCCTAGGTTGTTTGCAGATGACGCTGTCGTTTATAGTCTAATAAAGTCATCACAAGATCTAAACAAATTCCAAAACGATTTAGAAAACATACCTGAATGGTGCAAAAAGTGGCAGTTGACCCTAAATAACGAAAAGTGTGAGGTCATCCACATGAGTGCTAAAACTTCGGTTACAGGATAAATCAGTCTAATCTAAAAGGCGTAAATTCAACTAAACACCAAGGTATTACAATTACGAAAAACTTAAATTGGAAGGAACACGCGGAAAATGTTGTGGGGAAGGCTAACCAAAGTCTGCGTTTTATTGGCAGGACACTTAGAAAATGTAACAGATCTACTAAGGAGACTGCCTACACTACGCTTGTCCGTCCTCTTTTAGAATACTGCTGCGCGGTCTGGGATCCTTACCAGATAGAACTGACAGAGAACATCGAAAAAGTTCAAAGAAGGGCAGCACGTTTTGTATTATCGCGAAGTATGGGAGAGAGTCACAAAAATGATAGAGGATTTGGGCTGGACATCATTAAAAGAAAGGCGTTTTTCGTTGCGATGGAATCTTCTCACGAAATTCCAATCACCAGCTTTCTCCTGCGAATGCGAAAACATTTTGTTGACACCGACCTACGTAGGGAGAAACGATCACCACGATAAAATAAGGGAAATCAGAGCTCGTACGGAAAGATATAAGTGTTCGTTCTTTCGCGCGCTATACGAGATTGGAATAATAGAGAATTGTGAAGGTGGTTCGATGAACCCTCCACCAAGCACTTAAATGTGATTCGCAGAGTATCCATTTAGACGTAGATGTAGACATTCCATCAGTTAGGAACTCACTCTGGAGTCACTGCTGAGACGACGTCACTGTCCGTGTCAAGATTTCCGTCCAGCAGCCTCTACACGAAAGATGCATGGACTCTGTGATTAGCTATCGTACTTTGTAATATTTGTATCGTTCTAGCCATCAGCTACACCGAACTTCAGCTTTTCCACGTCCTTTCGGAACTTTAAGTTCGAAGCGTCTATTCTGGCCTTTGCTTGTGGCAGGCTTAGTACAGAACCATTGGCTTGTGGAACTTTAAATATATTGTGACATTAACAGGTCCCCTGCCGCAGATATCCGTTGTACATTAACCAAGTGCTTTGTGCATTTTTCTGCTTGTATTTAAACTAACTCCCGTTGTATAAGACTGCTTTCTTTTGTTGATTGTCATTGTATACCTGCGTATCTTTCCTGTGCCGTCTATGGCAGATACATTATGCCCGACCGGTACTTGAAAATGGAACTTCTGCGTGTAACATTTCATCTTTTTTCACTTACTATTGGCTGCATTTGTTGCTATAGGTACACTTTTCTTCACAAGTAAGAGAGCTTCTTCGATGAATTTTATACAGCATACAAACCATGAAACTCTAGAATCTATTTAACCTAAAAAAATGAATGAGCTGTTACATTTTAAACTTATGTTTAAAAAAACTCAAATTTTATAGTTAACTGTCTCAATTTTTACCACAGTTTTTAACAGATTTGGAAAATTTCTAGAATTTCATACACCTGTAAGTATGGTTTCTGTGCTGAGCAAAATTCATCGAAGAAACTCTCTTACTTAAGAAAAAAGTGTACCTACAGCAGCAAATGCAGCCAAGTGAAAAAATGGTGAAATATCACGTGTAAAAAAATTATTTTGTTATGTTTTTGAACTTTCACTGCTATGAATGTGAATCCTGAATCCATCCTGGTCGTGGTGACAAACTTATATGAATTTATTTGGAAAAGTATAGACAGTGGAAATTAAAACGTCCAGTGGTGCCTCTCCAGCTCCAAGTGGGCCTGTTTGACGTCATACCCTCCTTAAAAGTAATAATAACGTAAGAAATCCAAAAAGTGTTAATTTATAACCAAAGAAGGTGTCATGCATACCTTGTGGACCGAACAATCCCAGAGAAGATATTGCGGCGTCATGGCTTAGCTACAGCCTAGAGGATTCTTTCCAGAATGAATTTTTACCCTGTAGCGGACAAGTGCTCAACTGACTGAGCTACCCAAACATGGCTCACGACCAGCCCTCACGTCTTTACTTCCACCAACACCTAATCTCCTACCTTCCAGACTTCACCCAGCTTTCTGACACAGTTTTAATCTGTCAGGAGATTTCCAGTCAGCACTCGTTAACGTATACTTATATGGGCGTGGTGTCTGTTCTTTCGGACATGTCCGAAAGAACAGACACCATTGATGACCTACAGCCGTCTAGAACGAAATTAGAACTATATATTAATATCCTCAGCTGCTCACAGGTGATAATGTCTGCCCCGACCGGGACTAGAACCCGGGATCTCCTGCTTACATGGCAGACGCTCTATCCATGTGAGCCACCGAGGGCACAGAGGATAGTGCGACTGCAGGGACTATCTCGCGCACGCGCCCGCGTTCTAGACGCATGCAGGTCATCAATGGTGTTTATTCTTTCGGACACGTCCGAAAGAACAGACACCATATCCATGTAAGAATGTAGTTCTGGCAATACCGTCCATGACCTTCCTCTTCTATACGGATCGGATGCACACATATTACCCGATCTCTTACAGTACTTGGTAAAACACTACGACACTACGAATGTAGTGTGTGGACATATAAGGTGAGAATGTGGGTCCCGTGGGGAGGGGGGGGGCGTGTCGAGATAGTCCTTGCAGTCCGCACTATCCTCTGTGCCCTCGGTGCCCTCGGTGGCTCAGATGGATAGAGCGTCTGCCTTGCAAGCAGGAGATCCTGGGTTCGAGTCCCTGTCGGGACACACATTTTCACCTGTCGCCGTTGATATATATCAACGCCCGTCAGCAGCTAGGTATTAATATATAATTCTAATTTCTTTCCTGTAAATGCGTGTGATCTTTTTTCAATAACTGGGCACCGTTTTTTTGTTCGAGGGATCTACGATAGATTATAGTTAAAAGAGGAGTTAACTTGCAGCAAATTCCGTATTGAATCTGACAGGGATTCCATTGGGCCCTGGAGCTCTGCTCAATTTTAACAATTTCAGCTGTTTATCAACACCACTGACACTAATACCGGGTTGTTATAATCAAACTGTCCTATTTAACACGTTATAACACATTACTGTACGAGTACCTAACTTGGTAGCATTAATGCCCAGATTATGCCACCGTCCAGTTCCACCGTCTCAGTGTCGTGATCAGTCATCATGATTCGTAGTCTCACAGACCTGTCGCGTAGCAGTGCACTTGTGGATGTGTCAACATGAGCTTGGACAAAAGGCGCAGGGCATTACTGGTGAAGCTCTGTTATCAAAACAACAGTAATGCTGCATCTGCACTTCGAGAATATGGCCAGCTGAAAGGATTACGGAAGGCTCTTCCTTCTCCACCTGCTGAGGGGAGCATGATGAAGGAGTTCGAATCAACTGGAGAATGGGTGTCGCTCTGGGAAGAGCCCGACGACCATTGGACCACAGCTGGTTGATGATATCGCTGTTACTATGGCACACAATGCTCCGCGCAGTTCTCGATCATCAGGCAGTGCGCATGCTGTGTCACGATAGCTGTACATCCTTTAGTCCACTCTACGGAAGGTGCTTCCAACCATTTTCAAATGGTATCGGTATAAGATCCATATCATACAACAGCTGGCACCACTGGACGCACAACGACGTGTTGACTTCGCTCTCCACTTTTTCACAAGGATTGAAGTCGATGAGGGTTGGCCTTGGACCATCATATGGGCAGACGAAGCTCATTTTTCTCTGACGGTGAAACAGAATTCCTGAGTGTGGGGATCTTCATCTCCAGTCACTGTGTATGAAGTTCCTCTGTATGGTCTGGTTTCACGGCTACGTTCATCATTGACCCATTCTTTTTTGAACAGGCTGGAGCTCAAGGACCAGAGACGCGAAGTGTGACTGGCCAGCGTTACTGCGATATGCTTCACCAGCGTGTCATAACCGCCCTACAGGAGAGAGGCGCATTGAACTCAACAGTTTTCATGCAAGATGGGGCCCCACCGCACATCGCTAGTGAAGTTCATCTGCTTTTCCGAAAGACGTTTGAAAACGATCCAATTATCTGCCGACCGTTTCCAAATGCTTGGCCGGTACGACCACCTGATGTCACTCCCTGTAGTTTCTGGTTGAGGGGCTACCTGAAGGTCAGAGTTTGCCAGGGGAACATTCACGCATGTGCTGATCTGAAGCGCAGCATATACAGAGAGGTAGCCAGCATACCTACAGACACGCTTCGTTCGGCTATGCAAAATGCAAGCATGCGCTTTCAGACTCTTCTGGACACTGATGGGCGCCATACTCAGCCAATTTTGTAGCAGTAATGGCACCGGTATGTAATGGTAGGATATACCGTAGTTGTACGTTAGAAGTGTTTCAGTTGAACTGATTCTGCACTATTTTTCTTCCCCATATCCTTGACATTGATGCTACCAAGTATGGTACTCATGCGGTAATTAGTTTACGTGTTTAACGTGTTAAATAGGGAAAGTTTAATTATAACCACCAGGTACTTATTTAATTCGTTATTTCAGTGGTACGAGGATTAAATTGTGGTAGTTCTCCTGGGTTTTCCTTTTTAAAGGAACATTTGACAAGCGTTAAGCATTTTAAATTTTGCTTTGAAAGTTACCGTCAATTTAAATTCCTGTATCATTCGCTAGGGACTGAAGACTAACTCTGGTGCCACTAACAGCCTTTACATACGACTAGAATATCTTTGGGTTCTATGAAAGATCACTTGACAATATTCTGCCCCGATAGTCATTGAAGCCCTCATGCATTTCTCTCTTGACAGCCAAATGCGTTTCACTCAGTATCTCTCTATCTACAGCTCTACGCTTTGTTTCACACGTACTATGCAGTAATCCCTGTTTCTTTAGAAGTTTCTTTACAGCGACTGTATTTTATAGGCATTTCCTCCCATAATGAACTGTTCTACAGGGTACATACCTATCCAGTGCATGATCAACTATTTTTTTAAGCTTGAACCACAGTTCCTCTACAGTCTCCTGCACTGTGCTGAAAGCTTCAATTTTCTCATTGAGATATGAAACTACCGATTTTGTATCTAGTTTACTGAAGATATATATCTTTCTGATTGTTTTAGTTGTCCTTTATACTTTGCTAATCATTGCTGCCACAACCGCGTCATGGTCACTAATAGCAGTTTCGATGTGGACATATTCAAAGAGGTTAGGTCTATTTGTTGCCATTAGATCCAATATACACTCATGCTCATAAATTAAGGATAATTGCAGAATGTGGTGCCACACAACGTGGCACTACACAAAACTGGCGCTAATAGCATAGGCACATAGGGAACACACAGAACACAGATCTGTAAGTCCACGGTATTGGTGATAAGTTGAGAAAACCGTCCCGAAACACATGTGCTACAAAACGCCACTGTGTCCTGCGCATGTACCACGACATCAATATGTGTATGATCACCATCCACCCGTACACAGGCTGCACATCGGGTTGGCATACTCTGGATCAGGTGGTCGAGCAGCTGCTGGGCTATAGCCTCCCATTCTTGCACCAGTGCCTGTCGGGGCTCCTGAAGTGTCCTAGGGGTTTGCAGACGTGCAGCGATACGTCGACCGAGAACATCCCAGACCTGATCGTTGGGGTTTAGGTCTGGAGAACAGGCAGGCCACTCCATTCGCCTGACATCTTCTGTTTCAAGGTACTCCTCCACGATGGCAGCTCGGTGGTGCCGTGCGTTATTATTCATCAGGAGGAAGGGGGGACCCACTGCGCCCCTGAAAAGGCGGAAATACTGGTGCAAAATGACGTTCCGATACACCTGACCTGTTACAGTTCCTCTGTCATAGACATGCAGGGGTTTACGTGCACCAATCATAATCCCATCCCACACCATCACACCTGGTTCACGCCAGATGAAAACCCGGCGAGAATCACTGTTCAGACTACACGTGGACTCGTCCGTGAACATAACCTGGGACCACTGTTCCAATGATCATGTACTGTGTTCTTGACACCAGGCTTTACGTGCTCTACTGTGACCAGGGATCCGTGGAATGCACCTTACAGGTCTCCGGGCGAATAAACAATGTCTGTTCAGTCGTCTGTACATTGTGTGTCTGGAGACAACTGTTCCAGTGGCTGCGGTAAGGTCCCAGCAGTACTCCATGGCCGTCTGCGGGCTCTGATGGTGAGATATCGGTCTTCTTGTGGTGTTGTACACTGTGGACGTCCCGTAATGTAGCACCTGGACACGTTTCCTGTCTGCTGGAATCGTTGCCATAATCGTGAGATCACACTATGTGGCATACGGAGGGCCCGTGCTACGACCTGCTGTGTTTGACCAGCCTCCAGTCGCCGTAGTATTCTATCCCTCATAACGTCGTCAGTATGTGTTCTTTGAGCCATTTTCAACACACAGTCACCATTAGCACATCTGAAAACGTCTGCACACTTACTCGCTGCACCGTACTCTGACATGCACCAACACACCTCTGCGTATGTGGACTGCTGCCAGCGCCACCGTGCGACGACCGCGCGTCAAATGCGCCGCATGGTCGTATCCCGAGGTGATTGAAACCCGCAAACCACCCACCATTGCCTTGTTTCACCATGCATCAGCATTATCCTTAATTTATGAACATGAGTGTATATCCATCGAGTGCGGTTGCGAACTATCTGTTCTAAGTAGTTTCCAGAGAAGGCTGTCAGTAATGTGGCACCCATTATGTCTTATCGCGCCCATCACTAACAAAACTGTAATTTTGACAATTGATTGTTGGGTGATTAAAGTGCTCACTAATGATTATGGTATGATTAGGGAACTTAACGTACAAGTGAACTGAGGTTTTGAAAGATAGCGGTGCCTTCCAGGCAGGCCACTGCCGTGGTAACAGCCGTCAGGCACTTCCCCTTTGGTTTTGTTTCGGTGATTATCACAGAATTTCATTCGCCCTTGGTGTATCTAAATTGTCCCTGATTGATATTAATCTGATGGGCTATTAGGGTTATGCTAAACCACTGACCTCACAGTACTTGCATGACTTGAGTAGCAGTAGTAGAATTAAATTCGGCTATAGAGACAGATTTTTGGACACTGGAGGTGACCATTGCATTAGGAGCAGCTTAAGAACTTTCCCCGAGCAGCAGGAGAGTTCTAGGATTCCCTTGTAGTCGCCGAAACTGGCTGTGGACGCTGCAGGGCAGTGGTTTATGGGCCACCATTCTGACTCACAGCCTTCTTCCGCTAGTGGGAAAGCAAGAGGGTGGGAACGCCGTAGCTCAATGCGAAATGACACTTCTTTAGAAACTGGCGGCGCCAGACATGCTGGCGCCGGCCTAACTGCTTTATTAGCGAGTGGAAGTGGGAGGGGGGGGGGGAGTGGGTCTGGTCTCATTATTCCGTGTGCGGGTCCAGGTAAAGCGGCGTATGGCTGGCGCCCGGCTAACGTGTTTATTACAAGAACAGCGTACCTTGTGAGACGGGACGACGAATTTCTCCGGATGTCGCGTTTCGGCGCCCACTAAATCGTTTTATAGGCGAGACAGTGCGTGTTTTCACTAGGAAACTCCCCTAATCTTGTGAAATGTGCCGGGACCTGTCTGCAAGATCTCCAGGCATTGTGTGCTGTTTTTTCGGGGAACAGTATGTGTACTGCACTGCAGTGATTGGTTGAGGAAGATCGTGTTTCCTTACTAGAAAACATGATTGGCGCAGTAACCACATCGGGGGGATTGGGTGTTTTTCAGAAGGTTTTGAGCAACGGGAAAGGTGGAGACTTGCTTCTCGACCGTTGTGGAGTACAGTCGCTAGAGCTCTTCCGTTTCTACGAAGAGAGCAGTTAGTTGTAGGCACGTCTCGACACCTGGGGGAAACTTTATATTTTCTCGGACGTGAGACAATCACCGGCAGACGTGGCGACATCTCCCGCACTGCGACGCTTCGGCAGCAACTGCATGCAGACGACGGCATCAGCATCTCGTCTTTCACCGGCTATATCGGTAACGTTGCGCAACTTCGTTTTCACGACCACCTTTTTTTCGTAGGCGTGTTGTACTCGCAGTAGTCACTACCAGTGTCCATTGCATGCTTAATTATATTTCGACGCGAGAGACCAATCAGTGGAACGATACAGCAGAGTGAGTTTGCCTAGATTGGCATCCCTCCACCCACAGTAGCCGGTCTCAAAACGGTTCAAATGGCTCTGAGCACTATGGGACTTAACATCTGAGGTCATCAGTCCCCTGGACTTAGAACTACTTAAACCTAACTAACCTAAGGACATCACACACATCCATGTCCGAGGCAGGATTCGAACCTGCGACCATAGCAGCAGCTCGGTTCCGGACTGGAGAGCCTAGAACCACTCGGTCACAGCGGCCGGCAAGCCAATCTCATTTACGCGTAAATTCTAGTTAGGTTCTGACCTTGATATTAGTTAATAATTCTCTTTATGATACCGTAGGTCCTTGTTATTAATTTTTCAATGACACCCATTCTCATTCACTATTTTGTAGCCGGTTTGAAGGAATTACATTAATTTTATGTTAATCTGGTCCATTTAGTGTGAGATTTCCTTGCACTATTGATAAACGTGGCACCTCTTGGGTATGGTGGTTACTACTTTTTAGTCATTAGACGGAGAACTGAGGCCACCTTAGGCTATCTTGCAGTTTACGCTAAAAAATTCGGTTGCACCAGTAAATGAGTCTGATGGGTGGTAGGAGGATCCAGTTACCATTTTATGCCCACCCCTGATACTGAGTCCTGCCCAAACAGTCGCACATGTAGCGTCAGTTCTATCACAGTGGATTTGAGTTTCTTACCTACGGTGACAAATGCACCACCTCCATTTCCCATTAGCCTGTCCTTTTGATATACACATACAGTTTATCCAAAAGTCTCTCTGCTATCAATTTCTGGTTTCAAACAGCTTTCTGTACCTAGTATTATGTGAGTTTCACTGTTTTTCAGGGGCACTTCGAACTCTGGCACTTTGTTGCGAATGTTTCGGCAGTTTACCATTAGGATTTTAATACTCTCACCTCTGGGAGGCATTTAATTATACAATATGTTTGCGAGACCTGGGCTGTTCAATACCTGGGCTGTTCAATGTATATGTTAAATCAAAACACCTTCAGCTGTCTAAATTTCCACTTTTATTTTATTCGTGCAACCAGTTACAACGTTACATTACGTCATCTTGTCGGCAGTGATGAGCGAAGAGATCGCCGTGTTGAAGAAGAAATCCGTGGATACCAGTAACTGAATGGTTCCTGTTTCGACTGTTGGAGAGCTGGGATTCTTCCTACACGTCGGTCAAGGGCCTGAAGATGTAACATAACACTGAAACTGCTTGTACAAATAAAATAAAACTTGAAATTTAGACGGCTGAATGTGTTTTGATTTGACATTTAATCATCAATGAGTGGCTTCAGTTAGACATGATAGAACTGAGGTAACTCGCGGACAGTCGTTCTTTCCGCTCTAAGGCCATAAATCAAGGCTAGGGGTGGGGCTACACGGGATTAGAGTCACGTCTCGACTAACGTTTTGCCCGCTGTGCCTGGTTTATCGCCGTTTCATGTCCACAATATCACTGTCAAAGCTTAGCAAAAATAAATAAATAAATAAATAAATCGTCTCCCTCCGACAACTGAATAATAATTTCGCGTAATCACTTTTTTCAGCTCTCGCTGCTCATAACAAACGTTACAGGTTTTTTTACCTCTTTCGGCGGTTGTTGGCGTTAAAGGGAGACGAAGGCAGCTATTTACATACATTATTTTGATGCCGAATTTGAGCAGTTTCTTTATTTAAAGCGGCAAGCTCTCGTTGCTATTTGGAAATGTGATTTGTGAGGGCGACGACTGGGGCGAATGAGGGGAGAGAGCAAGCTGGTACACCCTTCAGTATAGCTGATAACTGCGGATGCATTTTATTTTTAGTATCAAACACTTCGGAAACAATCGAAACTGACAGGAGAAACGTAACAGAGTAGCTACCCTCAGAACGTTTTAACAGGTACGAAGGCCAAGTGCTTGATAGATAGCGCTGATACCAGTAAAATTATTGAGCAATGTCATATCTTAATAGTACCATCTGATAGTCATTACAAAAACTTAAAGACGACCATCGCAAGCCGCATGTAGTTCGGACAAAAATCTCTACCCAGTAATTGGAACAAATCGGAGCCATTTAAAACCAATACAGATATTTTAGTTTTCAATAATGGCTTTTTCGGCTATTAAAGCTTTATATCCCGAACTAAATGGATCTTTACTTTCAGTACCCTTTACTATCCAGAATAAAAATGGTATTTATGAACATAATTGAAAACAAATATTGGCCACTGGAGTAATTCATTATTAAAATTTTAATACTGTCTTAATACTGTCTTAATTGTTCATTTGAATTTTTCGAACGAGCATTTTCAGATCTGTCATAAAAAATGTATTTAAAATACTGTTGAAAAATGAATAAATATATTTGACTGTAAAACGGGATTTTCATTCGAAATAACTGACGAAAGACAACGCTAAAAATTTTACACAAAAGGCTATTATTTACGTGCCATTTCTGTGGATTAACAGAGGACAAAGCAAATTACGGCGACAGTAATAAATTAAAAACTTGACAGTTCATTCAAAGCATAAAATAAACATAGAAAACAGATAATCTGTCGCCTGTGTCTACACGATACGCCTTTATCTGCTCGTAGAATTGTAAATGGACAACTTGACACCTAAAATTTAATTTTCCAAACTCAATTTTTACCCTCTAGCACTGACTATTCGTAATGCCTAGATAGCGGTATGATCCTCGATTACAACATAATTTTTGACCAGAGTTTCAGAAAGTTAGAATGAGTAATTGAATAATGGTTATGTTTTGTAGTATTAAACCACTAATTGTTTAAAAGCTGTGAACTGTATACGGACTAAGTTTTCTTTTATTTACCAACATTATTTGATATTTTGGTTCTAGTTATCTTGAAACGTATAATGCAAAAGTCTAAGCATGTCTTAGAATTTTTGAGTCTTGCTTCCACGTCTACGTTTACTACTGGAAATTATTAGCAACAAAAAACCGAAAATCAATTACTTAAAAAACCGGTTACTTTGAACGTTTTTAACAGACATGGTAAACTGGAGATTAAAAAAAAAATGTGTAACCGAAAACCGGTTACTTCTCCGATAGCCGGCGGACCTAGTCGTTAACCTCCCCATGCAAGGCCAGTTTGTTTACAACTGTGCTACCTCATTCCGTTTATCCCTAGTGTATACTACGGTATTACAAAGAAGTTATTTAATAATGTAAAAGACTATCAGGGTAAAGTTGCGTTAGCCGTACCACAGGCTAAGCAGTACTTCAGTGCGAGCGAGCGACATGTCGAATGGGTGCAGGGACCCCTTGTTATTGAAAGGTCAGGCTTCAGTTAGCTCATGCCTACTGTCAGAAATTTCACGGGGAGCGAAACTAATTGGTTTTTGATGTAGGAAGTGTTATTTGTGTTCTTGTATAATGATTGCTGGTGGTATCTAGACGTTGTACAGTACTTCAGTAATATCTGATCCCACTTATATAAAATGCGAGAAGTGATGTAAAATGGAACAAGTGAGCGGATGGCTGGCTGTCGGGACAGTAACAAATAATGTAGTTCATGAAATAAGTTCGTGGCTTGTGGAAAATAATTTGATGCTAAATCACAGTAAGACTCAGTTTTTACAGGTTGTAACTCACAATTCAACAAGAACCGATATTTTGATGAGACAGAATGGGCATATTATAAGCGAGACAGAACAGTTCAAGTTCCTAGGCGTTCGGATAGATAGTAAGCTGTTGTGGAAAGCCCGTGTTCAGAATCTTGTTCAGAAACTAAATGCTGCTTTATTTACCATTAGAACAGTATCTGAAATAAGTGACACTTCAACACGAAAAGTAGTCTACTTCGCATATTTTCATACGCTTATGTCGTATGGTATTATTTTTTGGGGTAATTCTTCTGATTCAATGAGGGTACTTTTGGCTCAAAAACGGGTTGTCCGAGCTATATGTGGTGTAAGTTCGAGAACCTCTTGTCTGGGAATTCTGACATTGCCCTCACAGTATATATTTTCTTTAATGTCGTTTGTTGTTAGCAATATTAGCCTATTCCCAAGAGTTAGCAGCTTTCACTCAGTTAATACTAGGCAGAAATCAAATCTGCACGTGGAATGCACTTCCTTGACTCTTGTGCAGAAAGGAGTGCAGTATTCTGCTGCATCCGTTTTCAATAAGCTACCACAAGAACTCAAAAATCTTAGCAGTAGCCCAAACTCTTTTAAGTCCAAACTGAAGAGTTTCCTCATGGCTCACTCCTTCCTTTCTGTCGAGGAGCTCCTGGAAGAGCTAAAAAATTAAGCAAATTCCAGTGTTACATTGTTGATTTTCTTTATTTAAACTTACGACTTGTCACCTGAATATGTTTTTTTATATTTCATTTTATCTGTTTCTAATATCGTGTTATAATTTCATGTATTGACTCGGTCCATGACCATGGAGACTTCTCCTTAATTTGGTCCCACGGAACAATAAATAAATAAATAAATAAAAATAATGAACGGGTAAGATTGTTTGTTTTTATTACCTTCTTTCGCTCGTTTCTTATCAGTTTCAGAGAAGAATACGATGATGAAGTAATTGTTTTATGTCATGCCTATTTCCTTGGTACTCTGTCATATCAAACGGTAGAATACTTGAGGTTACGCCTGTAGTTCTGGTTTGAAACGGTAGAGGTCTTACTGCCTAAATCGTACCTGTAGGGACTTCGTTAATCGTAGCTGTACGACTAAAACGTTGATGGAAATTATACAACAACTAAAAATTGTTTGTTGCAGTTGATCAATATGACTAACAGAGCTTACGATAAGTGGAAGCAGGAGGATAAGGGCGAAGAATTACTGAAACGTTGGAATAGTAAAATTGTATTTAACGAAGCATGTAGAAATAATACACCAAAGCGTACATTGCAACGTCATTTGAGGAGTTTAAATAAAACATCACAATTTGGAAGACAATAGCAGAGATGGACAATGATTAGCACGCCATATAATTAATTTACAGTCCAGTTTTTTCGTAGTAACTTTTAATGAACTAAGAAAACTTGCCTACCGACTGGCTGAAAAATATCATCTACCGAATCGCTTCAATAAAGAAAAAAAGATAGCTGGCAACAACTGGTACTACAGATTCATGAAGGATCATTACAGTTTGTTCTTGCGAGTTTGCGAAGCAATATCGATGGCACAAAGGAAGGGGTTTAAAAAAAGAGCTTTTAATGAGTTTTTTTAATAAAAACGAAGAAATACTGGATGAGCACAAGTTTACTGTTCAGATGGCTCTGAGTGCTATGGGACTTAACATCTGAGGTCATCAGTCCCCTAGAACTTAGAACTACTTAAACCTAACCAACCTAAGGACATCACACACATCCATGCCCGAGGCAGGATTCGAACCTGCGACCGTAGCAGTCGCGCGGTTCCAGACTGAAGCGCCTAGAACCTTCTCGGCCACACCGGCCGGCAAGTTTACTGTTGACCGAATATACAACGTGGATGAGACCGTGTTTATCCACAGTTCGCAAACAGTCTAAAATAATTACCCGAAATGGCGAACTCTAAGTGAGCGCAATCACCAGAGAAGGAAGATGTCTTACAGTGACATGTGTATGCGCAGTGAACGCAGCAGGCGAATTCATACGCTCTATGTTAATATTTAAGCGCAGCCAAACGAATGGTGTCTTAAAAAGGAGCGCTCTATCAAATACAGCATTGGGACGCTCGACAAATTGATGGATAACATGGGAACTGTTTGTCCGATGGCTACGACATTTCAAAAAATGTACAAATGCCGAGAAAAGGAACCAGAAAGAAGTTTTGGTTTCACTGGATGGATATAGCACACACACCAAAAATTTACAGGCTCGTGATTATGGTATAATCATGCTATCATTTCCTGCTCACACGACTTACCGTCTAAAGCCGTTGGACAGCTCGTTCTTTAAAACACTAAAAACAGGTGCAATAAATCCGCATCTTTGTGAGTGCATTCAAATCCTAGCAGCGTCCTATAACAAGCTAACACTGCTGTATTCCTGGGTAATACATACCGCATATCAGTAATGGATAAAGCACTACACTATTTTAAGGGAACAGGCTTGTGGCCATGTGATAGAAAAGTCTTCAAAGAAGAGGACATTGTAGCTACTACCGTACGTATTGCTGATAAATCAGACCAAGAATTGCTGATGTAAATGAAGCAACAAACGAAAATGTGGAAGGCGGCCTAACGTTGTAACATCATTCAGTGCTCAGTCTGGACCTTCTACAATGTCTCACGAATGTCTTCCCGAAAACAATGTCGCAACAACTACCGAAATTAGCAGTCAACGCATTAAGTCTCACTTCTGTAGTTTCCTAGCTCATATACAATAACAGTTATCAAGAAGAATACGAAACGATCTAAAGCAACAATGGAAGTGATATCAAGTCTTTACAGAAAGGAAAGAGAAGCCAAAGAAAAGGCTAGTAAATGGAAGAAACCCATAAAAAGAGAAGATACCTATAAAAAAGAGCACATAGATGAAAATTTTAAAGGGAACAAAAAAAAAAGATAAAGGAGAGAAAGAATTGGTTATGTCATCTATGTAAAAAACATCGAGAAGAAGATATGTCACAATGTATGAAATGTGAAGATTAGGTACCGCGCGGGATTAGCCGAGCGGTCTCAGGCACTGCAGTCATGAACTGTGCGGCTGGTCCCGGCGGAGGTTCGAGTCCTCCCTCGGGCACGGGTGTGTGTGTTTGTCCTTAGGATAATTTAGGTTAAGTAGTGTGTAATCTTAGGGACTGATGACCTTAGCACTTAAGTCCCGTAAGATTTCACACACATTTGAACAGCAGTTTGAAGATTAGGTTCTTGACCTATGCGCTGTCGTAGAAAGTAAAATTAATAAATATTTTGTGATATATGAGTTCAAATCAACTGATTTTGTATATGCCAAACAAACTGTGTTATTTAAATTACCGTATGAAATACAGCAATTCTCCCTTAAGGGGGAACGATTAGAGCAACCTTACTCTACTACACCCTTCAATCATTTCTCTCCCCCAGTCAGTGCACACGCTACACAATCCATGCATATTGTTTCGTAATGTAACGCAACACACGCTATCAACTGATGTCAGGATCATAGTGACGATGTCTGGTTTCCATTTTGTGTACTACAAATTACCGTTTGCTAGGCTGAATAACTGGGTCAGCATTCCTCTATAACGAGTAGATGTTGAGTTCAAGAAGAGGATAAATTATTAGTATTATATGCTGAGTAAGTTCTTCCATAAGAAAAGAAGGAAAAACATAGTGTGATGTGTTATGCAAAGCAGTATATGTTTTATTGCCGTGTTATTATTGTTTTTATGTGTTACATGTTATACCAAACCCCTGTTCTGTGTTACTTCAGTAATATTTCAGTGTACAGAATGTACTCCTTAACAGGTATTTTTGACTGCCTTTCTAATACGTTTGTTTTAGTAATCTCTTCAATCTCCTTCGATAACTTATTGTGCAGTTTTGTTCCTTGATAGAAAATGTTGTTTTGAGTTTTACGTTTATTCCTTCTCGGAAAAAAGTATATTCAGTCTAGCTCTTGTTCCTTGGTCATGGGCGAAGCTTTTTGAGCACTAATTATCAGCGTTATTTCTCGTTTGTATAGTTAAGTGATAAATGTACACACATGGTGTAGTTAAAATTCCCAGTTTTTTCACAGGTTTTTGCATGTTTGCAGTGAGCTCGACTACTCTTTTCAGTTATTATGGTCCTCCTCTGTAATTTGAAATCTGTATTCAGATCGTGTAACGTCACTTGGATATAGATGATACAGAAACGATGATAATAAGGGAATGTCTTCCGGTTCAAATTGTATACCAGTTAGGTAATTTTTAGAGTAAACTGATGAAATGGCTCCAGTTTTAGCAATCATGTACGACCACTCGCTCGACGGGCAATCTGAATCTGAAGACTGCTAAGTTGCACCAACAGACAAGAATGGATCTGTTGAATTATGGATCCGTGTCAATGACATCGATTTGTAGCAGGATTCTGGAACTTATGTGGTGTTCCGAGATTACGAAATACCTCGAAGAAAACAGTCTGTTGACACATAATCCAGCACGGATTCAGAAAATATCGTTCTGGCTTTTTATCCAAACAAAGAAACGAGTGCTATCGACAGGGAGTCTCAAGTTGATTCCGTATTTACTGATATTCTGAAGTCTTGTGATACCGTTCCTCGCAGGTGGCCTAAAATCACATTGCGTGGCTGTGGAGTATCATCTCTTATATTCGGCAGGATTTGTTGTTCCCTGTCAAAAAGGTCTTAGTTCGTAGTAATTGACGGAAAGTCATCTACTGAAACCCAACTTATATCTGGGGCTGCCCAAGGAAGTGTTATAGGCCTTTAGAGGTTTAGGAGCCAATTTCGGCATTCATCTTGATTGTTTGCAGATGATGCTGTCGTTTACCATCTAGAAAAGCCATCAGAAGATCAAAAGCATTTCCAAAATGATTTAGACAAGATACTTGTATAACACGAAATGTGGAAGTTGATCTTAAAAATAAAATGTTCGAGATGATCTGCATGAGTATTAAAAAAAGTCAGCTAAAGTCCGATTACACAATAAGTGAGACAAATTTAAAGGTGGTAGATTCAGCTAGGTACCAAGAAACAAATGAAACGAGATCTGTCATATACAAAATACTGTAGGAAAAGCGAACCAACGACGGCGTTCTATTTATAGGATACTTAGAAGCTGCACGTACTCAGTTTGTCCATCCTGTGCTAGAGTACTGCTTTGCAGCATGAGAGCTTTAGCTAACAGGGTTGGAGGAGGATCAAAAAAGCTCAAAGAAGAGTAGCTCATTTTGTAAGACCACTAAATGGGCGGGAGGGGGAGAGAGAGAGAGAGAGAGAGAGAGAAGAGGGAGAGAGAGAGAGAGAGAGACAGAGAGAAAGGGAGAGAGGGAGAGAGTCATGGCACGGATATGAAAAGCGTGTTGGAGAGGCAATCGTTAAAACAAAGACCTTTTCATTGCGGAGAGATCTTTTCACGAAATTTGAGAAAACAAGAGCCTAAAGAGGATTAGACAGACTTTTTAGTATTAGCTGCAATTTCGTAGACCATCTATCTGCGCTCTAGTGATGCAAAGTGGACGGCGAAAACCGTTTATTGGTTGAAAATGTTCACGTTCCGTGTCGAACTTGGTGTGTAATCACAAAGAGAAACTGTAATTTGTAACGATCGTATTTTCCTTGTCTACTTGTATGTTTAAGCGTAGTTCTGTGGCACGAGTGCTGCCAAAGCACCGCATTCAAGTTCAGCATTTTTTAAAAACTTTATAAATATATTGCTCAGTCTCTCTTGTGATTTTATAAAAAAAATGAAATATCATTTACGGTACTAACCTCATCAGTCTGTCGCCATGGGATTCTTTGATCCTCGTTTTTTGAGTAACAAATGGAACTAGTCAGCACATCAGGCCGCAAAGAAACGGTCCGGGGGTATCATTTGTATGGACCAAGGTGTGTGCTGAGACTGTGGGGAATGCGACAGTGGACCGTTTGGTAAATAATGCAGTAAAGCGGAATGAGATTTTCCCTCTGCAGCGGAGAGTGCGCTGATATGAAACTTCCTGGCAGATTAAAACTGTGTGCCCGACCGAGACCTTTGCCTTTCGCGGGCAAGTGCTCTACCATCTGAGTTACCGAAGCACGACTCACGCCCGGTCCCACAGCTTCACTTCTGCCAGTATCTAGTCTCCTACCTTCCAAACTTTACAGAAGCTCTCCTGCGAACCTTGCAGGCAAAGGTCCCGAGTTAGAGTCTCGGTCGGGCACACAGTTTTAATCTGCCAGGAAGTTTCAATGCAGTAAAGGATGGAATACAAGAGAGATGCATTCAAGTGAATCATCTCTTTGCTGCAGTCAGAGATACGGCCAAAAACCGATAGAACAAGGTGCGGGAGAGCGGAGCTCTGCACGAGGGTACATGGTAGAAAGACGTCGACATACGCTTACCGAAAGCCCAAAGGTGCACTAACAGGTGGGGCATGAAACGTAACTCAAATGGCGTAGCGAACAAGAGGCGGTTTGTGAGGACCATTGCCAGGTTGACATTCAACCATGGCTGCCACCGCTAACACCTATCTAGAGTCGACTTGATATCATCAGCATACTGCATTAGAGAATCAGACTGCCTCATTGAGGAGCTGATCCACGCGACTCTAAAACTTCCCTGGGATGTACTAACAGTATTAATCACAATGAATATAGAAATTTGTAAATTGCTTGTGAAATTTGTGTTGAAAGTTGTGTTAAGCTTGTAAGTAGGCTGTTTATGTTTTCTTATTGGCAACGCTACGTAGCGCTCTGTATGAAAATCACTGGCTGTGCTGTGTGCAGTCTGTGGCTAGTTTGCATTGTTGTCTGCCATTGTAGTGTTGGGCAGCTGGATGTGAACAGCGCGTAGCGTTGCGCAGTTGGAGGTGAGCCGCCAGCAGTGGTGGATGTGGGGAGAGAAATGGCGGAGTTTTGAAATTTGTAAGACTGGGTGTCATGAACTGCTATATATGACTATTAAGGTAAATACATTGTTTGTTCTCTATTAAAACCTTTCATTTGCTAACTATGCCTTTCAGTAGTTCGTGCCTTCAGTAGTTTGAATCTTTTATTTAGCTGGCAGTAGTGGCGCTCGCTGTATTGCAGTAGCTTGAGATACGAAGATTTTTGTGAGGTAAGTGATTTGTGAAAGGTATAGGTTAATGTTAGTCAGGGCCATTCTTTTGTAGGGATTATTGAAAGTCAGATTGCGTTGCGCTAAAAAAATATTGTGTGTCAGTTTAAGCACAGTCATGTATAATTTTTCTAAGGGGATGTTTCATATGTCGACCCTTACCCGAGGATACCTCACTGGAATCTTCTGATTTTTTCTTGTAGTTTGTGTAATTAGTGTAGCAATTGTTTATTGCTAGCGCGTAATTGTAGATAGAATTTCTTTTGTAGTTGTAGTTTTTCATTGTTGTACAGTAAAACAGTTGTGGCATGCATGTAGATTTGCACCAAGTATTTCGCAGCTGCGCTTGCAACTAACTAGATATTATTTTCAATGCTATATTGTGTTTTCTTATTTTGCTCTTCAAATTGTGCTTTTCTGAGTTATTGTATGAAATATTGTGACAATAATGGCGTGTGAAAAACGTAATACTAGGCTCCAAAGTAAACTGAGAAATGACAGTGAAGACGAAAGCAGTGTGTTAGCGCCACCATGTAATGAATTAACTAATGTTCAAAGTAGTAATTTGGTAATTGTGCATAGGCAAATGGAGCGAGCTGCAAATAATGGTGTAGGCAGTGAAACAATTAGTGAACAGGGAAGCATTATCGATCGATCGGTCAGCAACAGCTCTCCTCAGGAATCCGAAATGACAGGACACAACCTCGCAAATACTGTAGATTCAGGTTTTGGGTCCTCACCGTTTTCTAAAATAAGTCAAGACACATTTTCTGCTCGTCAAAATGTGAATGTTGCCGGCGCAAATGCACTGCCGAAAAACATTGAGGAACAGATTCCAGACACTAATGCATTATTATTGCAATTAATGAAACAAAATCAGAGAAAACACAGCAACAGTTAGACACAATTGAAAAAAATCTTCAAAAGTTAGACACAATGGAACAAAATCTTCAAAAGTTAGACACAATTTATAGTATTGCTTTTGCGCTGTATCTGTTTTATATCTGCACAGTTTTTCTGAATTCTTCTGGAAAGTAAAACATGTTTTAGTAGTAACTTTTGTGGTATAGCTACAATGTGACAGCCTTTTTCGTAGCACAACAATACGTTACAGTATAGTACTTTCTTGATCACGGTAATGTACGTAATAACTAAGATATCTATACGCATAGCATTTCACTTTTGTTTATCGTGAGGTAAGTACATTGACTTCTGCAGAACTTAGCTTTCGGAGGACGATAACTACGACACTTCCACAGAATTATCTTATAGCAAGACGCACATTTAGCGCTAAAGGACATGTATTTGAGTGATTAATTTTGCACTTAAAACATTTATTTTTAAAGATTTTTAATTACAATGATACAAAGGTTTTCCGTAATACATTTCATTCCATTGCTGTAATCTGTAACACCTGAGGGTATAATTACATTAATCCTCAGGGGAGTACATGCTTACTTTGTGTACCATGTGTATGGCAAGCACAAGGAGCCCTAGCTAATTTGGTATTTGCTTATACAACTTTACACATCGGTACCATATTTCTCTAACACATAAATTACACAGCTATCTGATTATTTAACTGAGAGAGACAAACATTTTTTTTACTACATCAGTGACACATGTTTACACAATTACACAGTTGGATAACTTCACACTTATGAAACTTTATTTTGTCTGTACTTTGGAACTCTTCACATTTTTTCAGAACCATTGTGATACTATGAGAGCTTTGAATGACGTATTTGGTATGGGATCATGATTTTTAAAGTACGTTTGAGGTAGATAACACTTTTGAAATGAGCAGAGAATTTTTTTTAGGTTTTGCCATTATTGCAGAAAGCTACGACATTTTTGAGATTTGACTGAGGTGTTATGACGTTATTTTTACGACGATGATATGTATTACGCTGTTGAGGTATGTTTATGATCAATAAGCTGATGCTATATGAGGAATTTGATTATGCTACATATTTATTATGTTGAAATATAGAAGAAGTGTCGACGAATATGTATATGTGTAATAAGGTAAGGAATAATGAGTAGTTGCAAGGGACTCTGACTTGTGAAAAAGGATGTTGGAAACCGAGAATCGTACTTTAAGAGTTATGAAATGTGTGTATATGCGTGAATGTATCACTATGCTGGCGAAAATTTTTTGGACACTGTTATATTTACAGGATTTTGATTCTACAGATTTTAAACGCAAATTCTCGACCTGTGAAATTTTTATATGAGACTGTCACTGTAGTGCAATCTGGTGTCGTAAATATTTCGGTAAGAAAGTTAAGTGACCACCTTCACATAATGCGTCGTGGGCACCCAGTTGCGCGACAGTCGCCTGGAAAAAAGCCATTAGTGTGTGCCTTTCAGAGGCACAGATGGAAAAAAAAGAGGCCATTATCCTCGTTATTGACATTCCTTTGTAGAAAGCATCGCGAAAACGACACGCTCGTTACTTGGAAAGATACTTACATCTGCACACCTGATTATGACAAGCGTCTTTCTAAGAGAGTTGAGAGACTTTCTACTAACTTATGAAATGTCACATGACTATTGAATTATATTTTTATGCTTTGCTTTTCATAGTTGCTTATTTCATTTGATATCTGGTTTCCAGCTGTGTTGCAGTATAGGTTTTATAAAATAAAATTAAATGCATTTGCTAATGTGAACACTTTCTGTCAACAGATCTATTAATAATAATTTTATGTTCCACGTTCTTCAAAAAAGGAGCACTTGGAAAGGAAAGAACAATAAGAAGGGATTAATAACAGTTACTGCATACATAATTTTCTTTTCAAGTACTTGGTAATATCTTTTGTAGAATTAGTTTTGTGGTGCACCACTTTAATGACATAGATATTAAGATGTGAATAGACATTTCCCTTTTCTGCATTGTTGTCTTTAGTGTGATATTTTTTCTGCTTGAGCTTTGTCATGTTTAGGTATAAGTTATAGCATTTGCTGCTGCTGTTTGCCAGGCATAGTGCTACTAAATTTCACTTTGTATTGCTCTGTTAAGCCAGTTTTACTACTGATCTATTTTTCTAGTTGCTGGATATTGGCTCATATGAGTTGTAATGTTGCATTTGCTTGGTAATTTTGATTTACTGTAGCTTGCTTTGACAATTTCCATTTTTTATCATTGCTGTTTGTGTTAATTGTTTTACACTGCTGCATTGCCTCGTCCCTTAGATTAGCATCTGAGCTCAGTAGATTTAAGTTAGCTTAAGATGGGGTAGGCTATATAAGAGAACGAGTTGTGATGAATTGGAAGAAATGCATAGAGAAGCTATAAGAAAATGGTTTGACCAAAACAGTATTTTGAAAGATGATATGAACAAAAAAGTAACGTTTAAAGACAACAGGTTTAGGTATGATTTTCTTGGAAATAAATGATGAGGTAAGATAATGGAAAATAACTAATGAGGTAAGAAGTATATGAACATATAAGTACAGAAAGCATGCTTGGATAGGATTTTTTTGGTGGAAACAAATGCTGAAACAATAGGAAAGATCTGTGGAATGAAGTTTTGGGTTGGGCTGCAGTACCAAGTGTTACACTGAAAACAAACCCTGTCCTTTGCTTTTGTATTATTCCGCTATGTGTTTGTGTACGCTTGGGTATTTGTGTTTTTCCTGTCTTTATGTGTTTAGCTACTAAGATTTATGTTGTAGAATTTTTCAAATACTATGTTATTTTATTTGTAAAGATGTTTAGACATTATTTATTCTGTTTTGTTTTAATGCTCATGTGTGAAGTTGATGTTTCAAAAGTTATTCTGATCTTTTATGTATTTACTTATGTCATAATTCCTGTAACACTGATGTATATGTTTATTTCTATTCTTTTGTAAAGCCCCTATTACTACAAATATTATCTATATTGTTATGTTCATTAATGATGTATTTTGTACCTTTGTTATTTTAATTGACACCAGTTCATCAAATTAAGTAACTTGTAAGTTACATTTCACTGCACACGTTTCTGTTGGTCATAGTATATGGACAATATGTGAGAAGTAGGGACTGATAGTGTTCGCACATGTGTTGATAATTCAGCAAGGGACTGATTAACAGCATTGCTGGTTCTAAGGACAATTCCAAAAACTTTGTGAGTGCACAAGTGGTGGTTTATGGACTTGCTATATTCTCCACAAGACTCTTCGATGGTGATTGTGCACCTGCACAGTTGCAACAGATGGTTGCTGGCCGTCTCTACAAGGACTACAGTAGGTCTGCATCTTTGATGGCCCCCCAAATAACATTATCTCTACAAGGACTACAGTGGGTACGCACCTCTGGTGGCCCACCAATACCACAATCTCTACCAGGAATACAGTGGGTGTGCTCTGTGATGACCTACCTATTAATATTCTTGAACTTCGACTGACTCTGCTGTGGGTTTGCTCTGTTGTGGCCCATTACCTGTCTGCATGTCAAGAGTCAGCACTGTCTTCCCATTGGAAGGACAACACTACTTCTTCAAGACTGCATGGAAATCCACTACTTCCGTGTGCATTCTCTTTTACTGCTCAGACTTTGAGAAAAAAAAACACTGCAATTTTACTGTGATGAATGATCAGGACTGTCTTTATGGACTGTGAGAAAATTTTAGCTTTTGACCAACATTGTATCAATAAGTATGTGCATTTGATATCTTTGTTATTGTAATTATGAAAAATTTTTTCAAATCTCTATTGGCCAGTGCCCAAAACAATTTGTAAAATTTTTTTGTGGGGAGCATGGGGGCTATGTAAGTAAGCTGTTTATGTTTTCTTATTGGCAACGTTACGTAGCGCTCTGTATGAAAATCACTGGCTGTGCTGTGTGCAGTCTGTGGCTAGTTTGCATTGTTGTCTGCCAGTGTAATGTTGGGCAGCTGGATGTGAACAACGCGTAGCGTTGCGCAGTTGGAGGTGAGCCGCCAGCAGTGGTGGATGTGGGGAGAGAAATGGCAGAGTTTTGAAATTTGCAAGACTGGATGTCATGAACTGCTATATATATTATGACTATTAAGGTAAATACATTGTTTGTTCTCTATTAAAATCTTTCATTTGCTAACTATGCCTATCAGTAGTTAGTGCCTTCAGTAGTTTGAAACTTTTATTTAGCTGGCAGTAGTGGCGCTCGCTGTATTGCAGTAGCTTGAGTAACGAAGATTTTTGTGAGGTAAGTGATTTGTGAAAGGTATAAATTAATGTTAGTCAGGACCATTCTTTTGTAGGGATTATTGAAAGTCAGATTGCGTTGCACTAAAAAATATTGTGTGTCAGATTAGTGTTGATCAGAATAAGTAAAGAGAGTAATGTCTGAGTACGTTCAGTTTTGCTCAGCTGTTTGAAAAGCAAATAATGTAAGAGATGTATCAGCACAGTAATTCAATAACTTTTCTAAGGGGACGATTCATAAGCTGTACCTTTTCAATTTGTGTGTGTGTGTGTGTGTGTGTGTGGGTGGGTGGGTGGGTGGGTGGGTGGGTGGGTATGGGGTGTGGGGGTGTGGGTGTGTGCACACACGCAAGCGTCATGTATTAGTTTCTATTTATTAGAAAACTGTCAGTTAACCTAACAGGCCACTGTAGTTAATTACGTGTTATTAACAATCTCAATAAAATTTGTGTTTTAAATTCGTCAAAAAATGCAGAAAACGTAGCTGATGTCGTCAAAAGATAGGCAGCCTTGTCGTCTTGGTGTACTCAGAGGGCAAGAAATCAGTTTCAGAAAAAGGGTCAAGTAGGAATCAGCATGATGAAACGAATTATCGTAAGGCATTGTTGGCCGGGCGGCCCCGTCCGGGGAAATTCGGCCGCCAGGTGCAATTCTTATTGCAGGCGACTCCACATTGGGCGCCCTGCGCGTCCGAGCTGATGAGATGATGATGAGGACAACACGACACCCAGTCCATGGGCGGAGAAAATCTCCAACCCAGCCGGGAATCGAACCCGGGCCCGCTGCATGGGAGGCAAGCACGTTACCATTTAGCTAAGCAGGCGGACATAATCAGTATGATTTCTTAAATGATCAATAATAACATTGAAAATTTTGTTTATAATAAAGAAAAACTATTTTTATCAGGTTTCGCTTGAGTGACGATTTCTTCTCAGTTGCACGATAATGCAAATGAAACTGCTAGTTAATGAACTGAAAGTTGTAAATGTTCCACCTTACAGAGGCTTCAGCCTCATTGAGCACTAGCTTGCCACCCACTGCTTCGCTAGCATAGACTGTATGATCCGCACAGATTTTTTCTTTTTGTTATTTTTTGTTTTTCTTTAATCGAATTTTTATGTTTTTCACAAATTACTGCATCTTCTAGACTTTTCACGCTGTTTAAATCCATAGAACCATGGTCTCTTCCGAATGTACTTCTGACCAAAAAGTGACTCCAAGGTTTTTGAAATGTCCTGGCAGAGCAAAACTATATGCCGGACCGAGACTCGAACTCGGGACCATTGCCTTTCGCGGGCAAGTGCTCTATCATCTGAGCTACCCAAGCACGACTCACGTCCCGTCCTCACAGCTTTACTTCTGCCTGTACCTCGTCTCCTACCTTTCAAACTTTACAGAAGCTCTTCTGCGAACCTTGCAGGACTAGCACTCCTCAAAGAAAGGATATTGCGGACACATGGCTTAGCCACAGCCTGGGGGATGTTTCCAGTTTCCAAGGTTTTTGTTAATCATACCTTTTGCGTTCTTGTGCAGATACTTCCACAGAAACTTTCATCCCCTAACATACATTTCCTTATATCTAACCGAGAAGTGAAATATCAATTTTCGTAGATTTAGCTTTAAAACTATTTAATGTAACGAAATATTTTCTTAAAAATTTTCATCACCTCTTTCACCCTCTGATGGGTTGAATATACAGAAACATTGAAACACACATGTCCTATATTTCTAACTGAGAAGCCAAATTCAAATTTACATACAGTTAACTTTAAAAGTGCTTTCATAACGAAATATTTTCATAAAATATTTCATCCTCTATTTCACACTCACAGGGGTTAAATTTCTAAAAACATTGAAACCCGCATCTTTAATTTGTAACGGAGAAGTCAGAGACAAATTTTCATAGATGTAGCTTTAAAAATTAATTAGAAGTTCTTCAATAACGATTTATTTAAAAATTTCACCCACTATTTCAACGCCATAGGGGTTAAATTTCCAAAAATTCTGAAACGCGTGTTAATTTCTGACAGAAAGGAAATACCAATTTTCATAGCTCTAGCTACAAAATTGCCTCGATAGCGACATATTTTCAAAGAACCTTTCCAAGCAGAGAGCTGTAACTGAATTTGTTTTGGCGGAAAACCATAACATTGCAGACATTCACTGGCGCTTGCAGAATGGCAACGGAGACCTGGCAGCGAACAAAAGCACGGTGAGTCGTTGGGCGAGGCGTCTGTAATCATGGCAAAAAGGTCGCACAAACCTATCCGATCTCCCGTGTGTCGGCCAGCCTCAAACAGCTGTGCTACCCTCAGGAAATTAATGAAACTTGCCGTGTCCGTCGACACAAAAATGAAGACGACATTCTTCTTGACCATGACAACAATGCGGGCATACAGGCCTCCCCAGGAAGGTGGCGTAAGGCCGTGAGACTGAACGGAGATTATATTGAAAAGTACGGTGTTGTAGCCTAAGGAATGGGGAATTATATGGTATATAGGAATTTTTAATAAAATGAACATGTTTTCTGAAAAGAAAAAAAGTGTTGCATTATTTATTGAATGCCAAACGTATACGGGGAAACTGCGTCCGTTCCAAGAACCAATTACCGATACGTTTTCGATAGTGGGTGCGTTTTAAAGCCTGCCGAAGTGGCCGAGCGGTTCTAGGAGCTACAGTCTGGAACCGCGTGACCGCTACGGTCGCAGGTTCGAATCCAGTCTCGGGCATGGATGTGTGTGATGTCCTTAAGTTAGTTAGGTTTAAGTAGTTCTAAGTTCTAGGGGACTGATGACCTCAGAAGTTAAGTCCCATAGTACTCAGAGCCATTTGAACCATTTTTTGCGTTTTAACCTTTCTGTAATAGACGGCTCAGGTACCACGCTACCGCCGCATCGAGCCGCAACATTCAGGTGTCACACACTACGTATCATGTAATGGGATGACAGTTCTCGTGACATTCGCTCGCTCTGCAGAAACCTCCTCCATGGCCAAGATCGCTTACGCCTGCCTGTACAATGGCGCTCGAATCGAAGCCGGTTCGAATCTAGGTAGTGGAAAATTTTCACTTCCAGTATTTAGCCAGTGAGAAGAGTATGAGTAGTGGCGTAAAGTTCCTGATCATCAGTCTTTCTACATCTACATCTACATCTATATCTACATCTACATCTACATCTACATCTACATCCATACTCCGCAAGCCACCTGACGGTGTGTGGCGGAGGGTACCTTGAGTACCTCTATCGGTTCTTCCTTCTATTCCAGTCTCGTATTGTTCGTGGAAAGAAGGATTGTCGGTATGCTTCTGTGTGGGCTCTAATCTCTCTGATTTTATCCTCATGGTCTCTTCGCGAGATATACGTAGGAGGGAGCAATATACTCCTTGATTCTTCGGTGAAGGTATGTTCTCGAAACTTTAACAAAAGCCCGTACCGAGCTACTGAGCGTCTCTCCTGAAGAGTCTTCCACTGGAGTTTATCTGTCATCTCCGTAACGCTTTCGTGATTACTAAATGATCCTATAACGAAGCGCGCTGCTCTCCGTTGGATCTTCTCTATCTCTTCTATCAACCCTATCTGGTACGGATTCCACACTGGTGAGCAGTATTCAAGCAGTGGGCGAACAAGCGTACTGTAACCTACTTCCTTTGTTTTCGGATTGCATTTCCTTAGGATTCTTCCAATGAATCTCAGTCTGGCATCTGCTTTACCGACGATCAACATTATGTGATCATTCCATTTTAAATCACTCCTAATGCGTACTCCCAGATAATTTATGGAATTAACTGCTTCCAGTTGCTGAATTATATGGGATCTATCTTTCTACGTATTCGCAGCACATTACACTTGTCTACATTGAAATTCAATTGCCATTCCCTGCACCATGCGTCAATTCGCTGCAGATCCTAATGCATTTCAGTACAATTTTCCATTGTTACAACCTCTCGATGCACCACAGCCAGTGTCCTGGATTACGTTCGAAAACTCTGCGCAATGTGTCGCGGAGTGAGGGCATCCATCCCTCAGATAGGGGCGTTAGGCTTGGGGGGCCGTATGTGCTATTCCAGGAGAGCACCCTAAGTCCGGCGATGGGTTTCATCCTCTCACTTATCTTCATCCATAAGAACACAAAACCAACATTAGGCTGTACAAAGCCTTCGGAGTCATCAACACACCACACACACACACACACACACACACACACACACACACACACACACACACTTGGCATTACGTAGCAGGTCGGATGGCAATGGCAAACCGCCTTAATTAGGACGTCCCTACACTGATCCCCTGGCTGAGTTTTTTAAATGGTTGCAGGCTCACTAGGGTTCGAACAGATGGAATAAAGAACTTGTAGCCGGCCGTTGTGGGCCAGCTGTTCTAGGCGCTTCAGTCCGGAACAACGCAGCTGCTACGATCGCAGGTTCGAATCCTGCCTCGGGCATGGACGTGTGTGATGTCCTTAGGTTAGTTAGGTTTAAGTAGTTCTAAGTCTAGGGGACTGATGACCTCAGATGTTAAGCCCTATAGTGCTTAGAGCCATTTGAACCATTTTTTAATAACTTGTAGAGTGGATTTGTAGGCTTCAGACGAGTCGTAAATAAGAATGACAGCACATCTTTCCGACACGACGAAGTCAGCAGAAAAAGACATATGACCTGCGAGGACGACTCGGTAGATAGCGACACACAAACTTGACTAATGAGGTATCCGACGGCGGGTTGTGCTATCTGTGGAAGTAGGAAGCGACGAAACAGTGCGACGTTTCCACGGCTGAGAATTTGCCCGCAGTTTGTTACTGAATTCTTGCGCGAGAAGGAACCAGCTGCAATTAAATTAAGTGTTATTTGATTTATAGCCGCAATTAGCTGCGATGCGGCGGAATGAATACCCTGGAGAACAGCGGCTAATAGTATGGCCTCGAGAAGTTGGCAAAAAATATAATACCGTTTAATTAATTGTGAGGCGTTGGTAGAACTGAAAGCGAGTAATAAAACTGAACTTGCAGTATAAATAATAGACGGTACAGCAAGAAGTGATTAAAAATATACACGGACCTTAAAAAAAGTGTGTCACGTGTCCCTGCAGGAGGTAGTAACAGTGTAAGCTCCACAGCGCAGCAAGATTAAAAGAACCTTGTAATTGTCTCATATTGCGATGCGTAAGTTTTGAAATTCGGCTCAAAGTTGCCTAAAACCTTCCCCTGCAGAAAGAGAGGGAAGGAGGGGGGGGGGGGGGGGGAGAGGGAGAGAGAGAGAGAGAGAGAGAGAGAGAGAGAGAGAGAAAGCGGGACCAACTCTACAATCTTTATATCATACGAGGTCTGTTAAAAAAATTTCGGAACATTCATAATTTCGCGCCAAGGCTGTGTTGGACCGAAATGCGGTAGTTATTTTTCGGTGCTGTATTGAGTAGAGCGCAGTGTCACAAAGTTTGCGAATTTCGAGATGGTAGAGAAGCTACGAATCTGCATTAAATCTTGCGTGAAACTCAAGACAATCTTTATAAGGATTTACAAAATAATGCAGGAAGCATACGGTGATGAGTGCTTAGGCCGTACTCGGTGTTATGAATGGTTCACTCGTTTATAAATGGCCGGAAGTTAAAGATGACCATCGTTCAGGACTCCCTTCGACGTCCACCGACACTCTCATGTCAGGAATGTTATCGAAACTGTGCGTCCCAATCGAATACTGATTGTCCGAGGGATTGCAGAAGAATGTAGCATTTCAGTTGGATCACGTCATGAAATACTGACACAGCATCTTGGAATGCATCATGTTGCGCCAAGTTCATCCCACGACACATGAGTCAAGACCAAACAGATCTTTGCCTTGCAAACTGTGAAGAGCTTGTGGCTCGTTCAAATGAGAAGAAGACGTCTAATTGCATAGGCTTCTGCGGGCAGAGTCAGTCGACATAAAAGTTTTCTGGGTTTGGTACCGCGTCATAATGTAAAAACTGCTGCTGCTGGAGAAAAACCAACGTTTCGGCCACGGTTGCAGCGGCCTTCTTCTG
Organism: Schistocerca piceifrons; assembly: GCF_021461385.2. NCBI lineage: Eukaryota > Metazoa > Arthropoda > Insecta > Orthoptera > Acrididae > Schistocerca > Schistocerca piceifrons. The sequence goes on from NC_060146.1 coordinate 104,375,414, forward strand.
GGTCTAATGGTGCGATCTAGTTTTTTTTTCTTTATTGTGATTTTAATACCCATATAAAAGCAGGTAGGCTGGCAGCAGCACAATACACCGCTCTTCAGCCAAAGATATTAAATTGGTAAAACAGAGACGACACATGAGTTGGAACAAAACGACGGGGAAAAACAGTAGACACACTCGGTGACAATCCACACTACAAACTGTTGACACGACGCACAAACACTGAACATGTCGATGGCACTGGTGAACGATGGAGTGTGACGGTGAACACTGAACACTAAACACGACGACACACACGAGACACTAATGGCGATGATCTCCGGCGCGCGTATGTCCATGTAGCGTGTGCGAGTCCGGGAACCTGCCAAGAGGGGAAGAAGGGTGAGGGGGGGGGAGAGGGGAGAACAAGGATGCCAATGGCTGAGGAGATGGGGGCAGGAGGAGAGGGACAGGGGAGGAGAAGCCTGGGGGCGGAGTGGGGAGAAATGGAGGGGGGAGGGAAGGGGGGAGAGAAGGGAGGGAGGGTGCCCAAAGGAGCAAACACAGGAAGAGGGAGGGGGAGCTGGCGGAAGCCACCTTGAGAGAGGGTAAGGAGGGTGCAGAGATGGAGACCGGGTGGGACGTGGAGATATAGGCGCGGCAGCGGACGGTGGTGGGAGAGGATGGTGGAGACAAGTGGATGAGGAGGATCGAGTTTTTGGGAGGTGTAGAGGATCTGTATCCGTTCAAGGAAAAGGAGGAGGTGGGGGAACAGAATGAGGTCGTACAGGATCCGCGTGGGGGAGGGGAGACAGATGCGATAGGCGAGGCGGAGAGCATGGCGTTCAAGGATCTGAAGGGATTTGTAAAAGGTAGGGGGGCAGAGATCCAGGCAGGATGGGCGTAACAGAGGATAGGGCGGAGGAGGGATTTATAGGTGTGGAGGATGGTGGAGGGGTCCAGACTCCACGTATGGCCGGAAAGGAGCTTGAGGTGATGGAGTCGGGAGCGTGCCTTGGCTTGGATTGTCCGGAGATGGGGGGTCCAGGAGAGGCGACAGTCGAGGGTGACGCCAAGGTACTTAAGGGTGGGGGTGAGGGCGATAGGCCAGCCATAGATGGTGAGATAGAATGCGTTCTAGCTATGCAGTGTCCTTTATATTTTGTTCTTAGTGTTCACTGTGCATGCCATTACGTAATAATTTTAAAAAGGTAGTTACTTTATTGGTCACTGAAGGAAGAAGGAGAGGGAACTTTATTTTAATAGGTTATTGCGATAGAGGGAGAACGTGACCTCTGTTGTCTATTGGCTCTCGTGTTATGTACCATGATTGGTGGTCACCGTCGAGTGAGAAGTTTGCTGCTGTTTACCAACTGCTGGACGTCGGCCCCGCGGCGGCAGTTACTCGCCGGTAGTGCTCGTGCCTCGTGTTCACAGTGCGGTCTGTTGGGCTCTGATTGCTGGCAGCCAAGATGAGGCAAGCCTGAGTCCATCCTCCATGTTCATGTTGTTTGGGTGTTTAAGTATTTCGATGGCCTCTCTGATGTTGCGTTTCGTCATAATTGGCTGCTTGGCCAACACACAGGCTTCGCTGTATTTTATTTCTTTTCCGCAGTCATGGTGATGTTCTGCCACTGCGGATTTATTGTGCTGCCCTAGACGAATATAACGCACGTGATCCCGAATGCACGTTGCTATTGGCCTGCCAGTCTCGCCGATGTATGCCTCTCCACATTCGCATTCCACCTTGTAAACGCCTGCAGTGTGTAATGCATCCACCATCTCCTTGGTGGAGCCTAGCACGTCCTGGATCCTACGACCACTATAGGAGACAGACTGCACCCCAACGCGGTGAAGGTGTTTGCCTATTCTGTCAGTGACGTTTTTCACATAGGGTAAGCGTGCTGTTGGCTGCAGTTTGTCTGTTTCCTGCTTATCTTTCTTGCTTGTGTTCGTCGACAAGGCTGTGTTTATCGACTTATGGCTGTAGGACACTGCATAGCTAGAACGCGCCATTAGACCCAGAAGAAGGCCGCTGCAACCGTGGCCGAAACGTTGGTTTTTCTACAGTAGCAGTAGTTTTTACATTATGATGCGGTACCAAACCCAGAAAACTTTTATGTCAAGAAGACGTCTCTTAGGGGAATCATAGCTGGTGATGAGGCGTGGGACTACAGTTATGATGTTGAGATCAAGATTAAATCTTCACTGTGGTTTGGCAAAGGTTCTCCAAGTCCAAGAAAAAGCTCATCAGGTCAGATCAACCCTGTTCATCTGACCTGACGAAGTGCCGTGTGCGTTATATCAAATTGTGGAAGAGAGTATTTTGAAGGAGTCCATTCAAAATAAATAAAAGGTAAGCATAGGAAAATTGTGTGGACAAAGTTCCGGAATTTTTTGAACAGACCTCATATATTGAAAGGTATATGCTAAGGTCTGATCAGGGTAGCTCCAGAAAATAGTCGGTAGTTGCGAACCACAAGGTGGAACGAGTATAATATCTTTGAGTAGGAGGATTTTTGATGGTTAAGAGAGCTGGCGCGCACAGTAAAAAAAAAAAAAAAAAAAAAAAAAAAAAAAAAAAAAAAAAAAAAAAAAAAAAAAAAGCAAACGGGGAGTCGTAGCTGCCCGGAGAAAGCAGACGTGTGGTGACAGCTTTAAGGTAGGTCGCGCTCGGTGCCCCTGACCAAACTTTAGCACGTAAATGAGAGAAGATATATAATGATTTCAAATTGGTTTTGTTAGATATGTTCAGAGTTAGGATTTGTATGTCCAAGGTTTGGAGCGAGGTGGCGCAGTGGTTAGCACACTGGACTCGCATTCGGGAGGACGACGGTTCAATCCCGTCTCCGGCCATCCTGATTTAGGTTTTCCGTGATTTCCCTAAATCGGTTCAGGCAAATGCCGGGATGGTTCCTTTGAAAGGGCACGGCCGATTTCCTTCCCCTTCCTTCCCTCACCCGAGCTTGCGCTCCGTCTCTAATGACCTCGTTGTCGACGGGACGTTAAACACTAATCTCCTCCTCCTCCTCCTCCAAGGTTTGACACAGTAAGCGTTTGGTAAAATTTTTTGTAATAGTGATTCGTGCTACAAAATTGTTGGAAATGGTAGACTTTGTGTATGACTTAAAATTTTAACTATATATATATATATATATATGTATATATATATATATTGAGATCAACATTGTGTTTAAACCTAACAGCCTGAATCATAATCCACATCCTTTGCTATTATTGATTATTAAAATGAGTAGTAAAGTAAAGTTACCCACCAATGAAAGAACCAAGTAAACATCAGGGCCCAAAGTTAATTTTCCAGTACTATCTTAATGCCATTGCACGAACGGCATTATTCTCTTAAACTTGACTGCTGAGTCAAATACATGTTGCATTTCTGGCAAAATGGAGGAGTGCAAGAAACAAGTTCACAGACGCAGTCAGATGCAGGTTTGCTGAATAATTAATTTAGAACAATCTTATCAATGATACAATCACAATAAAAAAAAGGTAACAATTTTGGTTAGATACTTTCAATATCAGGTACATCTGCATCTTCACCACCGCGAACATTAGATTCTCTACAAATGTTTGGATACAGTGGCTTGTATTTTCATGAGGACTTTCGCGGAACAGCGGAAGATATCGAGGGTGTAGCCCATTATTTGGATCCGTTTAACGTAAAGTAGAAAGTGAATGGCCCGGCCGGAGTGGCCGAGCGGTTCTAGGCGCTACAGTCTGGAGCCGGGCGACCGCTACGGTCGCAGGTTCGATCCTGCCTCGGGAATGGATGTGTGTGATGTCCTTAGGTTAGTTAAGTTTAAGTAGTTCTAAGTTCTAGGCGATTGATGACCTCAGAAGTTAAGTCGCATAGTGCTCAGATCCATTTGAACCATTTGAACCAGGAAGTGAATGACTGGAGACTCTTCGTTAATTCGTTAAAGAGAAATCTCAAAGCAACGCTTCCCCTTATTTTCAACCAGTATATCGAAGGATGATCCGCCTTTTCCTTCTGAACTCCGATTCTTCTTAGTTTCCTTGTTCAAAGGTGCGTGGCGGAGAGTGGGGGAATCAGTGACGTGGGATAATGCCGGACACGCATGTCTGGCTGTGTTAGAGATGGACGGAAGATATTTCCAATGACACAATCGCGAGTCGAACCTGAACGCAGAGCCAAATAAATAGTTGTGAACTGACGCCGCTCTCACTGCAAAAGGTATTTTCACTTCATATTTTTTCAACAATTTTATGTAATATATGAGTAAACTTCTATAGGCGTATAATATTTTAGGTGTCACATAGAAATGCTGTAACGTTTATGAGAATTAATGTCTAATTAAACAACGTTTTTACATACTCGCCGCATGCATCATACAATTATAAGGTCAAATAAAAACAATGTTTTGTGTTACCGTATATATTAGTTAATGACGGACATTTTGAATGGTATAATCCAGACAGTCCGTAACGAGCCCTACACAATTAACCACCTCTGTTTCAGATGCCACGAAATTACCGAAGAAAGACCGAGATCAGATACAAGTTAGACGACATACAGAGAGCCATCGAGGATATGAAGAACAAAACACGTTCACTGGCAGAAACAGCTGCTACTTACTCTGTTCCAGATAGTTCTATACACGACCATCTCAAGAAAGAAGTTATACAGCAACCGAAACCTGGATGTAAGACTATATTTTCCGAACACGAAACAGAATTAGAACAACATATCTTAAAAGACGGTAAAAAAATGTTATGGGTTAACCATAGAGATGGTGCGGCACATAGCTTTCAAATCTGCTGAAGTAAATAATTTGATGTATATTCCTGTACAATAGTAGACGCATGGTTCATGACATATGGAAATTTTGGTCTGGCCGCAATTCGCGGACGGATATGCAAATGGTGCCGGCACGGTAGCTCAGCATGCCCATTTAGAGGGTGAGCTACCCTCCATAATAAAGAAACTGAGTGAACGGATCAACGAAGAATGAACGTATGTCATAAGGCATCCATCCCGAACAAATTCAACGAACAGTACAAAACAAAATAAGATTTAAAAAAAACAGTGGTAAGGAGAGCGCTAGCAATAGGCGGAAAATCCGGGTTCAAGTCCCGATCTGGCACAAATTTTCATTGTTGTCATTCCATTCTATAGCTAATGGTAGTCACTATTCGCAATTGCGAATTCATTTGATGAGAACAGCTATGTGTAGTCATATTGGGTATTAGAAACCGCTTCAGTTGTATGTAGTCCTTTATTGTTGGATCACTACTGGTTTCGTGGCACTAAAAGCCACGTATTCAGGTGAACATAGAGTAAAACATTAGAGCGGCAAAGTCGAGCGGCTTAGCCACGCGGTCGAGCCGACTTGCAATGGTTCGCTTCCCCCGTCGGAGGTTCGAGTGCTCCCTCAGGCATGGGTGTGTGTGCTGTCGTTAGTTTAAGTTAGATTAAGTAGTTTGTAAGCTTAGGAACCGATGGCCTCAGCAGTTTGGTTCCATAGGATCCTACCACGAATTTCCCATAGGGTATTACCACAAATTTCCCATAGGATCTTACCGCATATTTGCCATTCCCATAGGATATTACCACAAATTTCCTATAGGATATTACCACAAATTTCCAAAAACTTAGAGCGACAAAGCTCGGGACCTTTTTACCCAAGATTCTTTGCTCGTCAGAACAAAACACCGTTAAAGGGCGGCATGTGATAGAATAAAACCCGGCCAAGTCCCGGGTTCGCGGTTCTGTTTAGATCGGAGAAGCAGACTCATCCACTATATTGGAATCCGGCTGTTTTATTCTATGGCATACCGCCTTTCAGCAGTGTTTTGTTCCCACGACAACAAACATAGGGTAAAAAAATTCGGAGCTTTTCCGCTCTAACTTTTTAGTCATATGTTCTGCTTTTAGAAACCGCGCGGGGTAGCCGCGCAGTCTCAGGCGCCTTGTCACGGTTTGTGCTGCTCCCCCCGTCAGAGTTTCGAGTCCTCCCTCGGTCGTGGGTGTGTGTGTGTGTTGCCCTTAGCATAAGTTAGTTTTATTAGTGTGTTGGCCTAAAAAAAAGGAAACCGGTAGTGATCCAATAATAAAGGACTAAATACAGATGAAGCGACAATTAATACCCAAGAGCAACAAGTCCAACCACGCGCTGCCAGAAGGAAATCTTGTAAAACAATGAAAGGGTAATAAAGATTAAAAATTGCGGCCAATTTCGCCTACCACGATGTAATTTTTCCACTGCATGCCTGTGTAGCTATTCTGCAAAAACGCTTACTTTACAACACCACAAACTTAAAAATTATCTCTTGAACCACTTCGTGGAAATGCCGGCGGGACTCCACCTGAGCTGGTCCCCGCCTGTAATGGCTGTCTGGCGGACGCAGTGTTAAACCTGAGGGAGCAGGTGAGCAGTGGAGCAGGCGACGCGACCTTACCTTTGAGGCGCACCTTGTCCCCCAGGATCTGCAGGAACTCCTCGAACATGGGGCTGTTGTCGTTGTTGTCGAGGATCTCCTCCTCGGTGTACTGACCCTCCTTCACGTAGATCACGCCCACCTTCAGCTCAGACTTGATGAACACCTGAAACACAAGACGACGTGGCTCTCAATCCACTCGCCAAGTAGCTCCGTCGCTGCGCTCTCTGCTCTACACTGGAAGGTTTAGTGTACGACACTGGGGGCGCAGCTGTGTGACAGGTAGAAAAATGAGGAAGGGCGACAGAAAAGGGAAGGGAGCGGCGAAGTATTAAAGAAGAAGAAGAAGAAGAAGAAGAAGAAGAGCAAGAGAATGAATTTGACGGAGATAAACTGGGAAGTGGGAATCGATGTATTAAAGGAAATCATGAACATATCTGCAGACATTTTCAACAAGTAATAACGTTGGCTGAGAACGTTTTCTCGGTCAGATGCAGTGACCTCTAGGTGAGTATGGGTAATTCCACTCATATTTGACAATTTTATTATCAATCATATCTACTGAAGCAACAACAATGTCTATCTTTGCCCCTGTATGCACTGGTTATCCCATTACATAATTCCTTCCAATCATATCTCCCTCATTTCTCAATGCTCTTAGCTGATGAAAGACACCTAAAATTCTCACCCACAGAAGTCGCTATCTCAGAAAATTTCACTTTTTATATCTATCTGCCATTATCACTTTCACAATAACAATAATAATAATAATAATAATAAATAATAGTAATTATTATTATTAGTCGAAGCAAGGGCAGCAGCAGCAGCAGTAGCTGTAGTACTGCTACTACTAGCTTTATAACTTCTGAGTTATACTTACTCACACTGTCTATACATACACTATATGATTAAAACTGTCCGGACACCTGGCTGAAAATGACTTACAAGTTTGTGGCGCCCTCCATCGGTTATGTTGCAATTCAGTATGGTGTTGGCCCACACTTAGCCACGATGACAGCTTCCACTCTCGCAGACATTCAATCAAGTCCTGGAAGCTTTCTTGGGAAATGGCAGCCCATTCTTCAAGGAGTGCTGCACTGAGGAGAAGTATCGGTGTCGGTCGGTGAAGCCTGGTAAGAAGTCGGCGTTCCAAAACATCCCAAAGGTGTTCTATAGGATTCAGGTCAGGACTCCGTGCAGGCCAGAGAATTACGAGATGTTATTGCCTTGTAACCACTCCGCCACAGGCCGTACATTACGAACAGGTGTTGGATCGTGTTGAAAGATGCAATCGCCATCCCCGAGTTGCTCTTCGACAGTGAGAAGCAAGAAGGTGCTTAAAACATCAATGTAGGCCTGTGCTGTGATAGCGCCAAGCAAAACAACTAGGGGTGCAAGCTCCATCCATGAAAAACACGACCACACCATAAAACCACCGCCTCCGAATTTTGCTGTTGGCACTACACACGCTGACAGATGACTTTCATCGGGCATTCGACATACCCACACCCTGCCGTCGGATCGCCACATTGTGTACCGAAATTCGTCACTCCACAAAACGTTTTTCCATTGTTCAATCGTCAAATGTTGATGCTCCTTACACCAAGCGAGGTGTCGTTTGGCATTTACCGGCGTGATGTATGACTTATAAGCAGCCGCTTGACCATGAAATTAAAGTTTTGTCACGTCCCGTCTAACTGTCATAGTACTTGCTGTGGATCCTGATGCAGTTTGGATTTCCTGGGTGATTGTCTGGATACATGTCTTCCTAGTACACATTACGACCCTCTTCAACTGTCGGCAGTCTCTGTCAGTCAACAGACATGGTCGGCCAGTAGGCTTTTATGCTGTATGTGAGCCTTCACATTTCCACTTCACTATCACGTCGAAAACAGTGAACCTAGGGATGTTTAGGAGTGTGAAAATCTCGCGTACAGACGTATGAGACCCAATCAACTGACCACGTTTGAAGTCCGTGAGTTCTGTGGAGCGTCCGATTCTGCTCTCTCACGATGTCTAATGACTACTGAGGTCGCTGATATGGAGTACTTGGCAATATGTGGCAGCACAATGCACCTAATAGGAAAGAAATATGTTTTGGGGGGTGTTGGGATACTTTTGATCATATAGTGTGTATTCAAATCATTTTTAACTCTGATAATATTATTTTATTACAATTTGTCATATTAAAATTTTTGTTCTTTCTCAGGTAACTACGATGCCAAAGAATACTGTATGTGTGAATCCCTGGGCGAAAGCAAGTAAGGGTATGAACGCCATAGTCTGATCAGATTAAATAAATAAATAAGATAATATGACTTATGCAAGACGAATTTTTGTATGACATATCGAAAGAGGTTAAATAATGTATTGTAAGATTTTTGGTTTTCTACTTTATGTACTTACTTTTAATATTTAATTTTGTTTTAGTTTCCTAAATCATTCGAAATAGGCTTCATCAGAAAGGAGAAAATTTTGGCTGTAAACTACGGAAATGATGCCTGAAGTCTTGTATTATCTATAGAAATAAAGCATTAAATGTTATGCTGATCAAGCTCAATCGAAATTTGAGAAGTTCACTGTTTATGCAAACATATTTTGCATGAATAATTACGTTGAGTCTACCAGCCACTGCACAATGAATGGGTTCAAAATGGGCAGGATGCACATATTGACGAAGCTTTTCCATTTTTTTTTCAAATTCATCATACCAAAAAAAACATAATCTTGTTTTTAGTCGGCATCTGAATCATCTAATTCATTGTTGCCACACAAGCTTGTCAGCTTAATTTGATCAGATCGAGTTTCAGGTGATCAAAATTCAAATTTTCCTTAGTAATTTGTACGTATTATATTAGCAGGATCTGTTTTCTTCTTTCTGATTTTTCGTTTGCTTTCCAATCACCGCAGTTTATTTGGTTTTCCGTTTCTCTTCTTTCATTTTCAACAGCTATTTCTATGGTGTAGCCGACAAAATTGTGGAGTGTTGCTTTTCTATGTTGGTGTTGATACATTTGTAGCTTTATTGCAACCGTATAATTCTAACAAAAAGTATACAAAGTAACTTGCTATTGCTCGCCATATTACCGCAGCATGTACTGGTTGGCCAAGTATGTTACGAAAAAGTTATATCAATTGCAACGAATTAAATTCTTATAGATCTTACAATCAAATGTTTCCCTGAGACAGTTAAGTCTCTTCATTATCTACGATAATGACTGAAGCAGAAGAAATGAATTATCGTAGATAATGAAGAGGTTTAAATGTCTCAAGGAAACATTTAATTATAAGATCTATAAGATCACTATGGTACAGGAGTTTCCCTTTACGTCCAACGCTGGGGTGCTATTCCAATGTCGGAGAGCCCTGGCAGTAGTGACAGTGTAAGGGAAAATGAGCAGAAGATAATGAATTGAAGTTTGTGTTGGGGAGGGCACTCAACGTAAGTAGTCTGTGCAGCAATGTTGCCCATTGTGCTGGTAGTAGTGTAATGGTTAGCATTTCTGCCTCTCAAGAAGACCCTGGTTCGAGTCCCAGCAACAGCACAAATTTTAATTCATTTATTCTGCTTGGATCATTATCGAAGAATTAAATTCTCATTTTCTGGACATAGATATATGTGAATAACATTTCTCTTATACATCTGTTTACGAATGCGACGGGAGACCCGAAAAAAAAGAATCGGAATAAAATTGCAGTGGGCGGAGCTTGTGTAGTACGCATTTCTGCCGCTAGGCGCGTATAGCGCAACCCATTGTCAGTTCAGTGCCGCCTGTGTTGTCGACCTGGTTAGTTCTGTTCATCTGCAGTATTGTTTTTGCTAGCCCTGTTTCGTTCTTGTTTCGGTTTTTTATGATAGCAAGTCTAAATGAACAATGTGTAGCAGTGAAAGTTTGTTTTCTACTCTGTAAAAATACTGCTGAAACTGTTTTAATGTCGAAAACAGCTAACCAAGATGACGCTATGGGATAAACTCAAGTGTAGGAGTGGTTTGCTCAGTTTAAAAATGGCGACTTGTCGATTGCTGACAAACCTCGTTCTGAACGTCCATCAACTGCCCGAATTGACGAAAATATTGAAAAAAATCGAGAGCTCGTGTTCGCAGACCGCCGACAGACAACTGATCAAACGTCAGAGATTAGTAGGTTACCTTGGAGCTCGGTTCAGCGAAATGGTGAGCAACAGGTTTGCTGGCAAGTTTGTTCCTCGAGTCCTCATTGACAATCAATAGGAACGTCGAGTTGAGAAACGTCGTCCTTTGAAACAACAGCTTGGAACTGATGATAAGTCGTGGTGCTATGGTTACGACCCAGAACAAAGCAGCAATGAAGACAGTGGAAGACGTCATCGTGACACCGTCCAAAAAAGTGTCGTCAAGTCGAATGAAACATCAAAGCAAAGCTGATTTGCTTCTTTGATGCCAAGGGATAGTTCATTCACAGTTTGTTCTCCTGGCTCAGAACGGCAATCAAACCATTCATTTGGAAGTTTTAAGAAGATTGCACGACTGTGTTCGTCTAAAAAGACCCTATTTGTGGCAGACGGCAAACTGGTTCTTCCTGCACGACAACGCACCTGCCCACACAGCCATCTCCGCTAGACAATTTTTGGCTAATAATGGGATGGTCCCGCTGCCCCACTCACCTTACTCTCCTGACCTAGCTCCGTGCGACTTTTTCTTATGTCCACGCATGAAAAGGGGCACGGAAGGACATCGATTTGACAACACTGAAGAAGTCAAGAAAAAAAAAAAACGAGGGAGGAGCTGTCAGCCATTCTAAAGATCACTATAAACAATATTTCGAACAATGGATGCAACGGTGGAACAAATGTGTTAATTGTAATGGAAAGAATTTTGAAGGGAATGAAGTTGTTTTGTAAACAATTTGAAAATATATACACTACTGGCCATTGAAATTGCTACACCACGAAAATGACGTGCTATAGACACGAAATTTAACCGAGAGGAAGAAAATGTTGTGATATGCAAATGATTAGCTTTTTAGAGCATTCACACAAGGTTGGCGCCGGTGGCGACACCTACAACGTGCTGACACGAGGAAAGTTTACAACCGATTTCTCTTACACATACAGCAGTTGACCGGCGTTGCCTGGTGAATCGTTGTTGTGATGCCTCGTGTAAGGAGGAGAAATGCGTACCATCACGTTTCCGACTTTGATAAAGGTCGGATTGTAGCCTATCGCGATTGCGGTTTATCGTATCGCGACGTTGCTGCTCGCGTTGGTCGATATCCAATAACTATTAGCAGAATATAAAAGCGGTGGGTTCAGGAGGGTAATACGGAACGCCGTGCTGGATCCCAACGGCCTCGTATCACTAGCAGTCGAGATGACAGGCATCTTATCCACATGGCTGTAACGGAACGTGCAGCCACGTCTCGGTCCCTGAGTCAACAGATGGGGACGTTTGCAAGACAACAACCATCTGCACGAACATTTCGACGACGTTTGCAGCAGCACGGACTATCAGCTCGGAGACCATGGCTGCGGTTACCGTTGACGCTGCATCACAGACAGAAGAGCCTGCGATGGTGTACTCAACGACGAACCTGAGTGCACGAATGCAAAACGTCATTTTTTCGGATGAATCCAGGTTCTGTTTACAGCATCATGATGGTTCGGCGACATCGCGGTCAACGCACATTGGAAGCGTGTATTTGTCATCGCCATACTGGCGTATCACCCGGTGTGATGGTATGGGGTGCCATTGGTTACACGTCTCGGTCACATCTTGACCGAATTGACGGCACTTTGAACAGAGGGCGTTACATTTCAGATGTGTTACGACCCGTGGCTCCACCCTTCATTCGATCCCTGCGAAACACTACATTTCAGTAGGATAATGCACGACCGCATGTTGCAGTTCCTGTACGGGCCTTTCTGGATACAGAAAATGTTCGGCTACTGCCCTGGACAGCACATTCTCCAGATCTCTCACCAACTGAAAACGTCTGGTCAATGGTGGTCGACCAACTGGTTCGTCACAATACGCCAGTCACTACTCTTGATGAACTGTGATATCGTGTTGAGGCTGCATGGGCAGCTGTACCTGTGCACGCCATCCAAGCTCTGTTTGACTCAATGCCCAGGCGTATCAAGGCCGTTATTACGGCCAGAGGTGGTTGTTCTGGGTACTGATTTCTCGGGATCTATGCACCCAAATTGTGTGAAAATGTAATCACATGTCAGTTCTAGTATAATATATTTGTCCAATGAATACTCGTTTATCATCTGTTTTTTTTTTGGTGTAGCAACTTTAATGGCCAGTAGTGTAGCTTTTAGAAAATAATTCCGGGTTATCTGGGTACTCCCTCGTAAATTGGTGTTACCTCTCAAACTTGGCAGTAGAAAAATTAAAACAAACTGTGACGAAACATGGATTATATCGCTGCACTAACTCACCGGAAAATGATGGCTCTATCATCCTGCCGAGTGAGTTCTATCAATAATCACTAGATTGCAGCACTGTTCACGAACTTAACTGTTTTAGAAAATGATAAGAGACAGAGGCGCGTCACGTTATCCCCCGCGTCACATACCCCCACCCAGCCCTGGCTCTGGTGCAGAACTGCAACGTGCCTGACGATTCCTGTCATCCATACGTCCACCATATTGCAACTCAACAAAAGTTTTGTTCTGTCTGTTAGGAATTAATTATTATTTACAAGTCGGATCCGGTGGCCTGGTGGTAAAGCGCCACATTCAAGCTGGGAGATCGAGGGGTGATTCCCAGTCGAAGCATGAAAATTGTTGCATCTGAGGCTCCACCTCTTAGTGATGTGAAAATTCGTCAAGAAAGACGCGTGGTTCGGTTTCCACCTTAAACTGTCGGTTCTCTTTCCTCAGCAAGAATACTGGGATAAGTTATGGACACGAAAGTCGCCGAATTGGTGTCGAATTGAAAGAGTTGCTCGACGTCGTTGAGTCACACTAAATTGTTATTGTTATTATTATTACTTCTGTCATTATTTACTTATTTCTACTGTAAGCCTAATAGCATTTAACGCTGTTGTGCCTTTGCAGGACACTATCATTATCAGCACAGTATTACAATACTGAATCCCACACGATCATAATAAGTCCTTCTTTCACATAGTCGAAAAAGTTTGCAAACAGCTCTAGATAATGTTTCTGCAAATGGCAACGAAAAATCATGAAAGATTTGTTAAACCAAGATTGTACATCCATATTTCCTGTGTAGAGCCTGCTGGAAATTTACAAACTTCTTCAAGACCATTTACAAAATCTGTTATCAGTTATACTGAACAAGCCTTTTTGTTGTTAAACTAGACACTTGCAGTGACAATATGCACATATTACTGTCCTGAAAAAAGCCTACGTTAACATGATAATGAGAGAAATACTAGGTGCTTTCAAGTTCTAAGGCCTCCGATTTTGTTTCTCCGGACTGGAAAGAAATAGAAACATGCGCATTGTTTTAAAATGAGGCCGCGTTCATTGTCAATACGTCCCAGAGATGGCAGCACAGTACGGCAGATGGAATTTTACCGCCACCGGCGAGAATGAGAACTGTTTTAAATACTTAAAATGGCGACGTTTTCCTTACTTGAACAGTGTACAATCATTCGTTTTCTGAATTTGCGTGGTGTGAAACCAATTGAAATTCATCGACAGTTGAAGGAGACATGTGGTGATGGAGTTATGGATGTGTTGAAAGTGCATTCGTGGGTGCGACAGTTTAATGAAGGCAGAACATCATGTGACAACAAACTGAAACAACCTCAGGCTCGCACAAGCCGGTCTGACGACATGATCGAGAAAGTGGAGATAATTGTTTTGGGGGATCACCGAATGACTGTTGAACAGATCGCCTCCAGAGTTGGAATTTCTGTGGGTTCTGTGCACACAAATCCTGCATGACGACCTGAAAATGCGAAAAGTGTCATCCAGGTGGGTGCCACGAATGCTGACGGACGACCACATGGCTGCCCGTGTGGCATGTTGCCAAGCAATGTTGATGTGCAACGACAGCATGAATGGGACTTTCTTTTCGTCGGTTGTGACAATAGATGAGACGTGGATGCCATTTTTCAATCCAGAAAGAAAGCGCCAGTCAGCTGAATGGAAGCACACAGATTCACCGCCACAAAAAAAATTTCGGGTAACCACCAGTGCTGAAAAAATGATGGTGTCCATGTTCTGTGACAGCGAGGGCGTAATCCTTACCCATTGCGTTCCAAAGGGCACTACGGTAACAGGTGCATCCTACGAAAATGTTTGGAAGAACAAATTCATTCCTGCACTGCAACAGAAACGTCCGGGAAGGGCTGCGCGTGTGCTGTTTCACCAAGACAACGCACCCGCACATCGAGCTAACGTTACGCAACAGTTTCTTCGTGATAACAACTTTGAAGTGATTCCTCATGCTCCCTACTCACCTGACCTGGCCCCTAGTGACTTCTGTCTTTTTCCAACAATGAAAGACACTCTCCGTGGCCGCACATTCACCAGCCGTGCTGCTATTGCCTCAGCGATTTTCCAGTGGTCAAAACAGACTCCTAAAGAAGCCTCGCCGCTGCCTTGGAATCATGGCGTCAGCGTTGTGAAAAATGTGTACGTATGCAGGGCGATTACGTCGAGAAGTAACACCAGTTTCATCGATTTCGGGTGAGTAGTTAATTAGAAAAAAAATCGGAGGCCTTAGAACTTGAATGCACCTCGTACATGTTCTCATTTGACATAACTACTAGTAGACAATCCATCAGATTGGAAATTTACAAATCTGTATTTCGCTTCAAACTGAGAAGTGAGTATGCTTGCACATGCTAATATATGCTTCTGCCTAAGGAGTACTTGTATCTCATATGTAAAAAAAAATCCATTTTCGTCACAAATGTGAATTTAATGATAAACCTTACCTCCTACACAGAAATCTGTTGTAACACTAATGCACAAGTATGACAAAAACGGACATCATAATATGTGGTTGGAAATCAGTAACGGGATAAGTGCCAATTTTAGTTATATCCGACAAGCCAAGCCAAGTGCCGTTGCCAACAACCTGAAAAGCGGGTTAAGCGCTACGATCATTTCTAGTAGCGTATAATGAGGCTAAACCAGGCGAACGCGGTTAAGTGCCACAAAGCTTTGTAATTGTTTGCAACGTGTGACAGACACTTTACCCAGATTGGAAAACGTAAGAGGCTGGAAGAATGTCAGAGTATCAAGTACCTAAGGATCTTGTAAAACTTAGAGACAAAGCGACCCCTAAGAATTTTGTGGTTACTATGCTCCAGCCTGAGGACGTTTTTATTAAAAAATACACCTGATGTACATATTTACAAAAGGATAATAAATATTCCCAAATGTAGTTGTATTCAAGTGAAAAAAATAGCAAGAAGAATGTTTAACGAACTTGAAGGCTGGAACACTATAAGATCTTACAGAAAGAGATTACCACTGACATAATAAAGAACTCTGTCTTACCGTAGCAACAATGTAAAAACAACTACAACTGTATTTGAAAGCAGCTGATAGAACATGTTTCGAACAGCCATTCAATTAAAATTTCTTTGTGCTCTATAAAATTAACCTAAGGATTAGAACTAATTTATTCACAGGACAGGGTATCTGTAAAATGTTTCAGTGATATGTTTATTACTAACACAACTGATAAATACTTGAGATTTCTTTCACTGGCATTTACCTCGTTTTTGCTGATACCTGTACGGTGTTTAGCATGTTGTTTTTCAGAATCAAATATTTATTTTCATTGAAAAAATGAAGGGAACTTAAAAATGTTTGCAACAGTTGTGTGATTCTTATTGTAGATAATATATTTTATTTACTGTTGATGTTTCTTCATTAAAATAGTTTTGTCAAATCAAAACAAGAAATACTAAATTTCTCCGAATGAGTCTTTTGGCACTTATCTCGCTGATAACAGCATCATAGTAACTAGCTGCAACCTGAGAATGGGTCATCGCGCGAATCCAGTAGTGGCAAATAAAACATAAAAGAAGCAGCTCTGATGCATTATCATTACAACAGCAAGCAGGTCATACGATTTGTTTAGGCTGTAGAACAGAATACTCAAGCACTATCGCAAACAGTTGGTCAAAACTTTAACTGTAGTTATATTTCGATACTCATGGCTCCGAAGGTGGTCGTATATCCTCCATCCTTGCGATTTGAGGTCTCACCCTGCGAGGTGGAGTGGGAACAAGACACAAGACTGCGAAGAGTTGAATCGAATACGCTGCAGAGCTAACTAATATAATTACAGAGAACTAGATGAGTACCCAGATTTGCCTGGGCATCTATTTATTCCATTCTATAAATCAACTTTTTCCTCCCTCGTTCATCTGTAGATCTCCTCCGCGACCCTCTCTCTGTGCATCTCTTCCTCGCCAATGTCTCTGTCCATCTCCACCTCTTTCCTCTTTCCTCTGTCATCTGCTTCTTCCTCCTCTGGGCATTGGCTCCTTTCCCCCTCTCTGCACATTTCCTCTTCCCCTTATTTCTGTCCATTTCATCCTTCTTTCTCTCCATCTCCTCCTCCTCCATCTCCTTCCATCTTATTACCCATATCCCAATAGTAGGTTGCTGTTGTTTACTCATACAGTATTCCTTTCGAGTTAATAAGTAGTATTTGCATCAAGTTTGGAAGAAATCGATTCAGGGGTTTAGTAGGATATTTTTACCCTTGACTTTACCAGCGTACGCACATGTAACATATATTTAATATATTTCACACATACACTATGCGATCAAAAGTGTCAGGGCACCTGGCTGAAAATGACTTACAAGTTCGTGGCTCCCTCTATCGGTAATGCTGGAATTCAGTATGGTGTTTGCTCACCCTTAGCCTTGACGACAGCGTCTACTCTCGCAGGTATGAGTTCAGTCAGGTGCTGGAAGGTCTCTTGGGAAATTTCAGCCCATTCTCTACGGACTGCTGCACTGAGGGAGAGGTATCCATGTCGTTCGGTGAGGAACGGCACGGCGTTCCAAAACATCCCAAAGGTGTTCTATACGATTCAGGTTAGGACTCTGTGCAGGCCAGTCCGTTACAGGGATGTTACTGTCCGCCACATGCCGTGCATTACGGACAGGTGCTCCATTGTGTTGAAAGATGCAATCGCTATCCCCGAATTGTTCTTCTACAGTGGGAAGCAAGAAGGTGCTTAAAACATCAATGTAGGCCTGTGCTGTGATAGTGCCATGCAAAACAACAAGGGGTGCAAGCGCCCTCCATGAAAAACACGACCACACCATAACACCACCGCCTCCGAATTCTACTGTTAGCACTACACTCGCTGGCAGATGGCGCTCACCAGGCATTCGCCATACCCACACCCTGCCATCGGATCGCCACATTGTGTACTATGACTCGCCAATCCACACTACGTTTTTCCGCTGTTTAGTCGTCCACTGATTACCGGCGTGATGTATCGCTTATGAGCCGCTCGACCATGAAATCCAAGTTTTCTCTCACCTCCCGCCTAACTGTCATAATACTTGCAGTGAGTCCTGATGCAGTTTGGAATGCCTGTATGATGGTCTGGATAGATGTCTGCCTGTTACACAC
This sequence comes from Schistocerca piceifrons, assembly GCF_021461385.2. NCBI lineage: Eukaryota > Metazoa > Arthropoda > Insecta > Orthoptera > Acrididae > Schistocerca > Schistocerca piceifrons. The sequence continues at coordinate 104,393,382 of NC_060146.1, forward strand.
TGCGACCCTCTTCAACTGTCGGCGGTCTCTGTCAGTTAACAGAAGACGTCGGCCTGTACGCTTTTGTGCTATACATGTCCCTTCACGTTTTCACCTCACCATCACATCGGAGACAGTGGACCTTGGGTTATTTATGAGTGTGGAAATCTCGCGTACAGACGTATGACACAAGTGACAACCAACCACGTGACCACGTTAGAAGTCTGTGAGTTCCGCGGGGCCGGCCGAAGTGGCCGTGCGGTTAAAGGCGCTGCAGTCTGGAACCGCAAGACCGCTACGGTCGCAGGTTCGAATCCTGCCTCGGGCATGGATGTTTGTGATGTCTTTAGGTTAGTTAGGTTTAACTAGTTCTAAGTTCTAGGGGACTAATGACCTCAGCAGTTGAGTCCCATAGTGCTCAGAGCCATTTGAGCCATTTTGATTTGAGTTCCGCGGGGCTCCCCATTCTGCTCTCTCACGATGTCTAATGACTACTGAGGTCGCTGATATGGAGTACCTGGCATTAGGTGGCACAACAATGCACCTAATATGAAAAACGTATGTTTCTGGGGGTGTCCGGATACTTTTGATCACATAGTGTATTTGTAGATACACTTTAGCTGCATCTCTAGCGATTTTCTTTCTTAAATTTCGTATTCATACATTTCAATTTTTATGACGTCATATTTCCTGAACTATTTGCCGTACAGTGATGTAATTTTGTAGGTACATTAAGTGGCATACGTAGGTAATGTCTACAGAAAGTGTTGCGAAAGAGTTAATATCAGGAAGTAATAAATATAACGTCATGCATGATGCTCTGGTTTTTCACGCATCTCAGTGTTTTTGATGTCATATCTCCTGAACTAACCTTCGAACAATGATATAATTTTGCAAGCACATTCAGTGGTATATGTGAATACTGTCTGCAAAATCGCGACTACAGTTGGTTGTAAAGAGATAATACATTAGAACTTCATGCCAGATGCAACAGTTTTACTGCATGTTACTTCCTCTCTGCTGATGATACATGGGTGGAAGGTGGCCGAAGGACCTGTCCCCGCAGAAATCCTGACAGTTAAGTAAAACACTGACTGAAGCAAGTGCACTTTAACAAAATATAATCTATTCAACTTGTGCGAAATACTTGCCTAGCTATAAGCAATGGCTCGACAGTTGTGTGCGTCTATGTACACTGAATATTTGCCTGTACACTGTTTGTCGACAAGTCGGTGTAGCGGTCGGCACCGACTGGCGACTAGAGGTAATCTCGAACTACAAGGCTGGTGGCCAGGTACCCGCGACTTATAAAACTGTCCTGGCGGTCATCATTGGTCAGCAGCCTGTGGGTTCTTCATTGGCTGCGATGTTCGAAGCGCCGTTCGCGATGCCCGCATGAGCCTTCGAGGCACCGGCTCCGGTATTATCTGTTGGCTGTGATACTAGACTGTCATTCTCAAATACTGGATAAATAAAGTCGTTGCCTTCATTTTCATCCTCAGACCCACCCTTATGAGAGGTGCTATCCGCACGCTGATTATTTGGAGACAACAAGTGGTCTGTGTACCACATTTGGTTGAAATCGTCCAGCGATTTAGGTGGAGATATGGAACACATACAACACTTATGTAAGAAAAAGAAAATTGAAGAAGTAGTAAATGACGATCATTTTGGCTTTTGGAAAAGTAAAGGCCCCGGACGGGCAATTCTGACGTTGCAGCTGGCAATGGAAGCAAGACTACAAAAAGTCAAGACCATTTCATAGGACCTGTCGACTTCGAAAAAGCGTTAGACAATGTAAAATGGTGCAAGATGTCCGAAATTCTGACAACAATAGGGGTAAGCTCTAGGGAGAAACGGTTAATATGAAATATGTACAACAGGTAAGAGGGAATAATAAGAGTGGACGATAAAGAACGAAGTGCTCGGATTATAAATGGTGTAAGACAGGGATTTAGTCTTTCGCCTCTACTGTTGAATCAGTACATCGAAGAAGCAATGATGAAATCAAAAAATGTTCAGGAGCGGGATTAAAGTTCAATGTAAAAAGATACCAATGACACGATTCGCTGATGACTGTTATCCTGAGCGAAAGTGAAGAACTACAGGATCTGTTGAATGAAGTGAACAGTGTAATGAGTACAGATTATACATTGAGAGTAAATCGAAGAAAGGAAAACGTAACGACAAACAGCAGAAATGAGAACAGCGAGAAACTTAACATCAGGATTTATTGTCACGAAGTAGATGAAGTTAAGGAATTATGCTACCTAGGTAGTAAAATAAGCAATTTAGGGAGGAGCACGGAGGACATCAAAAGCAGACTAGCAATGGCAAAGAGAGCATTCCTGGTCAAGAGAAGTCTACTAGTATCAAACGTAGAACTTAACCTGAGGAAGAAATTTCTGAGAATGTATGTCTGGAGCACAGCATTGCACCGTAGTGAAACATGGACTTTGGGGAAACCGGAACAGAAGGGAATCAAAACATTTAACACGTGGTGCTACAGACGAATGTTAAAAATTAGGTGGACTGATTAGGTAAGGAATCAGGAGGCTTTGCGCAGAATCGGACAGGAAAGATACCAGGGTTGGAACTTAAATAGTGGCAACTATTAATTCACAACCGATACAAAAGAGTTACATGTTTGCTCCTCTTACTGTCCTTCACCAGCGTTGTGTAGAATCCGTTGCCACCAATGTGGAAGGTGTAGTATACCGTTAGCAGAGCCCGTTCTGTTGATGGTGCGAATGGAGCGGTCTACCGCCTGTAGAAGCTCTGAAACAGGTGGACTGATAAAGTAAGGAATGAGGAGGTTCTGCGCAGAATCGGAGAGGAAAGGAATATGTGGAAAAAACTGACAAGGAGAATAGACAGGATGATAGGACATCAGTTACGACATCTGGGAATGACTTGCATTGTACGAGAGGGAGCTGTATAAGGCAAAAACTGAAGAGGAAGACGGAGATTGGAATACATCCAGCAAAAAATTGAGGACGTAGGTCGCAAGTGCTACTCTGAGATGAAGAGGTTGGCACAGGAGAGGAATTCGTGGCGGGCCGCATCAAACCAGTCAGAAGAGTGATGACTCAAAAAATAAAAAATAAAAAATAAATAAAAATAAAAAAAAAGATTTCTTGCACAATGAATAATCCCGTATTATAGAATATTAGAGCATATCCTAAACTCTAACATCATCTTCCTGAAGACAATGGTGATTCTCTCAATGTACAGCTCCGAATAAGCAAAAGACATTCGTGTGAAACACAGTTATCTGTATTCACACTCGATACGTTGCAGATGCAGCTGAACGGCCAGATTCCGTCCGCCTAGATTTCCAAATTTCGACACTGTATCACATCCTCAACTGCTAACCAAGATACGATCTCATGGAGTGTCTTCGCAAACATCTGATTTGGGATTCGAAGCATATTTCATTGGAAGAGGCCACTAGGTTATACCGGATCGGCGAATGTTCCACAGAAACGAAAGCAGCATCGGGTGTTCTCTGAGGAAGAATAATTAAACCTGTAAATTTTTGAGTACTTGTAAACAACTAACCAGACAGGATCGGCAGCACTACCACATTGTCACCTCACGACGCACTGTTGTGTTAGTAGGGTATAGTCGTTGGACAATAGTAAGGAAACGCCACAAGAATTTGGACGAAACTTCCTTCCAGTGCAATGAAAGGTAGCTCTTAGACTTTCCTAGACCTATAGTCCACATTTGCGCATAATTTCACAGCATGTTGATAATCATTACTTTGTGCTCATCCAATCACAACTGCATGAAACACCATTTTTGTACCACACGCTTTTCTTTTCACTTTGGTTATTTGCAAGGCATCTTCAGTGGCAGATTTCGAGGATGTCGATCCATACGTGTTCTTTTTCCTTTTTTACAGCTGTTCTTCGTTTGCTTCCATTTGAAATTTTGTTTTCAGAGAGCTAGAAATTTCTGAATATGGTGTTCAGTTCCTAGTGTTGTGAAGACATAATTTCAAATGGCAGTAAGCAGACGGAGAACAACCAGACGAAGAAGCCAGCCGTCCCGGCGTGTTCTCGCACTGCGTGGACCTGGCTCCCCCTGAGTCCTCGCCGCGCGGTATTAGCCGAGCGGTCTGGGCGCTGCAGTCATGGACTGTGCAGCTGATCCCGGCGGAGGTTCGAGTCCTCCCTCGGGCGTGGGTGTGTTTGTGTTTGTCCTTAGGATAATTAAGGTTAAGTAGAGTGTGAGCTTAGGGACTGATGACCTTAGCAGTTAAGTCCCATAAGATTACACACACATTTGAACATTTTTTTGAGTCCGCAACTGAACTGGCCCACTCACACGACCCAGAAAAACAACGACGTCGCCCCAGAGACAGGGCAACAGTTACTACACATCGATAACCGCCACTGCTGCCACTAGCGGACAGGCAATGCTTGCGAAAACGTGTGGCGCCAGTCAGCACGAGAAGAAGACAAACAACCGCAGCCATGACAATTAAACGATACGATCTGGCCTTCAACAGAGTGCGGAAACCGACAAACAGCACAAACGCGAGCAGCAGCACAGCTCAGACATACTACAAAATATTGAAAGACATTTCACATGTCACAGGATAGAGGACTTTCCAGAGCTTTGAGACATCTCCACTCTTGTGACTACACCACAAGGGAAATCATTTCGTGTTCTGCAATTTTCGCGAAGTCAATCCCTTGTTGAAGTGGAACGTGGATTCTGCCGTAGATTCCACAGGAAGCGATCTCTGCACAAGCAGATTTATGACTGGGATACAAAACTGTTGGAAGTTGGTTGCATACGTGAAGCATGCGCACACGTTTGACGCAAATAAGGAGCACAGAGGATATGCGTTCGCGCAGAGTCAGCTTCAACTTCCTCAAACAAGGGTGTTGCGTGTTCTGAAACGACGGCTTACGAGTGACAGTTATTGCAGCAACTGCGTCCCGGCGACCATAACAGAAGTTACTAATCTTGCATTTCCTTTATCCAGGATACGGCAGAGGACACTTTTTCCGAACGACTCATCTTTTCGGACGAATCGACGTTCCATCTGTCGGGTAAAGTAAACCGATGTAATATCAGAATTTGGGGGTCACAAAATCCTGGCGTCGCCGTAGGACGCGAAGGAGACTCACCGAAACTGAATGCGACTTGTGCCTTTTCTACTCACAAAGTTTACGGAACTTTCTTTTTTGCAGGGGAAACATTGATAGGAATGTCATACCTGGACATGCTGCAAAATCGTTTGTTTCCGCAACTTCACGAAGACACCAACGATTTGCTTTTTATGCACGGCGACGCCATGGTTAACTTGAGTTGCGACCTTACCGTCAAGCCACCATCCCACAATTTTGGATTGGACGAGGTCTACATCAAGATCTTGTTCATTACTTTTGGCCTCTCAGGTCACCAAACGTCAAACCTTTGATCCTTTTTTTTTCTCTGGGTTACATAAAAGAGTATTTGTCCCATTTTTGTACCTGCTCTTCAAGAGCTGAAGAAACTAACTGGTGAAGCCGTCGATTCAGCAAACAGGGCTGCGCGGGGTAGCCGCGTGGTCTTAGGGGCCTTGCCACGGTTCGCGTGGCTCCCCCCGTCAGAGGTTCGAGTCCTCCCTCGGGAATGGATGTGTGTGTTGTCCTTAGCGTAAGTTAGTTTAAGTTACATTAAGTAGTGTGTAAGCCTAGGGACCGAAGATCTCAGCAGTTTGGTCCCATAGGAACTTACCACAAAATAATAATAATAATAATAATAATAATAATAATAATAATAATAATAATAATAATAATATTCTTTAACGCACAATTAGGTAAAGAGAAAAAATATAGGAAAATCACCGGAATCCATACAGCTCACAAGAGAACTAACAAGAATGGGGAAAGATTGATAAGCTTTTGCGAAAATTTCGGCCTCGTAATTATGTCAACACAATTCAAAAAACCCAACAAGAAACTGTATACTTGGAAGTCGCCCAACACAATGTTGGGTGAATTCCAGATAGACCATGTGGCCATCTCCAAGAGTAACACAGCAGAAATTCTGAATGTGAAAACGAGAAGAGGATTTTTTGACTCAGACCACCATCTTCTACAGATAAAGACCAGATTACAACCCAATAGAAAAAAACCAAAACTAAACAAAGTGCTGAGACCAGACCCCGAATACATAAAACTCAACAAGGAAAACATCTTACAGGAAATTAGTCAAACACCACAAACTGGACAGAACTTGTGGACGTCCTCAAATCCACAATGAAATTGGGTCAACCCCCGAGAAGGAGAAAACACAGGTGGTGGAATATAATATGTGACCAAGCAATAGAAGAAAGGACCAATGCCTGGAAAAACTTCAATAGTCACAAAACATCAGAAAAATGGCAACAATTTCTAGTAATCCGAAAACAAACATCGAAAACTATTCGGAGGGAAAAAAGAAATTATGACAAACGGCGACTAGATGAGATAGAACAAGACTTTAAGAAGAACAACACCAGGAATTTTTATAAGACGTTTAAAGAACATATTGCAGGATACCAGCCACCCAATCTTTGCTTCAAGAAACTGGATGGTTCACTAGAAACTAACACGAAGAATAACTGCCAAATCCTCGCAGACTATTTCAACAAACTTCTCAACTGTGAAAGACCTACAGAGGACATTCACTACGAGACGTCTACACCAAATCCTGACGCTAAACTGCCAACCATCAACGAAATTGTAGAAATTATCAAGACACTGAAAAACAATAGAGCCCCAGGAGAAGATGGAATTATTGCAGAACTATGGAAACTAAATGATGAAAGATTAACAGGAAAAATTCACAAAATCATATTAAACATTTGGGAAACAGAACAGATCCCTTCTGAATGGAAATGCGCACTCATCCATCCACTCCACAAAAAAAGGGGACAAAACTGAACCAAATAATTACAGGGGTATCTCACTCGTACCGGTCACATATAAAATCCTATCAAAAGTTCTCATGAATAGATTAGAAGAACAAGCTGACCCACAAATAGGAGAATACCAGGCTGGTTTTCGCAAGGGACGATCATGCATAGAGCAGATCTGGAATCTGAAAATGATTCTCCAGATGAGAAACACCCGAAACACAGTGGTTACTTTTGTAGATTTTAAAAAGGCCTACGACTCAATAGACAGAGTAGTGCTCTGCAAGACGCTGGAAGAATTCAGCATTGACAGAAAGACAAGAGCAATCATTCAGGAAACATTAACTGACACAGTCTCCAAGGTTAAATTTATGGGGGATATCTCGGAACCATTTGTAATCCAAACTGGAGTGCGACAGGGTGACGGACTTTCACCATTACTCTTTAATATCATTCTTGAAAAAATCATCAGGACATGGGAAAAAGAAGTCAAAGGAATCCAAATTGGCATTAGAAAAGATAATAGATTCAATGTGAAGTGTTTAGCTTTTGCAGATGACCTTGCAATCCTCACAAATAATAGAAAAGAAGCCACTAACGCCATAGAGAAGTTACACGAAATTGCACAAAGAACTGGCCTGCAAATCTCATATGAGAAAACCCAGTACATAGAAAGAGTGCCACAAGACAAATTGCCTATTGTGACAACCCATGGGAAAATCATACAAGTACCACATTTTAAATACCTGGGAGAAATCATTCAGCCATCAGGGATCAACCTAAAGGCCAATGAGGAAAGAATAAAAAAATTACAGAAAGCATATAAACTCACGTGGAACTATTATAACAAAAAGTCCATATCCACTAACGCAAAATTGAGGCACTACAACACTGTCGTACTTCCGGAGGCACTGTATGCATCTGAAACAACACAAATAGGTGGGCAAACTAAAATCAAAGAAATAGAGAAACAAGAAAGGAAAATTCTCAGGAAAATTTTTGGCCCGATACAAGAGCAAGGAATCTGGAAGAAGAGACCAACATCAGAATTATATAAATACACAGACAAGATTACAGATACAGTAAGGAAAAGAAGAATGCAGTTCTACGGACATATCCACAGGATGAATGAAAACAGAATTTCAAAGCGAATTCTTAAAGTCATCAACTCAGGCAGGGGAAAAACAAAATGGATAAAAGAAGTTGAAGAGGACCTCAGACAAGCACAAATAACAGTAAACGATGCAGAAAACAGAACTGAATTCAGGAACATCATCAAAAAACATAAATTTGACACCACAACACAGAAGAGACTAGGATGCAAATGGACAGCGGAGCGAAAGAAACAACACAGTGAACACATGAAGAAAATTTGGGCTCAGAAAAAACACAAACAATCATCATAAAGGAATTCAAGTTCAAACGCTCTCTTAAATGGGAATAATCGAAAATAATAATAATAATAATAATATTCAGTAAACAGGGACCTGCTGATTGCTGTGTGGAATGGAATGGACTACCGTTTCGGTGTTTCTCGAGCAACACATGATGCTCATGTTGACTGTATAGTATAGTGTTTGTGCGAAGATAAAACTCTGAACCTACCCCTCTCAATTCGGGGATGGCATCTTTCTACACGATCCAGCGCCTGTTCATAATTTACGGCCTGTGACGGAGTGGTTACACGGCAATAACATCCCTGTAATTGACTGGCCTGCACGGAGTCCTGACCTGAATCCTATAAACACTTTTGGCATGTTTTGGAACGCCGACTTCGTGCCAGGCCTCACCGATCGACATCGATAACTCTCCTCAGTGCAGCTCTCTCGGGAGAATGGGCTGCCATTCCCCAAGAAACCTTCCTGCACCTGAGTGAACGTATGCCTGCGAGAATGGAAACTGTCATCATTGCTAAGTGTCGGCCAACACCATAATGAATTCCAGCATTACCGATGGAGGGCGCCAAGAATTTGTAAGTCATTTTCAGCCAGGCGTCCTGATACTTTTAATTAGTGTTAGCGAAGGAGGGCGCCACGAACTTGTAAGTGCAATGCGTTCCTATTTTCATACTTTGTCTGCAACAAACAATTGAATTTTGTTCTTTTTTTCTGAATGGGACTTTAAATATGCATAAAACATATTCCCTAGTTCTACAGCAGATTTAGGCGTGTATATTGCGAAATATATCTGCACTGAATTTACATTGCAATGGAACCGGGTCGCGAGAGGCTGAAATTGATATGAGTGCGCGCCCAATTTCAATCAACTACGGCGCGCATTTCGTCAGTCGAGGTCTGTTCGACTGAAGGGTGATAAGAATGGCACAAGAAAGGAAGAGACGGATAACGTTAACGAGGCAGTCGAAAAATAGTCATGAGTTATAATTATACACTCCTGGAAATGGAAGGAAGAACACATTGACACCGGTGTGTCAGACCCACCATACTTGCTCCGGACACTGCGAGAGGGCTGTACAAGCAATGATCACACGCACGGCACAGCGGACACACCAGGAACCACGGTGTTGGCCGTCGAATGGCGCTAGCTGCGCAGCATTTGTGCACCGCCGCCGTCAGTGTCAGCCAGTTTGCCGTGGCATACGGAGCTCCATCGCAGTCTTTAACACTGGTAGCATGCCGCGACAGCGTGGACGTGAACCGTATGTGCAGTTGACGGACTTTGAGCGAGGGCGTATAGTGGGCATGCAGGAGGCCGGGTGGACGTACCGCCGAATTGCTCAACACGTGGGGCGTGAGGTCTCCACAGTACATCGATGTTGTCGCCAGTGGTCGGCGGAAGGTTCACGTGCCCGTCGACCTGGGACCGGACCGCAGTGACGCACGGATGCACGCCAAGACCGTAGGATCCTACGCAGTGCCGTAGGGGACCGCACCGCCACTTCCCAGCAAATTAGGGACACTGTTGCTCCTGGGGTATCGGCGAGGATCATTCGCAACCGTCTCCATGAAGCTGGGCTACGGTCCCGCAAACCGTTAGGCCGTCTTCCGCTCACGCCCCAACATCGTGCAGCCCGCCTCCAGTGGTGTCGCGTCAGGCGTGAATGGAGGGACGAATGGAGACGTGTCGTCTTCAGCGATGAGAGTCGCTTCTGCCTTGGTGCCAATGATGGTCGTATGCGTGTTTGGCGCCGTGCAGGTGAGCGCCACAATCAGGACTGCATGCGACCGAGGCACACAGGGCCAACACCCGGCATCATGGTGTGGGGAGCGATCTCCTACACTGGCCGTACACCACTGGTGATCGTCGAGGGGACACTGAATAGTGCACGGTACATCCAAACCGTCATCGAACCCATCGTTCTACCATTCCTAGACCGGCAAGGGAACTTGCTGTTCCAACAGGACAATGCACGTCCGCATGTATCCTGTGCCACCCAACGTGCTCTAGAAGGTGTAAGTCAACTACCCTGGCCAGCAAGATCTCCGGATCTGTCCCCCATTGAGCATGTTTGGGACTGGATGAAGCGTCGTCTCACGCGGTCTGCACGTCCAGCACGAACGCTGGTCCAACTGAGGCGCCAGGTGGAAATGGCATGGCAAGCCGTTCCACAGGACTACATCCAGCATCTCTACGATCGTCTCCATGGGAGAATAGCAGCCTGCATTGCTGCGAAAGGTGGATATACACTGTACTAGTGCCGACATTGTGCATGCTCTGTTACCTGTGTCTATGTGCCTGTGGTTCTGTCAGTGTGATCATGTGATGTATCTGACCCCAGGAATGTGTCAATAAAGTTTCCCCTTCCTGGGACAATGAATTCACGGTGTTCTTATTTCAATTTCCAGGAGTGTATAAGGTGTTCGAGAAAGATGTTTTGAAAATTTAGGGACGGGTTCCTTACGTGGAAACAAGAAAAAATGTCTGGTAATCATGGGCTCTAAAATGCATACCTTAAGAGCTGTGAGCACTTATTGATCCTCGGTACTGTGCAACACGTTCGTTCTATTGCAAGCTCTTTACTTCCCATATTTTGGAAAGAGGAAGTATGGAGCAAAACAAGAAAAAAAGTCCAGTAAAAATGGGAACTAAAATGTGTACCTTGAGAGCTATGAGGACTTGTTCGGTAGAAGAGACGGGTTTCAAAGTAGCGAAGGTGAACAAGCGCTCATAGTTCTTAAGGTATGTATTTTTGAGCCCATGTTTACTGTACATTTTTTCTTTTTTTTTAGTTAAGGAACCTGTAGCAAAATTTTTAAAACGTCATTCTGAAGCATTCTCTATGTGTAGATGCAATAAAATAAGCTGCAAATGTTCAAACGTGTGTGAATTCCTAAGGGAACAAACTGCTGTGGCCATCAGTTCCTAGACTTACTCATTACTTAAACTAACTTATGCTAAGAACAACACTCCGACCCATGCCCTAGGGAGGACTCGCACTCTGGCGGGAGGGACCGCGCAATCCGTGACCCGGCACCCCAGACCGCGGGCCACTCCGCTTGGCTAAAATAAGTTAGCAAGACAACGAGGAACGTACGTCTTTATACTCCTACGCTACCTGGCAAATTAAAACTGTTTACCAAACTGGTTGATAATGGAATCAAGAATAAAAAAAAGTCAAGACACGTTCATAGGATTTGGCGCCCTGGAAAAACCGTTCGACAGTGTAAAAAGGTGCAAGATGTTCGAAATTCTGATAAAAATAGGGGTAAGCTAATAGGGAGAGACGGTTAATATGCAGTATGTACAAGAGCCAAGAGGGAATAATAAGAGGGGACGACCAAGAACGAAGTGCACGGATTAAAAATGGTGTAAGACAGGGATATAGTCTTTGGCCCCTACTGTTCAATCTCTACATCGAAGAAGAAATGATGGAAATGAAAGATATGTTCAGGAGTGAAATGAAATACAAGGTGAAAGGATATTAATATACGATTCGCTGACGATATTACTATCCTGCGGTAAAGCGTAGAATCTGCTGAATGGAATGAGCAATTCAATGAGTATAGAATATGGACTGAGAGTAAATCGAAGAAAGATGAAAGTAATGCCAAGTAGCAGAATTGAGAACAGCGAGAAACATCAGGATTGATGGTCACGAAGTAGATGAAGTTAAGGAATTCTGCTACCTAGACAGTAAAGTAAACTATGACGGACGTAGCAAGGGGGACATCAAAAGCAGACTAACACTGGGAAAATAGTGGCATACCTATCCAAGAGAAGTCTACTAGTATCAACCGTGGGCCTTAATTTGAGGAAGAAATTTCTGGGAATGTACGTATGGAGTACAGCATTGTATGGTAGTGAAACATGAACTGTGGGGAATCCGGAACAGAAGAGAATCGAAGCATTTGAAATGTGGTGTTAGAGACGAATGTTGAAAATTAGGTGGACTGATTAGGTATGGCCGGTATTACACTATCAAATTTCTTTGTCAAAGATTTGATCAAAGATGTGATCCAATATTCCGTCCAATATATTTGACAAAGATCTTTGACGTAGCGCTACAATGGGTATTACACTGTCATCAAATTTTTCGTCAAAGTTCAAGATGGCTGACAACAACTTGTTATTAACCACAGCAGTTCTACGTACTCCAATTGCATTGTGTGCACATGCGGAAAAGAAGTGGGGGGAAAAAATGGAACCATACATACGGGGTTGACAGTCTTAAAAGTCCTGGGATTACAACTTGATAATAAATTCAGTTGGGAGGAGCACACCACAGAACTGCAGAAAGTCCTTAACAAGTCTGTATTTGCAATTCGAGTGTTAGCAGACATAGGCAACATAAAAATGAAAAAGCTTGCATACTTTCATTCCATAATGTCATATGGGATAATATTTTGGGGTAAATCTTGAAGTCAAACAAAAGTTTTGAAGGTCCAAAAGCGTGTAATACGTATTATTTTTGGAGTAAATTCACGGACCTCCTGCAGAAACCTCTTCAAAGAACTGGGTATACTAACTACTGCCTCTCAGTATATTTACTTCTTAATGAAATTTGTCGTGAATAATATATCTCTTTTTCCAACAAACAACTCAGTTCATACATACAATACCAGGAACAAAAATGATCTGCACAAAGACTCAAAAGCACTTACTTTAGTTCAAAAAGGGGTCCACTACTCAGGAACACTCATCTTCAATAATTTGCCAGGAAACTAAATATTTAGTTAGAAATAAAGATCAGTTTAAAAGGAGCCTGAAAGACTTACTACTGGCCAACTCCTTCTACTCCATTGGCGAAATTTTTAATAGAAACAAATGATGTATTGTATTTATTCATACTATTAGTATTGTTATTTCAGCTTAAAAAAATCGACATGTTTCACATCCACGAGGATCTCCTCAGCGCGGATCTATGGAACGAAAAACTAATCTAATCTGGGTGACGCCGTGGGTTTTACGACGACACGATAAAAGCACTCAACAAAACTTGTTACGTGAACTTACAGTGGAAGACATCAAGTCGTACATCAATTACTTAAGAATGGATGAGCATACATTTCTGTATGTGCTCAATGAGGTGTATCCTCATATCACAAAGCACAATATTCACTTAAGAACTGCTACATCTTCAGAAGACAGGCTCGTTATAACACTCCGATTCCTTGCTACAGGAGAGGGTTATGTTATGTTATGTTATGTTATGTTAGGTTAGGTTAGGTCAGGTTAGGTCTCCAATCTTCTTGATCTATTTTTGTATTCAGGGTGCGTGTGTGTGTGTGTGTGTGTGTGTGTGTTTGAGGTTTACGGGCGCTAAACAGCGAGGTCATCAGCGCCCAAACGTATAAAAACAGGAACACATGCAGTGAAGGGACTAAGACGAACAGCGAACAAGGGGAACAGCGAAAAGACGCTGTTCCAAATCCTCACGTACAGAGGCAAAACAAGAGGAGAAGGAGTGCACGAAAAAAGGAAAGGAAACACAAGGAAGGGAGGACAGAAACCGAAGGGAAACAAGGAGGTATTCGTGACTGGCGGACCTCTTACCTAAAATCTGGGTGAGCCAGTCATCCAGCTGCACATTAAAACCCTCTCCCTAAAATCCGTGGCAACAAATTGGACAGGACACAAAACCGTAAAACCTTCACCACAGACGATGCGTCGTCTTGCAAAATAGAGGGCAAATCCGGTGGCAAAGAAACCACCGCCCTCTGGTCAGAGAATAAAAGACAATCAAGTAAAATGTGGCGGACAGTAATCCGGACGCCACAAGCACTGCAGATTGGGGGATCCTCCCGCCGGAGTAGAAAACCATGTGTGAAGGGACTGTGCCCGATGCGGAGGCGAGTGAGGAGAACCTCATCCCGCCTGCATGACTGGGAGGAAGTACGCCATGGCCGCGTGGTGGCCTTCACCAGACGCAGCTTATTTTCACCGACTGCCAGCCACTCCTCTTCCCACTGACGCATAACGCGAAAACGCAGGAGGGAGGTAACAGCATGGAGGGGGACGGCACATTCAACAACGTCAGGGAGGGAACATGCATCTTTGGCAGCCACATCCGCCAGCTCGTTTCCCGTAATTCCCACGTGCCCCGGCACCCAGCAGAAAGAAACCTCCTTCCCCTGCCACTGCAGGTGGAGTAGGGCATCATGGATGTTCTGAACGACCGTATCCGCTGGGTACAAGTGTTGCACGGTCTGAAGGGCACTCAGGGAGTCAGAACAGATGAGGAACTTACGACTGGGGACACATCTCATCTGCTCCAATGCCCGCATGATCGCAAACAATTCGGCATCAAAGATGGTAAACGCCGCAGGAAGCCGTAACTTGACGAGTCGATCAGGGAAAACCACAGCACAACCAACAGAGTCCCCCTGTTTAGAGCCATCCGTAAATACTGGTACATGGTCGGGATGCTGGTTTAAAATATCGTAAAATAAGGCGGTAAAAACAAACGCAGGAGTGCAGCTCCTCCGGTACTCCGACATGTCTAAAACGACGCTGGGCCTCTGGAGCAACCAGGGAGGCAGGCGAGTAAAACCTTGTCGTTGGGGGGCCACACGCTCCACACCAAGGGACTCAAGCAAATGCTTGGCACGAATCCCAAACGGTCTCGTTGCCCTGGGACGACTGGAAAAGAGACGTTCCATAGGCGGTCGGGCAACGGTAGGGTACGCAGGGGAGGTAGGACAGGCAAGGAATTGACACACCCGTCGCACCATGAGGAGTTTCCGCCGGATGGCGAGCGGCGGTTCCCCTGCCTCAGCACACAGGCTGGGGATGGGACTAGTACGGAAGGCACCAGTGGCCAGCCTGATACCCTCATGGTGTACTGCGTCAAGAATCTTCAGATACGAAGGCCTTGCTGACCCATACACGGTGCAACCATAGTCAAGTCGCGATCGGACGAAAGCCCTATAAAACTGCAGCAGACGCGCCCGATCTGCTCCCCAGGACCGATGGCTCAGACACTTCAAAATATTCAGTGCCTTCAGGGCCCGCACCTTGAGGTCTTTAAGGTGAGGCAACCACGACAACTTTGAATCAAAAGTGAGGCCCAGGAACCGCACAGTGTCGCTAAAAGGAAGAATGGTGTCCCTCAGACGCATTGCACGGGAGGTAAAAGCACGTCGAGAACGATTAAAATGAACACACACACATTTGTCTGCAGAAAAGGTAAAACCCGTCTTCGCAGTCCATGCCTCTAATCGCCGTATCGTAAGCTGCAACTGTCGACCAGCAGTGACAAGACTGGAGGAAGAACAGAAAACAGCAAAATCGTCCACAAACAAGGAGCATTGGGCAGGACTCCGGATAGTGGACGTGATACTGATAATGGCGACGGCAAAGAGGGTGACACTTAAAACGCTTCCCTGAGGAACACCATTCTCCTGCACATACAAATCAGATAGCACATTACCAACCCTATAGCGAAAGAGGCGGTGGGAAAGAAAGGACCGAATGAAGATGGGGAGACGGCCACGAAAGCCCCACTCATGGAGTTGATTGAGGATATGGCGGCGCCAAGTAGTGTCATACGCCTTATGAATGTCAAAGAATACACTTAGACAATGCTGGTTACGCAGGAAGGCCTGCTGGATGGCCGCCTCAAGCAGGGTCAAGTTGTCTATAGTGGAACGCCATCTCCGAAAGCCACACTGAGAGGGGCTAAGGAGCTGCCTGGTCTCGAGCAGCCAAACCAGGCGACGATTGACCATGCGTTCCAACGTCTTCCCGACACAGCTCGTCAAGGCGATACTTCGATAACTACTGGGATGCGTTCGGTCCTTCCCTGGTTTGAGGAGGGGTATCAAAATCGCTTCCCTCCACGAGTCAGGGTACGTGCCGGATAACCATATCATATTAAAACAATTCAGGAGAACTTCCTTGGAAGGCAGTAACAAGTGCCGCAGCATGCTATACCGGATTTGATCATGACCAGGCGCAGTATCATGAGCCACAGACAGCGCCGAATCCAGTTCCCACATTGTGAAGGGGCAGTTGTAGGGTTCAGAATTAGGAGACCGGAAGTCCAAGTGACCCCTCTCGATGGCAGTGCGGTAGCGGCAGAAATCTGGATCACAGTTAATAGTGGCGGTAGATTCCGCAAAATGCATGGCCAGTGTCTGGGCAATGTCTCTCGGCGCCGTGAGGAGACTTCCCTGATGCAGCAAGGCCTTGACGGGTAGCTGGCCGAGTTTCCCGGAAATCCTCCTGATGGCTTCCCATACTTTCGTAGAACTAGTGGAGCGGGAGATGGAGTTCAAGAACGATTGCCATGACCGTCGTTTGCTCTCTTTAATCACGCGTCGCGCTTTAGCCCTTGCCACCCGAAAGGTTGCAAGATTGTCAGCCGTGGGACGGCACTTGAAGCGGCGCAGAGCGGCACGGCGGGCTCGGATGGCTGAGCGGCACTCAGGGGTCCACCAAGGGACAGGACGCCTCTTGGGATGACCGGATGACCGTGGGATTGACAATTCAGCAGCATGGGAGATCACAGCTGTAACATGGTCTACCCATTCGTGGACGCTGTCACGGTGTTCCAAAACGGCCAGGTGGCTAAAAAGTGTCCAGTCAGCCCTGCAGAGGTGCCACCGGGGCGGTACCGGAAATGCCATAGCCTCATCCAGGAGGCGAATCCAAAGGGGGAAGTGGTCACTAGAATGGAGGTCAGCATCAACCTCCCATAGAGCAGAATCCGCTAGTGCTGGAGAGCAAAAGGAAAGGTCAATAGCTGACGACGACCCAGAAGCAGTACAGAAATGAGTGGGGGCACCAGAGTTGAGGATGCACAGTTCTTCAGACACCATGAGGCGTTCCAGAATGCGACCCCTGGGGCAAGTAGTCGACGAGCCCCATAAGACATTATAAGCATTGAAGTCCCCCAGAAGAAGAAAGGGGCGGGGAAGTTGGCCAATAAGGTCTGAGAGAGCCTCAGAGTCTATCGCATCCTGAGGAGGTAAGTAAAGTGAACAGACTGTGAGCCTCCGACCCACAAGAAGGTCAACTGCAACTGCTTGCAAGTCTGTAACGAGAGGGAGCTCAGATGAGGGGTGCATGTCACGGACAAAAACCGCAACACCACCCTTTGCCCTTTCCCCCGTCAGATCATCTTTCCGATAGACGGTATAGCCCCGTAAAGAAGGAGCATCAGTGGCCCGAAAATGTGTCTCTTGGAGACATAAGCACAAAGGGAACTCACGTACAAGGAGTTGTAGTTCGGCCACATGCGTCCTGAACCCATTCAGGTTCCACTGTAAGATGGGAGCCAGTGATCAGGGTGGCTGAACTTTCACCCTGCCTCTGTGTTTTGGAGGAGAGCCCATACTGGCCGGAGATTTATTCCTGGAGCGAGAAGAGCGCCCCTGGTCGACATCAATGTCCATCAGCTCCGATGACGACCCACGGGAGACGTCAGACAGTACGATGGTCTCGTCATCGGACCGACCCTGATCAGTCTCCGCAGGTGGCAAAATCTTCACCTTCGGCGTCTTGGTCTTAGGGGGCTTAGAATGCAGAGCCTTGTCAGCAGTTGGAGCTTTACTCGCCGGGGCAGAAGGCGCCATAGGGGAAGAGGCAGGAAGTACCCCAATGTCAGCAACCACGGCCTTGTCCGACGTTGCGGGGAGAGCTGCAGGTTGCAAAACAACCGCAGCAGCACAAGTGCACTGGCAAACGCAGGTATTAGTGCTAACACTAGCAACCTCCGTTTGCGTAGCAACAGTGGCCATTGGTACCGGTTTTTTCAGAACGGAAGCGAAAGATGTAGTAAACACAGGAGGTTGCATGGCCTTAAAGAGCTTCTTGGCCTCACCATAGGGTATGCGCTTAGATGTTTTAATCTCCTGTATCTTCCGTTCGTCGAGATAGATGGGGCAGACCCGGCTCCAGACAGGGTGACTCCCAGAGCAATTCACGCACTTCACAGGCGACGAACAATCAGCTCCTTCATGGGCAGGCTGACCACATTTACCGCAAGTGGCTATCCCATTGCACCCCAATGTAGTATGCCCAAAGCGCTGACATTTAAAGCAGCGCATTGGGTTGGGGAAATATGGCCGGACTGGCAAACGTAAGAACCCCGCTTTAACATGCTCTGGAAGTCGCGGGCAACTGAACGTGAGAATAAACGAGTCGGATTTTACTAGGTCCCCATCGACTCGCCTCATAATATTCTGCACATCAACAATACCTTCGGCAGCCCACTCAGATTTCAACTCGTCTGTGGAGATATCCACCAAGTCCCTACATGTCACAACACCCTTACTATAGTTGAGTGTGGAGTGGAGCTCGGTCTCGATAGCGTACTCTCCGAGACAGGGTGCTTTCCGAAGAGAAGCGACTTGACGGGAACTAGAAGTCTCAACTAAGAGAGTACCATTGCGCAGTCGCTTAACAGATTTCAGTGTACCTGCAATTCCTTCAAGACCCTTGTGGATGTAAAAGGGAGAAACCCTCTCAAAGCTACCCTCCTTTCGTTTAATAATCAAAAACACATTCTGATTATCAGCATGTGCTCTGTTACGACAGTCTGATAAATCTCTAGCAACACCAGGAGCTGGAGCACTCGAAGCACGAAGTCGCTTTTTTGAAGGGGTGTGTTTGCCTACCAGCGGCCCACCCAATCCACTGGTAGGGGGAAATGTAGAAGTCGAAGGGTCCATTGCGGTCCCACGAGCAGCTAGGGAACTAAAGGTCCGCTCAGACAGAGCCCCGCGTGCCTGAGTAAGCCGTATACAACTGGAGTGTGGCAGGTGCCCCAGAGGTTGCCCGCTTGCGACTGTTCCACCTCAACAGCCATGCATCTCATAGGCGCGGAGCACACCGGAAGATTGAGGTTTTTTTTATAGAGGTTTGTTCCATCCTCGCGATCCGGGCGGCCAACCAAGATCCCCATTCCCTGAGACACACAACATTCCACCGCCGCGCCGCACGGTGGTCGCTGAAGTGTACTCAGAGCTTACGGGGACGGGGGACAGGCGGCGCTTACCAGTCCCCAGCTCAGGAACCCCGGGGTCGCCAAGCCCGTACCCAGCAAAGGAATGCTGAGCCCCTGGGGGCGTATTCAGGGTGCCTCACGTTGTAAAGCGCCTCATCAGCTTCAGACATCTCTATTAATTTTGTAGTTGTCGGCACACACCAATTGTATTTACCAGCAATGGTTATAAAAACACTACAGACGACAGAACGCTGCAGCGATGCTAGCGCTCGATGTGGTAACATGTCACATTGCAGTGAACATAAGATAAGCGGTTTCTTTGATCAAATATACAGCGAGGCCCTAGATTTGATCAAATATTGGACGACATTTGACAAAGTCCCGATTACACTATCAAATATCTTTGAAAAAGATATTGGACAAAGAAATTTGATAGTGTAATACCGGCCTAAGGAATGAGGAGGCTTTGCGCAGAATCGAAGAGGAAAGATACGAGGGTCGGAACTTAAATAGTGGCAACTATTTATTCCCAACCGATACAAAAGAGTTACATGCTTGCACTTTTTACTGTCCTTCACCAGCGTTGTGTAGAATCCGTTGCCAGCGATGTGGAAGATGTAGTATACCGTTAGCAGAGCCCGTTCTGTTGATGGTGCGAATGGAGCGGGCTACTGCCTGTCGAAGCTCTGAAACAGTTCTGAAGCGAATACCACGAAGTGGTTCCTTCATCTTCGGAATCAAATCAAAGTCACAAGGACTTAGGAACCGGCAGTATGGTGGATGGTACAGTACTTCCCAGTCCCATCGACCGAACAGAGCAGCCACAGCTTGCGCTGTATGCGCCCGCGTATTGTAGTGCAAAATGATGGGTGGGTTGGGCAGAATGTGTCGCCGCTTCTTTCGCAAAGCTGGTCGCAGATGGTGCTCCGAAAACAAACGCTAATATTCTGAATTGACGGTCTGCCGTGGAGGAACGTAATGTTAGGATAACACCATCGCATTCCTACACGAGAATCACCATAACTTTAGACTGCTCCATACGCACTAACAAAAGAAGAGGCTCTGCTAAGGGTACGCCTAACACATCGCTGGCAACGGGCTCTACACAACGCTGGTGACTACTCTGAAGGACGGCAACAGGTGCAAACGTGTAACTATTTTGTACTAGTTGTGAATA
The DNA here is from genome assembly GCF_021461385.2 of Schistocerca piceifrons. Taxonomy (NCBI): domain Eukaryota; kingdom Metazoa; phylum Arthropoda; class Insecta; order Orthoptera; family Acrididae; genus Schistocerca; species Schistocerca piceifrons. The sequence continues at coordinate 104,413,785 of NC_060146.1, forward strand.
AATAGTTGCCACTATTTAAGTTCTAGCTCTCGTATATGTGGAAAACATTGACAAGAAGAAGGGACAGGATGAGAGCACATCTGTTAAGACATCAAGGAATGACTTACATGGTACTAGAGGAAGGTGTAGAGGAAAAAACAGTAGAGAGAGACTGCAGTACATCCAGCAAATAACTGAGGACGTAGGTTGCAAGTGCTACTCAGAGATAAAGAGGTTAGCGCAGGAGAGCAATTCGTGATTCGTGACGGGCTGCACCAAACAAGTCAGAAGACTATTCACAAAAAAAGGGGCACACTGGACTTGCATTCGGGAGGACGACTGGTCTAACCCTCGTCCGGCCAACGATATTCAGGTTTTCCGTGATTTTCTTAAATCTCTCTAGGCAAATGCAGGGATGGTTCCTTTGGAGAGCCGGCCGCTGTGGCCGAGCAGTTCTATGCACTTCAGTCTGGAACCGCGCTGTTGCAGAGTCGAATCCTGCCTCGGGCATGGATGTGTGTGATGTGCTTAGCTTAGTTAGGTTTAAGTAGTTCTAAGTTCTAGGGGACTGGTGACTTCAGATGTTAAGTCCCATACTGCTTAGAGGCATTTGAACCATCTATGGGGCGCGGCCAATTTTCTTCCCGATCCTTGAAGCAATCCAAGCTTGTGGTCCGTCTCTAACGACCTCGATGTCGATGGAACGGTAAACCCAATCTTCCTCCCTTCCTTCGGATTAAAACTACTGACCAGATTAAAACTACTGGCCAGATTAAAACTACTGGCCATTAAAATTGCTACACCATGAAGAAATGTAGATGATAAACGGGTATTCATTGGAAAAATACATTATACTAGAACTGACATGTGATTGCATTTTCATGCAATTTGGGTGCATAGATCCTGAGAAATGAGTACGCAGAACAACCATCTCTGGCCGTAATAACGGCCTTGATACGCCTGGGAATTGAGTCAGAGCTTGGATTGCGTGTACAGGTACAGCTGTCCATGCAGCTTCAACACGATTCCACAGTTCTTCAAGAGTAGTGCCTGGAGTATTGTGACGAGCCAGTTGCTCGGCCACCATTGACCAGACGTTTTCAGTTGGTGAGAGATCTGGAGAATGTGCTGGCCACGGCATTTTCTGTATCCAGAAAGGCCTGTACAGGATCTGCAACATGCGGTCGTACATTATTCTGCTGAAATGTAGGGTTTCGCAGGGATCGAATGAAGGGTAGAGCCACGGGACGTAACACATCTGAAATGTAACGTCCACTGTTCAAAGTGTCGTCATTTAGAACAAGAGGTGACCGAGGCGTGTAACCAGTGGCATCCCATACCATCAAGCCGGGTGATATGCCAGTATGGCGATGACGAATACACGCTTCCAATGTGCGTTCACCGCGATGTCGCCACGTCCGCAGCTCGTGGTCGTGCGGTAGCGTTCTCGCTTCCCACGCCCGGGTTCCCGGGTTCGATTCCCGGCGGGGTCAGGGATTTTCTCTGCCTCGAGATGACTGGGTGTTGTGTGATGTCCTTAGGTTAGTTAGGTTTAAGTAGTTCTAAGTTCTAGGGGACTGATGACCATAGATGTTAAGTCCCATAGTGCTCAGAGCCATTTGAACCATTCGATGTCGCCAAACACGGATGTGACCATCATGATGCTGTAAAGAGAACCTGGATTCAGCCGAAAAAAATGACGTTTTGCCAATCGTGCACCCAAGTTCGTCGTTGAGTACACCATCGCAGGCGCTCCTGTCTGTGATACAGCGTCAAGGGTAACCGCAGCCACAGTCTCCGAGCTGATAGTCCATGCTGCTGCAAACGTCATCGAACTGTTCGTGGAGATTGTTGTTGTCTTGTAAACGTACCCATCTGTGGACTCAGGGATCGAGACATGGTTGCACGATCCGTTACAGCCATGCGGATAAGATGCCTGTCATCTCGACTGCTAGTGATACGAGGCCGTTGGAATCCAGCTCGGCGTTCCGTATTACCCTCCTGAACCCACCGATTCCATATTCTGCTAACAGTCATTAGATCTCGACCAACGCGAGCAGGAATCTCACGATACGATAAACCGCCATCGCGATAGGCTACAATCCGACCTTTATCAAAGTCGGAAAGGTGATGGTAGGCATTTCTCCTCCTTACACGAGGCATCACAACAACGTTTCACCAGGCAACGCCGGTTAACTGCTATTTGTGTATGAAAAATCGGTTGGAAATTTTCCTCATGTCAGCCCGTTGTAGGTGTCGCCACTGGCGCCAACCTTGTGTGAATGCTCTGAAAAGCTAATCATTTGCATATCACAGCATATTATTCCTGTCGGTTAAATTTCGCGTCTGTAGCACGTCATCTTCGTGGCGTAGCAATTTTAGTGGCCAGTATAGTACATGCACCACTGAAATGGGAATCAGGAATCTTGTCTTTGGCGCACAGTTTTATTATCTGTCTGGCAAGCATAGTAATATAGGAACTTACATGCAGGTCGTAACCTGGCGTGCCGTATTCAGTGGACGGACCTCGGCGGGATGTACGCGATGGAAAGCTTTTGCGCCCGCTATGGGTACGGGCAGAGTTGCCTCGCCGTGGAAATCGCCCAGCAGACGTGGCTCCCTATCTCGCGTGGGGAATAGGTCATCACGGCACGTTGCTCAGACCAAGTTCATTCCCTGGCGGGCGGCCGGTGGTAACCTTTGCGTGTTAGAGCATCCGACGACCTCCTACAGCCGCAGCGGGCCGCGTGTTTAATCTCGCGCGGCTCGCAGAATGGCGGAGGGAGCAGACCGACTGCCGATAAGGCGCTCCGACAGCGGCCGACAGCGCCTGTCCGTGGCAGGGGGGCAACGCCGCAGACGATAACGCTGCCTGGCGACGCGGACACGTGTCACTCCGATCACAAGCGTCGCTAGAAACGTCACTCCGCTACACAAGTGCTATAAAGTCCGTCAAATTTCCATTTCCACGAACACACACACGATGACAAGCAGAACCGTGAACAGCCTTCAGATAAATCTGTCCGAAACAGATGTTACGCACATCAAGTGGGTAGCTGCAAGACAAATAATACTGGATATTGAGCCTGCAGCCACTGTGAATCAAGACACAAAGTAATTAATGACATTAGCAGCCATTGGGCATTCATTTAAGTCTGTTGTGTACATAGTTCCGCGTAGTCAGCGCGTACACAACTTTTCCACCAGAGCGCGCCCCGCTAAGCACAACAGCGCAGGCGCAGAGCTCGTCCGTCTCCGCACTACGAGATGGCGTTGCCATAGAGACGGACCAAATTCTGCTTCTACCGATCCGCGTATTAATATGTAACGCAGCCAATGAGATTGCTGATAACGTAGAACCTTTTCTCCTCGCGGATCACACTCGCACAGTGATACCTGAACGCGCGAGGTATTATAACGAGTGTACAGACCTGCGATTAATCAGACTGCATTTATCTGCACCAGTCTGTACTAGTCTGCATTAGTCTGTACCAGTCTGTACGAGTTCTACATTTGTATGTACCAGTCTATAGTCAAGTTTCAGTCTGCGCCTAATAAGATTACCATATTACTGTACATAGCCATGAAGGTAGATATTTAGACACTTTTGTCAAGTATCAGAGATATATGTGAGAATAAGATTAACGTACCAATACCAAAGGAACTTCAGATTGTCAATTGTAAATAGCATCCAGAACCAAGTTAAGTAATATTTATGCTTGTTATTATTTTAAAAATGTGTGTGAAAATTAATCAAGTTCTGTTTAAAGTTGGTCACCGTCAATCTCCTACTCTAAGCGTGCAAGTGGCATTTCTATAGTCTGACCTAACGGCATGCCACGATAAGATTTCGAGACATATTGCTGACACTCGCCTACTTCGTTAGAGCGACAACTCAAATAATCTGATGGTGTGTGTACTGAAGGTCTTACAGTACGCACACCACAAAGTCAATGGGGAAAGCTGAAAATATGTACTGGATCAGTACTCGAACCCAGGTCTCCTGTTTACTAGGCAGATGTACTATGTCCAGATGGGGCAATGGTCAGCGCTTCTGCCTAGTAAGCAGGTTCGAATCCCAGTCTGGCACACATTTTCAACTTTTTGAATTGATGTAAAACAATACCCACTCAGAGCTAACTCTTTTGTGTCTTGATTAATAGTGGCTGCAGGATCAAAATTATACAGCGTATTTCAGAAATAAGTTTTAAAAATTTGGTGGCAGGTTCAGTACAGCATATCAGGAAATAAATGTCGAGCAAACATGTGGTCTAAAATCCAGACATTAAGATCTGAGAGCACTTATTTATCTCTGGTACTGTGCGAGACATCTATTGGAAGTTCTTTGCTTTACATATTACGAATGTAGTATGCATCAAAGCAGGAAAAAAGTTTAAACATCACTCCACTACACAACTGCTCTAACATTCTCAAACTTCCATTTTCACAAAAACACACACAGGATGCCAAACAGATCCATAAAGAGTGGTGAGATAAATGTGTCCAAAACAAATGTTATGCACAACAGGTGGGTAACTACAAGACAAATACGAGGTATGTCCACAAAGTAAGTTCCATTTGGTTAAACAAAACAAACCTGTACAGATACAGAACAAATATTAATTGTACAAAAATCTACAACTGTTAAACTACTTTTCTACATAGCTTCCGAAAATGTGTAGGCACTTGTCATAGCGTGGTGCAAGTTTTTGTATGCCTTCTTCATAGAACGTTGCTGCCTGTGTATTCAACCATGTGGTAACATGTTCTTTCAGCTCGTCATCATTGTTGAAGCGTTGACCGCAAAGGACAGATTTTCGGTGTAAAAAGAGATGAAAGGCGCTAGGAGCGAGGTCCGGGCTGTACGGAGGATGATCAAACCCGTTCCAGTAAAAGTCTCGTAAGAGTTGTTTCGTCATATTCGCCGTTTGAGGTCGGGCATTAAAAAATGGTTGAAATGGCTTTGAGCATTATGGGACTTAACTTCTGAGGTCATCAGTCCCCTAGAACTTAGAGCTACTTAAACCTAACTAACCTAAGGACATCACACACATCCATGCCCGTGGCAGGATTCGAACCTGCTATAGTAGCGGTCCAGACTGTAGCGTCTAGAACCGCTCGGCCACCCCTTCCGGCAGGTCGGGCATTATCGTGAAAAAAAAAAAAAAAAACCACCACCTTTTGACAGCAATCCTCGGCGCTTGTTCTGTATTGCGCAACGCAATTTCTTAATGCTCACGCAGTAACCTTGTGCATTGATTTTTTGGCCTCGTGGTAAGAAATCAATCAGCAAAATACCTTTCCTGTTCCAAAAAACCTTGCACATGACTTTTAGAGGTGTCAGTATTTTCTTAGGCTTAACTTTTGTTGAGGATGAAGTGTACCTCCATTCCATTGACTGACGTTTTGTTTCAGGGGTGTCGTACGATACCCAGGTTTCATTCCCCGTGACTATCCGAGAAAGAGAACAATAGCCTTCTTCCCTGTAGCGTGTCAAAAACCAAAGTGCACTGCCCATCCGTTGTTTTTTGTTTCACTAAGAATTTTGGGTACCCACCGAGAGCAAAGTTTTCGAAATTTCAGTTTTTCAGTAACAATTTCATGAATTAGTGATCGTGATATTTGCGGAACTTCCAAAGCAGGGGCACTAAGTGTAAACTTACGGTTGTGTTTAATCTTCTCTTCAATTGTGTGAACCAGTGCATCAGTAACCACAGAAGGGAGTCCACTTTGTTCTTCATCGTGCACTTGATCACGTCCTCCATTGAACAGTCTGACCCATCTTCTAACCACTGAATCGCTCATAGCATTTTGTCCGTAAACCTCGTAGATTTACCGACGAATTTCCTTTGGTTATATTTCTTTGCATTTGGAAAACGAATGACAGATCTGATTTCACACGCCGCGGCATTTTCAATTACGGCTGACATTATAAAGAAGCACTACAAAGCACACGTCGGCAGCAGCTATCTGAAAATGGCGTACATGTCTTCTCCTTGAGTCAGAGTAACTGCCGCGCACGCTCGGAACTGCGATCGTAGCGCTGCCGCGAATATAAATAGAAACATGGTTATTTTGGGGACGACCTTCGTAATACTATATGTGTAGTGTCTGTTTTTCCGGACATGTCCAAAAGAACAGACCCATTTTTGTCCTGCAACCACAATGAATCAAAACACAAAGGAATTAGTGACATTAGCCACCAGTAGAGACTGATTTAAATGAACGGGTAAAGTTGAAAATATGTGCTGAAAGAGGGTTCGAATCTGGGCCTCCTGCTTACGAGGCAGACGCTGTGTGTCCGGATCGTGCAGTCGCCAGCGCATGTGACTAGTGAAAAGGAGATCTGCGTTCGAATCCCCGTCTAGCACACATTTTCAACTTTACCCATTAATTTAAACCAGTGCCTACTGGCAGCTAATGTCGTTAATTCATTTATGTCTTGAAATAATACTGTACAACAACTGTCTAAAAAATTCAAACGACTATGTTTATATGGCACAGTTAATTGGAGAGGTCCCCAGCGGTAGAATCGACTATTTGATATCAAATATGCTGGGATCTAGGTTGACATCCCAGGTGTCACATCCAGCACCCATCCACCCTGTTGGGCCCTCGTTTGCAAGCAATTAACAAAAAAGCTTCGGAATTTTGCGTGATGCTCAATAACTTTAATTCAAGTGAAATAAGTAAACTGATTGTGTGGTATAGTGGATAGGATAACTGCTACATCTGTAGGAGGTTGTGGGTTTGAATCTCGTCAGCTGCAGCAATTTTTTTTTATTTTCAAACCTTTATCGAAATGATTTTGGTCAATATTCTAATTAGGTTAATTGGTTTAAATGTAGTTTTTATTTCTATTCATCTACCATACCATTTTAATCACTGTATGAAGTTTTACATTTGTTTTCCATTTTTTCTTTGTATCACCCTTTTTCAATCGGAATTTTTCTGTTATAATATTCAGTTATTTGAAAGTTCTGATATATTTGTGAAAAAGCAAAAGATAAAATAGTCTACTTACGTTGAGTGTGCAGTGGTGTGAAAAATGTATTTTTTGCTATCAAATGTGAAATTTTTTTGCACTGTAAGCATCATACAAACATTTAAAACACAACTTAAATACCTATGGTACTGTGGACAAAATAACGCAGATGAAGATTTAAACGAAATAAGGGTTTGTAAATAAAACTAAATTCAAGCTGAATGAGAAAGAGATATAACGAACACAATAATGTGGACGAAATACAGGGTGCCAAAACAAAAGAAATTAAATCGAAATTAATACATGAAATTGATTAAAAACACATGAACAAAGATTTCAAGTGAAAAAAGAATAACAGGGAGGAAAACGACAGCAAACAAAGAAGTTCACATGATGACTAAGATTACGTGACAAACGAATGGAAATAAAAACTTATATTTAAATCACCTAACTACATAAAAATCATGATCAAAGTTATTTCGATAAAGATCCAAAAATTAAAAAAACTTTACCACATCTAACAACATTCGAACCCACAGCCTACAGCCCGTGAAGATGTTATTCTATCAAAATGGTTCAAATGGCTCTGGCACTATGGGACTTAAAATCTTAGGTCATCAGTCCCCTAGAACTTAGAACTATTTAAACCTAACTAACCTAAGGACATCACACACATCCATGCCCGAGGCAGGATTCGAACCTGCGACCGTAGCAGTCCCGCGGTTCCGGACTGCAGCGCCTAGAACTGCACGGCCACCGCGGCCGGCTGTGTTATTCTATGCATTACAGCACGTAACCACATCACGTAATTTTTATTAACCCTATTGAGTGCCGATGTTGCTTCACGTCCGTGAGTGTAAACCCGAAATTTGCGTCACACTTGACCACTGGGTGGTACTAAGAAGTCAACAAAACTGGCAGTAAGACAATCTTTCTAGATCTCCTGGCTATTCGAGAAGCACATAACCGAGAGAAAATGACTCATACTTACATCAAAAGCCCTTCTCAGGGCAAACGTCTAGGAAACTTGGAAGAAATATTAAAATATACCAACTGAATATTGAGGGCATTAGTAAAACCAAATGCCAAATTCTGCAAAAGCTATTGACTAAGCTCAAAATTGACGTGGTTGCCGCACAGGGAACCCAAACATATAACGAAGATCAACTACGCTCCAGAGGAAAAATACTAGGATACGATATCATTGGCGCACCATACCACCATGCCTATGGAGTAGCCACATACGTCAAAAATAAAATAGAGAACGCTCGCCTCCTATCCACTTCCACAAATGACAATATCCACTGTGTGATAATCAAAATCGGTCAACTGGTCATAAGTAACATTTACAAACCACCAGGTTTCGCATGCCCAGCAGATGTGCTCCAATGATACGATCATCCCGCGGTCTTTGTAGGAGACTTTAACAGCCACCCCACGCAATGGCGATACAGAACAAATGATGACTACCAAGGCAGCAGTGACAGAGAAATAGCAGATGTACTCCTACACAGCCTTGATGCCGCACCACGGCAGAAGTGGATGGAAATCACTCAGGTTATGGACTTTAAATTATCGAACAGAAAAGTATGGCCCGGGCTTCGGAAACTAGGAGGAGCCAGCCGTATCACTTGAGAAGAAAACCCCACAACACCTATCAAAATTGCTTTGCACATTGTTAAAACATCTAAAGGGGTAAACCACAGCGAGACAACAATAAGCATTAAACATTAACCTAGAAAGCTAAAAGCAACAGCCAGTATTGACACTAAATATTCATGCGACATAACCCTCCGAAGAGATCTCAGCAGCAATAAAGGACACAAAACCAGGTAAAGCCGCCAGCTCAGGTGACACCCTCCCAGAGTTTCTTATCAAGTCTAGCAAATATACAAAATATGTTTAGACATACAGACAGGAAACATACCTCAAGAACGTAAACGCGCCGAGATAATCGTCCTCCTAAAGCCAGATAAACCGGGAAATCTTCCACAAAACTACCGGCGCGTAGCACTCCTTAACATGGTGTACAAACTTCAGGAACGAGTACTGCTTAACAAGATTGGTCAGACAATACTCACGGCCATTCCAGTAGAACAAGCCGGTTTTCGTCGCAACCGAAGCTGTGCACACCAAGTCTTGGTCCTTACAACACATATTGAAATGGGATTCCAAAAGAAATTAAAAACATCTGTGGCCATTGACCTCTCAGCAGTCTATGATACCGTCTGGATACAAGGCCTACTCTATAAACTGATGAGAACAATTCCCTGTCAAAAAGTAACAAAGCTTATTGGTAACATGATTAGCAGCAGAGGATTCCAGGTCATCATGGGAAACAAAGTCAGTAGCCAGAAAGTCTTTCAAAATGGCTTACCTCAAGGCTCGGTATTAGCCCCACTGCTTTTCAGCCTATACATTGCTGACATGCCAGAAACAGCTTGTACGAAATTTGGATACGCAGATGTCGGGGCCATTGCAACAAGACACACCGATTTTGATTAACTGGAATAAACCTTGACATACGATCTGTCTGCCCTGGCAGCATACTTCAGTAAATGGAGGCTTAGGCTAAATTCTACGAAGAAGCAACCTGCTTCCATCCCAATAACAGAGAAGGCGGCAGAGATCTAGAAGTATACTTTGACGACACACGCCTCAACCACAACAAGGAGCCAAGGTACCTAGGGGTCACGTTAGACAGAACCTTGTCATTTAAATCACGCCTTACAAAAACAGCTGCCAAGGTGAGAACAAGAAACAAACTCATCCATAAACTCTGCGGAACCACCTGGGGATCAACGTCAACAACACTGAGGAAGTCTGCGCTGAGCCTGGTATACTCTGCGGTGGAGTACTTGAACAAAATTGATGTTGAACTTAACAACACCATGCGCATTATTTCAGGAACCGTTTGGTCTACACCCACCATATGGCTACCTGTCCTGAGTCATATACCTCTCCCAAAAAATGTGACGAGAAGCAGGCTTGGTCTGGGAATACAACAAGATCGAAGCAAACCCTGAACTACCGGTACACATCCAAATACCTGATATATCAAGAGGCTTCGTTCAAGACATCCTCCTCTTGCTCTCGACAGCCTCACTGGGGCTGAAATCAACTTTTGGAGAAGAGTATGGCTCCCAATTGCCCCTACAACTTGCCACCTAATGCCTTGTATTACTGAGGCAGTTCCTGGGTTTGATCCGCCCTGCGAGATCTGGTCAACTCCGAACCGACTAAGAACTGGGGATGGAAGATGTGCTGACTCACTATTCAAATGGGGACTGCTGTCTTCGCCAGCAAGTGACTGCGGCGCGCCTAAGCAGACCATCCAACACATCAGAGAAAAATGCAGTGCCAGAGCGTTGCGTTCAGTGGGGACTTTCAAGAATTCCTCATGGCATCCCAAAAATCTAAGGGCTAGATGTCTGTGAATATATGTATGTAAAATACTCAAATGCCATACGCTAAATAAATAAAATGTCACAAAAAATTCCGAAATTTTTTTCGTCACTTACTGTTAAACTGGGGCACACCAGGGTAAATGGCTGCAGTATGTGATACTTGGGATCTTAACCCACATAACCATACACATGGTTTCAAAAAGACAACCCCACCGCTGGGAACCTTTCCTACTTAAAGACAATACTTTTCCGTCGAACTAAGCTAGACTGCAGAGTTCATGGAGGAATGCAAATGTTTTTAAAATTTAATACGTCAACGAACTTAAACAAGATATCTTTCGAATAGCGTGCTCTTGCTGTACTAAGATATGGCTGCGGAACTTAGATTTAAACGATTTTTCGAAAGAAAACTTCGAGAAGCTCAGAGATTTGTGGGAAGATCGCTTCCGAGTCTAACTAAACAAGTTCGGAAAAAAAGCAGTTCAGGGTGTGTGGAAAGGGTAAACGCTCGCAGTACTAGAGAAAGTGTAAGACGACAAGGGTTGTTGGGTTGTTTTGGGGGAAGAGACCAAACTGCGAGGTCATCGGTCTCATCGGTTTAGGAAAGGACGGGGAAGGAAGTCGGCCGTGCCCTTTCAAAGGAACCATCCCGGCATTTGCCTGGAGCGATTTAGGGAAATCACGGAAAACCTAAATCAGGATGGCCGGACGCGGGATTGAACCGTCGTCCTCCCGAATGCGAGTCCACTATAGTCGACAAGGCAGATCACACGACCGGTGGTATCGGTGGTATAAGTAACTGAGTAACGTCGCGACGCCAACTGGCAGGGGACAGGGAGGCGTGGAGACACCGATTTAAATTGTTTTTGTTAGCTGAAGATTAAAGAGGTAACGCCTTGTAAATGTTGAATTAGCTGAATGATAGAATTAGAGAATGTTATTTTGTCACTGTGCCATGAATTGGAAAAAGTCGGTTTTGCAATTATAGCACAAAAAACATGGCAGCATAATAACCATTTACATCATTTCTTAAGTTACATTTTCTTCATGCGTATAGTAATTTATACTTATTGATTGGCGACTCCATAGTGTCCTGCGCACTACGACCAGATAATGGATATACTTTAAAGGAGAGACAGCATTGGTCGTATATTTTTGTTTATCATCGCAAAATCCCATGCTGAGTCCGTCTTTTTGGATATAAATTTTGTCGTTAAATGTGAAGTAGTTATACTTTAAGCAGTATGATAATAGTTCTATTATCATTCTGCTTAAAGTATAACTACTTCACATTTAACGACAAAATTTATGTCCAAAAAGACGGACTCAGCATGGGAAACTCTGTGTCAGGGATTATGGCAGACATCTTTATTAACTATCTTGAACTGAAATTACTAAAAGACTTTCCCACATTAGCTAAAAAGATCGTATACTACTATAGATATGTAGACGACACGCTATTGCTTATTAATGGCAGTCAATCTGATATTGACGAAGTCGTCAGTACATTTAATGGTTTATACAACAAAATTGCTTTCACAATTGAAAAAGAACAGAATGGAGTCATTAATTTTTTAGACCTAACCATTAGAAGGGAAAATGGAAAACATTCATTTGACATTTACAGAAAATCAACATTCACAGATATCATCTTAGATTATGGTTCACAACACCCTGACCAACACAAAAAAGCGTTTTTCCATTTTGCATTTCATCGTATGTTCCAATTACCATTATCTAATGAAAACCATGAGAAAGAGTTAAACATAGTTAAACAAATTGCAAGAAATAATAATTACCCGTTGAAATACGTCATGAACATTTATGAGATGGTATCCAAAAAATATAGTAAAGATAATTTAAGTCAGAATGAGACAAGCGAAACTAAAAATTAAAAATTTATCACTTTGCCTTTCTATGGTCCCATTAGCAATAAAATTGCCACAATATTCAAGAAGAGGAATATTAATGGAGGTTTCTCGACGACGAACAGACTAGGCGTGCTTTTAAGGAATAACATTCATGAACGCAACGTCTTACAGGAATCAGGTGTTTACGAACTTATGTGTGCCACGTGCAATACAGGTTACATAGGGCAAACCGGACGAAAATTGGAAACAAGGTTCCGTGAGCACGTTGCACTTGAGAGGAAAGATATTGCCGAAAAATCGAATTTCGCAGCCCATCTGGTAGCAACTGGTCATACAACTCCAGATTTGACATCGCAATTGAAGTTGTTGCACAAGGGTAAAAAAGGTCGCTTCCTCGACCTTATGGAAGAGATGGAGATCTTTTGTCATAATAAAGCTCCTGATATCAACTTGTGGCCAATTATCACAATTAGCAATTCGTAGTCAGTTGCTTGTTATCCCTTACATACAACGCCTCAGTCATAGCTGCTACGAGAACACTTACAATGGCCGCTATTCCAACTATCTCAACACATAGACACACATGTTTCGGTTTGTTTTAATAACATTACTAATTTCGGTTTTTAAAAAAGATGCTCCTTTTTTGTTCCGTAATTTGCAGAACTCATGGACGCCTACTGAACATAATTTTACTACAGTCGACATCTCGTAGGCGTTGGCACAAAGTAATACGAACCGGTTATCACTTTACGTAATTATTTTTAATGTATGTTAACAATTCCTTTGCTGTTTGAATAAGTGCTGGATATCGTGCATAGCCTATGTTTAATTTCTCTAAAGTACGATGTATATTTTTGGTATAAGTGGCACTATTACCTATCCTTCCTCATGATGGTTTCTCGATGTTTGATGTATACTACCTGTTCGCACCTTATATTTTCAAATGTATTTCAAATACACAATTAGAATTATAGGTACTTCTTAAGTCTGCTTGTATTTCATATGGGTCCCACTACTACTATAAGTATGTAAAATCAAATTAGTTTATTAATATTCAAAACCGGTTGCTTGGCAACTTCATTACTGTTTTATCAACCTGTGAATGTACATATGGGTTCTGACCCAGTGCTTATGCGGAAGCGTACAACCAGTGATGGGGCGAATGATATGTACATTATAACGCCGTTAAATATGATAAGAAAATTGCTACTCTACACCCTCAAAACTTTTTTTAATATTATTTAATGGCATATGAATTGTTACTTAGTGGCTTTTTCGGACTATAACTATTTTATATATTTGACTTCTCAGTTTTAACGTAACATTTACGTAAATCAAGAAAGATGTATTTCTAACCTCCCACGCCAAATGATGGGGCTATGTTTTACAGTAAGCAACCGTGTATATTTGATGGCATGTATGTATGGGTTCTGACCCAGTGCTTATGCGGAAGCCTATAATCACTTTTATAACACTGCTAGCTTGCCCAAAGGGACAAACGAGACGTATATCAGCATGTCGGCTAAATATGATAACAAAATTGTTTATCCACACCTACAAACATTTTTGTAATGAACATTGTGTTTCACGGCATTTTAATTATTAAGCAATGGCAGTTTCGTACTGTTATTATTTTTTATATATTTGACTCCTTAATCTTAACGTAACATTTTACGTAAATCACGAACGTTGTACTTCTAACTTCCCACGCCAGATGGTGGATATTTTTTTTTTTTTAAACCTGTGTTACACCTCATTTCATGTTATTCATTTATTATTCTTTTTCATTATCTTTTGCTCTTTTATATGTCCTGCACTTTGACAACTTATTATCGATCTGTTTTATGTTTTATAAGTTTTTTTTTAAAAACAATACGCCAATGTATTTTAGATATTTCCTTCCCCCTTCGTCTGCTATGTGTTGTACGTACATTTTAAATTTGAATTACTGCACGATTCACAAATGCACAAGAGTTATTTAGTGTTAATATCTCGCAAAACCAGTAATACTATGTCTTCACGTGACACATGTCACATAGAGGGCGTGTCAAGCCCCGTCACACCGAGGTCTGCTGAACAAGTGCATGTAAACAGCGACCTCAGTCTATGTGATCGCCGTAAGCTTATTGACATCACTGCTTACTAATTTAAGTTATATATTACAGGTATGTTCCTAACAAGTGTTATGTTCATATGCAGATGTAATTGTGATTTTCTGTTATATACTCTCTGATCGTAATGTGAAAAAATTTTTAACTTCTATCACTGAAGTGGTCACTAAGTGACCGAAAATCGATTTCGCGATAATAAACAAAAATATACGACCAATGCTGTCCCTCCTTTAAAATTTATACTTAACTACGTTTTATCTCTTACTCTCTCGATCCAAACTTTTTTGTTATTATACATACATACATACACAGTGATTTATATCTATGTTCAATCCCCCACTCTCTCTCTCTCTGTGTCACACACACACACACACACACACACACACACACACAACCGCACTCCCAGAAATCCTTCCATCAGGAGGAGTTGTCAGCCATATACGACGTCAGTTTTTCTTTCAAATTAATTTCTTTATCGATTAAATATTTTACAGGATAGCTGGTCAAAGTTTTCATTGCTGAATACGTCACTCCTTTCTGCCTCACACTAAGACTGAATCAGGGGTAGTGTGAATCGTTTCTCCTCCCTATGCTATATTTATGAATACTACTGCAATTTTCAAACTGTGATCGATAGTTGAAAACAAACTTCATAAACGACAGCTGTCAGCATGACCATTTTTTCAGAGATTCTAGAGTGGTCAGAAGATTTTATCGTTATTCCGTGCAACAATCGTACCATGCAACGTCGTGGACACTTATTTGAGACCTGGAACTTGTTATTTTAACTAGTAACTTAATGTGGATCTAATTTTATTTTAATCACAATTTAACTTATCCTATTTTGAATTATGCCGAATCTTACACATCCTATCTCTTGTGCAAACTGGAGGTGAGTGGGGCAGTGAAGGAAAGGGAAGGAACTAATGATATTAACTGCACGGGATTTGATGCGAAATCAGCGGCGACGGGAAGACGCATGTCAGAGTGGATTTCGATCCTGGGATCCCCTGCTTGCTAGGCAGTAGCGTTAACCAGTACACCACCCAAGCACAGTGTTTATCCCAAATGCGCTGGCTATCTCAGCACGATCCACGGCTGACTCACATTCCCACCTAGCGCCATCTAAGAGGGATACTCGGAAAGTAAGAAACGATAGGTCGCGAAATGGAAACCACAGTGAAAATCAAAACTGTTTTATCTGCAACAGTTAGTTACAACTTCCAGCTACTTATCTCCATAGTCGCCCATTCGACGTAGACGCATGTCGTAGCGTTGTTCCAACTTTCCAATACCCTCGTTATAGAATGCAGACGCCAGTGATTTCCGCCAATTCTCTACGCCGGCCTACAGCTCATTGTCTGTGCCAAAAAGGTTGTCTTCTTGGCCAGCGATTCATATGAACAGAGATGAAACTTAGAGGGAGACAATTATGGGCTGTATTGTGGGTAACCAAACATTTCCAATTGAAAACGATGCATGAGCATCTTCATTGCCCCTGCAGAGTGCGGATGAGAATTGTCTTGAAGAATAAAACTCACGACAATTATGTAACGTTGGATGCATAGCTTCAGGCGAAATTTCTCACCAGGCCCTCGTACTCGGCGGGAGACAATATTGTTATAGGTATCTTTATGTGCTCTCTGTGTGCTCAGAACTAAAAAGAACGACGCAACGCGATCGACAGGCATACTAGAGACACTGCCCAACACACCTGTTCAAAACTTCATCGGATTTTCACTGTAGTTTCCATGTCACAATCGATCGTTCTTTGCCGGCCGGAGTGGCCGAGACGTTAAAGGCGCTACAGTCTGGAACTGCACGACCGCTACGGTCGCAGGTTCGAATCCTGCCTCGGGCATGGATGTGTGTGATGTCCTTAGGTTAGTTAGGTTTAAGTAGTTCTAAGTTCTAGGGGACTTATGACCACAGCAGTTGAGTGCCATAGTGCTCAGAGCCCTTTTTCGATCGTTCTTTACTTTCCGAATAACCCTCGTATATGCACCTCTGTCCATGTCATCCATGCTTCCCTATTTTCACATTCCCGTTGGAGGTCGAACGTAAATATGCATCCACACTGAAGATTGATCATTCTTTGCCCATCGAGGCGAATCGATTGTATGAATGCGTGGTCGTCCTTTCGGACATCTCCGAAAGGAGACGCCATACATTCACACAAAAATTCTATCTGTGGCTTTGTAACAAGCCATTGTAAACTGTGGTTAACGTCAGAAACACCTAGTAGCCAATGCAGATGTAAGTGCAGTGCTGCCACTGCTGATTAAGGGTTTGAAGAAACGAAACGCCCAAGGTCATCAGTCTGTTATTCACCCCACAAGACGGAATTTCCGTACCCCATCTGTCTGAATCTAGAGCTAATCCTATGTGCAAATCTGAGAATATGAATTAAATGTTTGCGTAACGTGTATCTGAGGCGAAACGTGGATAACAGCCCAGTATTCATCTAGCTGGATGCGAGAAACTGCCAAAAAACTACACACATCCAGGTATATACCCTAAAGAGGCTAATAAACTGGTACATCTGCCTAATATCATGTATGACCCTCGCAAGCACGCAGAAGTGCCGCAACACGACGTGACATGGACTCGACTGTCTGAAGTAGTGCTGGAGAGAACTGAAGCCTTGAATCCTTGCAGGGCTGTCCATAAATCCGTAAGCGTACAGGGGGTTGAGATCTCTTTAGAACAGTACTTTGCCAGGTACCCAAGATATGATGAATAATGTTCATGTGTGGGGAGTTTGGAGGCCAGCGGAAGTGTTTAAACTCAGAAGAGTGTTCCTGGAGCCACTCTTCAGCAATTCTGGACGTGTGGGGTGTCGAGTCATTCTGCTGGAATTGCCCAAGTCCGTCGGAATGCACAATGGACATTAATGGATACAGGGGACCAGACAGGATGCTTACTTGTGTGTAACCTGTCAGAGTCGTATGTAGACGTATCAGGGCTCCAATATCACTCTAACTGCACACTCCTCACACCATTACAGACTCTCCACCAGCTTGAATTCACAAGGTTGTATCCACATCCGTAGACGTGTATCTTACACGTCCGTCCGCTCGATACAATTTGAAGCGAGACTTGTCCGCGGAGGCAACATGTTTCCTGGCATCAAAAGTCCAATTTTGGTGTTGACGGGCCCAGGCGAGGCGTAAAGCTTTGCGTCGTGCAGTCATCAAGCGTATTCTAGTGGACCTTCGGCTCTGAGAGCCCATCTCGATTATGTTTCGTTGAATGGTTAGCACGCTGACACTTGTTGATGGTCCAGCACTGAAGTTTGCTGCAAACTGTGGAAGGATTGCACTTCTGTCACGTTGAACGATTGTCTTCAGTCGTCGTAGGTCCCGTTCTTGCATTATCTTTTTCCGGCCGCAGCGGTGTCGGAGATTTGATGTTTTATCCGATTCTTGATATTCACGGTACACGCGTGAAATTGTCGTACGGGAAAATCTGCACTTCATCGCTACCTCGGAGATACTGTGTCCCATCGCTCGTGCGCCGACTATAACACCACTTTCAAGCTCACTTAAATCTTGATAATCTGCCATTGTAGCAGCAGTAACCGATCTAACAACCGCGCCAGACACTTTTGTCTTATATATTCGTTGCCGACCGCAGCGCTGGCTTCTGGCTGTTTACATATCTCTGTATTTTAATACGCATGCCTCTACCAGTTTCTTTGGGGCTTCAGCGTATGTTTTCAAAACTTCCTGTTGTTCGTCACACTTCATGGAACAGACTTCATGGAAATTTGCATTTCTTGTAAACAATGCATAATTTAAAACAGTTTGAAAACTAAAGCACAGAAAAATTTGCAATTTATTTTTATTTTACGTGTTCTTAAAATAACAGCACATAGTTACCTCTCTATCAAATCACAGATTATCAACAGGTAGATGGTATTACAAAAAGTGGTTCAAATGGCTCTAAGCACTGTGGGACTTAACATCTGAGGTCATCAGTCCCCTAGACTTAGAACTACTTAAACCTAACTAACCTAAGGGCATCACATACATCCATGCCCGAGGCAGGATTCGAACCTTCGACCGTAGCGTCGTGCGGTGGCGGAGTGAAGCGCCTAGAACCGCTCGGCCACAGCAGCCGGCAGATAATATTACACATTCGCAAAGTAACTCTACGAAAAAACACATCTCAGTTATGACAAATTGTACTTGGAATCAGCTTTGAGTTTACTACTCATCATTTCAGCCTTATAGCGATTATTCCACTGAATAATATTATCAAGGGAGAAATTTTGCCAAAATTTTATTCTAAAAATCAAGAAGAATGTAATCACCCTATATATTCTTCTAAGGCCTTAAATCGAATTTTAGTTGCTTTCAGCCTGCATGTCCTGTAGACCCTCCACAATACTAAAACCAAACCGGAATGCCACACTGTTGACAGGGATAGCTTTTTTTTCACTTCAAAAAAAGGCAACAAGAGGCTGATGTTTTTCGTTTTTCGTATTTCCTTACTTGAGGCTCATATCTCCAAAACAGCAAGTTTTCTCCGAGACTTTTCGTAATCTGTTGTAGGCCAGGCAGTTGCAAGGCAGTATTGAGATGCCAAGCGGCCAACGTTGGCAAGTTGGCAAGCGGGGTGCACTCAGCCCTTGTGAGGCAAACTGAGGAGCTACTTGTCTCAGAAGCAGAGGCTCCGGTGAGAGCGGTGTGCTGACCACATTCCGCTCCATATCCGCATCCAGTGGCGCCTGTGGGCCGAGGATGACACGGCGGCCGGTCGGTACCGTTGGGCCTTCATGATCTGTTCGGGCGGCGTTTGGTTTAGTTTGTTCATACGTCAGTTAGCGGCTTCAGTTTTCTCCATCGAAAACACCTTTCTCTTCTTACCGAAGAAGCACGCTTCTCCATCATCACTTCCAGTTTCCTTCCTCGAATTAGTATCGCGAGCACTAAACACTGCAAATCAGAGTCATTATAAGTGTCGTCAGAGTACTCATATGAGAATTCACTGAAGCATTCTTGAACACCAATATCCCTCGCGCATCGAAAACGCTGCATAGAAGGTCTAGCTTTCCTCACCACGGAGAAACGGTAACGTCCAACAAAAGCAGAGGCCGCACACACTCTCAAAGCCCAAAAATAGGAAATAAATTGCAACAAAAATGCCGGATTTCTGGCACGTGTAGTTAGGCATCCGATAGGATGATGAAGTCCCATACTCCGACGAGCGTAGGGGACGATGCGGGAGACCCGCACCGCCGTACTATTCAAGGTCCTAGCGGAGGTGGTTTGCCATTACCTTCCTCCGAACGTAATGGGGATGAATGATGATAAAACACAACAACACGCAGTCATATCGAGGTAGGGAAAATGCCTGGCCTCGCCGGAAATCGAACCCGGGGCCCCCTGCGCGGGAGGCGAGAACGCTACCGCAAGACCTCGAGCTGCGGGCCATTCGATAGGAAGGCACACAGAACAGTATGCTTCACCTCATAGGAGTGTGCGAAATATCACAAAGACATAAAACTATAGCGGTCTGAAAGATCATCAATAATACATTACTGGCCATCAAAATTGCTACACCACAGTGATGTGCTACAGACGAGAAATTTAACCGACAGGAAGAAGATGCTGTGATATGCAAATGGTTAGCTTTTTAGAGCATTCACACAAGGTTGGCGCCGGTGGCGACACCTACAACGTGCTGACATGAGGAAAGTTTACAACCGATTTCTCATACACAAACACCAGTTAACCGGCGTTGCCTGGTGAAACGTTGTTGTGATGCCTCGTGTAAGGAGGAGAAACGCGAACCATCACCTTTCCGACTTTGATAAAAGTCGGATTGTAGCCTATCGCTATTGCGGTTTATCGTATGGCGACGTTGCTGCTCGCGTTGGTCGAGGTCCAATGACTGTCAGCAGGTTATGGAATCGGTGGGTTCAGGAGGGTAATACGGAACGCCGTGCTGGATCCCAACGGCCTCGTATCACTAGCAGTCGAGATGACAGGCATCGTATCCACATGGCTGTAACGGATCGTGCAGCCACGTCTCGATCCCCGAGTCAACAGATGGGGACGTTTGCAAGACAACAACCATCTGCACGAACAGTTGGACGACGTTTGCAGCAGCATGGACTATCAGCTCGGAGACCATGGCTGCAGTTACCCTTGACACTGCCTCACAGACAGGAGCGTCTGCGATGGTGTACTTAACGACGACCCTGGTTGCACGAACGGCAAAACGTCATTTTTTCGGATGAATCCAGGTTCTGTTTACAGCATCATGGTGGTCGCATCCATGTTCGGCGACATCGCGGTGAACGCACATAGGAAGCGAGTATTCGTCATCGCCATACTGGCGTATCACCCGGCGTGACGGTATGAGGTGCCATTGGTTACACGTCTCGGTCACCTCTTGTTCGCATTGACCTCACTTTGAACAGTGGATGTTACATTTCAGATTTGTTACGACCCGCGGCTCTACCCTTCATTCGATCCCTGTGAAACATTACATTACAGCAGAATAATGCACGACCGCATGTTGCAGGTCCTGTACGGGCCTTTCTGGATACAGAAAATGTTCGACTACTGCCCTGGCCACCACATTCTCCAGATCTCTCACCAACTGAAAACGTCTGGTCAATGGTGGCCGAGCAAGTGGCTCGTCACAATACGCCAGTCACTACTCTTGATGAACTGTGGTATCGTGTTACAGCTGCATGGGCAGCTGCTGTACCTGTACACGCCATCCACGCTCCGTTTGACTCAATGCCCAGGCGTATGAAGGCCGTTATTACGGCGAGAGGTGGTTGTTCTGGGTACTGATTTCTCAGGATCTATGCATCCAAATTGGGTGGAAATGTAATCACATGTCAGTTCGAGTATAATATATTTGTTCAATGAATACCCGTTTATCTTCTGCATTTCTTCTTGGTGTGGCAGTTTTAATGGCCGTTAGTGTAGTTAAGGTCTCACGCCGGGAACCGAAAACAGTTGAGAAACACAGGTGCAGCGAATCGCGCGCAGCTGTGCCTGAGCGAGAATTTTCCTATCAGGCCGCACAGTGCGCTTTGAAGCGGAAGTGATTGCCTTTCTGCTGCGAGGTGGTAGGGTTCGGAGCAGCCAGGCGTACTAAGTCGCGTGTTTTTTCTCCAGTGAGCTGGGCGGGTCTCGGCAATATGGCGGGCGGACGCTAATGGCCGCCGCTACCCAAAGTGGCTCCTCGTGTGGGCAAGAAAAGGGGTCAGTCCGTGTGTGTGTGTGTGTGTGTGTGTGTGTGTGTGTGTGAGGGCACGCGGGCCGCGCCTAAGTGGGCCATCAAACTCAGATTTGGGCCACGCGACCATTACCCGCGCTTTAATAAGAGGCCAGGCCGTGACGGAAGGTGGCGGGCACACACGGAGCGCCGAGCCGTGAGCAGCGGTGGCTCGCGAGCAGACTGCTCCGGGCGGAAAAATAACCCAGCTCCGCCCGTTCGTGTTTTATTGTACTCGTTCGGCCTCCAGCTGTCCAGTTATTTACCGATCGTTTCACGTTTGACAGCCAGCCTACCGAACGACGGCAACTTCGCAGTTACTTGCGTCTATACTCTGCAATCCATTGTCAAAAGGTTTTTTTCCACGGTACCAGTTATTGGGGCTTCTTCCCATTCCACTCACGAATTCGCATGCTTGGAAAACGTCTTCTTAAACGTCTTTGTAATCAGTCTAATCTTCACTTAAAACTTCAGGGCTATTAGGCCATGGTAGATGTATAAAACTCACTCTCGGTTTTTCACTTTTTTAGGGTTTCCTGTCAGACTGCGGGAGATGTCTTCAGAGGTAAAGTGGCTAACTGCAACCAGAACTCGAGGGAGCGCCGATTACATGGGCAGTGTAGAAATGGTTCAAATGGCTCTGAGCACTAAGGGACTTAACATCTGCCGGCCGAAGTGGTCGTGCGGTTCTAGGCGCTGCAGTCTGGAACCGCGAGACCGCTACGGTCGCAGGTTCGAATCCTGCCTCGGGCATGGATGTGTGTGATGTCCTTAGGTTAGTTAGGTTTAACTAGTTCTAAGTTCTAGGGGACTAATGACCTCAGAAGTTGAGTCCCATAGTGCTCAGAGCCATTTTGAACTTAACATCTGAGGTCATCAGTCCCCTAGACTTAGAACTACTTAAATCTAACTAACCTAAGGACATCACACGCATCCATGCCCGAGCAGGATTCGAACCTGCGACCGTAGCGGTCGCGCGGTTCCAGACTGTAGCGCCTAGAACCGCTCGGCCACACTGGTCGGCGGCAGTGTAGAGGGCACAACACTCTATCACGTGACGTCTGCTACGGGATTATCGCTGGTATTGCCGACACTGTTGATTGAAAGTAATCAATCGTTATTCTTACGTTGCAATGTTGACATCCAAATTATGTCTAGCTATTGTGGCGCCGTCTGTATCACATACCCCTGAAGAAGTGCGGTATTGATGGAAGCTGAACAAATGAATTAAAATTCGTGCTGTGGCCGGGACTTAAATCTGGGAGTCCTTGGTTAATAGGCAGGTACGCTCGCCATTAAACCACAAGAGGATTATAGCTGAGCCGTATCGATTGATCGATCGGGTCAGCATGGTGTGATCTTTGAACTGGGCCGTTTGACGTGGATTTTGGCCGCTACGGGCGTGGGGACCAGAAAGGGGACAGACGGAGAGCCGCGCGGCGCGTCAGAATCGGAGGCGAGCGTGGTTGAGCAGGCCGGGGCACGACGCAGAGGTTGTGGTGTGTCTGACACGTTTGCAAGACCGAACCTGCCTTGTAGTGTGTGAACTGGGCTCGGCCACATTACCCGAATCGAGTCGTACAGCCCTCAATTGGATCTGTAAAGGATTTCATAAAAGATTTGGCGAGAATTGCTTGTCGTGTTTTTGGTGCGCATATTATACTGATCCTTGCTTCCCAAGTATCGGCACCATGACCGGAAACTGTTGTCTTGCCAACCAAAAGGTCCCCTCTATTTAGTGCTGTTTAAGTAAATACGTGTTATTGAGTTTGGTTAAAGGTTTATCTGGATTTTGTGATGTGATGCAGTCCGAGTAAGCGAGGTGTATTAATTGGTACTATTGCTGTTCGGAGTGACGGACGGCATAAGCCAGTATGGTGGAACTGTAATGTTCTTCCTGGTACACTGAGCTGTGTGGACGTTGTTATAGTTGGTTCAAAGCACAGGCTTAACATTGAACCTGAACGTTCTGTGTTATGTAATTGCATTACTTGTTCACTCGTAAACAGTGAAATGGTAGTCATACTTGACTGTTTAAGTTTGTCAGTATCCTGTTAAGGGGTAATTTAAATGAGCTACACAGTTTAAGTAGGCATATGTTAACCTACTAGTGTAGTTTAAATTTCTATGCTGACTTGGTATTATGCTACTCGCCCTCGTCCTTTAAGGTTACGTCAAGTGCATTAGTTATTGATTCACCCTTTATTATTTTATTTCATTGTTCGTGAAATTTGCTATCATTTTATACATTGTAGTTATTTTACGTTTGAAGAATTAATGTTTGCCGTTTTATCCCCTCCCCCCCCCCCCCCCTTTCTCTGAAATTGCGTAATAGCACGGGGTCTAAGACCTTTTTCTCCAGTGTGTTACAGTGTACTGTTCAGCTCGCCCCTTGGTGTGGGTTCTGGATCCAGCCGCCTCTGGTTTGGGTCCAGTGGACCCGCACCCCCAACCCCCCCCCCCCCCCCATTCTGCTACTTGAATTAGCCCGTGCCTATGTGAGGTCGCCTGTTTTGAAAATGTGTCACGAAGGGGCGTATCTGTTTGTATTTTATGTTGTGTTAAAAAAATTTTGTTATATCCATTATTGGTTAAAGTTTATCTCATTATTGTAGTCTCCTTTTGGTAGCTCTACTATGTACAGAATTTAAGTAACTTGCGAGTGGCTTAATGCTTGTTTAAAGATTAATGCTGTTGTTTGAATAGGGCGGTTGCCCGTGCTTGTAAGTATCTTTTGCTAACTTACCTCATCACAAAAATTTCAAAGATAAAATTTTATTTTCCCAAAAAAAGTTTAATAAAAGTGTTGTTGTTATAAACTGTGAACATTGCTTATGTGGCCCAGCCCTCCCACTCAACAGAAATTGCCTGATTAGGGTGGATTGACCGCCACAATAGCCACGCAGACTGCCCTAGTCCAATGCTGTCCCTAATAAATTCTTCAATTCACATCTTCAGCACATTTTCCCTCTTAGGTCGTCACTACTGCCGAGGCTCTCTTGTACTGGAATAGCACCCCAGCATTGCACATAATGGGGAAATCCTGTCTGTAGATCATGAATAGGTGATCTATAAATCTGACATAACTAAGGTCTGAACATGTCTCCCGCCATTGGAGACGTAAAAAAAAAAAAAAAAAAAAAAAAAAAAAAGACAGAGAAAAAGGAGAAAGTTTTTAAAGTTTTATAGATCGACCACGGTCTTATAGCCCAGAAGTTTAAAGTGATGTCAGTACCAGCCATGAAAGCTTACAGTGTATGATTAATCTTGTTTCCGAGATCCCTACAGAAGTGATACATAAGGGATTGTAGAATATTTCCAGATTATTCACTTAAACCTAGTCCCTGAAAGAAAATGAAAATTTGTGCCCGGTCGGGACTCGAACCCCGATCTTCCACTTATCACGAGCGGTCGCCTTGCCATTAGGCTATCTGTGCACGCTTCACGTCCAGACCCAAACTTCCACATGTCGTCAACCATGCGTCTACAGACTTGGCTATCCATGAACAATTCACGGCCAGACCCAATCTTACATGCGACGTCAACCATGTGTCTACGACTACAGACTGTAGACGTATGGTTGACGACATATGGAAGTTTGGGTCTGCCCGTGAATCGTGCACGAATAGCCAGATGGTAACTTCGAGTCCCGGTGTGGCACAAATTTTCACTGTCGTCATTCCAGTCTACAGCTGAGGATAGTCATTATTCGTAAGTGCGAATCCACCTGATAAAAACCTGTCAAAGTTATCCGAGATTGATTATATCTGTAACGCTTTCCTGTCGACTTAACGATCGCGTGGCGAAAAGCGCCGCTGTTCTTTGTAACTTCTCTCTCTCTCTCTCTCTCTCTCTCTCTCTCTCTCTCTCTCTATGGACTAAATGGCTCGTACGGAGTCGTCCTCTGCCATAAGACGCTCTCTCATTCAGTACTGACGCCAGTTTCCTCAGCGATTTCCCCGGGTGCTCCGAAAACAGCGCCTGAACCTTCGGGATTCTGACGATCTAACGTGCCAATGGGACAGAACGTGGCACGATATCCCTCTGAACGACACCTAAAAATCTGTCAATTGATACCGAGTAACTACTTACATAAAGGCAAGATGTGGACCAGCGCGTTATTGACTTGCTCAATTTGCGATGCTATTTCTGTTTGATAAATCATGAAATTTTTCTGATATTGTAATCATTTGTTCGTCCGTACATGTACAATTCATCTACCGATATTTGTCCCGTTTATTTTATTTATTTATTGTTGCAGAGCATACTTTCTCGAAATTTCAGTAGTGGAGCTCTTCGTGAGGCGCAACGCCTCTCTTGCAGCTTCTGCTACTGGAGTTCGTTGATCATATCTGTAACGCTTTCCTGTCGGCTTAACGATCGCGTGGCGAAACGCGCCGCTGTTCTTTGTAACTTCTCTCTCTCTCTCTCTCTCTCTCTCTCTCTCTCTCTCTCAGTCGTGGCCGATAAGGGTTACAGTGCTGTATTCGGGATGCGCATGTCTTCAGTCGAACTTTTTAAATCTATTGATATGATTTCAAACTCTGTACGAGTGTGAGCCTGCAAAAAAAGTGTATACGGGTATGGACGGCCGTGGGTTCCTGCAGTATGGCGTGGATTGTTGCGCATACCGCCGGGTCGGGCGAGTACGTCATCATATTCAAATCCGCGGCACGGCGGGGAGAAGCAGGCAGGCAGCTATTACCCGGAATTTAATAAGGGCGCTGCCGCCATGATGTAAGAGCGCATTACGAGCGCAGACTCGCCCGGGAATTATGTCAAATTACTTCCGCCCCGCCGTTCTTTACGCGGACGTATTACGAAGCAGGAAAATATGTTTCGCGTATACATACAACGCCACAATTTTTAAAAAGTTTTTCTTCCCTCTATTTTGTTTTGAAGGACACAAGCCGAATATGTGTAGTACGGGTAAAACAGTATATAGTGGTGGTATGTTAGTTCGATTGCTTTGCAGGCATCGTCATAAACATCAAAGCTACAGTGCTGCCTTTAGTAATCATAACGAAGTCAAAGGATAATTATTTCAGTCGCAGCTGCTAATTCATACCGATGCTAACAGCGCTGGTGCATACTCCGTGAAAATTTCACACATACTTTTTTTTTTTGGGAATTCTATTTAGTTTGTGACCTTTTTTTGTATCGTTAGTCTTGTGACAGGTATGATGCTACCCGCCACGAATACCTCTCCTGCGACTCTCATAAAGGAGTTGTGATGGTTTTGATGGCAGAGAGTGCAAGAGAGATGGAACAAATGTTAGATGATCTAAACACAAAATTAGAAGAATATGGAATGAAGATGAACAAGAAGAAAACGAAAAGCATGGTAATTGGAGGAAAGGGGAGAAAATGCCATATGAAAATAGAGGGAGAGGACATAAAGTGAATAACTTCAATTACTTGGGAACTGTAATAATGGATTATATGTATTGCTCAACAGAATTGCAGTGGTAAAAGAAGGATTCAAGAGGAAACAGAAATTACTTCGTGGCCCACTAAACTAAGATCTGAGGGAAAGACTTGCGGAGACCTGGACATTGAGGAAGGAAGATGTAAGAAGATTGGAGGGACTAGAGATGTGGATACGGAGAAGAATGGAAACAGTGAAATGGGAAGATCGACTAAGGAATGAAGAAGTATTAAGAAGAGTTGGAGAAGAAAGAAACATGCTGGAAGTTATCAGAAAGAGAAAACGGAACTGGATTGGGCATTGTTTGAGGAGCGACTGTTTGTTGAAGAAAGGAATAGAAGGAATGGTGGAGGGAAAAAGGGGAAGAAGAAAAAAAGGATATCACATGCTGGACAATATTAAAGGAGACAAATATTCAGAAACGAAAAGATTGGCCATGAATAGACAAAAGTGGAAGAGGCTTAACCCATGACAAGACCTGCCTTAAGACACAATACCATACTACTATCACTACTACTACTACTCATAAACGAAGAATGGGAGCTCCATCGCTTAGAATCGCATGGAAATATGCTTAGAACTCCAACAGCTCATCTCAAAGCAGTGGCAGGACCCTTCATAAGCGAAACTAACCGTCTTACCACGAGAGACAATTAAATGATCACTTATTCAAGACCTAAGAGAGGAACGTTGCCCAACGGTAGGAAACGAAATATCGACATAATAGTACCAAATAATGCCAATATCTTGATGTGTACATCAGTAGGCAATATAAGTTTCCACGTAAGACAGCCGGCGCCGGTGGCCGAGCTGTTCTAGGCGCTTCAGTCCGGAACCGCGCCACTGCTACGGTCGCTGGTTAAAATCCTGCCTCGGGCATGGATGTGTGTGATGTCCTTAGGTTAGTTAGGCTTAAGTAGTTCTACGTTCTAGGGGACTGATGACCTCAGATGTAAAGTCCCATAGTGCTCAGAGCTATTTGAACCATTTCCACGTAAGACAGACAGTTGAACTTGTAAGGCTGCAGTGCGAAAAATCACAAGTAAAGTTGCACAATCTCAGTTTCATCATCAGACTTCACTCTGTGCCGTACGATCAACTTTGTGCACCGAAGTACAATCCTATGTGACAATATGCTTGGCGAAATGCACGTTGTGATACACTACTGGCCATTAAAATTGCTACACCAAGCAGAAGTGCAGATGATAAACGGGTATTCATTGGACAAATATATTATTCTAGACCTGACAAGTGATTACATTTTCACGCAGTTTGGGTGCATAGATCCCGAGAAATCAGTACCCAGAACAACCACCTCTGGACGTAATAACGGCCTTGATACGACAGGGCATTCAGTCAAACAGAGCTTGTATGGCGTGTACAGGTACAGCTGCCCATGCAGCTTCAACACGAGACCACAGTTCATCAAGAGTAGTGACTGGCGTATTATGACGAGCCAGTTGGTCGGCCACCATTGACCAGACGTCTTCAAGTGGTGAGCGATCTGGGGAATGCTCTGGCCAGGGCAGCAGTCGAACATTTTCTGTATCCAGAAAGGCCCGTACAGGACCTACAATATGCGGTCGTGCATTATCCTGCTAAAATGTAGGGTCTCGCAAGGATCGAACAAAGGGCAGAGCCACGGGTCGTAACACATCTGAAATGTAACGTCCACTGTTCAAAGTGCCGTCAATCAGAACAAGTGATCGAGACGTGTAACCAATGGCAACCCATACCATAAAGCCGGGTGACACGCCAGTATGGCGATGACGAATACACGCTTCCAATATGCGTTCTCCGTGATGTCGCCAAACACGGATGTGACCATCATGTGCTCTAAACAGAACCTGGATTCATTCGAAAAAATGACGTTTTGCCATTCGTGCACACAGGTTCGTCGTCGAGTACACCATCGCAGGCGTTCCTGTCTGTGATGTAGCGTCAAGGGTAACCGCAGCCATGGTCTCCGAGGTGATAGTTCATGCGGCTGCAAACGTCGTCGAACTGTTCGTGCAGATGGTTGTTGTCTTGCAAACGTCCCCATCTGCTGACTCAGGGATCGAGACGTGGCTGCACGATCCGTTACAGCCATGTGGATAAGATGCCTTTCATCTCGACTGCTAGTGATACGAGGCCGTTGGGATCCAGCACGGCGATCCGTATTACCCTACTGAACCCACCGATTCTATATTCTGCTAACGGTCATTGGATCTCGACGAACGTGAGCAGCAATGTCGCGATACGATAAACCGCAATAGCGATAGGCTACAATCCGACGTTTATCAAAGTCGGAAACGTGATGGTAGGCATTTCTCCTCCTTACACGAGGCATCACAATAACGTTTCACCAAGCAACGCCGGTCAACTGGTGTTTGTGTATGAGAAATCGGTTGTAAACTTTCCTCATGTCAGCACGTTGTAGGTGTCGCCACCGGCGTCTACCTTGAGTGAATGCTCTGAAAAGCTAATCATTTGCATACCACAGCATCATCTTCCCGTCGGTTGAATTTCGCTTATGTAGCATGTCATCTTCGTGGTATAGCAATTTTAATGACCACTACTGTATATTTCCGTACAGTAGTAGACGCATGGTTCATGACATGTGGAAATTTGGGTCTGGCCGTGATTCGTGCACGGACAGACATGTTCAGTTAGATGGTTAGTCTCGCTACACCGGGAATTTGCTTTTGAATATTAATGTTGATATTGTCGACAACATTATTTTTAGTTGGCAAAAGTTCCCATTCAAATAGCCTGTCCGTTTTGGTATAATTGTGAACATTCTATGGATAAATTTGATCAAGGAATTGATTTTCAGCAGTGGCTATTTTGCAGAAATCACTGTTGTGTGTAATGAGGCTGGTCGTCTGGTCAGTAGGGTATGCGTCTTCGCCTATTTATGAAAGTCTTCCAGAATATACCGAAAAGGCTTCCACTGGTTCACACTGTTCCAGAACATTAACATTCCACAACATTAGAGAGCGTCTTGAAATGTTCCACAGTGATCTGGGATGTTCCGGGATGTTCTGGAACATTCAGGAATCTTGATGAATGTTCCAGACTATTCCCAAACATTGCAGAATATCCCTAATCATTGTGGAACATTCTGGAATGCTGTGGAATGCTCTCGAATTGTGTATTGCACATTGTGTATTGAAACTGGGGACCTAGAAACGACGGAGAGGCTTCGGCCCGCTGTAGCCCTTTGTTGTTCATAACCCCACAACAATCCACAGCAGTCCACCCACCCCACCGCCACCCCACACCGAACCCAGGGTTATTGTGCGGTTCGGCTCAGAGTGGACCACCCCCCCTCCTCTCCCTGGAACGTCTCACATCAGACGAGTGTAATCCCGAATGTTGGCGTGGTAGAGTAGTGATGGTGTATGCATACGTGGAGGCAGCGTTTACGCAGCAATCGCCGAAATAGTGTAACTGAGGGGAACCAGCCCGCGTTCGCAGGGGCAGATGGAAAACCACCTTAAAAACCATCCACAGACTGGCCGGCACACCGGACCTCGACACTAATCAGCCGGGCGGATTCGTGCTGGAGGCCGGCACTCCTTCCCGCTCGGGAAGCAGCGCAGTAGACCGCGTGGCTAGCCGGGTGGGCATGCTCTCGAATGCTCTCAAATGTTCTGTAATATTCTAAAAATTTGTAAAGGGCGCAACTTCCCAGCCCTTGCATCTACAAAGGCATGCCATTCAAATATAAATGGGAACCTTCTTTATCGATGGGGGATAGAGGGCCACCACACCACATAACTCCCTTGACCGTACCGGGACTCGTTTCTGAGTTTTAGCAGTATGCACATTGTACACTTACAGGGTGTTTCAAAAATGACCGGTATATTTGAAACGGCAGTAAAAAAAACTAAACGAGCAGCGATAGAAATACACCGTTTGTTACAATATGCTTGGGACAACAGTACATTTTCAGGCGGCCAAACTTTCGAAATTACAGTAGTTACAATTTTCAACAACAGATGGCGCTGCAAGTGATGTGAAAGATATAGAAGACAACGCAGTCTGTGGGTGCGCCATTCTGTACGTCGTCTTTCTGCTGTAAGCGTGTGCTGTTCACAACGTGCAAGTGTGCTGTAGACAACATGGTTTATTCCTTAGAACAGAGGATTTTTCTGGTGTTGGAATTCCACCGCCTAGAACACAGTGTTGTTGCAACAAGACGAAGTTTTAAACGGACGTTTAATGTAACCAAAGGACCGAAAACCGATACAATAAAGGATCTGTTTGAAAAATTTCAACGGACTGGGAACGTGACGGATGAACGTGCTGGAAAAGTAGGGCGACCGCGTACGGCAACCACAGAGGGCAACCCCTCAGCGCCACTACCATTGCTGCACGAGAGACATTCACTAACGATATGGTGCACAGGATTGATGACGGCGATATGCATGTGGGCAGCATTTGGTTTACTGACGAAGCTTATTTTTACCTGGATGGCTTCGTCAATAAACAGAACCGGCGCATATGGGGAACCGAAAAGCCCCATGTTGCAGTCCCATCGTCCCTGCATCCTCAAAAAGTACTGGTCTGGGCCGCCATTTCTTCCAAAGGAATCATTGGCCCATTTTTCAGATCCGAAACGATTACTGCATCACGCTATCTGGACATTCTTCGTGAATTTGTGGCGGTACAAACTGCCTTAGACGACACTGCGAACACCTCGTGGTTTATGCAAGATGGTGCCCGGCCACATCGCACGGCCGACGTCTTTAATTTCCTGAATGAATATTTCGATGATCGTGTGATTGCTTTGGGCTATCTGAAACATACAGGAGGCGGCGTGGATTGGCCTCCCTATTCGCCAGACAGAAACCCCTGTGACTTCTTTCTGTGGGGACACTTGAAAGACCAGGTGTACCACCAGAATCCAGAAACAATTGAACAGCTGAAGCAGTACATCTCATCTGCATGTGAAGCCATTCCGCCAGACACGTTGTCAAAGGTTTCGGGTAATTTCATTCAGAGACTACGCCATATTATTGCTACGCATGGCGGATATGTGGAAAATATCGTACTATAGAGTTTCCCAGACAGCAGCGCCATCTGTTGTTGAAAATTGTAACTACTGTAATTTCGAAAGTTTGTCTGCCTGAAAATGTACTGTTGTCCCATGCATATTGCAACAAACTGTGTATTTCTATCGCTGCTCGTTTAGTTTTTATTGCCGTTTTAAATATACCAGCCATTTTTGAAACACCTTGTAGTTTTATAATACGTATTATTTAACCTATATCTCTGTAAAAATATTGCAGTAATGCGCTATCTTTTCATTTCATGTCTAGTGATACCTCTTTCATTTAAAGACAGGCTTCGGCCCAACAATAAATGTTTAATTAAATGAGGTTGGGTTTCAGAAAGTAATTTAACCCTAAGTCATTTCCTTTTCCTGCTGCAGAAACCACCTTCTTGCGCAAAAGAATAAATAGATGCGCAGTGAGAGGTAGTAATGTATTATTGACAGATAGTCCATCTCTTAATCAGTTTAATCCACATGTGTTGCCAGTTTGATACGAGGTACTGTTACCGTTGTGTATAATTCTGAATCAGGGACCTATTTTTAATCGTTCATCGGGATCGACCGACTACAGATAAAGGATCGACCACTCTCGCAAAGCTCAAGTCTTGGACCTTGAGAGGTGATCATCTGAATGTATCTCGTGGGAAGACACACAGTTTTGCATGTACAGCGATCATCAGCATCGTTGGAGGCAATATGTTTGGGGCAGGATAATTGGCAACCATATATTGTGACCAGTCTTCCTTCCACGTCTCCTAACAGGTCAGAACTACCGACGTTTCTTGGGGGTGACTTTGCCTCTCCTGCTGGAAGAAATGCCATTGATGATTCGAAGGGTTATATGGCTGCTACATGATGGTGCTCTAGCCCACTTCGCCATTAAATTCCGGACACATCTCTCTCGCGTCTTCTCTGGTCAAAGGAGCAGACGAGGGGGTCCAGTTGCACAGCCTGCTCGTTCACCAGGCCTCAACCTGTGCGATTTCTGGTAATGTGACCATCTCATAAGTATTCTGTATGCAATTTCAAATGAGGAGACACTGGAGCAGCGCATTAATGCTGTCTTTACCACTGTTTGGATGCAGCCTGGCCCATGTGAATGTGAGAGACCATGCCACGGCACATACGCACATGTGTTGAGGCTTATGGAAACCATTTTAAACACATACTGTAACAGTGGCTGGCACAGCGCATACTAGACCGCAGTCTCTATAACAAATATGACTGAATAAATGGTCGCTAGCATGGAAACCATGCATTTCTGGACATAAGGTTGTTTCAAATGGCTCTGAGCACTATGGGACTTAACTTCTGAGGTCACAATCCCCTAGAACTTAGAACAACTTAAACCTAACTAACCTAAGGACATCACACACATCCATGACCGAGGCAGGATTCGAACCTGCGACCGTAGCGCTCGTGCGGTTTCAGCGGATGTAAGTTCATAGATCTTTTTTGTTCCGTATCCTCTCATAGAGCAATCGCTAGAGTTTGTACATGGTGGAAAAAAATCACCATTTTGACGTACCCAGCCATTATCCTCTACATTGACCAAATTTGCATTCATCGACTACATACATCACAAAAAATATATGGTTCTGAAAGCATTTGAGCTTACTGTGTTAGGTGACCCGCCTTGTATGTAGATATAGACGTAGATTCGCCGCGCTGAAGCGTTTCGCAGTTCCCGGAAGCGAGCACAGATATTGCTGCGTGTCCGCCGTAAACTGGGCGTGCAGCGAAAGTTGCGTTGGGCTGTGCCGCGTGTAGCCTGCCTCGCAGGCGAAGCCGTCCGCTACTACGGGGCGCTCATCAGGCCTGCCAACATCATAAAACGCGGCGGCGCGGCGCGACCCAGTTGCGGCACCGTAATGGCATTCCGCCCCACGCGCCGCCGTGTTTGCACGCCTGTGTTATGCCCGCAGGCGGCTCATCTGTTCCGCGCATGGCGCGCTACACTACCGCTGCAGCCGGGGCTACATTTCGTTGCCGCACCACACAGCGCACACAGCCGAGGAAGGGTTTGTGAATACGGAGAAAGGGACTTCCCCTAATCGCCTGCGGCGGGCCAGTGAAAGTAGAGCTTGTAGGAATACTGCTTCCCATTTCGGCTAATATCTAGTTTTATGGCCTTTTTCTTTTTGGTCGTTGTTTCGTTACGCAAACGAATCAACGAGTTTTCATTATCATCCCCAAAAATAGAGCAGGAACCATAAAACTTGGCGGCGGTGTTTCTTCTCCTGCAAAAGTGTATTGCCGTATTTCTATTTTGCAATGATAAACGGTTTCGTTGAGATTCTGAACAACTTCAGGTCCACTGTGCGAAGAGACTATGGCTCTGAGCACTATGGGACTCCTAGACTTAGAACTACTTAAAGCCCTTTCGTCATCCGAATGGAAACCTACTTGCTTTTTCCGTTACGTGGACGACACGTTTGTCATCTGGCCACATGGTATGGATAAACTCCTTGACTTCCTTACACATCTAAACTCCATACACTCCAACATCAAATTCACTATGGAGACTGAAACGGAGGGTAAATTACCTTTCCTTGACGTCTTGGTCAAGAGAAGGGCTGACGGCACCCTAGGTCATGGGGTGTATCGGAAGACAACGCACACTGATCCGTATTTGCACGCAGACTGCTGCCACCACCCTTCACAGAGTAATGGGGTACTTAAAACTCTAGTACATACGGCGCGCACTATCTCTGACGCAGAGAGTCTACCCCAGGAATTGTAACATCTGAGAACTGTATTTCGGAAAAATGGGCACTCAGAGTGGCAGAGTCAACGTGCGCTCCGCCCAACCCCAACAGCACAACTTGTGGAGATGGATGAAATCACTAGGGAGGAGGTAGGCACTGCGTTTATTCTATATACAGGCGCACTCTCGGGGAAAATCGCCCGCATTTTGAAGAAACACCGGGTCGGAACTGTGTTTTGTCCTCCGAATAAAACTTGTGCACTGGTGGGGAGCGCCAAAGATGACCTCGGTTTGAGGAAGGCCGGCGTGTACCAGATTCCGTGTCAATGTGGCAAGTCGTATATTGGTCAGACGATGCGTACCGTCGAGGATCGATGCCGTGAACACCAGAGGCACACTCGACTGATGTATCCGAGCAAGTCGGCGTCGCTGAACGTTGTCGGAAAATCACGCCATGGAGTATGAACGCACGAGGATTCTGGTAAAGACATCGAGATACTGGGACAGCGTTGTTAGAGAGGCCATCGAAATTCGCACCAATGACGACCTCATAAACCGTGACTGTGGCTATAATCTTAGCAAGGCTGGGGAACCAGCGATTGGGTTAATCGATAGTAAATCGAGCAAACGTATAGTTGTGACGACCACGGCGGACAGAGCCATCGTTCCGACGTCATCTCAGACGCCGTCGCAATCTGTTCCACCGCGCGACCGTGGCGCGGGGCGCGGACAGCGGAGGGAGCGCGCCGAGGGCGGAGGGTATTTAAATCGGCCGCCGCCGCGACCGAACCCAGTTCCCCCTGAGCAGCCATAGCGTACGGATCTCCGTGCCGGCACGTTCACAGGTGCTCAGTCGGTCAGTTCACCTGATGATGGCGACATGTATGATCGCCGAAATATTGTGCCCCTTGGACACTGTAGACCGGCAGTACACCCGTGGATATTTTCATTACTTAAACCTAACTAACCTGACATCACACACATCCATGACCGGATTCGAACCTGCGACCGTAGCAACAGCGCAGTTCCCGACTGAAGTACCTAGAACTGCTCGGCCACTGTGCGAAGAGAATTCAAAAAGTAAGTTCCACATCGTTATGGCAGGCCAAGTTACTTTTATTGAATCCTGCACTACAAAGTGAAACAGATAAATGAAACTGTTTTTCACCATAGTCATCACATCTCTGTAAACCACAGCTGGAACGTTCTACGAATCCTCCAATCCCTCGACGACAGAATCCACTCCTTGGTGTCAGGGCCATTCGAGAACTGCTGTGTGAACCAGAGGGATGGGAAAAATCGACCGGTTAAAACCGATACCGCTATTTTTGTTCTGAATAACCGGTATCTTTCGGTATTTATTTGGTGTTGGTTAGAACAGGCGTTTCACATTTTTTCTAATAACCGGGTAAAAAACCAAAATATCATTTTAAAAATACCTTTTTAAAAAACGAAAAGTTTTTATTTGTAAAATTTGGATTGTTTGCAATATTAGGTTATTATGGAAAATAGGACAAGCGATCAGTGCTATTTTAAGGGGTAACGACACGGTCGAAAAAACTCAGTATTTTTTTATTACGGAATTCGAATGTATATTGAAGAGTTCTTCCTCAAAATATTATGCGCCAATTCCAATTCGAATTGAAACGAGCGTGCACAACACAAAACGCCATTGCCACAAGTCGTTATCGATACCATTACCCCTATTTATATCGATTTGAGTAAACTTGATTTGCCGGGTGTTGTTTGAGTGGTTTTACTCAAAATATGAATGACACTTTCAACAGTCTCATTTGGACATACGCTCCAGAAATAACATCCAATCGAAATCAATTTGCCATCATTGCTTCAAATTTGGCTGTATGTCTATCTAGTGTTGGCGATATTGCATTAATGTACGTGGCAAATGGCCTTCAGATCAAAATCAGCTACGAAGTGCACAAATTCTGTGAAGATAGAGACTCCAGCGGAGATTCGCTCAGCGACGAAAAGGGCTTTCAGGACGAAAATCAGGGCTTATCAGGTGAAAGAAGCACAAAGCGGGGATCCACCAGCCGGGACGACAGTTGTTATGGACCAGGCATCGATGGTATCCTGTAAGTTTCAAGCTTTGTCCCTTTTCTATATGATAAATACTTGTCAAACTTTTTCGGCATAATTGCCGTCGCCCATGCTACAATTTTCATCCGATTTAAATGGTTTTTGGTCTCCTTTGGAGAAATCTGGATTCTCTTCAGGTCATCGTAGCCGAGTTTTTTATGTTAATATTTAGTATTTTCTTCGTCCTAGAAAGAAGGTTCCAAAAAGTTGTAATTTTTTCCAGATATGGCAATACGCCACTCTCGCTCCGACAAAGTATGGGAGGTACTTATGAGTAATCCACTCTACGCCCAACTCCTTTGGATAACAAAACGTCGGGAAATATTCTTTTCATACTGTTACCTCCGACTAAGGAATTAATTAAAATAACTATTGATATTTTTGAAATAAAACTGGTAGTCAAATGGCTAAAAAGCCTTAAGAGTTTTCACATAAACAGTCCAGAGGCATTACTTTTCTGTATGTCCTCGTACAAACCAAACCTTCGTACACTAATTTTATTTTTTTATGTAATAATTAAATCTTTCTGACTATTCCTCTTAGAGGGTTTTTATAAGTGATCCAGTCGCTTTAAAAACTCTATATTTTCCGAAGTCTTACGTGTCTAAATATGACGGAAGCATTACAGAACCGTAAATTCACTAAGTTTACGTTTAGCATCATTCAAATTTTCTACGAGTGCCCCTCTGGACAAATGGAAATGAGCGTTTGCCGTCATTGGCCCTTGCGTGTCAGGTCCGGCCGCCTTGGTGCAGATCTTACTACATTCGACGCCACATTGGGCGGCCTGCGCGCCGGATTTGGATGAAATGATGATGAAGACAACACAACACACAGTCCCTGAGAGGAGAAAATCCCCGATCGAGCCGAGAATCGAACCCGGGCCCGTAGGACAGCAATCCGTCAGGCTGACCACTCAGATATCGGGGCGGACCCCTTCTGGACACACGACCAGACAGTAGTACAGTTCGTTTCATTCCTCGTGTAGCATCGTCCTGTCAACGACCATCACAGGAGAACTGATGCGTCCTCTGAGCTGTTGCAGTTTTCTTGACGTGGTGGTACGTAGCACTGCCGTTAATGCACCCCGAAAGAAAAAGCTCACACACCGTTACGTCAGGCGACCTAGGGTGCTAAGAGAACAGTGAGCTACATCATCTTCAGCACTGCGCCCAACACAACGAAGCTTGCGATGAGCATCGATGCACCAATGAGGAATGCCTCGTCTTTTGGAAGGTGAAACTCTCGAAATCAGCAGTCAGTTGCGCAAACATATCAAGCTAAGAGGTACCCATCACAGAAGAAAGAGGGCTCATATAGTTTCGTCTGTGACAAAGCACAGAAAACATTAACCTTTGGCATATCCCTTTCAAGCGCCACAATTTCATGAGGATTTTCAGTACCACACTCACACATTGTCGCCATTAACCTTTCCAGATAAACGTAACGTTGTTTCGTCGCTGAATATCAGCTTAGAGGCGACATTTTCATCCTCAAGTGCTTCCGGCGTTGTGATACAAAATTTAAGACGCTGGTCGTAATATTGGGTTATTAATTGTTGCACGAGCTGCAGACTGTACGATCTGAAATGTAAACGGGATCGCAAGATCTTCCACACAGCTTGCTGTGCTATTCCAAGTTCGTGACTTGCGCGGACCGCTGACATTTTTGGACTGCGTTGAAACTTTCCCTCACCCTCTCCACACGGTACACTTGGTCGGCCGGTAAGGACGGCACACTGTAACAGATGAACATGTCCCAAACGGCAACACAAAAAACTCTTTTGTTACTCTGTCGCCATTTCGTCAAGGTACTGCAGTCGTCATGCCAACTAGTGGGCACGATGCAAACTCGATGAGTTTGCGGTTCTGTTTATATATGCATGTAACGCGTTGGGAAACACAGAACACTGAAAACGAACTAATCACTTATAGTAAACCTGTGGTTCTGTTAAAGAAAAAACATAGTCGATGTCGTAATTCGGCAACTATAAAGGTTCAGAATTACTTGTGGAAGTCAAAAAATTGCCACCTTGTCCGCTACAACTTTGCGAAAACTGCCCGCAAAAATTCGAACGTGAAGAAGGATAACAAATACGGAAATTTTACTCTTTGTGGGTATATAATAGCCTACTCTTGGAGGACGACAGTTCAAATCTGTGTGCGACCCTCCAGATTTAGCTTTCCCGTGATCTCCCTAAATCGCTCCAGGCAGATGCCGGGATGGTACGTTTGAAAGGACACGGCTGATATGCCCCCCCCCCCCCCCCTCCCCGCACCCCACCACCTCCCATTCCTAAGGGGGAATGCGACCAAAATTGTGAAAAAAAATGTATTGGCTCTTCATTTACTACATGATATTAAAGTTTCTGTACCTGAAACTTCATGGCAGATTAAAACTGTGTGCCGGACCGAGACTCGAACTCGGGACCTTTGCCTTTCGCGAGCAAGGGGAAGGTAGGAGACGAGAAACTAACAGAAGTAAAGCTGTGAGGACGGGGCGTGAATCGTGCTTGGGTAGCTCAGTTGGTAGAGCAATTGCCCGCGAAAGGCAAAGGTCGCGAGTTCGAGTCTCCGTTCGGCACACAGTTTTAATCTGCCAGGAAGTTTCATATCAGCGCACACTCCGCTGTAGAGTGAAAATCTCATTCTGGAAAATGATAAATGGCAAAATTTGCGTTGCGTCACGACTCTTACTCGTTCTGTAGTTCCTCATATGATGACCATTTATTCCTGTGGCGTTTTCTTTATGTTATAACCAGGTGTTTAGCAGATCCCAAAATTCTACAAAAGTGTGTGCATGGAAAACCTCAAAATCTTAATGGAAGTTACAGCTCTTTGAGATGGAAAAGACATTCATATAATTGATAGTTCAGTCGCCTTTTCCAGAGATGATTCTCTTTCACTGGACCAAGAATTTGTCTCAAAACCTTTTTTTCAAGCACACCATTTTTTCACAGAATTTCGTTAGTATCCAGGACTGTATGTTAATACCGACGTTACTAAAACTTAACTTTTCCAGACGAGCAGCTTCGACTCCAGATGTTTTCCGAGGCGATGGTAGTACTTGTTGGCGAGCAATATTCGTATTGGATTGTAGAGCTGGCATTGTTCTTTCAGTCTGTTTCTGATTTAAGGTAAACAGATGACATCAAAACGGCCATAAGTGTGTTTACTTTTTCTCGATATGCTTGTGGCGGTCTGATTTAGCTGTCTTGTGCTGGACATTGGGTTACACACATTATTTATTTATTTCTTCGTTCATTCTATTGCTTTCTTTAGACTTACTCTCTCCATGTTAAAAGTCATGTTTTTCAAACCTTCTTTATACAGAGAATGAACAGCTAATACGAGTATGTTACTGCAGATAGAACTCATCGTATCAGTGTAATTAGGAGGTGTGTCAATAAAGTAATGAGACTGATGTGAAAAAAAATGTTGCTTACCATTTTAGTCAAGTTTAGTGTTGTCTCTTTCAAAGTAGTTCCCTTCTGATTGCACACCCTTTTTTCAGCGCTTCTGCCATTGATGCTAACATTTCTGGAACTCATCTTCTGTAATATTCTCCAAGACCCTCGTCACAGCTTTTTGGACATCTTGTCTTGTTTGAAAATGGTGTCCCTTGACCGCCGTTTTGACTTGGAAATAGAAAAAAGCCGCACGGAGCGATATCTGGGGAATAAGGTGGCTGTGGTAGTACTGAAATTTGTTTTGAGGTTAAAAATTGCTGTACTGACAGAGCAGTATGGGGTGGCGCATTATCTTGATGCAGAATCCAATTATCGGCAATGTTGGCACGGACACAAAGAACTCTTTTACGAAATCTTTCTAAAATTTCTTTGTAGTAATATTGGTTAACTGTTTGTCCAGGAGGCACCCACTCTTTATGAACAATTCCCTTGGAATCAAAGCACACAAGCATGCATTTCACTTTTGACTTTGACGTGCTAGCTTTGGGCACCATTGCGAACTTCGGCGTTTTGTCTATGGATCGTACTGAAAAAACCAACTTTCATCCCCAGTGATAACACAGCTCAACAATTCTCGTTTGATTTCCGTTTGCTCTAACAGATCGGCTGCCACATTTTTCCGTGTTTCTCGCTGTTGTGTGAGATTTTTTAGAACCATTTTTACACAAATCTTTCTAAGATTTTCAGTTATTATTAGACGAACCGTTTCTCGATTGATGTTCAGTTCTTCTGCAATCATTTTCACCGATAACCTTCGATCATATCGTACGAGTTCACGCACCCTGGCCAAGCTGACATCTGTCCGTGAGGCTGATGGTCGTCCACTGCGGTCTTCATCTTCAACATTCGATCTGCCTTCACTAAACATCTTATGCCAACGAAAAACTTGAGCTCTTGATATAACTTCCTCTCCAAAAGCCTTCTGAAGCTTACTGTAAGTTGTCGTCGCGCTTTCACCCAATTTAACGCAAAAAGAAATGGCATACCGTTGTGCAATATTATGTGGTTCCATTTCCATGACGAGAGACACAAACACGTGTTAACTTATTACAGCACAACTCACGACTGAGCAGTTGCATCGATGTGCCACTTGGACTAGTAGCAGCTTATAGACCAAGGTCAAGGATGTTGTGTCTACGCAAGCCTGCAGGGTGGCCACATCTTGCAAAGAAAATCAGTCTCATTAATTTATTGTCACACCTCGAATATCGTGCTCTGTCAAGCAGAGTACAAATTTGCCGATACCTCTACGCAACTTCTTCGTAGCGACGGTGTACTTGTAGACTAATCGAGGAATTTTACTGCCTCTTCCATAAACCGCTGTTCATTATATCCCGCACCGCATTAATAAATTGCCCAAGTCCCGTAACTTCTCATCTCGGCTTGCGTCCGAGGGCAAGTGCAGTGGGATGCGTTTGCCCGGGCTACTCAAATTATCGGAGAAAATTTTGTGCAGGGGAGTACTTAATGTTATGAAACTTGCTGGCAGATTACAGCTGTTTGTTAGAAGGGTGCTGAACCTTGAATCTTGCCTTTCCACTCCGCCGTGTTCTTTCCTCCAACGTGTCTGCGCAGCTACGTGAAAAGTTAAACTGTGCGCTCTCTACGTACTGGGCTACCCAAGCTTGACTGGCGACCTGCCTTTTAATGTCTCCCTTCTGCCAGTCACTCTCTACTACGAGGGTTGAATGAAAAGTAAATTCTCCCCCTTCGTTAATTGGGTTTGGATGGGAATATTTTCATAAATCAAACGCAGAAATAATCCTTAGAATGTGACCTTTAATTACGAATATTCACTTTTCCACATAATCATCAGCCAATTGGATTCTTTTCTGCCGACTATGAACAAGTTTTCTGAAGCCGTCACGGAAGAAGCCGACACACTGTTTCCGCAACCATAGTCTCACAGTTCTCTCAACGTCTTCATCAGAAGCATAATGATGTCCCCGCAGATGGTCTTTCACTATCGGGAACAGATGCAAGTCAGACGGTGATAAATCTGGACTGTATGGAGGATGCCGTACGGTGGTGAGATTCAGTCTCTGGAGTTCTGCTGTAGTGACATGTGAAGTGTGTTGTTTGGCATTGTCATGCTGCAGGAAAACATTTCCCTTTTCCTTTCGGATCCTTGTTAGCCGTCGTTTCATAGTTCGCAGCGTTGTGACGTATCGCTCTGAATTTATTGTTGATTCACGATGAAGGAAATCTACGTGGATATCACCATCTGCGTCCCAGAACACTGAGGCCATGATTTTTCCAGCTGAGGGCTGCGTCTTGAATTTCTTTCTCTGGGGCGAATCTTTGTGTCGATATTCCACAGACTGACGTTTCATCTCCGGATCGTAATGGTGTACCCGCGTTTCGTCTCCTGTCAGAACTTAATGGAGAAAGGCGTCACCTTCACTCTCGTAACGCGAGAGGAGTTCCTGGCAAATTTCAAGTCTGTGCGCTTTCATTTCAGGAGTCAGCATCCAGGGTACCCATTGTGCACAGATCTTCTGATAGCCAAGCAAAACAATAATGTGACCCACACGTTCTTGAGAAATGACGATTGTGCTTGCAGTTTCTCTCTGAGTGATACGACGATCGTCCTGAATCAATCCGTCAACATTTTGCTTGTGAAACTCGGTGCTTGCTGTCACAGGCGCAAGTCCGATGTTCCCGCCTCAACATCTTTAAACTTACTCGCCCAACGACGCACAGTACTCCCATCAACACAACCACCATAAACTGCTTTCATTCTCTGATGAATCTCCTTTTGGGTGACACCTTCTGCTGTCAAAAATTCAATGACTGCACGTTGCGCCGGCCAGTGTGGCCGAGCGGTTCTAGGCGCTTCAGTCTGGAACCGTGCGACCGCTACGGTCGCAGGTTCGAATCCTGCCTCGGGCATGGATGTGTGTGATGTCTTTAGGTTAGTTAGGTTTAAGTAGTTCTAAGTTCTAGGGGACTGATGACCTCAGATGTTAAGTCTCATAGTGCTCAGAGCCACTGCACGTTGCTTAAATCGCATTTACCGGCCGTCTGCTCAGGGCTCCACACTTTATACCGTAACAATAGAACCGTTCAATGCTAAGGTTTCCCGCCAACTGAAGCTGTAGAGAAGAGGCTGCGGAACAAGCCAGTACCTGCCGCATACCAATGCTGCCATCTGTTGAAGAGTTACGAAGGTGGAGGCATTAGTTTTCAGTCAACCCTCGTACTTTCCACAGTCAGCCCCCTTAGCTGAGCGGTCAGTGCGTCCGACTGCCACATATGGCGCGCCGGGTTCGATTCCCGGCCGGGTGGGAGATTTACTCCGCTCTGAGAATGGCTGCTGTGTTGTCCTCATCATCAACACGCAAGTCGCCCAATTTGGCGTCAACTGAAAACTCAGCGGCCCAACTTCGCCAGTTGGGGATTCCCGGCCATCAACGCCATACGGTCATTCTTTTTCAAAACGTGCCCGGATAGCTCAGCCGGTAAGGGCATTGCACATGAAAGACAAGGCTCCTGGTTCGATTTCCAGTCCAGTACACAGTTCTAATCTTGAAGGAAATTTCACACAGGTCACATTCCACTGCAGAACGAAAAATTGATACTGGAAACAATCCGGTAAGCTAGGCTGACGTGTCTCTAGTGGCCACTGGCCGGCAAGTCTGGCGAAGTTGGAACCAGAATTTCGAGAAATATAAATTTTTTTCAGGGTTCTATGGAGACATGCTATAGTTTTACAGTTCTATGTACAAAATTTCAATAGTTATGCAGAATTTTGCGGAGAACAAGGTCTTATCAGAATAATACCAACACGAGCTATCAATGTCATTCCTCCCTACCTCACCAATATGATAAGTGCGATAAGCAATGACATTACAATAGCTTACAATAGCTACAGTCAACCGGCTATTACCTTGAATATAAGTATCATTATTATTATTAATACTAAAATTAAAAAGGCAGTATACAAATACACGAGGACCATCAAGGATAGAGACAGGAGCAACTTCTTTCAGTTTATTCTTTGCTTCAATGGTCTCGGGAAAACTTTCATCTTGTAAAAAAATTATTTGCCAATTTTCGGAAAAAATTATGATCCAAATTTGAATAAATCCTCAGCAGTTCTTCAGAAAATGATAATTACATTTTTTTCTGAAGATAATAGTTTATGAGATAATTGCAAAGGAGGGACCCATTTCCACCTGTTGTGAATTTGGCGCCCGACATCGAGAAATATGCCGTCTTCCGAGAGTTCTTGACAGGTGTGCTATAGTTCTAGAGGTATTTGTACAACTTTTGTTAGATCTGGAGAATTTCGCGGGAAAATTATGATTACAATTGCGAACAGCTGAATAGCTGCGATGCTGGCACCCTAGTTTCGAGGAATACACATTTTT
Organism: Schistocerca piceifrons; assembly: GCF_021461385.2. Classification (NCBI taxonomy): domain Eukaryota; kingdom Metazoa; phylum Arthropoda; class Insecta; order Orthoptera; family Acrididae; genus Schistocerca; species Schistocerca piceifrons. The sequence goes on from NC_060146.1 coordinate 104,458,501, forward strand.
TTCAAAGTTATTGATAGACATGATGTAGTTTTAGAGTTCTCTGTACAAAATTTGGATAGCTCTGCAGAATTTCTAGAAAAAAATACAAAAAATCTTAATGGCACGTCTTGTGCAAATAATGGTTTGTGAGACAATTGCAGTAAAGAGCTCTGAAAAAAATGTATATTTCTCGAAAGTTGGTTGCTAACTTCACAAGTGATGAAAATCGGTCCCTTACTGTTGCATTTATCCCATAACTGTTTATTTTATTTTATTTTATTTTTATTTATTTATTTTTTTGCAGAAAAATAAGTCAGTATGGTTTTCTGCAGAACTCTTGGGGAGCTATTCAAACTGCGATCATTTTTTTTTACAAAGTTTGGTGATTAATTTTTTTTTACAAGATTAAAATTTTCTTGAGTACTATTGTCTTTTTTTGCGAAATTCTGTAGAATTATTCAAATTTTGTACGGAGAACTATAGAACTTTAGCATACTAGCAAGAATTTGCAGAGAGGTAGGATAAGACAGTTGCGGAAATCTCTATATTTTTTAGTCAGAAAAACGTGTGTCCCGTTTCAGAGCTTGTAAAAACGAAAAAACAGGACTTAACCGTAACTGAGTCAGCTCATTCATATATGATAATACAAGTCACGGAATTCAGAACACGTTTCTTCAAGAAAAGCCTCGAATTAACGGTGACTGAGTGTACGCCCGCGAATGAAGTTTACAGCAGGAAAGACTGGTTACAGTACACAAGAAATATCTAAGTCTTTCCCAAAAAGTGCTCGTTAATGTTCACTGAGCTGACAAAACTCATGTCATACCTCCTGATGTCGTGTCGGACATCCTTTCGCCCGGCGAAGTGCAGCAACTGCACATGGCATGGGCTCAAGAAGTCGTTGGAAGGCCAGTGCTAAAATAGTGAACTGTGCTGCCTCTATAATGTATTGTGAAAGTGTTGCGGTGGAGGACTTTGTGCGAGAACTGACCTCTCGATTACATCCCATAAATGATCGACGGGATTCATGTTGAGCTTACTGGGAGACCATCGTTCTAATTGTCTAGAATGTTCTGACATGGCGAATTGTCATCCATAAAGATTCCAATGTTGTTTGGAAACATGGAGTCCCTGAATGGTTCCAAATGGTCTTCAAGTAGCCCAAAACAATTATTTACTGTCAATGGCCCGTTGAGTTGGACCAAAGGATCCAGTCCATTCCATGTAAACATAGCCCACACGATTATGGAATCACCACCAGCTTGCAAAGTGTCTTGTTGACAACTTTGGTTCGTAGCTTCGCGAGGTCTGCGCTCGAAACCTGCCATCAGCTCTCACCAACCGAAGACGGGATTCATCTGACCAGCAACAATTTTGCTGTCGTCTAGGATGCAACTGATATGGTCACGAGTCCTGGAGAGGCGCTGCAGGGGAAGTCGTGCTGGTAGCAAAGGTACTCCCATCGGTCGTCTGCTGCCATAGTCCATTAACGCCAAATTTCACCGCACTTTCCTAACGGGTAAGTCCGTCGTTCGTCCCACACTGATTTCTGCGGTTATTTCATGCAGTGTTGCTTGTCTGTTAGCACTGACAACTCTACGCTACCGCCGCTGCTCTCGATTGTTAAGTGAAGACCGACGACCACTGCGTTTTTCATGGTGAGACATAATGCTTGAAACATGGTATTCTCGCCATACTGTTTTACACTGTGGATCATTCCGATATGAGATGTCTCATACGTCTAGCTCCAACTACCTTTCTGTTCAGAATTTGTTAATTCCCGTCGTGTGTCCATAATAACTTCTGAAACCTCTTCAGGTGGATGACCTGTGTGCAAAAGACAGTTCCGCCAATGCGCGCTATCTGCAGCCATCTGTATACGTGCATATCGGTGTCCCATGACTTGTCACGTCAGTGTATGATGCGGTTAATGAAGAGACTGCCCGCAATTCGCAACTCTTCCTATGGATTCCAGACCTGCTACTCCAGACCGTTCCTAATTCCAGCCGTTTCCTCCTCTATCAACTTTAACACCCCGAAGGAGACTCCATTGACTGGAAAATTGTGGCCGAGCGGTTTTAGGCGCTTCAGTCTGCAACCGGGCGGCCGCTACGGTCGTAGGTTCGAATACTGCCTCGGGCATGGATCTGTGTGAGGTCCTTAGTTAGGTTTAAGTAGTTCTAGGGGATTGATGACCTCAGATCTTAAGTCCCATAGTGCTCAGAGCCATTTTGTAAAATTGTGATATTTTTTGCGCTTGCATGAAAATGTCTTCTCCAGTTGTTGTTCAATGGATGCTGTATGCGGATGCCAACTCTTTCCTTATCTGATATTCTGACACTAGGAATATACACGAGAAGGAGGGACTAATCGAGACGTTATCAGTAGACTCGTCCATCGCGAGGAATACGTAACAAAAATTGCTAGCTTTCTCGTGTATCTATGGCACTATGTTCTCTCCAGTTGCCGGCCGCTGTGACCGAGCGGTTCTAGGCGCTTAGTCCGGAAGAGCGCTACTGCTACTGTCGCAGGTTCGAGTCCTGCCTCGGGCATGGATGTGTGTGATGTCCTCGGGTTAGTTAGGTTTAAGTAGTTCTAAGTCTAGGGGACTGATGAACTCAGATGTTACGTCCCATAGTGCTCAGAGCTATTTTTGTTTTCTCTCCAGTTTGTCCCGTTCTCCGCACAACGGAACTTGCCGAAAGGCTGATACTTCCAAACAAATCGGCTTTCTTAGGAGATAAGTCATTTGCTGTTTCCACTCTACACTCTTTCATGAAGCTACCGTGGGTAAACAGTTTTCGTCGTTCTGTCATCATATGTACTATTTTGCAACTTGTACGAGTGACAGATTTATTTACAGCAAAGTTTGTTGTGAAGGGATTTCTCTGGTTTTCTAAATTACGCTACGTGGACTAATATTTGTCAGATCGTAACTTGCTAGAAGATTTTGAATATATTGATAGATGTTCTCTTTCACAGTGACGCGGAAGATTGTACTGTTTCAAAACCGCTACAGTTCCGTCGCAGATGACAACTAGTTATCCAGAAAGAAGTATTTTTGCTCCGCAATTCTCAACTGAAAACGCGACGCTCGGCGCACGTTTTTCTCTTCGTAGTACGCATAACGATGTGTGAATTAAGGGAGATGTGAAAATGAAAATGATATTGAATTAAAAACAAAATTAAAATCTTTGGATGGCACGAAATAAACAAAAATTACAATAAACAACTAATTTTTAAATATAACTATGTAAAATTGAATGTATTCAAAGCCATATAGCAGCCAGCAGATGCCCGCACGTGTGATTGTCTTTTATCATTCTAAACAGAATATCTAAATTTAAACTGAATCGCAACGTTTTGCGATCCGTACGTTTGATCAAGCAAACTGAAGCACCGTCGGCGAGCCTGATGAACTGAATGTCGGGGACCGCGGTTTGGTGACCCCTGATCTACACTATGAAAACAACAGACACTAATTGCATATGGCGGGCAGGTTGAATTTGCGGGCGTAACGGCCTGATTGGCTAACTTCAGTGCTAATTAACTCGGAAACGGCGCAACGTATCGAATTTCTTTATCAGCAATTATTTCTCAGCACAGCCTACCCTGCAGCTCTCTTACAAACTATTCACACTCTTTCTGACCATCCTGTATTATGTATGTTTCATACTCCTCGCATATATTATGCGTGATGACTCTGTTTATTAATTCTTCAAGAAAGGTTTGTTGCTGTTCTGATGCCAATATTTGACGTCTGTTTTAACAAAGTTGTTTTACTACTCTATTGTTCAGCCTATGTGCATTTGATTTTAACATCGTTTTTGCGCCTGCGTTTTTTTGGCAATCCAATCCGATGCTTATTTGACGACGCCTGGCTTAAGATCTGAGCCTATTTCAAATTTCTGAAGCTAACAGGTTATTCTATTGAAACAGGATAAATGAATGTAGTAAAATTTTTGTGCAGCTGAAGGAATTCTTCTATCCTGAAACTCAAATAACCCGTGATGGACGAAGCTAGGAGAACGTAAAAGGAAGACTACACAGACAAAGAGAAGTCTACTAGTATCAAACATTGACCCTAAATTGAGAAAGAAGTTTCTCAGAAAGGACCCCTGGAGCACAGCATCACACGGAAACTCGAATATATGTGAACCCCAGGAAAAGACCATCGAAACGTTTGAAATGTGGCCCTATAGATGGATGCAGAAAATTAAGAGGACCGATGAGGTAAAGAATGAGGAGGTTCTCCGCAGAATAGGTGAGGAGAGAAACATGTGGAAAACACTGAAAAGAAAGGGGGCAGGATGGCAAGACGTCTGTCAAGATGTCAGGAAATACCTTGTGTAGTACTTGACAGAGCTAGCCAAAAACCACCCCTAGTAAAAGTGATACCACGGGCATCCATTGTTTTATAGGAGTCAGTCAAAGGTAATAACTGGGGTTTAGCGGTTTTCCGTCGAGAAATTAACAGCGAAAAGATCTGAGGAGACTAACATAACAGTTTTATCGGTTGTAATTTTTCAGTCGCACGGAAAAATGGGAATCCTACAGTAAAATCTTCATCTGTAATACGCTAACTATGCTATCAAAGAATGTTACTGCTTTAGGTAGATGTTATTGAAGTAACGGAGATCATTATTCTCTCGAAATTTAATCTATCTCTAAATTAGTGCCCCCTGTTTCACTCGCGTAGACTGTAGGAACTGCAGAGATTTTATGTTTTGTTTTTTGTTTATATTTAATCGAATTGTTATGTCATTCACGAACTGCAACACCTTCTAAGCGTTTCACGCTAATTAAGGCCATATAAGCGTGGTATTTTCCGAATGTACTTCTGACCAAAAAGCGGTTCTGCCAGCTGGAGCCTAAAGATTTTGTTGTCATGCCTTTTGCGTTGTCTTGGAGATACTTCCATAACAACACGAGTTCACCCCCTAACGAATATTTCTTTATATCTAACCAATTTTCATAAATTTAGCGTTCAACGTTTCACCTCAGATTACTTTGGATTCGTTTAAGACATGTGCAGTCTTGTTCCCCTAGACGAACAGTCACAAGGAGCTCTCGAAACAAACGAAAATTCTTTTCCGTAATTTCGTTAATAACCGATATACAGTCAATATTTTTAAGCAAATATTTTGATATATTAAAAAAATTTAACATTTTGTGAAACACTTGGTGAAGATCTTATTCCCTTCTGGTCCTCTACATTGATCTGTAATTTTGTTAATTACGTTAAGAGTGGACTTGAAAACACAGAACTCACAGTCGAGTTAAAACCGTATTGGGGCTGACACTGTTCGACTTGCCTCGAGCACTCAGTGAAGTATATGGAAGTTAGTGAACCAGGTGCAATGAAGAAATTCACTGTCTAATCGAACGTTGAGGATTATGAAATAGAGGAACGAGATCGATGAGATGCGATCAAGTTTCTGGCGGAGTAAACAAACAACTTTATGAAAAACTGGAATGCGAACGCTGACCCGAAATGTTAAGAATGACTTAGTTTCGTTACTATGTTTAGCGCTTAGGTGGAGTAAGTGCGGTTAATATTAGGTAGTATAGTGACATTTTATGAAGTGTCCGAGACTTCGTACTCTTTCCATAATTTATACCATTCGAGTTGCACACACCCAAGGTTCACCTTTTTCATGGGATGTACAAAATACGATGAATGAATGAATCAGTGACCTGGTAGCAATTGCTGTCTTATTTGCGAAGGAAAAGTTCTCAACCACGACTCGTATTGCTGTTACATATATTATTTACTGCCTATGTTTGCCAACTCTGTAAATTTTTCCCTATGTGAAAACGTCAGTAAAAGAATTTCAAAAACCTTTTGATTTAAGAAAACAGGCTCCATCATTACTTTCTTAACTTACGTTACATAAGGAAACATATAAGGCGATATGGTAAAGTTGATGCCACATGATAATCAGTACAAATCCTAAAGACCGTGAGACGACTGCATGATCTAATCACATTTTCGAGCACCGCATCTATTACATCTGATACAAATCTCTTTTATTACTGAAAGTACACTATGTGATCAAAAGTATCCGGACACCCCAAAAAACATACGTTTTTGATATTAGGTGCATTGCGCTGCCACCTGCTGCCAGGTACTCCATATCAGCGACCTCTATAGTCACCAGATATCGTGAGAGAGCAGAATAGGACGCTCCGCGGAACCCACGGACTTCGAAGTGGTCAGGTGATTGCACGTTACTTGTGTCATACATCTGTACGCGAGATTTTCACACTCCTAAACATCCCTAGGTCCACTGCTTCCGATGGGATAGTGAAGTAGAAACGTGAAGGGACCCGTACAGCACAAAAGCGTAGAGGCCGACCCCGTCTGCTGAGATCACCGACAGTTGAAGAGGAATTCCAAACTACATCTGGATTCATTGCAGTTAGGTGGGAGGTGAGATAATTTGGATTTCACGGTCGAGCGGCTGCTCATAAGCGACACATCACGCTGGTAAATGCCAAACGACGCTTTGCTTGGTGTAAGGAGCGTAAACATTGGACAACTGAACAGTGGAAAAAAGTGACGAATCACGGTACACAATGTGGCGATCCGATGGCAGATTGTGGGTATGGCGAATGCCCAGTGAACGTCATCTGCCAGCGTGTGTAGTGCCAACAGTAAAATTCGGAGGCGATGATGTTATGGTATGGTCGTATTTTCCATGGAGGAGGTTTGCACCGCTTCTTGCTTTGCATGGCACTATCACAGCACAGGCCTACATTGATGTTTTAAGCACCTTCTTGCTTCCCACTGTTGAAGAGCAATTCGGGGATGGCGACTGTATCTTTTAACACGATCTAGCACCTGTTCATAACGCACGGCCTGTGGCGGAGTGGTTACACGACAATAACATCCCTGTAATGGACTGGCCTGCACAGAGTACTGACCTGAATCCTACAGAACAGCTTTGGGATATTTTGGAACGCCGACTTCGTGCGAGGCCTCACCGACCGACATCGCTACCTGTCCTCAGTGCAGCACTCCGTGAAGAAAGGGCTGCCATTCCGCAAGAAACCTTCCAGTACTTGAGTGAACGTAAGCGTGCGAGAGTGGAATCTGTCATCAACGCTAAGGGTGGGCCAACACCATACAGAATTCCAGCATTACCGATGGAGGGCGCCACGTACTTGTAAGTCATTTTCAGCCACGTGTCCGGTTACTTTTGACCACTTATCAATAGTTTATCGACGAATATTTTTAATTACTTCATAATACAAACTCTTATCATATTACGTGTTAACATCATGGAGCACCTAGTTAGACTGCTCTATGAGTGCTCCAACAGCCCACACGAAATAGATCATTTCCGTCAACGTTCGTCACGTTAATTCTGAAAGTTCTTTTTGACAAATAATGTTGCGAATATGAAACTCCAATATGAGGAACTATTATTATGTGGTCAGCCTGGCATTTTAATGAGTTATTTATAAAAATTTGCGTTTTAAGTTACGCATATAGCCGCCTATTTCGTAGGGGAGTTTCTGCGGCCTGCCTTAACTCGGGGAAAAATACTTGTACCTCCTGAAGGTTACCCCACTCTGGATCCAGGAGCCTTGACCACATGTCATACTGGAGTGGACAACCAGCCCATCTCTTCAACACACTCTGCCATGACCGTTAAGTAACCTTGTTTCGAAATTAAATTATGACCAACATTGTGGCATAAACGCCACAAGTTATTTAAATTTCAATAAGAATTATTATCTGCAAGATGCGTTATTTACCTATTATCTCCAAAAATAAACGAAAAATGTACCTACTCAAAAAAGCAAATGAACATTCACTTGACGTCTTTCTGAGAGACAATATCCAAACCTTCCAAAATATTAACGTAATAGTAGACCAACTATGACTTAAATTTAAAGAAATAGTATCGACAGCAGTTGAGATATTTATATCAAATTAACAAACGACGGAGCTGACCCCTCTTGGTACACAAAATCTTCACAACACAGTTGCAGAAACAACGAACAAAGCATGCCAAATTCAAACGAACGCAAAATCTCAACATTGGTGATCTTTTACAGAAGCTCGAAATTTTGCGCGGACTTCAATGCGAGATGCTTATAGTCATTTCCACAACGAAAGTTTTTCTCGAAACCGGCAGAAGAACCAAAGAGTATGCCACAGTGGAGAAACAGTTAATACCTTCTCTGCGCGGTAGCAATGGAAATACTATCGACGACTGTGTTGCCAAAGCAGAGTTACCAAACACAGCCTACCGAAATTCCTTCATCAAAGAAGACAAAGTAAATGTTCCAGAATTCGAATCAAAACCAGCTGTCAACATAAGTAGCTTAGAAGTAGATATCCTCTTCCTTAATAACAGCAGATCTTCCGGTCCAGATGGTATACCAATTATGTTCCTTTCAGAGTATGCTGATGCAATAGCGCCATAGTTAAGAATCATATACAACGCCTCGCTCAACGAAAGATCCGTATCGAAAGACTGTAATGTTGCACAGGTCACACCAATATTCAAGAAAGATAGGTGTACAGGCCCATATCATTAATGTGGATATACAGCATGATTCTCGAACATATGTTGTATTCGAAGATTATGAATTACCTCGAAGACAATGGTCTATTGACATGCGGTTAACACTGATTTAGAAAACGTCGTTCTTATTAAGCACAACTAGCTGTTTACACCCAAGAAGTGTTGAGTGCTATTGACAAAATATATCAAATTGATTCCGTATTTCTACAATTCCAGAAGGCTTTTGACACTGTACCACACAAGCGACTTGTAGTGAAACTGCGTGCTTATGCAATATCACCTCGGTTATGCGACTGGATTCATCATTTGCTGCCAGAGAGTTCACAGTTCGTAGTAACTGACGGAAAGTCACCGAGTAAGACAAAAGTGACTTCTGGCGTTCCCCAAGTTTAATGTTATAGGCCCTCTGTTGTTCATCATCTATATAAACGATTTGGGAGACCATTTGAGCAGTCAGTTTTTTTGCACATGATGCTGTCGTATATCGACTAGTAAAGTCATTAGAAGATCAAAAGAAATTGCAAAACGATTTAGAAAAGGTATCTGTATGGCGTGCAAATTGGCAATTGACCCTAAACAGTGAAAAGTGTGAGGTCATCCGCATGAGTGCTAAAAGGAATCCGTTAAACTATGGTTACACGATATAACAGTAGGCCGTAAATTCAGTCAAATACTTAGAAACTACAATTGCGAACGACTTAAATTCGAAAGAATACATAGAAAATGTTTTGGGCAAGGCAAAACAAAGACTGCGTTTTACTGGCAGAACACTTAGAAAATGGAACAGATCTATTAAAGAGCTTGCGTTACGCTTCTCTGTCCTCTTTCGTATCATTGCTGCGCGATCTGGGATCTCTACCAGATAGGATTAACGGAGTAGACCGAGAAAGTTCAAAGAAGAGCAGCACGTTTTGTATTATCCCAAAATAGGGGAGAGAGTGTCAGTGACATGAACAGGGTTTGTGGTTGACATCATCAAAACAAAGGCGTTATTCGTGGCGCCGAAATCTTCTCACGAAATTTCAATCACTAACTTTCTCCTCCGAATGTGAAAATATTTTCTTGATACCGACCTAGAAAGGGAGAAGCGATCATCAAAATAAAATAGGGAAATCGGAGCTTGCTTGGGAAAATATAAGTGTTCGTTTCTTTCGCGCACTGTACGAGATTGGAATAACAGGGAATTAATGTAAATGTAGTTCGATGAACCCACTGCCAGGCACTTAAGTGTGATTTGCAAAGTATCCACGAAGATGAAGATGTATGGAGCTGTAGGAATTGCGATTACCATTTGTGTTCTTAGTGTGACACCAGCCGCCGTCACATGGTCACAGTGGCACATATCAGCCGCTCACATCTCACCCCACTTCGTCCCCTGCTTCTGCAGGGTATCAAAGGTCCAGCTAGTCAGTCATCGTCAACCCAGTACTTCTGATTTCCGTGAACTCGTTCTGCTTTGCAGATGAGTGATACGTAGGATTCCTGCACATAGCGTAGTTGCTAGCCCACGTCTTCTTGCTGTATGCTGGCACCGAATGAACCTTGGTCAACAAACTAAATATGTAACATCGAATATTCTAAAGCCGGCAACAAGCTTGCTCATGATGAAAAAGCTAGACGGAATATTGACAGTCACAAGAATTGACGGCAGAAGCATATGGAGACTCAAGAACAACAGTGTAACGTGTTAGTGTTGTGACTTGGCAAGACAGCCAAGCCACTATGAGATAGCCGAAAGGCACGCGTTTAAGCTCACGCAGGCTGGCGTGAGGTCTGGAACAGTTAAAGGAGTTGAGTCTAGTAAAGAAAGTACGTAGCTTCTGGAATACTTAACTTTAATCCATAATTGGTGAACATCGGTCTGACGGTACATGCATCACAAGATAAATAGCAAATGATAATGGCGCCTTGCTAGGTCGTAGCAAATGACGTAGCTGAAGGCTATGCTAAACTGTCCTCTTCAAATGAGAGCGTATGTAGACAGTGAACCATCGCTAGCAAAGTCGGCTGTACAACTGGGGCGAGTGCTAGGAAGTCTCTCTAGACCTGCCGTGTGGCAGCACTGGGTTCGTCGTGTGGCATCGCGTACTCTCGTGAAAGATGCTGAGATGCACTGCCAGAAGGAAATGCTGTTTTGCCCCCCGACCACGTGCCACTTCAGTTTGGATCGACGCACGTTTTTCGTGTTTCCTAAACAGTGCTAGGGCACTCTAACTGTCCTGCGGCACTTTCAGGCAGTACACACAGCGACTGAGTGGAACACAGCAGTCACTGCAACACTTCAAGTGCCATTCTGTTATCAGCTACATGCAGCGGAAACCCCACGTGACGCACATCCTACTTTTTGCCACTAATTTTTGTCCAGCCAAACTATATTTGTTCGTATGGTTTTTCGAAATCCATGTTTGGTCCTAATAAACCACAAACGTATATACGAGGGCTGTTCTGAAAGCAAATTCCGATTAGTAGCGAAATGGAAACCACTGTGAAAATCCAAAATGTGTCATTTGCAGTTGGCTACACCTTCCAGCTACTTCTCTACGTAGCCACCTCTCTCAGATATTTGTCGTAGCGTTGTGTCAGCCTTCCAATACTCTATATAGATATGGATATGGTGTCTGTTCTTTCGGAGATCCATATAAGTATATCTTTCTGGCAATACCGGCCGTGACCTTCTTCTGTGCGGATACACACATATTACCCGAACTCTTACGGGACTTGGTAATATTGTCTTCCACGAGTAATGAGTGTGTTCGGTAGGGACACTACGAATGTAGCGTGTGGACGTATAAGGTGAGAATGTGGGTCTCGCTGGTGGTGTGCGCGAGATAGTCCCTGCAGTCGGCTCAGATGGATAGAGCGTCTGCCATGTATACATGTTGTATAGTCGACCGAGTGTCAACTTCCGTTGTTAACTGCAAACTGTGTCATACTATACTCCTTCTCACAAAGGTAGATGTTCAGTACATCGTAACTTCAGACTCAAATACATACTTAACAGTAACTTGGAACAGGCTGTTGTTGATACCTTGAAATGACAAATGTTCTTCTAGTTACGATAACAACAAACAGCTGACAGCATCACACACATTATACACGCATGCTCATAAATTAAGTGTAACATGCTGATGATGAACATCAGTTCCAACTAGATTGTAAGTTTAATTATTTAATACCAGTTGTGTGATGGACATCTCCACAAAGTCTGATAAATGTCTGGGTGCTGCTTCACGCTGTAACACTTCTTTTTTCCGTCAGCGTAGGATCTAATTCATCAGAGACACGGGTACCGTCAGGAGTGCACCAGGGAAGGGTTATAGGACCGCTGTTATTTTCTTCAAACACAAATGATCTGGCGGACAGGGCGTTCAGCAATCTGCGGTTGTTTGCTCATAGTGCCATAGCATACGAGAAAGGGTCAAAGTTGAGTACTGCAAGCGGATAGAAGACCACTTAAACAAAATTTCTAGTTGCTGTGTTGAAAAATGTAAGTTAGTGCGAATGAATAGGAAAAATAAACCCGTAATGTTCGGATATAGCGTTAGTAGTGTCCTGCTTGACACAGTCACATCATATAAATATAAGGGCGTAACGTTGAAAAGTGATATGAAATGGAATGATCGTGTGAGATTACTGACAGGGAAAGCGAATGGTCGACTCCAGTTCATTGGAAGAAATTTGGGAAAGTGTGGTTCATCTGCAAAGAATACTGCCTATAGGACACTAGTACGACCTGCTCTTGAGTACTGCTCGAGTGTTTGGGACCCGTACCAGGGCAGATCAAAAGAAACCATCGAAGCAATTCAGAAGCAGGCAGCTAAATTTGTTACCGGTAGATTCGAGATGCTTTTTTACGGAGATGATTTGGGAACTCAAATGGGAATCCCTGGAGGGAAGGCAATGTTCTTTTCGAGGAACACTGCTGACAAAATGCCGAAACCGGCATTTGACGCTAATGGCAGAATTATTCTATTGCCGCCAACATACATTTAGCGAAAGGACCACGAAGATACGAGAGACAAGGGCTCATACGGAGGCACACAGACAACGTTGATAATTCTTCCGGGTCATATGGCCGTGGTCCATGGAATACTTTTATTCCTAACGTTTCGTCCAATACTACGTTGGACATCCTCAGAGGTATGGCTGGTCTTGCTGTATCCTGCCGACTGACGAGTCGGGCGTCGGAGAGCGGCCTAAATACAGAGGAAAGTGGGCGTGGTCTAGCTTGCACATAGTAGCAGAGAGAAAACTAGTCAAACATAAAATGTAACTATCGATAATAGTCCGTCATAGATAAAAATCACTTATCGATTCTGTAATGCCACTGTCCATATCTCGCTTAATTTCAAGGCCTCTTCTTTTCTATTAAAATTATCTTCATGTTTATAAATTTCAATAGCCTCCCTATACAGTCGTGGATAATAGTTCGTGGTAGCACTTAAAACTGTAGTTTCAGAAAACTAAATGGTCACCGGTCTGAAGTGCATGTTCCGCAACGGCCGATTTATCTATTTTACCCAGTCGGCAAAGACTTTTATGGTCCTTTACCCTCGTATTCACACTTCTTTTCGTAGTACCAATATAGACCTTGCCACAGGTACACGGAATTTTATACACACCGCTAGATCATAATGGTGGCCTTCTACCTCTAACAGAACGAAGTACTTGTTCTATTTTTCTGGTAGGTTTGAATGCCGGTTTCACTTTATGTTTCAGCAAAAGTTTGCCGATTCGGTCTGTAAGCTTACTAAATGAAAGGTAAAGACACCGTGTTCTTCCATTGTTGTGTACCATCCTTGTCCTTTGGCCTTCTGTAATTACGTCTTAAAACTCTATTAATTTCTTTGTTTGAGTACCCGTTCTTTTCGAAGGTCTATTTCAGATGATTCAGTTTGGTATCCAGATGTTCCGGCGTACAAATCCGTTTTGCCCTGTCCACTAAACTTTTGATTACACCTCTTTTTTGTTGTGGGTGATGATTGGAGTTCTTATGTAAGTATCTATCAGTATGTGTGCTCTTCTGAAACACTTTATGTTTTAGACTGCCATCGGTCTGTCTCATGACTAACACATCGAGGAACGAAATAGCCTGGTCTTTTTCCACTTCAATGATAAACTGAATTTTAGGGTCTATGCTATTAAGATAGTAAAAAAAATTCGTATAAGGCTTTTTTACCGTGTGTCCAAACCACGAATATGTCGTCTACATAACTATACCAACAACATGGTTTCTTATTTGCTTTATTCAACGCTAATTGTTCAAATTTCTCCATGTAAAAATTGGCAATCGCAGGGCTCAACGGGTTACCCATGGCAACACCATCCACTTGCTCATAAAACTCCTCATCCCACTGACCACGCCCACTTTCCTCTGTATTTAGGCCGCTCTCCAACGCCCGACTCGTCAGTCGGCAGGACTCAACAGGAGCAGCCATACCTCTGAGGATGTCCAACGTAGTATTGGACGAAACGTTAGAAATAGAAGTATTCCATGGACCACGGCCATATAACCCGGATGAATTATCAACAACAGTACCATCCGATCGTGAAAGCCTTCATTGTATGACGCTGACAGTCGTTTTTCCCTTCGGTCTATTTGCGAGTGCAGCAGGGAAGAAGGTACCTTCCCCACAGATCGTATGGTGGCCCTTGGAGTTTGTATGTATGAGTGGATGATTATAGACATCAGTTTCAAACAGGATGAAAATTTTAGTATTTAATACCAATTATGTGATGAGCATCTTCACAAAGTTGTGGACTGGTGCTTCATGGTGTAACACCTTCCATTTCTGTCAGCATAGGATTTAAGAGAGGAACGTTACGCAGAATGTTACCACATCATTAGTTTCCGATGTTTTCCACGCGTATCCAGTGGCCTCCTTCGCCTCAGCCTCTGGTAAGATTGATCACCTGCTCGTCTGGTGCATTAAATTTTCGAACAGAGAGACCGTACCTGGCCGCCTGCACGTGACGGCCAGCCCTGGCCAGAACGAGGGCGGGGTTCGCAGGCCTATGGATGCCCCACCGTCTCCCTCCTGACAGCTAATCCATCAGCCTGCATAGCACCGGCCATGACGAGACGCGGAACGCCGATATGACGCCGCGGTGAAGCTGGTCGGTAGGCGCACAACAGGTGGCGCGCAATACATGCGACCGGAATCTCGTCTACGGGCCTCAAAGTCGCGGGGCGAGTCACTTAAGGTTGTCGTGCACACAGATGGGACATCCGACCTCACGAGAGACGGCGCTGTCGGCACAATAGCCGGGACGAGGTGGCTAACGCGACAGCGTTCTCCAGCGGCCGTTGTCGGCTCTACTCGCCTCGCAGACAGCACAGTTTCTCTACAGAAACAGAAAGCGCTCCGTCTTCAGGCCACGAGTGGCCTACCGGGACCATCCGACCGCCGGGTCATCCTCAGTGGAGGATGCGGATAGGAGGGGTGTGGGGTCAGCACACCGCTCTCCCGATCGTTATGATGGTATTCTACTACTATTCGGTCGAGTAGCTCCTCAATTCGCATCACGAGGCTGAGTGCACCCCGAAAAATGGCAACACCGCATGGCGGCCTGGATGGTCACCCATCCAAGTGCCGAGTACGCCCGAAAGCGCTTAACTTCGGTGATCTGACGGGAACCGGTGTAGCCACTGCGGCAAGGCCGTTGCCCCTACAGAAACGGACACGCGTTGAACGGCTGTGTTAAGTCTGTTAGCCGTCGTCGAAGAAGAGCCGAGAAAATCGCGAACCAGTTTCTGGACTCGTCGATGGGGTGTACAGCAAACTGCCGGTAGAGGAACGCTACATAATACTATGCAACGATCTCAGAGACATATTAGTAGAAGTTATTCGTTAACTCAACTGAATTTTCATCACATTTTCGGGTTTAAATTGAACATAGTGAGATATAGTAATAGCTGTACTTTTATGGGTCGTAGTCAGTGTTTATTATGGCTCATATATTGAAGCGTCAAAGAAACTGGTAAACCGGCTGAGGTTGGCAACAACTATATACAACAACAATTATCTGGCGCAGTTGTTAGATCGGTTACTGTTGCCACAATGACCTGTTACAAGATTTAAGTGAGTTTCAACGAGGTGTTATAGTCGGCGCACGAGAGATGGGACACAGCATCTCCGGGGTGGCGATGAAATGGTTCAAAGGGCTCTGAGCACTATGGGACTTAATTTATGAGGTCATCAGTCGCCTACAACTTAGAACTACTTAAACCTAACTAACCGAAGGACATCACACACATCCATGCCCGAGGCAGGATTCGAACCTCCGGACTGTAGCGCCTAGAACCGCTCGGCCACTCCGGCCGGCAGTAGCGATGAAGTGGGGATTTTCCCGTTGACCATTTCACGAGTGTATCAAGAATATCAGGAGTCCGGTAAAACATCAAATCTCTGACATCGCTGTTGCCAGAAAAAGATTTTGCAAGGTGGGACCAACGACGAGTGAAGGGAGTTGTTCATCGTGACAAAAGTCTAATCCTTCTGCAAAATCTGATGATGATATTTTCGAAACGCCACTCTTGAAGGGTGGTCACAAACATACATGTGGCTATTTTACTGTTATTATAGCGTCCATAACAGCTATCCCCATACTCCTATTTAGTATCAACATAGCACATGTATGTTTTTAATACCAGACTGCGCATGCGTAATGTCCGCCGCGCGGGATTAGCCGAGCGGTCTGAGGCGCGACCGTCATGGACTGTGCGGCTGGTCCCAGCGGAGGTTCGAGTCCTCTCTCGGGCATGGTTGTGTGTGCGTGTGTCCATATGATAGTTTAGGTTAAGTAGTGTGTAAGCTTAGGGACTGATGACCTTAGCAGTTAAGTCCCATAAGATTTCACACACATTGGAACATTGGATGCGTAATGTCCATATTCTTGACGATCCCTTGACTACCAACACTCTGAAATAACGTACTTAATGACACAGATCTGACGATCGAGGTTCGTTTCGCAATTTCATAGAAGAGCAGATTTTTCGAAGTTGCTTACCATGACAGAGAAATATATTAACTGGCAAGATACAACTATTGGTTAGTCCACAATCCCTGAGATTTGTATGTATATTTCACAGAAAGTTTCATAATAGCAAAAGCCTCCAGTTTCTAGCTTTTATTTACTTTCGGGCGTAGACTGGCACTCACGTTAAGATTTCTGGCTACTAGGAAAATATTCCAGTCGTTGACCTTCCCAACAAGAATTGCAGAAAATACATTATCTATAATACACTAAAACGCCATAGGAAGGGGTATAGCCACGTGTATTCAAATATACAGATATGTAAACACACAGAATACGGTTCAGCGGTCGGCAACGCCTATATAAGGCAACAATTATCTGACACAGTTGTCAGATCGATTACTGTTGCTACAATGACAGGTTACAAGATTTAAGTGAGTTTCAACATGGTGTTATAGTCGGCGCACGAGCGTTGAAACACAGCATCTTCGGGGTAGCGATGAAGTGGGGGTTTTCCCGTTGACCATTTCACGAGTGTACCTTGAATATCAGGAGTCCGGCAAAACATCAAATCTCCGACATCGCTGCGACCGGAAAAATATCGTGCAGGGATGGGACCAACGACGAGTGAAGAGAATCGTTTAGAGTGACAGAAGTCTAACCCTTTCGCAAATTGCTACAGATTTCAATGCTGGGGCAAAAACAAAAGTTAGCATGCGGATCATTCAACGGAACATCACCGATAAAACTGTCGGAGCCGAAGGCCCAATCGTTTACCTTTGATGACTGCACGACTTAGAGCTTTACAACTCGCCCGTCAACACCGACAGTCTACTGTTGATTACTGGAAACATCGAGTATAGTTTCAACTCTCAGGAAGTCTTTTCTAAAGGTATTTGTATGGAGTGTAGCCATCTACGAATGTGAAACATGGACGATAAATTGTTTAGACAAGAAGAGAATAGAAGCTTTTGAAATGTGGTGCTACAGAAGAACTCTGAATATTAGATGGGTAGATCACGTAACTAATGAGGACGTACTGAATAGAATTGGGAAGAAAGGATTTTGTGGCACAACTTGACTAGAAGAAGGGATCGGTTGGTAGAACATGTTTTTAGGCACCGATGGATAACCTAGTTAGCATTGAAGGGCAGCGTGGAGGGTAAAAATCGTAGAGGGATACCAAGAGATGAATACACGAAGCAGATTCAGAAGGATGTAGGTTGCAGTAGTTACTTGGAGATGAAGCTTGCACAGGATAGATTAGGGTGGAGAGCTGCATCAAACCAGTCTCTGGACTGAAGACCACAACAACATTGTATGAGACACGTAAGATAAAATTACTTTTTGCCCCTGATAGCCGTTAGATAGGCAACGTGTACCTGTTTACAAGGTATGAGAAAAAACAAAATCCTGGATTCATCCCCACGCCCAGGAAAACGTAATTTGCGATATGCTCGTGGCAGCCAAGGAGATGCGACAGACAAACAATCATTTGTATGTAAAGATAATTGTGTTTACGCTTGTCGGAGATTTGTAGCTTCTCTGTCGTTTACCGGCCGCTTTCGCTCGCTTTCGCTGTTCCTTTGCAGTTGATGATGTAATTTTACAGACCAACAAGGGCACTGCTATAGTCACATAAAATATGGTTTATTCTTCGCGTAGCTTTCAGACTGGGGATATAAAAACCCACCATATCAGTAGGCGTGCAGTATACTACAACGCGCGCAAAAAATTAAAAGATCATAACCCCCCTGATTGTCTCCTATTCTTCTATTACTACGAAAAGGTTTGAGATTCAGCTCAAAGACGTGTACAGCCTTTCTCAGTAATGGTGCGAAAGCGTGTCCTGGGACCTCATCCTCGCGGTCGGCGAGGCTTCAAACAGAGACGTGTCGACACATGCGAAAGAAAGGACACAGCTCAGAAATTCGCATGCGCTGTAAAGTGGGTGAATAACAATCATCTTGGGGTTGGAGCTCTTTTGTCCATCTTTAAAGTCAGTACCGCCATTAGACTGTTGTTTATTTACACTGTTACATTTACACTTACAAAATCATGATTTCGGCTTCAAAGTGCCATTATCAATTGATTTCTGAAAGCAGGTTAGACAATAACAGTGAAATACATAACAAGCGATATAACCGTATAAGAATCCATATTTGTAATGTTTACTTGCAAGTGTTATAAATTGCCTAAGATGGCATACTGTCGTCGTTGCTTTAACAATATATATGATTTTGGATGGGGTCCGCCTTTAGCAAAACACTATTTTGTTTTTTATCACAAACAAATTTCACTGCGGTTGCAGCATCATCAGAGGGCATTTATTTTATGGCTGTTAAACATAAAGAATGTTCTTCACTTTTTGTATACATGTACATATCAATTTTTAAACCGTAATTATAAGTTTTTGAAGAAACACATAAAATTATGAATTCATCCCTTTTGCCACATGGTGTGGTTTTCCTGATGTAAAACATAATACACATAAAATCATGAATTCATACCTTTTTACCATAGGCTGTGGTTTTCCTGATGTAAAACATAATACACCAGGAAATCCACACCACATGGTAAAAAGATATGAATTCATAATTTTATGTGTTTCTTCAAAAATCTATAACTACGATTTAAAAAAATAATATTTACATGTGTGCAAACAGTAAAGAACATGCTTTAGGCCGGCCGCTGTTGCCTAGCGGTTCTAGGCGCTTAAGTCTGGAACCGCGCGACCGCTTCGGTCGCAGGTTCGAATCCTGCCTCGGGCATGGATGTGTGTGACGTCCTTAGGTTAGTTAGGTTCAAGTAGTTCTAGGTTCTAGGAAACTGATGACCTCAGATGTTAAGTCCTATAGTGCTTAGAGCCATTTGAACCATTTGAACATTCTTTAACAGCCATAAATTAAAAGCGCCCTCCTCAGGGGACACCGCCTTATCGTAGCACTGTCCGTGCGGGCGAGGAGGTTTGCGTGCTCCGGATCCGGAGGGCTACGCCGGCGGTAGCGTAGCTACCAGCAGGGTCACCCATGCCGAAGGGGAGGAGCCAGACAAAGTGTGTCCCACAACGATCTATCGCTCCCCTTTCCTATCCCAGACCTGTCCTCACCATTTCCTTTTCCTGTCATTCCCTGGTATATGTACAAAAGGGCAGAAAGACCTCTATAGGCGTGGAGAAGCCAATCTTTCTACGGGAGAAAACCCGGAATGAAAAATCCTGGTCCTCCAGGTTGGGGGTTGGCGACGGGCTACCAACCCGTCCTGGAAAAAATAATCACCGGTACTAGCATCACAGAAGAGCCTCGGATAGGACTGATCTCTGTAAAACGACCTAAGCAAGAACAAGGACTACGGAAGGAAATACAACTAGGGACCTGGAATGTCAGAAGCCTATACCAACCTGCGGCAGCAAAATGTGTAGTAAGGGAGGCAGATAAGTATCAAATTGATCTCTTGACCCTGCAAGAAACAAGGTGGACAGACGTTAAAGTAACCTCTGGCGTGCCACAGGGGAGTGTTATGGGACCATTGCTTTTCACAATATATGTAAATGACCTAGTAGATAGTGTCGGAAGTTCCATGCGGCTTTTCGCGGATGATGCTGTAGTATACAGAGAAGTTGCAGCATTAGAAAATTGTAGCGAAATGCAGGAAGATCTGCAGCGGATAGGCACTTGGTGCAGGGAGTGGCAACTGACCCTTAACATAGACAAATGTAATGTATTGCGAATACATAGAAAGAAGGATCCTTTATTGTATGATTATATGATAGCGGAACGAACACTGGTAGCAGTTACTTCTGTAAAATATCTGGGAGTATGCGTGCGGAACGATTTGAAGTGGAATGATCATATAAAATTAATTGTTGGTAAGGCGGGTACCAGGTTGAGATTCATTGGGAGAGTGCTTAGAAAATGTAGTCCATCAACAAAGGAGGTGGCTTACAAAACACTCGTTCGACCTATACTTGAGTATTGCTCATCAGTGTGGGATCCGTACCAGATCGGTTTGACGGAGGAGATAGAGAACATCCAAAGAAGAGCGGCGCGTTTCGTCACAGGGTTATTTGGTAACCGTGATAGCGTTACGGAGATGTTTAATAAACTCAAGTGGCAGACTCTGCAAGAGAGGCGCTCTGCATCGCGGTGTAGCTTGCTCGCCAGGTTTCGAGAGGGTGCGTTTCTGGATGAGGTATCGAATATATTGCTTCCCCCTACTTGTACCTTCCGAGGAGATCACGAATGTAAAATTAGAGAGATTAGAGCGCGCACGGAGGCTTTCAGACAGTCGTTCTTCCCGCGAACCATACGCGACTGGAACAGGAAAGGGAGGTAATGACAGTGGCACGTAAAGTGCCCTCCGCCACACACCGTTGGGTGGCTTGCGGAGCATAAATGTAGATGTAGATGTAGAACCGGAGCTACAGAAATGGAAAACTATGTCATATTCCATGGAGCCTCAGAAACAAACCACTCACTAGGAACTGGTTTTGCAGTGAAGAAATCACTCTGTACCACTCTCACAGATTTTAAATCAATCAACCCCAGAATCTCACTCCTAACCATAGACACGGGAAAACACAAACTCACATATATAAATTGTCATGCCCCAACCGAAGAAAGCGATGACATCAAAAAAGATATTTTCTACGAGGAATTAGAAACGGTTTTAGACAATGTACCAAGTGAACATTACAAAATTATCCTTGGAGATTTTAATGCGAAAATAGGGAAAGAAGCAGCCTTCATGGGGACCATCGGAAAGCACAGTTTACATGATGTGAGCAGTGATAACGGCACTAGGCTGGTTAGCTTTGCGACTGGAAAAGGCTTGTTTATAAGTAGTACTGATTTCGACAGGAAGAGAATATATAAAAGAACCTGGGTGTCTCCAGATGGGAAAACAGTGAACCAAATTGACCACCTAATTGTAGAGAAGAGAATAAAGAAGTGGATACAAAATGTTAGAACGGCAAGAGGTGCGGAATGTGGAGCAGACCACTTCCTTGTCAGAGGAAGGATGAAAACAATATGGAGAGCCAGGAAGCACAAAAGAATGCAAAGAGTCACTCGATATGACCATGAGAGTCTGACTGAAGATAATATAAGAAGAACTTGCAAGATAGCACTAACAAACCGTTTTGAGGCTTTGAATGAAGAGGAAGGAGATACTGTGGTAGATCAGAACTGGAAGGCGATTGCAGAGACCATTAAAGAAACAGCCCAAGAAGTAATCCCAAAGCGAACTAGGGGAAAAAGAGTGTGGTTCAATGAGGAGTGTGAGGGAGCTATCAGGGAGAGACAACGGGCCAAACTACTGTGGATACAAAGCAGTATGCAAGAAGAAGAAAAATCGAAGTTTGAAGAAACACGACGGCAGACCCAAGCCACATTGAGGAAAGCAAAGAGAAAATATGTTAAAAGTATCATGGAGGAAGCTGAACAAGACTTTCATGGAAATAGGTATAAAGAACTTTATAGAAAAGTGAAAAGTTTTAAAGGAGGGACATACCATCAACACAGATTCATAAAAGATGCCAATGGAAGAATGTTAACAGAAGATCAAAAAATTGGAAGAAGATGGATGGAATACTTCAGAGAATTACTAAACTCTGATGAACCAACCGAACTACTTGAGTTTGATGAACCAGTAACAGTAGACCCAGAATATCCTCCACCCACCATTGAAGAGATAAGGAACCAGATTAAAAACCTTAAGAATGGTAAAAGTCCAGGTGAGGACGGTATTCCTGCTGAACTTCTCAAGGCCGGAGACGAAATCCTCTGTTTCAAAATCCACAAGCTAATCGAGCAAATTTGGGTAAAACATGAAATACCAGAGGAATGGAAGGTAGCTGTAATATCCCCCATATATAAAAAGAAAGACAAATCCATATGTGACAACTACAGGGGCATAGCGCTACTCAACACCTGTTATAAGATCTTCTCCAACTGCCTATTAGATCGAATAAAACCTATAGCAACAGACATAATTGGAGAATACCAAGGAGGTTTCCAGGCAGGGCGATCAACCACGGACCAGATTTTTGTCCTAAAACAGGTCTGTGAAAAAATGTACGAATATGGACGAGAGATACATCTCCTGTTTGTAGACTTCAAGAAGGCTTACGACAGTATACATAGACCTAGCCTGATTAGAACTATGACAGATTTTGGTATACCAAAGAAGTTGGTCAAACTGGTAGAGGTATCCCTAAATGACACAAAACTTAAGGTTAAGGTCGGCAATCAAATGACAGAAAGCTTCCAAGTTTTAACAGGATTACGCCAAGGAGATGGGCTATCACCTGTCCTCTTCAACCTGGCACTTGAGAAGGTAATGTGGGATTTCAACAAAGAAAACATCAAGGGCATTCAAATTGGTAATGAACACATTACATATCTGGCCTATGCAGACGACATTGCACTATTAGCATGCACACAAGAAGATCTGAAGAGAAGTATCCAGACCTTGGAGTTATTGGCAGCTAGGATCGGTCTACAAATTAGCTCTGAAAAGACAGAGTATATGACCATAGTAAGAAAGATCCAGAACTCTCAAGATTTAATTGTGAACAACACCAGGTATAAACATGTGAAGGAGTTCAAATACCTTGGATCTTTTTTTACAGAAGTAACATCAACTGAAGCAGAGATAAAAGCACGACTACAGGCTGGAAACAGATACTATCACTCTCTAGACCCTATATTAAAATGTAGAAGTAGTCTCGCAACAACTAAAGCTACGGTTGTATAAGACATTAATAATGCCAGTAGTACTTTATGGTTCTCAAACCTGGAGCACTCGAAAACAAGACCTTAAGCGACTGCTAACATTTGAAAGGAAAGTCCTCAGGAAAATATTTGGACCAGTCAGAGATCAGACTACTGGAGAATGGAGAAGACGCCATAACACTGAATTAGAAGAGCTGTACAAGGAGCCTAACATCTTGGGAGTGATGAGAAGCAAAAGACTGCAATGGGCAGGACATGTTGTTAGAATGGAGGCAACAA
Organism: Schistocerca piceifrons; assembly: GCF_021461385.2. Lineage (NCBI taxonomy): Eukaryota > Metazoa > Arthropoda > Insecta > Orthoptera > Acrididae > Schistocerca > Schistocerca piceifrons. The sequence continues at coordinate 104,482,010 of NC_060146.1, forward strand.
GATGGCCCAAAATCACAATGGACTGGATCCCGTCAGGCAGCAGACCAGTGGGAAGACCTAGAAAGAGGTGGATCGATGGAGTGAGAGAAGACCTGTTGCAGCTGGTAGTCACGGAAAACTGGAGACAGATAGCAGAAGACAGAGACGGATGGACAGCTCTAACTGTGGTGGCGCGCGGTCCTCTGGGCCTGATCGCGTGAAGAAGAAGAAATTAAAAGCGCACTAATGATGCTGCAACTGCAGTGAAACACTTTTGGGTTCAAAAACAAAATTTTGTTTTGTTAAAGGCGGACCGACGGATTTAAGAAAGTATTGTGCGCAGTCCCAGTATGTCTACCAATAGAGCCAGTCGAGAGCTTGGAATACACCAACCAACTGTGTGAAAAGTTCTGAGATGGCGTTTGATGTACAAGTCCTACCAACTGCAGGCTCTAAACCCCAACGATAAAGAGAAGCGTCTCGCATTTTGCGGTTATGTGATAGCAAAAATGGAGGATTGCGCATTTCTACAGCGTGTAATTTTAAGCGAAGAAGCTACGTTCCACCTTAGTGTAAAAGTAAACAGATACAATGTTCGCAAATGGGGTCTGGAAAATCCACATACACCATTGCAACTGGAAAGAGACTCACCGAAGATCAACGTGTTCTGTGTCGTATCCCGTACAATGGGTTGTGGACCATTTTTCTTTGCGGAAAGAACTGTAACGGGAATCACGTACTTGGACTTGTTGGAATAATGGCTGTTTCCTAAAGTTATGGAAGATTCCCAGGGCTTCATTTTCCAGCAGCTCCACCCCATTGGCACCGTGATGTACGAGGCTTTTTGAATGGCTCCCTTCCTCAGCGCTGGATCGGTCGCAGGGGACTTGAGGACCTGGGTCTGTACTTCTGGCCACCGAGATCTCCTGATCCCACACCCTGTGACTGTTTCTTACGGGGTTATGTGGAGGAAGCTGTTTATGTCCCGTCTCTACCAACCACTCTGAACGATCTGCGGAACCGGATCACACTGCCATGCACTCAGTAGCAGCAGATACGCTTCCGCGTGTGTGGGACGAGTTTGGCTACCGCGTCGATGCTCGCCATGCAGCCAACGGTGGACACATTGAACGTTTATTACATTCCTAATTATTAAATAATTATTAAAAACTAATTAATTACAAATTATTAAATTTATGAAATTGATATCAAACATTATGATAAAAAACTTCATTGTTAGAAACCTTGTTCATTTTGGATTTGTACATGAATTCCGATCAAGAACGTACCTGCTGCTACCCCGAAAGGCGTAATGCATTAAAAAATGGTTCAAATGGCTCTGAGCACTATGGGACTTAACACCGGTGGTCATCAGCCCCTAGAACTTAGAACTACTTAAACCTAACACATCCATGCCCGAGGCAGGATTCGAACCTGCGACCGTAGCGGTAACGCGGTTCCAGACTGAAGCGCCTAGAACCGCACGGCCACACCGGCCGGCGTAATGCATTATTCTGACGTTGATTCAGTGGAATGGACTTGTGTGCATGATACAAACACATGCGACTTGTAGCATGCAACGTCAGGAAATACATTTTCTGCGCATAGTAACTTCGTACCACGGTTTCACGTCACACACCAAAACTTCGTCACACCATACGACATGCGGCATGAAACTTATGGCCTAGTGTTGCCTCGGTGAAATTCCCTCGTGTTACATGTTGTCTCGAGTTGCCATGTTTTGCTGTGAGACCTGAGTCTCCATCTCAGTTTCCTGTTATTTGGCAGATCCTTTCTGCCCCCACCTCGTAAAGGATCTGATACATCTGTCTCCTTCTTCCCCATTTCCTCCTAACACACCAACTGCTCATCGTCTCCATGCGACTTCGAATTTCTATTCTGCACCACGGCAGCACCTCATAAGCTTCCAGACTTGTCTTACAGTATCATAGCTGAGGATACTCCTCACAAAACTCTTTATAAAGCCTTTTTCTCAAATCTTTGTCCATATCACAACGGAAAACTGCCTCTTTCACCTTTTTCTCTCCTGGTTTTGATTTCTGTGCTGCTCTTCCCGTCACTTTTTACACTACTTCACAGATATTTAAACCTCTGCACATATTCTAGTGTCCCTCTATTCAACATTCACTCTACCACCTCAACCTAGTATCTTTTTTATTTTCTTTGTATTTAGTTTAATCCCATAACTCTTTCCTTTAGCTTCCATCATGTCTACTATTTCCTGCAATTCCTTTTCTTGCGGTTCTGGAAGGACGCAAATTCCAGACAACATATTCTACTTCTAATTATTATCCCCTTCTGATATGACACGAAAACCTGCTAAAACGTTGCTGTTGCCCACAATACTTGTTGCCTGTCGTCATTCATCACAGGTTGCCACGGTTTCTAGCACGAGCGTCAGGCAATCTCATTGAAGAAGCTTCAGAAAAATGCATCACCCCCTTGAAAATGGTAACAGCAATCACTTTATTCGTCATAACCTTGAGCTACAGAGGAACAGAAAAAGAAGACCACCAAGACGGTGGAGAATTATTTGTTACAGGCAAGAAAATATCAGAATTGTCTTATGGTGAAGGTGGATGATGACGACGAGTTGTTAAAAATGTTTAAACAAATAATATACAGTACTGGCCATTAAAATTGCTAAACCACGAAGATGACGTGCTACAGACACGAAATTTAACCGACAGGAAGAAGATGCTGTGATATGCAAATGATTAGCTTTTCATAGTATTCACACAAGGTTGGCGCCGGTGGCGACACCTACAACGTGCTGACATGAGGAAAGTTTCCAACCGATTTCTCATACACAAACAACAGTTGACCAGCGTTGCCTGGTGAAAAGTTGTTGTAATGCCTCGTGTAAGGAGGAGAAATGCGTACCATCACGTTTCCGACTTTGGTAAAGGTCGGATTGTAGCCTATCGCGATTGCAGTTTATCGTATCGCAACATTGCTGCTCGCGTTGGTCGAGATCCAATGACTGTTTGCAGAATATGGAATCGGTGGGTTCAGGAGGGTAATACGGAACGCCGTGCTGGATCCCAACGGCCTCGTATCACTAGCAGTCGAAATGACAGACATCTTATCCGAATGGCTGAAACGGATCGTGCAGCCACGTCTCGATCCCTGAGTCAACAGATGGGGACGTTTGCAAAACAACCACCATCTGCACGGACAGTTCGATGCCGTTTGCAGCAGCATGGACTATCAGCTCGGAGGCCATGACTGTGGTTACCCTTGGCGCTGCATCACAGACAGAAGGTCCTGCCATGGTGTACTCAACGACGAACCTGGGTGCACGAATGGCAAAACGTAATTTTTTCGGATGAATCCAGGTTCTGTTTACAGCATCACGATGGTCGCATCCGTGTTTGGTGACATCGCGGTGAACGGACATTGCAAGCGTGTATTCGTCATCGCCATACTGGCGTATCACCCGGCATGATCATAGGGGATGCCATTGGTTACACGTCTCGGTCACCTCTTGTTCGCATTGACGGCACTTTGAACAGTGGACGTTACATTTCAGATGTGTTACGACCCGTGGCTCTACCCTTCATTCGATCCCTGCGAAACCCTAAATTTCAGCAGGATAATGCACGACCGCATGTTGCAGGTCCTGTACGGGCCTTTCTGGATACAGAAAATTTTCGACTGCTGCCCTGGCCAGTACATTCTCCAGATCTCTCACCAACTGAAAACGTGTGGTCAATGGTGGCCGACCAACTGGCTCGTCAGAATATGCCAGTCACTACTCTTGATGAACTGTGGTATCGTGTTGAAGCTGCATGGATAGCTGTACCTGTACACGCTATCCAAGCTCTGTTTGACTCAATGCCCAGACGTATCAAGAACGTTATTATGACCAGCGTTGGTTGTTCTGGGTACTGATTTCTCAGGATCTATGCTCCCAAATTGCATGAAAATGTAATCACATGTCAGCCCAAGTATAATATATTTGTCCAATGGATACTCGTTTTTCTTGGTGTAGCAATTTTAATGGCCAGTAGTGTAGAATATTCTAGTCAGTTACTGTGTGAGACCACATCTGCAGTAAGAAAACAGATACAAAGACCGTGAGGCAATTCCAGCTGATGTCATTAGTGACGGAGATATTTAGCTATAGGTAACAGTGACTCTTCACTGCTATATTATCTTCTGGATATCTGAACCAAGTATTTTAAGAATACTTTTCAAAAATAAGTAGTGCTGTAATACGTGCTGTGATTTTATACAGTCGCTTAGGATTCCACACTTTTACTTGTGTACGGTACAGGTCCGTTTTCCTTTCTGAAGGCATGTACGACTTTCCTTCGGATGTCGAAGTTATATATTAAAGACGACGCTTCTCGAGACACTCCGGACGGCGGTAGAGTACCAGCCTGACTGTCGCTCGCCATGCACCTCGACAACGTGGATCGGTGCGGGGCGGCGTATCTTTTCATAGCAGGGACCCTTTGGTTGTTCGCGTCACCCTTACAGCACAGCGGTACATCGACGATTTTATGCGTCCCGTTTTGTTGCCCTTCATTGCAGCCCATCCTGGACTCACATTTAAGCAAGCTAATGCCCAACCGCACATGACGAGTGTGGTGTCACCGCCAGACACCACACTAGCTAGGTGGTAGCCTTTAAATCGGCCGCGGTCCGTTAGTATACGTCGGACCCGCGTGTCGCCACTATCAGTGATTGCAGACCGAGCGCCGCCACACGGCAGGTCTAGACTAGAGAGACTCCCTAGCACTCGCCCCAGTTGTACAGCCGACTTTGCTAGCGATGGTTCACTGCCTGCAGACGCTCTCATTCGCAGAGACGACAGTTTAGCATAGCCTTCAGCTGCGTCATTTGCTACGACCTAGCAAGGCGCCATATTCAGTTACTATAAGTAATATCTTCAAGAATGTATTCTGAACAGATAATATTGTGACTCATTGTGGTGTGCGTACTGTAAGACCTTCGGTACACACACCATCAGATTATTTTACTTATCGCTCTAACGACGTAGGCGAGTGTCAGCAATATGTCTCGTGGTCTTATCGTGGCGTGTTTATCTTCTGCCGTTAGGTGAGACGACAGAAATGCCACTTGCACGCTTAGAGTAGCAGTTTGACGGTGACCAACTTTAAACAGAACTTGATTAATTTTCACACACATTTATTAAAATAATAACAATCATAAACCTTACTTAACTTGATTCTGGATGCTATTTACAATTGACAACCTGAAGTTCCTTTGGTCTTGGTATGTTCATCTTATTCTCACATATCTCTGATATTTGAAAAAGTGTCTATTCATTTATGCTCATGGCTTTGTACAGGAATATGGTAATCGTATGAGGCGCAGACTGAAACTTGACTACAGGCTAATGCAGACAAATGCAGACTAAGGCAGACTGACTACTCGGAGGTCTGTACACTCGTTATAATACCTCGAGCGTTCAGGTATCACTGTGCGAGTGTGATCCGCGAGGAGAAAAGGTTCAACGTTAGCAGCAATCTCATTGGCTGTGTTACATATTAATACGCGGATCGGCGGAAGCACAATTTGGTCCGTCTCTAAGACAGCGCCATCTCGTAGTGCGGAGACGAACGAGCGCTGCGCCTGCGCTGTTGTACTTTGTGGGGCACGCTCTAGTGGGAAAATTGTGTAGGCGCTGACTACGCCGAACTATGTACACAACACTCATGTACCGTCAAGAGCGACCTTCATCCTTAATGGATTAAAGCTATGTATCAAACTAATTACGTCCAGAATGAGATTTTCACTCTGCAGCGTAGTGTGCGCTGATATGAAACTACCTGGCAGATTAAAACTGTGTGCCCGACCGAGACTCGAACTCGGGAGCTTTGCCTTTCGCGGGCAAGTGCTCTACCATCTGAGCTACCGAAGCACGACTCACGCCCGGTACGTCCACTTTCTGAACTCTAATTCCTTGTCACGTTGCAGACCTCACGTCAGTATAGTTCTTCCCTCCTCACGCCAGCCTGCGTGAGCTAAAACTCGTGCATTTCGGCCTCCACTCGTAACACGGTGTTGGCTCTTCTGCTAACACAAAAACGAGAGTTTCTACTGCTTGATCTGCCATTTTACCTTTAAGTCACCGATTTTATCGCCAACTGTTATTATATTTTTATTATCTTCATCTTTTTAAAACAAATTCTGTAGGCTGAAGAGCGGCGTAATAAGCTGCTGCCAGCCCGCCCCCTTTAGGGGGAATCGAAAATCAATAAAGGAAAAAAAAACTACTGCTTGTCTCCGTGCCTGCTAATCACTACCTTGGCCATCTGGTTCTCCGGATCTCTTCCTAATCGAGAGCGCTTCGGGCATTATGGGCAGGTTCCTCCAACCACCTCGGGATCTTGACGAGTTGAAGCTCCAATTGAATTTGGCACGATATCCTTCAGTAGCACAACCAACGGTTGTGTCTATCAATGCCAAGCTGAATAACTGCTTACAGAAGAGCCGGAGGTGGACCAAAGTGTTAGTGACTTGCTCAATTTGTAAAGCTCTTTCTCTTGAATAAATCATCCAATTTCTCTGAAATTGTAGTCATTTGTTTTTCTGTACATGTACATTACATCTATCGATTCCCGTCCATTCAGATAACTCCTTCGCTGTACTTTTTTTTTTTTTTTTTTTATCTTAGCGTGTACGTTCACGATGGAATGAAGTCGGCAACTTCTTGATTTTCTTCTTTGTTTCAAAATAACTACTACCATATCCCTTAGCGATACGCTAGTTAATCGTTACTCTGTATCTCTGAAGTTACTTCTCTTACCGTCCGAAACTCAAGTGAATTGTAATATTCTTCACTAAATACAGTCGTTCTTCAGGTCATCTTTGCGGCATCACACACAATATATTGCACGGATCTACCAACTGACATCAGTCTTGTGCACTCTGCTGCCGAGTACTGTGCACCTGTCTGGTTGGAAAGTGTCCATGTAAAGAAGGTAGACACAAAACTTAACGACACAATGCGCTGCATTACTGGTTGCATCAAATCAACCCCGTGCCACTGGTTACCTGTACTGAGTCACATCCCTCTACCTCACTTAAGGCGGAAACAAGCTCTACAGAGCGAGGCCAAGAAAATCTCTGCATCACCTTCTCTACCGCTGCACCAGGAATTCTGTCATCCGCCACAGCAACGATTGCGATTAAGAAGATCAGCAAGTATTACTGCTGGACAACTCATCGCGGATGGTTTTGATCTAAATGAAAGCTGGAAGCATGAATGGTCTACAAAAACATTGGGAACAACAGCCCATCACCTTGATCCCACAAAGAAGCCAAAAGGTTTTGATCTACCGAGGAAACTTCGGTGCCGCCTCAACAGGTTAAGGACTGGACATGCTTGTTGTAGCTACTTCAGGTACAAATGGGGCTGGATCAGTTCACCAACGTGTGAATGTAATCAAGAAGAGCAGACAATTGAACATCTAGTCCAACGCTATCCACTTCATCCATACCCTGTAATTCCAGAAAACTTGTTTACTCTCACACCCAGCTTAATAAACTGCTTGAAAAACACGGACTTTAAGGTTTACTCTTCTCTTATATCATATGTATATTGTATAAAATCATTTGCCTTATATCAACTGTATATTGTATAAAATCACCATACGATTAAATAAACAACTGACGGACAGCTGGCGACAAGGTCCAATTTCTTGTGGACAGATGGCGCATGCGGCTCGGAACAGTTAAGCCAAGTGCGGCGTGCTACAGCTGCGTGTTGATTTGCATCACCCTGGTCGAACTGCTCTTAGTAGAAGGGCTGCTGGCAAAATATCAATATTTTTCCGAAAAATATCGATACATATCGGTGATATATTTCCCCACGATTTATAGGTACCTTGATATCAAAATGGTAATACCGAGTGCCAATATTTTTATTTTAAGTCACAGTTTTTTCATATTTTTCGGTAAATATTTGAAGTTGCACTTTTGAAATTGTAGTAGAACATAATTTGACTCTCACTGTGTGAAGGAGTCCAACCAAGTATTGAGCTTTTATCGTTGACTTCCAGACTTTCTCTTTGACTGTATGAAGCAACTATAAGTGGTACAAAAAGAAGTTCGATTGCACTGGCAGGTGGTTGTGTGAATGGAATCACAAGATTTCCGACGAGAAGAAATAGCACATCAGTTGCGTTAAAAAACATTTTTTAATGTAACTAGTGTGCTACTTCTTCACATTGGGATTATCCAAAAACTGACGCTGAAAATGATGAACAAAAATCTAAATGACAAGATTGGTCTTCACGGTGGACGGAGACGTGCGACGTGTGACGTAATCGGCGCTCGGCGTTACCAACCGAAACTGCAACATTTAACTCCACCACGCAATTTTGACGCTACAGCTTCTACGTCGCTGGTGTTGGCACAAATGAAAAGATAAGGTAGTCGAAATGAACTTTTCCGGACAAATGCGATATTTGACGAAACCGAACGACAGATACATTGGACACCGTTTATTGTGCCACTTACGAGCAGCTACCATTGTTAGCAGGGTGGTTATCGCCAAGCGTGAACGTGCGTCGATTTCCTTTCACTTCTTGCTCTAAGGGTGATAGGCAGGCTGTTAGCTTGTTGATGTACAGAATATCCAATAGCACAATACTTAAATGTACGGCTCTAAAATCCGCAGTATATTTACAATATGCAGCCGATATTTTTTATATATTTAGGTACGTCGATATTTTCTCCGCCAATACATCGATACTTTTTCTCGATATACAGGGTGCCCCATTTGTCTTGACCACCCTAAATAACTGTTTGTCCAGATGCGGATTACAAAATGTTCCAAGCAGATGTTCTTTAGCCGTCAGGGGGACATCAATCAGCATGATAGCCTTTGTTGTAGCTTTATTTTTTCCAACGATATGAACAGTAGTATGACTTTTTTAAATGGCATCCTGTTTTTTTTTTCGGTAATGCATTTCCTCTCCTAAAGACCTATTCAAAAATGTATCACAGTGTACCATTCACTGAAACATAAAGTTATTAATTACATAACACAACACTGACGTTGACGCTCCCAGCACTTGCAGGTACTCGGGGTGATGGAACACATCCACGTTCTGACGTTGACAGAGGTTCAAAAATGGCTCTGAGCACTATGGGACTTAACATCTTAGGTCATCAGTCCCCTAGAACTTAGAACTACTTAAACCTAACTAACCTAAGGACGTCACACACATCCATGCCCGAGGCAGGATTCGAACCTGCGACCGTAGCAGTCGCCTAGAACCGCTAGACCACCGCGGCTGGCCGTTGACAGAGGGCGAATGGAAACGTAAGGAGAATGCACATCCGTCATACCGTCAACCATCGTCAGTTGAAGAGTTGTGTGAGTAGAACGTACACCAGCGAAGAGAAAGTAGAAATGCTACTCATCTATGGGGAATGTAAGTTAGCAGAACAGTAATTGCAATTCTGTTTTCTTATGTATGAGTACATCTAGTATGGTAGTTTACTCCTTTAAAGTGCTGTTACGTGGAGAAGGCACACAGTATAGGCTGTCCTTCCTACAAACTGCATCGTCATATCGTTTCTTTTATTGTTGTTGTTGTTGTTGTTGTTGTTGTTGAAGGTAGGCGAAATGCTACGGAGGCAGCAGAACTGTACAGAGACCGATATCCCGACAACAACCCACCTTCCCGACGGATGTTTCCTCGTCTTGTTGCGACGCTTCAGGAAACGGGAAGTTCCAACCGACGACAACGCAATCGTCGTAGCACTCGCACAGACGAAGCTGCCGAAGTTACTGTTCGCGCTTCCGTTGTTATGAACCCACATGTGAGCACACGACTGCTTCAACACGAGATTAGCGTTGCTAAAACCAGTGTACATCGTATTCTTACACGTCACAGGTTCCATCCATACCATGTACGCCTACATCAAGAATTGCATGGGAATGATTTCTAGACTCGTGTACAGTTCTGTCAGTGGGCACAGCAGCAAATCCTCGCCAGCCTGAACTTCTTTTCCAATCTTCTATTTACCGACGAATGTTCCTTCTCAAACAATGGACAGGTAAATACAAGGAACATGCATTATTGGTTCAGCGACAATCCACGATGGCTTAGCACATCAGCGTCATTGGAGACTTAACGCCTGGTGTTGTATGCTTGGTACTACAATTATCGGCCCTTATTTCATCAGTGGTAGTCTAAACGGCACAGCATATGCCAAATTCCTCAGACGAATTCTTCCTCCTCTTCAGGGTGAAGTGGCGCTAAGAATCATAATGCTTATGTGGTATCAACACAATGGATGTTCAGCACATAATGCCCTGCGCGCACGTCGCGTTCAGAACGGAAGTTTGGTTGGTTGGTTGGTTGTTTCGGGGAAGGAGACCAGACAGCGAGGTCATCGGTCTCATCGGATTAGGGAAGGACGGGGAAGGAAGTCGGCCGTGCCCTTTTAAAGGAACCATCCCGGCATTTGCCTGGAGCAATTTAGGGAAATTACGGAAAACCTAAATCAGGACGGCCGGACGCGGGATTGAACCGTCATCCTGCCGAATGCGAGTCCAGTGTCAGAACGGAAGGTATCCCGCCAGATGGACTGGCCTGATAGGTCTCCTGATTTAAATCCTCTGGACTTTTCTCTTTGGGGATGCAATAGAGACGTTGGTTATCGCGATATTCCAACAACTCCAGAGGACGTGCTTGTTATTCTCTTCAGCAGGCAACACTGGAAGCAGTAAATAATTGTTTCATGAACTAGTGCACCAGTGCATCGGTGTCCAGGGTCACCACTTTGAGCACCTTTGAATGTTCTACTCCTGGGCAATGGTACAGGAGTGTCCAAGTCAATTTTGTGTTATTTTTTTACTTGAGTTTCATTTGTTTTCTGACAAATCCAGCAAGTGGACGAGTTTGGGATCCCGGGCTCAAAGTTGTGTTATGTAATTAATAACGTTGTGTTTCAGTGAATGGTACACTGTGATACATTTTTGAATAGGTCTTTAGGAGAGGAAATGCATTACCGAAAAAAAACAGGATGTCATTTAAAAAAGTCATACTATTGTTCATATCTTTGTAAAAAATTAAGCTACAACAAAGGCAATCATGCTGATTGATGTCCCCCTGACGGCTAAAGAACATCTGCTTGGAACATTTTATAATTTGCATCTGGACGAACAATTATTTAGGGTGGTCAAGATAAATGGGTCACCCTGTATAGAGAGAAAATAATAATACCTTTTAAATATCTAGATGACGGACTACCGATATTTTTAAAAATATCTGCGATCCCACTTTGTAACATGTGTCAAGGCTGCAGACAACGTGTTGCCCAAATATTCCTCAATGGAATTGTTCATTTACAGTAACCAGTTACTGTTCCCATCTAGAAGGATAGTCATAACGAATTCATAAAATAATGAGCAAAGTGCTGCGTTAACAAGACATAATTTTTTTTACTTTTATAACTGAACCATGATTTTCTTTTCCTTCGGCAACAGGAGTTCCAGACGATGAAAACACTCACTTATGTCACTATGAAACTGTCCCGCTTCCTGTTTGTTTCAATTAATGACCCTGTCACGCAGGAATAGGAAGTAGGTCACCTAATTAAATCACAAAATAGATAAAAACGGGAAAATTATTGTTAGACTTGTCAGTTACAGCGAGGATGAAGTCACATTAATATTTTTTTATAATTACTGATGCACTTTGATGCTCCACTTTGCGTATGGCTGGAGAGGAAACAGAAACTTGGAACACGATATTCGTACAACGACCACAGCAACCTTCCCATATGAGTATTGGAGAAACAATACAATAAGGGACAGTTACATTACTTGACTACCTGACGTGTTCATGGGGAAATTATGTGTTACATGGATAGCGCTGTGGACCAGGCAAATGCCCAGTGCGGAGGACATTTGTAAATGGGCTTTTGCCCGGGAATTTTCCCAAAGCAGTTTTAACTGCCCAAAATCTGAGCATTTATATAAAAAAGTACTTTTTAAAGTTTTTACTGTTAGAATGAGTAATTTCGCAATTGAAATAATGGAATGGGACGATACTCCCGGTATTAAAAGTCAGTAAACGTTTACACCTGCCTTTACGACGAAAGGAAAGAAGAGAGAACCCTAATTTTTTTTACTAGCATTCCAACTCGCTGTACCAAGGGAGGGCGCGTTTTGCTTACAGCTGTTTATCATTTATAATCTCCTTTTTATTTTTACCACTTACACTCTTCACTCTCCGTCTCTCTCTCTCTCTCTCTCTATCTATCTATCCATCGAGTGCCCGCGCGCGCATACACATACACACACACACACACACACACACACACACACACACGACACACTTATACTGCGTTGAACAGCTGTGCAGTGGTAAGCTGGTATAAAGAACATTGTCCTTCGGTCATCATTTCGTAACGTATCACACTTTATAACCCGTGTTAAATCTCTTAGTATTATTGAAGAATAATTATTGATAATACAATTATTACTGAATATATTAAATAGCTGGCATGTGTTTCTTGATGAGAAATCCACTCTTAAATGTTAAACTGTTTCTAATGGGGAAAAAAGAGTTATTGTCAGATGTGACATTTGAGACAGACTATGGTTGTCTGTTCTGCTCCTTTCTGTAACTGCTTTCGTATGGCTTCACTGCTGTGAAGACACAACGAGAATACTAACATAAAAAAGATTCAATAACAAAGAATCGATGCACAAGACGCTGGAATCCTTCGATGCCGGTACTATTCGATTCTTGGAATTGTGGCAACGGAATCGGTACGTGATACATTCCTAACTAAAATCATTGTGGTTAACAGTTGCAAAAAGTTAAAAGAAAGAAAAGAACCTATTTGGAACTTTTTCACTTTAAACGGGAAAGGAGTATCATGTAAATATTGTTTTAAGGAATACAAACAGTCACATTATAACAAAATGGAAAAGATTATCAGAAAGTGTTTGAAGTGCCCTCAGAATTTGAAAAACGTGATTGATTAAGATGAGTTAGATACAGCGGTTGAGAACTACTTTTTAATTTATTTCAGCAAAATAGTATAAGCAAAAATTCTGCCTACACGTTAGCTATTTAATAAAAACTACACTTTTTTTAAACTACACTTATTTCCACTAGTAAGTCTCCCCTAAATCTCAAACAGCTTTTTCAACTTGGGTAACCAAGCACTGAAGGGGCAGTTTTGCAATACAAAATATCAACTTAAGGTTTTTTATAAGCTCCGCTTACCAATTAATCTTTAAAATCCATAAGTGCATGGGCATTTACGAATTTTTGATATTTGCCCAGGCATTTATCCTGGGTATTTACCCCGATTTCTAAATGCTCAGACATTTTACACCACTGTACATGGATGGGGAGACACGTAGAAGAGAACTGCCGGCTCTACGCGCACAATATAGTAACCTACACTCGAATCATGTCAATTCAAGGATAGCTCGTATCGGTAAACGTGCCCCGCTACATTCAGCCACCACGTGTCCAGGTAGAAAAAGGAAACACAGAATAAATACAGTTAATGAAACGGGAATTATTTCGGAAAGAATATTAAAACTGTTGAGATGTATTTAGCAGGGAGGGTACACTGTGCAAAGCTATTTATAAACACGAGAAAGTCAAAAGTCTGCATCCAACCATGTGTCACAGTCGACAAAGAAAGAACTTATTAAACTGGGTAAATTAAGCTGGCGACACATGAGAAAGGATATTAAAACTCTTGGATAGATATTTAGGCGTGGGGAAGCACTGAGCAGTGTTCTTTATGAATACGAGACACTCAAAGGATTGCCTGACTCCATGTGTGAAAGTTGACAAATACACTTGTTACATAAAGTTAATTAAACTCGCGATATATTGGAGAAAAGATTAAAACACGCTTGTAACTGCGTGGAAGAATCAAGAACATCACTGACAACATTTAAGTAGCCTAGAACTAGTAATAGTCAGTGACGCCTCAGTCCACAGGGAGTCCGCAGCTCGTGGTCGTGCGGTAACTTTCTCGCTTCCCGCTCCCGGGTTCCCGGGTTCGATTCCCGGCGGGCTCAGGGATTTCCTCTGCCTCGTGATGACTGGGTGTTGTGTGATGTCCTTAGGTTAGTTAGGTTCAAGTAGTTCTAAGTTTTAGGGGACTGATGACCATAGATGTTCAGTCCCATAGTGCTCAGAGCCATTTGAAGTCCACAGGGCCACAGATGCATTAACTACTATTGCGACTAATAGAAGAGAAAGAGTGGAGAAACATGCTTTCAGTGTACAAATGTTAGTCATTCCTGAACTTACGTCTCTTTTATAACATAGAGGGAGCTTAATATACGCTGAGGTCACAAAAGTCATGGGATAGCATCATGCACATATTCAAATGGCGATATTATCGTATACACAAGGTATTAAAGGTCAGTGTATTGGCGGAGCTGTCATTTCTACTCATATGATTCAAGTAAAAAGATTTCTGACGTGATTGGGGCCGCACGACTGCAATTAACAGACGGAATGGTAGTTATAACTAGACGCACTGGACATTCAGTTTCGGAAATCTTTGGGGAAATCAGTATTCTGAGATTCATAGTGTCAAGAGTGTGGCGAGAATACCAAATTTGACGCATGACTACTCGTTGGCTCTGCGTACAGTTGTCAGTGCAAACAGACAAGCAAAACTGCGCGAAAAAACCGCAGAGATCAATGTAGGATGTACGACGAACGTATCCGTTACGACAGTACGGCGAAATTTTTCGTTAATGGGCTATGGAAGCAGAAGACCTATGCGATTGCCTTCGCTAACAGTACATCACGTGCAGTGCCTCTCCTGGGCCGTTGGCATTAAACCTTAGACGACTCGACAATCGTGGTCTGGTCAGATGAGTCCCGATTGCAGTTGGTAAGAGCTGATGGTAGGGTTCGAGTGTGGTGCAGAAGAAGTCACCGACCCAAGTTCTTAAGAAAGCACTGTGCAACCTGGTAAATGGAAATGAGCGTTTGGCGTCATTGACCGGGAGGCCCCTTACGGGGCAGGTCCGGCCGCCTTCGGGCAGGTCTTCGTTACATTCGACGCCACATTGGGCGAGCTGCACGCCGGATGGGGATGAAATGATGATGAAGACAACACAACACCCAGACCCTGAGCGGAGAAAATCCCCTATGCAGCCGGGAATCGAACTCGGGCCCCTTAGGACGGCAGTCCGTCACACTGACCATTCATCGGGGCGGACTGTGCAACCAGTGTGGGCAATATTTACATGGAATGGACTGCGTCCTCTGGTCGAGCTCAGCCGATCACAGACTGGAAATGGTTGTGCTCGGCTACTTGGAGGCCATTTGAAGCCATTCATGGACTTCATGTTCCCAAATAACGATGAAATTTTTATGAATGACAATACGCCTTGTCATCGCGCCACGATTGTTCGCCATTGGTTTGAAGAACATTCTGGACAATTCATGCGAATGATTTGGCCACCCAGATTTCCCGACATGAATCTCATCGAACATTTGTTGGCCATAATCGAGAGGTCAATTCTACATCACCATCTACATCCATACTCCGCAAGCCACCTGACGGTGTGTGGCGGAGGGTACCCTGAGTACCTCTATCGGTTCTCCCTTCTATTCCAGTCTCGTATTGTTTGTGGAAAGAAGGATTGTCGGTATGCTTCTGTGTGGGCTCTAATCTCTCTCATTTTATCCTCATGGTCTCTTCGCGAGATATACGTAGGAGGGAGCAATATACTGCTTGACTCTTCGGTGAAGGTATGTTCTCGAAACTTTAACAAAAGCCCGTACCGAGCTACTGTGCGTCTCTCCTGCAGAGTCTTCCACTGGAGTTTATCTATCATCTCCGTAACGCTTTCGCGATTACTAAATGATCCTGTAACGAAGCGCGCTGCTCTCCGTTGGATCTTCTCTTTCTCTTCTATCAACACTATCTGGTACGGATCCCACACTGCTGAGCAGTATTCAAGCAGTGGGCGAACAAGCGTACTGTAACCTACTTCCTTTGTTTCCGGATTGCATTTCCTTAGGATTCTTCCAATGAATCTCAGTCTGGCATCAGCTTTACCGACGATCAACTTTATATGATCATTCCATTTTAAATCACTCCTAATGCGTACTCCCAGATAATTTATGGAATTAACTGCTTCCAGTTGCTGACCTGCTATATTGTAGCTAAATGATAAGGGATCTTTCTATGTATTCGCAGCACATTACACTGGCCTACATTGAGATTGAATTGCCATTCCCTGCACCATGCGTCAATTTGCTGCAGATCCTCCTGCATTTCAGTCCAATTGTCCATTGTTACAACCTCCCGATACACCACAGCATCATCTGCAAAAAGCCTCAGTGAACTTCCGATCTCATCCACCAGGTCATTTATGTATATTGTGAATAGCAACGGTCTTATGACACTCCCCTGCGGCACACCTGAAATCACTCTTACTTCGGAAGACTTCTCTCCATTGAGAATGACATGCTGCGTTCTGTTATCTAGGAACTCCTCAATCCAATCACACAATTAGTCTGATAGTCCATATGCTCTTACTTTGTTCATTAAACGACTGTGGGGAACTGTATCGAACGCCTTGCGGAAATCAAGAAACGCGGCAATTCGTGCTTAACAACCTGCACCGGCAACACTTTGGCAGTTATGGACGGCTGCAGAGGCAGCGTGGCTCAATATTTCTGCAGAGGGCTTGTTGAATCCCTGCCACGTCGAGTTGCTGCATTGCGCCAGGCAAAAGAAGGTCCAACACGATATTAGTAGATGTGCCACGACTTTTGTCACCTCGTTGCACCTCTGCTCACGAGACGTGTAGCTCGATACTTTGGCTACACGTTAAAACGCTTCCGTATGTGAGTGCTGGTATAGTGTAACATGCAATGTGACAGTACTGGGCCGGCCGCTGTGACCGAGCGGTTCTAGGCGCTTCAGTCCGGTCGCAGGTTCGAATCCTGCCTCGAGAATGGATGTGTGTGATGTCCTTAGGTTAGTTATGTTTACTTAGTTCTAAGTCTATGGGACTGATGACCTCAGATGTTAAAGTCCCATGGTGCTTAGAGCCATTTCGCCCACTTTTTGATAGTTTTGGAGACAGGGAGGTGAGCCAGATCCAGGTGGAGCCCGTGAGGCGTATTAAGGGCTGTTGGTCCGCCACAGCCGCCATGCTACTGTGATACTCAGGCGGTTTTGCACCCTCGTTTAGGAAAATGCTGGGTTGTTTCCCAAAATATAACTAAGATTCTACGATTCACGAATATTTAAAGCCCAATATCACACACAGAAGTTGCCACGATTGACAAGTGGACAGCACAAACGACATTTCTCCTATTGGTTAAGTGACGACTACGGTGACAGGATTGCCATCCAGTCACAAAGTTGAAGTAAAAAGATAAAAGCTGCCGCATCATGTAAAATGCGGACCCCTGACACAATACAAATGCTAGGAAACAGAGTGACTATTCCGTGTGTACAACATGGCCATCTCCGCCACCATCACCAGCAGCAGGATCACCACCACCACCACCATCACCATTTGTGATCCGAAATTCATCATACAGGCTTTTCCAAGCGTTACTGTTTGGAGCTATGGGCATCCACGTTGCTGCCCAATGCTTTCTAACAATCGTCTACCTTCCATTAGGTCGGTTCAAAATGGTTCAAATGGCTCTGAGCACTATGGGACTCAACTGCTGAGGTCATTAGTCCCCTAGAACTTAGAACTAGTTAAACCTAACTAACCTAAGGACATCACAAACATCCATGCCCGAGGCAGGATTCGAACCTGCGACCGTAGCGGTCTTGCGGTTCCAGACTGCAGCGCCTTTAACCGCACGGCCGCTTCGGCCGGCTCCATTAGGTCGGTTTCTCAGTATTATTCACCAGATAACTTCTCTGTTTGATCCACCACCTATTCGCCTTGCTACATTGCTCACCCCATCCATTTTTATTATGGTAATAATTGCACCTCCTGTTCCAGTTTCTTCCCTGTTCCCTTTCTTTCATTGCTCATCTTTACAACCAAGGCATTCCAGAATGCCCTGAATGAAATTTCCGTTTGGTGTAATGGTTTATAGCTCTTATTAAACATGGATATACACCCAGGAAACAGCGCACTCAGAGGGAAAAAGGTACAAACGGGAAACTTAGCAAATGAACGAAGCTTGATGCCAATTTGCATGCCCGCAGAACCTGCAGTGATGCTACAATCGGGCAGGGGACACCATATCATCTCTTTAACGTCGAGATGTTGCAGGATTTTGGAATGTATATTGTGTCCGAACCCTATGAATTATCTGGAAGACAAGGGTCAATTGATACACACAAGGATTTAGAAAAATAGTTCTTATGAAACACAACGACCTCTTTACTCTCACAAAATTTTGAGTGCTATTGACAAAGGATTTCAAATTGATTCCACATTTCTATATTTCCAGAAGGCTTTTGACACTATACCTTGTAGTCAAATTACATTCTTATGGAATATCGTCTCAGTTATGTGACTGGGTTCGTGATTTCCTGTCAGAGAGATAACAGTTCATAGTAACTGACGGAAAGTCATCGAGTAAAATAAAAGTGATTTCAGGAGACCCCCAAGGTACTGTTATAGGCCCTGTGCTCTTCCATATTTATATAAACGACTTAGGAGATAATCTGAACGGCTGTCTTAGGTTGTTTGCAGATGATGCTGTCATTTATCGTCTAGTAAAGAGATCAGAAGATCAAAACAAACTGCAAAACGATTTACAAAAGGCATGTGTATGGTGCGAAAATTGGAAGTTGACCCTCAATAATGAAAAGTGTGAGGTCATCCACATGACCACTAAAAAAAACCGTTAAACTGCTGTTACATAATAAATCAGTCAAATATTAAGGCAATAAATTCACCTAAATATCTAGGAATTGCAGTTGTGAGGAACTTAAATTGGAAAGAACACGTAAAGAATGTTGTGGGGAAGGAAAGACGGCGTTTTATTGGCAGAACACTTAGAAATTTTTGGAAATTTGTTGTAAGCTCCTATGGGACCAAACTGCTGAGGTCATCGGTCCCTAGGCTTACACACACCTAATCTAACTTAAACTAACTTACGCTAAAGACAACACAGACACCTATGCCCGAGGGAGGACTCGAACCTCCGACAGAGGGAGCCCCGCGAACCGCGTCAATAGGCCTCAAACCGCTCGGCTACCACCGCAAAAACACCTAGAAGACGCAGCAGACCTACAAAAGAGACTGCCTACACCACGCTTGTCCGTCCCTTTTAGGAGTACTGCTGCGCTGTGTGAGATCCTTGCCAGATGTGATCAACGGAGTACAGTTCGAAGAAGAACAGCACATTTACTATTCTTGAAAAATAGGGGAGAGAGTGTCACTGATATGATACAGGATTTAAGGTGGACATTAAAACAAAGGCAAAACGAGGCACAATCTTGTCACGAAATTTCAATCACCAACTTTCTCCTCCGAATGCGAAAATATTTTCTTGGCGCCGGCGAACACAGGGAAAAACGATCATATAATACATACACCAAAAAAAGATTTTTATCACCCTAGTTCCAAGAACTGAAGATAGACGTTGCCTGTTGATATTGTATCGCAGAAACAGTCCCTTTGACCGTTCAGAGATGTTATAAACCAGCCCAAAGATGTAAACAACGATGCATGAGTAGCGCTTATTAGGCGGAGGATGTCCGACAGCCGATCAGTTCCAATTATTCCACCAGGAAGGAGGTACACGGCTCTTGTTGTCTGTAGTTCAGCCATGCCTAGACGGTCAATACCGTGGTTCGATCGCGTCCGCATTGTTACTTTGAGCCAGGAAGGGCTCTCAACAATGGAAGTGTCCAAGCGTCTCGTAGTGAACCAAGGCGATGTTGTTTGGACATGGAGGAGATACAGAGAGACACGAATTGTCGGTGACATGCCTCGCTCAGGCCGCACAAGGACTACTACTGCAGTGCATGGCCGCTACCTACGGATTATGGCTCGGAGGAACACAATGCTGAATAATGCTTTTTGTGCAGTCACAGGCGGTCGTGTTACGACTCAAACTGCGCGCAATAGGCAATACGATGCGTCACTTCACACCTGACGTCCATGGCGAAGTCCATCTTTGCAACCACGACACCATGCAGCGCGATGCAGATGAACATGCCGAATAGACCGCTCAGGATTGGCATCACGTTCTCTTCACTGATGAGTGTCGCATATGCCTTCATCCAGGCAATCGTCGGAGACGTGTTTAGATGCAACCAGGTCAGGCTGAACGCCTTAGATAGACTGTGCAGCGAGTGCAACAAGATGGACGTTCCCCGCTGTTTTGAGGTGGCATTATGTGGATCCGATGTACACAGCTGGTGGTCACGGAAGGCGCCGAAACGGCTGTACGATACACGAATGCCATCCACCGACCGATAGTACAACTATATCGGTAGCATTTTTACCAGGCATTCGTCTTCATGGACGAGAAATCGCACCCCCATCGTGCATATCTTATGAATAACTTCCTTTAGGATAACGACATCGCTCGACTAAAGTGGCCAGCATATTCACCAGACATGAAACCCATCGGACATGCCTGGGAAAGAATGAAATGGGCTGTTTATGGACGACGTGACTCACCAACCACTCTGACGGATCTACGCCGAATCGCAGTTGAGGAGTGGGCAATCTGCACCAATAGTGTGTTGATTAACTTGTGGATAGTATGCCATGACGAATACAGGAATGCATCAATGCAAGAGGACGTGCAACTGGGTATTAAAGGACCACCACCCCTGAAGGTCTCGCTGTATGGCTGTACAACATGCAATGTGTCGTTTTCATCAGCAATAAAAAGAGCGAAAATTATTTTTATGTTGATCTGTATTCCATTGGCGACCGGAGTGGCCGTGCGGTTCTAGTCGCTACAGTCTGGAGCCGCGTCACCGGTACGGTCGCAGATGCGAATCCTGCCTCGGGCATGGATGTGTGTAATGTCCTTAGGTTAGTTAGGTTTAAGTAGTTCTAAGTTCTAGGGGACTGATGACCACAACAGTTAAGTACCATAGTGCTCAGAGCCATTTGAACCATTTTTGAATCTATTCCATTTTTCTGTACAGGTTCCGGAACTCTCGGAACCGAGGTGATGTAAACCTTTTTTGATCTGTATAGAATAAGGAAAACCAAAGCTTTCGCGGAAAGATATATGTGTTCCTTTTTTCTGGGCGCTGACCAACATTGTTATAATAGAGAATTATTGTGAAGGTGGTTCGATGAACCCTATACCAGGCACTTAAGTGTGATTTTGCAGTGTATGCATGTATACGAAGATGTAGATTCAAACGGCACCTAGTTGACGAGTGACACACGTGCTGTTAACACCGGGACATTGGCGACCCCTTGTACAATGGTGCCCGGCCACAAGGACGTGGACTGCCACAGATGGGCACATGGTGTTTAGTAATGGCACTGAATTCTTTTTAGGGGTTTGGAGGCAGCCTGGTGACCGGTACACTTCCAACCACGCTTTTGTGTGCTACACCACCTGCACAACCGGCGCAGAAACATTAAGAGCCAGCGTTCTGGTGATGACAATCTTCAACCCCTCGTCGGATCTTTCCTACGTAGTCTATCAGGGACACTTTTCCAGGATTGTAATGCTCGTCCGCCTAGACGTTGAGTTGCTGAGGACTTTCTGCGGCCTGCTACCCGGACCTGTCATGAGAGGGACCAGCTGAATCGCCAGATGTCCCTGTGGCCGAGCGGTTCTAGGCGCTTCAGTTCGGAACCACGCAGCTGCTCCGGTCGCAGGCTCGAATCATGCCTCAGGCATGGACGTGTGCGATGTCCTTAAGTTAGTCAGGTTTACGTAGTTCTAAGTCTAGGGGACTGATGACCTCAGATGTTAAGTCGCATAGTGCTTAGAGCCATTTGAACCATTTTATTTGAGCCAGATGTCCACGTGTCAGTCCGTACATGATTTGAAGGTGGCTGTTCAAGATTTTTTGGTCGATCTTCCTCGGTATAGCATGACTTCGAATCAAGTTGATGCCTGAGCGTGTTGCGGCATGTACTGCGGCAAAAGTTGGTCAAGCGCATTACTGATGTTGCACTACAATTCTCTGCTGGTACTCACAGTATATGTTTACATTTCTTGATTTTGGGATCAGGTCAGTCTACCATCTGTACCATTATGTGTAATATTTTTCATTTCGATCCAATGCTTCTCTCTTGGTGCTCCATTTCAATGTTCCTAAGTGTAAATAATTTTCAAATGTCAGTTGTGATAGTATTCGAACACAAGGGCCTCCAAACAGGTACGCCAGTTATCGCTGAAAAAATCGATTTTTTTATCATATAATTTTTTTACAGCGCCATTTAATCTGATCTTTAAAACCGCTTAAATAACCAGTTACCGAAATAACCGATTTTCAGTTTTTTATTCGTGTTACTTTTTGTAATAAACATAGAGATTGAACAATGATTGAAACATTTTGACTCTCTCAGTTTCAAGATACATACATCAAAATATTAAATTAAAGGGAAAAGAAAGTCCGTCGACAGATATTGATCCTAATATTTTGAAAGGCTGCACAAAAATCATATAGTAATCGGGGATCATACCACTTTTAGGGCATTACGAATAGCCAGTGCTAAAGGATGAAAACTGAAGTTGAAGAACTCTGTTTTTCATGTTAATTTGTCCGTTTTCAAGGGATTCAAGGAGATAACGGCATATTACATAGACAAAGGCAGAAAATCAGTTACTTTCTATTTTTATTGTATCCTACGAATGAATTGTTGTTAGATTTCTAATTTTTTAACGTTTCCATAATTTACTTCCTCATCTGTTACTATTTCAGCAAATGGCAGGCAAATCTTCTATGTTCTAAAGGAAATGAAGTATTCTATACCATTGCTACGCGTCTCTGTGAAAGAATTTTCAGACTAGGGTTGGTGCCATTCTACGCTATAACAGATGTGTGCCTGCGACAGAGAAAACTAGCATATAGACTAGGTGGGGGTTAGTCTTGCACACTGAGCGTATACACACGTTTCTTAAACCACGAAACACGGCAACAGAGGCATTATTGTCTCAACAAAGCTGTACCACTCCCTATTCCATGCGTTTGTTGCTAATTGTTATCGACATTGCTATTAAAATAGCACTGATTGGTTTTCCCACTTATTATAACAACACAGTGAAAAATGCTCGTATGGCATTGTTGACAGGGACGCCCCCTTTTTTTCTTTCTTTTTTCCCTTTTGTTCGGTATTGTTAGTTGCGTTTGGTCTGGGCAGATGTTACAAGATATCCTTTTCAAGTTGATCGTTGATCCCTTTACTCAGTTTTTTTATTACAGCCCTCTGACCGAACACGCTGATGTGCAGTGCCGGCTCCCCCATTACGGGGGAGTTCGGCCGCCGTATTGCAAGCCCTGTTTAGGTGACGCCACTTCGGCGACTTGCGAGTCAATGATGATGGAGGACACACAACACCCAGTCCCCTGCCGGGAATCGAACCCGGGCTCCCTGCATGGTATGCGGTAACGCTACCGCTAGGCTACGGAGGCGGACTAACAACACAGCAATTCAAACCAATGCAAATTTTACGAATCAGAATTATTTATTTTTTTAAACCGGGTTTGTTTAAAAACGATACATTTTAACACTGCTGCTATGGCTTATTGATATTTCGGTTTTCTTTACTCTACTATTAGTAAAAATAGAAAACACCTGTTATAACCGAGACCAAACAAATACTGAAAAACAGCAGTTATTCAAAACTAAAATGCCGGTATCGGTATTGAGCGGTCGGTTTCTCCTATCCCTACCGAGTTCTTCCGACATAGTCGTTCTGGAACTTGGTTCTACGTCATTCAGTATTGCTACCGTTCACTAATAACTGGCTCCGTACTGAGCGTTGCTGCATTGCTCCGCATCTAAACGAGAAAACTAATTACAGCACCATACTCCACTTTATCAATGGGTTACACATTTCTCTCTCTCTTGCTTCTTTTTATTATTATTATTATTTGCGTCCTCGAGCAGCGTGCTACGGTACTGTGGTGCGACGATTTCGGTGTGTAACAGCATTGCAGGCGTGGACCTGCGAATAAAAAAAAATGACGTAACTTCATTTTTTGTAGGTGATAATTAAAACTTTGTGATTACCCCTCGTACAAGCGTTTCTTTTTCCATTTTCTACCACTGCACCTCATAAATCCCGTGTGTTTGGAGAAGGAGTTCCTTGTTAACAACATTTAAACAGACGGAGGTTTAGCCGCGGACATCCGTCCCTTTAGCGTCCTGAAGCTGGTGTTTGACTTCCGCGTCAGCCTCAAGTTTGTTTTAACAATTAGCTGCACCGCCGGCTCGACGCAGATAGAAGAATGGGGAAGCACTGCAGCAGGGCGGAAATTCTCCCTCATTATCAGGAAGCAGAGCAAGCCACCCTGCTCCCATCTTACGTGTGTGTTTGGCTTCCCGTCTTATACATATGTGGTTAACTCTACACGTTAATCTACATCACTGCTCCACATGCCATTTTCGGTTTGCGAAGGAGAATGCCGCTGTTTCCTCCGCAGTCCTCCTCCTTTCGTGCCCCTACCGCGAATGGTATGCGGGAAGAACGCCTGCCGGTAAGATGTCGTGTGGGCTCTATAATTTCTCTGCTTTGCCCGTAAGGGTCGTATCGCGAGAAGTGCAAATCATCGAGTAAAACTGCAGTGATATCAGGTGTTCCCCAGGGAAGCGTCCTGGGACCTCTGCTGTTCCTGACCTATATAAATGACCTGGGTGACAATCTGAGCAGTTCTCTTAGGCTGTTCGCAGATGATGCTGTAATTTACCGTCTAGTAAGGTCATCTGAAGACCAGTATCAGTTGCAAAGCGATTTATAAAAGATTGCTATATGGTGTGGCAGGTGGCAGTTGACGCTAAATGATGACTGGGTGTTGTGTGATGTCCTTAAGTTAGTTAGGTTTAAGTAGTTCTAAGTTTTAGGGGACTGATGACCATAGATGTTAAGTCCCATAGTGCTCAGAGTCATTTGAACCATTTGACGCTAAATAACGAAAAGTGTGAGGTGATCCACATGAGTTCCAAAAGAAATCCGTTGGAATTCGATTACTCGATAAATAGTACAATTCTCAAGGCTGTCAATTCTAGTAAGTACCTGGGTGTTAAAAAAACGATAAACTTCAGTTGGAAAGCCCACATAGATAATACTGTGGGGAAGGCGAGCCAAAGGTTGCGTTTCATTGGCAGGACACTTAGAAGATGCAACAAGTCCACTAAAGAGACAGCTTACACTATACTCGTTCGTCCTCTGTTAGAATATTGCTGCGCGGTGTGGGATCCTTACCAGGTGGGATTGACGGAGTACATCGAAAGGGTGCAAAAAAGGGCAGCTCGTTTTGTATTATCACGTAATAGGGGAGAGAGTGTGGCAGATATGATACGCGAGTTGGGATGGAAGTCATTAAAGCAAAGACGTTTTTCGTCGCGGCGAGATCTATTTACGAAATTTCAGTCACCAACTTTCTCTTTCGAATGCGAAAATATTTTGTTGAGCCCAACCTACATAGGTAGGAATGATCATCAAAATAAAATAAGAGAAATCAGAGCTCGAACAGAAAGGTTTAGGTGTTCGTTTTTCCCGCGCGCTGTTCGGGAGTGGAATGGTAGAGAGATAGTATGATTGTGGTTCGGTGAACCCTCTGCCAAGCACTTAAATGTGAATTGCAGAGTAGTCATGTAGATGTAGATGTAGATGTAGAAGTGCGTGGGGTAGAGAAGTATGTGGTCTGAACTCCTTCGTACATATCCTCTTGGAATTTTAACAATATATGACGTCTGTTCCAGAAATTCCGGAACATTCGTAATTTCGTGCTGGAGCGAAATGCGGTTCGCATTCCAGCACAAGCGTGCGTTTAACGTACGAGGGTTGGAACTTCAATAGTGGCAACTTTTTATTGACAACCGATACAAAAGAGTTACATGTTTGCACCTGTTACCGTCCTTCAAAGTAGTCACCAGCGTTGTGTAGAACCCGTTGCCAGCGATGTGGAAGGCGTAGTATTCCGTTAGCAGAGCCTCTTCTGTTAATGGTGCGAATGGACGGTCTACTGCCTATCGAATCTCTGGAACAGTTCTGAATGTCATGAAGTGGTTCCTTCATCTTCGGAATCAAATCAAGCAACACGATGGGCTCCGCATGAGTTGACGGAAATGCGGAAGTGGATGCCTTACGACGCTGCTCAGACTCACTTGGAGCGCTATGAGCGCGAAGGAGAAGCTTTCTTACTCCGTATCGACACATCGTACGAGCCACATATGTGACGCCAGTCCAACGAATGGCGCCATTATGGGTCGCCGCGAAAGTCACAGCCCCAGTATGGTAACTCTCGTGTACGACTGTTATGGTGCTATCCTAACGCATTACGTTCCTCCACGGCAGATCGTCAATGCACAGAATGAAATTTTCACTCTGCAGCGGAGTGTGCGCTGATATGAAACTTCCTGGCGGATTAAAACTGTTGTGCCAGACTCGAACTCGGGACCTTTTCCATTCGTGGACAAGTACTCTACCATCTGAGCTACCCAAGCACTCACGACCCGTCCTCACAGCTTTACTTCCACCTGTACCTCGTCTCCTATCTTCCAAACTTCGCAGAAGCTCTCCTGCGAAACTTGCAGAGCTAGCACTACTGGAAGAAAGGATATTGCGGAGACATGGCTTTGGCACAGCCGGGGGGGATGTTTCCAGAATGAAATTTTCACTCTGCAGTGGAGTGTGCGCTGATATGACACTTCCTGGTAAATAAAAACTGTGTGCCGGACCGATACTCGAACTCGGGTCCTTTGCCTTTCGCGGGCTTGTACTCTGTCAGAGCGAAAGAAGCGGTGACACTTTCTGTGCAACCCACCAATCATTTTGCTCGACAACGCGCGGGCGCATACAGCGCAAGTTGTGGCTGCTCTGTTCGGTCGATGGGACTGGGAAGTACTGTACCATCCACCATACTCCCCGGACTTACTTCCTTGTGACTTTGATTTAATTCCGGAGATGAAAGAACCACTTCATGATATTCGCTTCAGAACTGTTCCAGATATTCGACAGGCAGTAGACCGCTGCAACCGCCCCATCAACAGAACAGGCTCTGCTAGCGGTATACTACGCCTTCCACATCGGTGGCAACGGGTGCTACACAACGCTGGTGACTTCTTAGGACAGTAACAGGGGCAAACATATAACTCATTTGTATCGGCTGTGAATAAATAGTTGCCACTATTTAAGTTACGGTACTCGTATAACAGCTGGAAGTTTCGTTGTGTGTCTGTTAGTTATTGTTCAATGCTGCACAGAGTACAACGTTGTGTCGGGAGTTTCGAGACAGCATAGTTAGAGGAGAAACTCGTCTGTGTTAAATTTTGCGTGAAACTCAAGAATACCTTTACAGAGACACGCGAAATGATGCAGGAAGCCTACGGTGAGGAGTGCTTATGCCGTACTCGGTGTTACGAATGTTTCACACGGGTTAAAAATGATCGGACGGAAGTTACAGATGACCCTCGTGTAGGACGCTTCTTCAAATGGCTTCAAATGGCTCTGAGCACTATGGGACTCAACTGCTGTGGTCATAAGTCCCCTAGAACTTAGAACTACTTAAACCTAACTAACCTAAGGACAGCACACAACACCCAGCCATCACGAGGCAGAGAAAATCCCTGACCCCGCCGGGAATCGAACCCGGGAACCCGGGCGTGGGAAGCGAGAACGCTACCGCACGACCACGAGATGCGGGCGTGTAGGACGCCCTTCGACGTCTACCGACGACGCTCATGTCAGGAACGTCAACGAAATTGTGCTTGCCAATCGAAGACTGACTGTCAGAGAGATTGCAGAAGAATGTAACATTTCAGTGGGATCATCTCATGAAATCCCGACACAGCATATTGGAATGCATCGTGTTGCCGCCAAGTTCGTCCCACGGCTCATGAGTCAAGACCAGGAAGACCTTCGCCGCGCAATCTGTGAAGACCTTTTGGATCGCGCAAATGACAATCATAACTGGTGATGGGATGTGGGTCTACGCATATAATGCCGACACCAAGGTTCAGTCTACACAGTGGGCCGGGAAAGGCTCTCCAAGACCAAGAAAGGCTGGTCAGATCTGGTCAAATATCAAAGCCATGCTGGTAGTTTTATTTGGCGGCTCACGGGTCAAGACCAGAAAGACCTTAGCATCGCAGTCTGTGAAGAGCTTTTGGATCGCGCAAATGACAAAGAAATGTTCCTCAAGAGAATCATACTGTTGGTGAGACGTGGGTCTATGGTTATGATGTTGAGACCAAGGTCAGTCTTCACAATGTGTCGGAAGAAGTTCTCCAAGACCAAAAAGGAGCTCGTCATGTCAGGTCAAATTTCAAAGCCATGCTGATAGTTTTATTTGGCGGCTCACGGGTCAAGACCAGAAAGACCTTCGTCTAGCAATCTGTGAAGAGCTTGTGGGTCGCGCAAATGAGAACGAAATGTTCCTTAAGAGAATCATAACTGGTGATGAGACATGAGTCTACGGTTATGACGTTGAGATCAAGGTTCAGTCTTCACAATGAATCGGGAAAGATTGTCCAAGGCAGAAAAAAAAAAAAAAAACTCATCAGCTGAGGCCAAATGTCAAAGCTGTGCCGATAGTTTTCTTTCACTTTGAGGGATTAGTTCGTCATGAATTCGATGATGCTATCGGGACGTGTTGCGACGCCTGCGAGAAAATGTGAGAAGGAAACGGCCTGAAATGTGGCGAGACAATTCATAATTCTTGCATCACGATAGAGCATCTGCACATTCGTCCCTGTTCGTGCGTGACTATTGCAGAAAACACGAAATCACTGGGCTGCCTCATCCTCTGTACTCTCCAGACCTGGCCCCAGCGAACTTTTTTTTGTTTCCAAAGTTGAAAACCCAGTTGAAAGGACGAATATTTGCAACGATCGACGAGATAACAGAAAATTCGCCAAGAGGGCGCTTCACGCGATCCAGCAAGAGGCGTACCAAGACTGATTCCGGAAATGGAAACAAAGTAAAAGGGAAGCGTAGAAAAATTTTGTGGACTAGCTTCCGAAGCTCGTACTTCATCATCAGTGCCATGAGAGTTCGCAGAAATTTATGCAGGGGTTGTGGGACAAGGTTCTAAAACCGGAATTTTTGATATAATTGAGTTGATCAGTTTCGAGACCTGTCTTGACACAAGAACTAAATTCTATAGGTGACGTAAAAATCTGATTATGTAACAGAGAAGTGATGGTTGTCGACTCACTTCTAGAAGTTTATGAGAATCCTGTATTCGAGATGCCAACGCGGTGATAGGGCAAGTGTCGCCTCTTGCCAGCCCTCTCCTTTTGCGGATGCCAACAACCTGCGTCTTAGTGAGGACCTATAGACCGGGAGCTTAAAACTTTTGTGCGGGCCTTAAAAGGAGAAACTGTGTAGTAAGTAAACAGCAAAAATAGAATTTTACATTATTTTCTAAGTAAACGCCTATAAAAGTTTATTGCGCAATCACACAAAATTTTACCATGCAATTTATGGTTAATTGTTCATAATATTAACAATAATCGAAATAACTGAAACAATGAAGTGACTGAACACCATTTGTTAACATTGCTCGGAAATGAAATGATCGTATGGCGTTAATGGAGGGGAGCCTGATCTGATGTAGTTCGGCCACATGCTGCAACCGTTTCTACTTCACACCACTTCGGTGAATTGAACGTCGATGAAGATAGTATGAAATGGCGAGGATAACAAAAACGAAGAAAAAGAACAGATGCCGAGAGAAGAAAATTTCTCACCTGCTCAGTAATCGAATACGAGACCCCGTGATCTACAACAGTTCGCGACGCTAACCATTTGACCATCAGCTGTCGCAACATCGCTATCAAACACTGTATTTAAAAATAATAAGAATTTAAATAATAATTACAAATCTTTTTTACTATAATACATGTTTAAAACGAACGGACTAAATGTTTGAAAATAATTACTCCTAACCCCATACAGATTCAGAACCACATACACGAACCTTTCAAAATATGTCCCCATGAATTTTAATAGCTATGAGAATACTTTTAAAATTTAAAATGAAAAATGTGGGGCACATGCAATAGGTAATTGATACTTGAATACTTCACGCAAGTCACTAATAATTTTACTGTACTGCACTTGATGTGAAATGTTGTGTGGTTTATCTCTCTGTACTCCTTACTATTATCTGTTGAATGCGTTCCAACATTTCTCGTGTTAAATTTTGCAATTATTGTCATAGCTATTAAAAATACACAAGCACAAATTATTAAGGCTAATAGTATCAGTTTAGGAATTTGTATGGGACTACGAGAAATAATTTTATACTTTTGAGCACGTTTTAAAAAGTAGTAAAAAGTTTTTTCACGTAAGTTATTATTTTCTGCTTGTTACTCTTTTGTGTGTGAAATTTTTTAATCATTTCAAAATTTTTTTGATGACATTACAAAACAGATAGCTGCTAAATTTCAGGTTCATTTTAGTTACTCTTCAGCTAAGTGAGCCAATGTATTGCTCCCTCCTAGGCATATCTCGCTAATAGGCTGTGAAGGTAAAAATCAGAGATATTTCAGTTCACACCGAGACTTACCAGCAATCGCTCTTACCGAAAAAAAATCACGATTGGAACAGGAAAACGGGAAAATAGCAGTGGTACACAAAACAGCCGCCGGCAAATACCAGACAAGAAAGTGAGATAATATTGCATGGTCATTCAGTTGTAACCTATGCTGAAAGTTTCTAGCTCCTCGGGAAGTTAGCTCCAAATCAGTTCCAAAATTTGCATCGAACAGAGAAACAGACAAGAAGTTGACATAGTAAAAAGATGTTAAAAATGTAAGAT
This sequence comes from Schistocerca piceifrons, assembly GCF_021461385.2. Taxonomy (NCBI): domain Eukaryota; kingdom Metazoa; phylum Arthropoda; class Insecta; order Orthoptera; family Acrididae; genus Schistocerca; species Schistocerca piceifrons. Next base: position 104,512,913 of record NC_060146.1, read on the forward strand.
TCGGGTCGATGAACAAAATATATCTCACTATTTACAATAACATGCGTTTCTTAGGAAAATGTAAGATAACAAAAGGAATGTATCAACCGAACAATTTTTACTTGCATCTAATTCAAATCAACTAATTTACTAAATAATTAGCCTTAAAATGAAAGTTTTAGATAGTCAGTTCATTACTGAGTTTGCGTCTACACTTTACACTAGAGGTACTTCTTGTAATATGTCCTTCATTTAGTTGGCTTATAATGACATTTATGCACTGTTGTTTGTGATCATATGTGCCAGGCACATTCGTACAGCGAGCTCTTCATTACGAATGCAATCCTAGTTTGGTCGAAATCAGTAATCAAATAATTCAAGTTAACGCGGTACAGAGTGTAACAATTACTTTCTTAAAAATTTTTTTTGCTGTTTTGACAGCTGAGGCAATGTTTCTATGCGTTTGTCCAACCTTCACCGGAAACTTGACGCGAGAGAGCGGGCTTTGAGAGATGGATGCTTAGTTTATGTCAGTTGTACGCTGAAAAACTCAGCTGCAAAAGTCTATGCAGAATAAATCCGTTTAAGACTTTACGGTTATAAATGGGCCTGCATTAGTTTTTTAGAGAAAAGAAAACAAATTTCTATTTTAAACGTTCGTGGTGCTATGCCATAGGCTGCAGTGTCAACCCAGACCTGTCCGTCATACACTATGACTGCCATGTTGGAGCTGAGGAGCATCTCAGCGAATGAAACTTCCTGGCAGATTAAAACTGTGTGCCGGACGGAGACTCGAACTCGGGACCTTTGCGTTCCTTGGGAAAGTGCTCTACCAACTGAGCTACCCAAGCACGACTCACGCCCCGTCCTCACAGCTTTACTTCTGCCAGTATCTCGCCTCCTACCTTCCAAACTTTACAGAAGCTCTCCTGCGAACCTTGCAGAACTAGCACTCCTGAAAGAAAGGATATTGCAGAGACATGGCTTAGCTACAGCCTAGGGGATGTTTCCAGAATGAGATTTTCACTCTGCAGCGGAGGGTGCGCTGATATGAAACTTCCTGGCAGATTAAAAATGTGTGCCGGACCGATGCCTTTCGCGGGCAAGTGCTCTACCAACTGAGCTACCCAAGCTGACTGAAAATCTCATTCTGGAAACATCCCCTAGGCTGTGGCTAAGCCATGTCTCCACAATATCCTTTCTTTCAAGAGTGCTAGTTCTGCAAGGTTCGCAGGAGAGCTTCTGTAAAGTCTGGAAGGTAGGAGGGGAGATACTGGCAGAAGTAAACCTGTGAGGACGGGGCGTGAGTCATGCTTGGGTAACTCAGTTGGTAGAGCACTTGCCCGCGAAAGGCACAGTTTTAATCTGCCAGTAAGTTTCGGATTATAGTGCGTTTAAAACTAATTGCGACTTTTGACAGTTCAGAGCGGAAGGAGTAGATGGAAGCGCAGTTGCCAGCGTGAGCTGAACGTGTCAGACGACTGTAAATAAACTATCAGCTCCAAACATCTGATTCTCGTACATCTTGTACGTTAATTCGTTAGCTTCACGATGAACTGCATATCATTTCGTTAATGCTTATAGTTATTGTGATATTTCGATATTACTGCAAGAAATTCTTAGAGTTTGCAGCGAAAGTAAGGGTCGCTATGAATTAGAATTTCGTGCGTGTTAGGTCACATGTTGCCTCATATGGAATGTAGAAACATACTGAATTATTACTTAAACTCGAAGGGAGCTGTCTGCAGTCTCGAGAAAATGGAATGTATGTACACCACTCCGTCATGAAAGCACGCGCCACCGAAAAATCCAGAAATAAGTAGTTGCACTGTCTGCCATCGGGTTCCCCTAAATGGCAGGCAGCACCGCATAACAGCCACGCTATGAGGGAAACAAACCAACAGCCGAACAGGCGAAGGCATCAGGTAAACACGCCGAAGATTCCAGTCGATTAATAGGAACCTTTCCTTGCAGAGGTCGTCGCGACATATCCGGCCACAGATTCCTACGCCGGGTTTCTATTGGCTCCAGCTCGCTATATAGGCCCGGCCAGCCAAAGGCAGACCAGTCTTCGTCCGCTGCTAATGGCAACCGCTATAGCAGAGTCTCCGAGAAGATATCACCCCCATCAGAGGGTTGGATCCCCTCATTCGAATGCGTCAGATTGCAAAGCCTGGGCTACTCTCAGGTTGGAATCTCCGTCTTCGAAGATTGTGTCCGTCTGTCTGTCTGTCTGTCTGTCTGTCTGTGCGCCGTTTCCTGCTGTAGCTGTTCGTCCGTCCGTCCGTCCGTCCGTCCGCCTGCCTGCTCGCTGTCCGTCACCGCCGCTACCGCTGCTGCCTGCTGTCCGTCCGTCCGTCCGTCTGTTCGCCGCCGCCGCCGCCTGGTCGCCGCCAGCCGGTGCTCGCCGCCGCCGCCGCCGTCGCCGTCCGTCCCTGGTCGCCGCCGTCGCCGTCCGTCCCTGGTCTTTGGGCGTCTTCGTCTTCCTCCGCCCCGTCCTCCTCCGTCTTTGCCTTCGTCTGTCCCCTGTTTGTGTCCTTTCCTTTTCGTTCTGTGCGTTATTGTTTCTCCCTGACGTCATGTCCACCAACACCACCACCAGCACCACCGCTACCACCACCGCCACATTTTACACTTCCCCTTCCGCCGCCTCCACCACTATAACGTGGTGTGCCCAGTCCCACCCCCCTCCATCCATCCCACCTCTTCTCACTCTCCCTTCGCCCTCGCTCTTTGTCGCCCCCTCTCCAGCTTCTTCCTCCCGCTCCTCTCGCTCTGATCATTTCCCCCCACTCCCCCAGCCTGTCACTGCAGCTCCGGCTAGGGTGGTGGCCCGTCGGGCCACTGTCCATGCCCAGCTCTCGCCGTCGCCGACACCGTCACCGTCTCCGGCGCCGACTGCTGCGTCCACGCCGGGACCTGTCCCTTCCCACCACCTACCTATACCTCCCGTCCCTCTTGTCACCATCCGCCCTTCTGCCGCCGTTAGGCGAACTAGTGGCACCACCACCTCCTCCGCTCCCAAAAAGGCCCCGCCCCATCCTCCTTCCCCCCCCCCCCCATGGTGCCATGGATGTCTCCCCACCTGGCCCTGCTCCCCCCGCCTCTTCCTCCTCCTCCTCCCCCCCCCCCCCTCTCTCTACAAATACCTCCTCTCTCGTCCCGATCCTTCCCTTCTTGAGGCCCGGAATCTCTCCCTCCTTCTCCGCCAACACTTCCCTGGTGCACCTATCTCTCTCCTCACTCCCAGACGGGATTCCGTTCTCATCTCCTCCCCCACCCCCACCCTCCATACTGACATCCTCTCCCACCTCCCCATCACCCGTTTTGGCCCCAACGCCTCCCTCACCCCTGCTCCTTCCCCATCTCCTACCCGCCAACCCCAACCCCCACATCGCCCGCCGACCCTCACCGCCGTGATCACTCGGCTCAGTCCGTCGATCACGGAGGAGGAGGCGTTGGTGGAGCTCAAGGCGCATCCCATGCTGGAGGTCCGGGCGGTCCGCCGCATTTTCAACTCGGCCGGCCCCACCAGCCTTATGCGGGTCTTCTCTGAGGACGCCCCCTCCATTGACTGTCTCCTGAAGGAGGGTGCCCTCCTCTTCAACCAGCGTTACAGGGTCGACCCCTCCCGTTCCCCTCCTCAATCCCTGCGCTGCCAGAGGTGTCTGCGCTATAACGCGCACCCCACAGCTGAGTGCCACGAGGCCCCCACCTGCCCGCATTGTAGGCAAGCGTACTTCCTCAGGCAGTGCCCTAACCTCCAATCCCCTCCTTCCTGTAATACCTGCCATTTTCCCCATCCCACCTACTCCCAAAAGTGTAAAGCCCGACCCCTTCCGACCACTCCTGAACTCACCGTCCCTGTCCGTCCTCTGGACACCCCCATCGCTCCTGGAAATTCCCTTCGTCCCCCCCCCCCCGCCCACCGCTGAGGACATCATCCGGTTCCTCACCATCGTCCTCCAGAATGTCCATCCCTTTCAGCGCCCACACCCTCCAGCAGATCTCCCTCGCCGCCTGTTCCATCTTCCAACTCAAGATGTACGCCACCTACTCCAACAACCAGGCCCATTTCACCTTCTCCCGCCTTGACACCCTCGTCTACATCCCTGTCATGGCGCGACAGCAATGTATCCTTTTCAACAACATCCGCTCCCTTCCCACCAACAAGAACCTCTTCCTGCACACCCTTGCCACCCACCGCGTGGATGCCTTCCTCCTTAATGAAACCTTCCTCCAACCCCACCACACCATCCACACTTCGCCCTACCTCCTCCACCGCTCCGATAATCCCCCCCCAATTGCGCGTGGCGGAGTTGCTATTGGTCACCGCCGCCAGATCCCCGTTCGGCTCCAACCTCTCCTTCCTGACCCCACCGAACACCTGATCTTTAGTCTCTTCTTCCCCGGCCTTACCGTTACCTGTGCCACCATCTATGTCCGCCCCAACGCTCCTCTTCCCTTCGACTTCCTCTCCCACGTCGAACGTACCTTCTCCTCCTACGTGATCGCCGCCGACCTCAACATCCATAGTCTTTCCGCTGCCTAGTTACGGCGGTGGCATCGTTTCCTCTCCACCCTTCAAGGCGACCTCGTCCCCATCCCCCAGCACACCTGTCCCGAATCCAATTCCACTCCCGATGTTATTCTCTCCTCCCCCAACCTCCTTGGTCGCATAACGGTGGATGTCCTGGAGCCTATTGGTAGTGACCATCTCCCTGTCCTCATCACCCTTTCAGATGGACGTCGCCCCCGACCCGACCCTCGTAATGACCCTCCCCCTAAGTACGTCCATGACTATTCCTGTGCCAACTGGAATGCCTACCGGGATACCCTCTCCACCCAGGTCGATAGCCACCCTTTCACCTACCACCACCCCGATGATGTCACCCATGCTGCCTCCTTTCTCCAGCAGACCTTGTCTGAGGCCGTGGAGGCCCACGTCCCTACTATCGCCATCCACCCCCACCGTCCTACCTTACCCCCACAAGCCGTCCTCCTTCTCCATGAATCCCGCCGTCTCTACCGTGCCTTCCTCCACACGCGTGACCCGGACATACTACGACGCCACCGGCAACTCCAACGACACATTCGTAATTTGCTCGCGGCTAAGAGACGCCGGGACTGGCGACAGACATGCACCCGTTTAAATGCTACCCTACCAATCAATTCGTCCAAGTTCTGGTCAGCCTTCCGTCGCCTTACCGGATCTAAACCCTCCCCCTACTATCCTCTTCTCCATGATGATCACCCCTTCCCTGACACCCTTAGTAAGGCCAACCACTTTGCCTCCTACCTCTCCGATGTATTTTCCATCCCCGATGATCCCCAGTTCGATTACTCCCTCTTCCCGGATATCCGCGATCGAACTGACACCTCTGTCCCTCCCCTTGCTCCTGGTTTCCAGTACTTGGACAACATTACACACACGGAACTCAATGCCCCTATCACTACACAGGATCTCATTGATACACTCCACACAAAACGCAACACCACTCCTGGTCACGATCGTGTCACCTACCGTCACCTTCATGAAGCTCCTGTCTCTTTCCTCTCCACTCTGGCCAGGCTCTACAATGTAGTCCTGTCCACCGGTTACTATCCTGACCTGTGGAAAACCTCCCATATCCTCATGTTCCTTAAACCTGGCAAACCGCCGTCCGCTGTCTCATCCTACCGTCCCATCAGCCTTACCTCGGTCTTCAGCAAGGTCCTGGAATCTATCCTCACCCGACGCATCCACCAGCATCTCCGCCTGCACCGCCTCCTTCACGTTACCCAGTGTGGCTTTCGGCCGTCCTTCTCTTCTGACGACCTTCTCCTTCACCTCACTCATCTCCTTTCCAAACAGCTTAATTCCCGTCGCTCCGCAATCTTCCTCTCCCTGGACCTCGAACGTGCCTATGACCGCGTATGGCATTCCAGTCTCCTCTTCAAGCTCCAGACCTTCGCCCTTCCCATTAACTATGTCTGTCTGATCGGCTCCTTTCTCTCCCGCCGTCCTTCCTATGTCACCGTCCATAACACGGATTCCTACACCTTTTTCCCCTCTGCCGGTGTGCCCCAAAGCTCCGTACTCTCCCCCCTTCTGTACCTTTTGTACACGGCGGACATGCCGCCGCCGTCAGTCCCCGTCCACCTTCTCCAGTTTGCCGATGACACCGCCTTCCTTGCCCTTGCCCCCACCCTACAGCGCTCCCAACACCTTCTCCAATCCCATCTTGACTGGTTCACCACTTGGTGCAACCAGTGGTTGCTCAAAGTCAATCCCTCCAAAACCCAGGCGATCATTATAGGCAATACCACCCCATCCTTTCGCCTCCTTGATTTCTATCTCACCATCTATGGCCGTCCTATCACCCTCACTCCCACCCTTAAGTACCTTGGCGTCACCCTCGACCGTCGCCTCACCTGGACTCCCCACCTCTGGACAATCCAAGCCAAGGCACGCTCCCCAAGTCCCTCATCCGCCCTATCCTTTGTTATGCCCATCCGGCTTGGATCTCCGCCCCCCCTACCTTTTATAAATCCCTCCAAATTCTTGAACGTCATGCTCTCCGCCTCGTCTATCGCATCCGTCTCCCCTCCCCCACGCGGATCCTGTACGATCTCATCCCCTTCCCCCATCTCCTCCTTTTCCTTGAAAGGCTATGGATCCTGTACACTTCCCGCAAACTCGATCCTCCTCACCCGCTCGTCTCCCCGTTCCTCTCCCACCCCCGCCCACTGCCGCGCCTGTATTCCCACGTCCCACCCGGTCTCCATCTCTCCACCCTCCTTACCCTCTCCCAAGGTGGCTTCCGCCAGCTCCCCCTCCCTGATGATGCCCTCCTCCCCTCCATCTACCCCTCCTACCAACTTTGATCCTCCCGCCCTCCTCCTGTGTTTGTTCCTCTGGGCACCCTCCCTCCCTTCTCTCCCTTTTCCCTCCCTCCTCCTTTTCTCCCCCCTCCTTCCCCGGGCCTCCCCTCCCCTGTCCCTCTCCTCCTGCCCCGTCTCCTCAGCCATTGGCCTCCTTTTTCTCCCCTCTCCCCCACCTCATCCCTGTTTCCCCCTTGGCAGGTCCCCGGACTCGCACACGCTACGTGGACATTCGCGCGCCGGAGATCACCGCCATCAGTGTTTCGTGTGTGCCGTCGTGTTTAGTGTTCAGTGTTCACCGTCACACTACCTCGTTCACCAGTGCCGTCGTCATCTTCAGTGTTCGTGCGTCGTCTCATCAGTTACCAGTGTGGATTATCGACGAGTGTGAACGGCTCCATGTTTGTCTCTATGTGTCTCCTGTTTAATTGCCCACCGTTCTGTAGCTTGTGTCTTCTCACTGTTTTTGCTGCTTGTGTCTTCTATGGCTGAAGAGCAGCGTAGTGTGCTGCTGACAGCCTGCCTGTTGTACAGGCTTTAAAATAACAATAAAGTAAAAAAAAAAGATATCACCAAAGCCGCTGTACTGAACCGCCGATCGAAGTACCAGCCGATCGAGAGGAACCACATCTCTGGCTAGATCGACGGACGTCCACATCTATTGTACAGCCTGCTATTGTATTGTAGAAGAAGTTACGTTCAATAAACTGTTGGAGAACACAACAGTAGCTGTAAATCCCATTTATCAAATGAACCGTTCGACGTTAAACAAGATTTTGCCAAATGACAGAACCACACAAAAAGCAGAATATTTAGCCATATGATTAAAATGCGAAACTTTCACATCCGCCGCGATAATAGAGCAACTACAGATTTTTTTTTCGGTGAAATAATGTAATTTTGTGACACTGTAAGTGAAGTTACGCGTTTACTTTATTCTGATAATATGCTGTTTCATAAATTACAGACCCGGCTTTCCCTCATTTACTAGTTTAATAACACACTATTTTATGATTCTGTCGCATTTTCAACTGCGTTAGAATGTTAATGAGATGATTATTTGTTAACTATGTTCTGTTTTCAGAAAAGAAACAGATTTTAGCATGGCTATAAGAGAAACTATGTGTTGCTCAAAACTTGTCACTGTCCTTCGTGAATCCATCTCTCCTAAACTACCTTCTTGGTATGGCCGACAGCTCAAGACCTGTCTTGTTGTGCAACGTTTCAAAAGGCTTCTTTTTTCAGCGTTTTAGCCTCACTGATCGTATTCTCAGTCTGATTTAAATTAGCTTGACATGGACTAAGCCTGATTAAACTGTGTCTTTTAGCGTCAGCCACTTCGTCGACATAGTACCGTGGGGTTTTTGGCTTGCACAGCACTTCAAGTTCCATTACCTTCGCCTTATACATGCTATGTTCAACTTTATCCAGTGGAACATTTAGTTCTTTGTACCCAGAGCGAAATATCCGCTTTCATCCACTGCATTGTTGTAGCTCTATCCATCACAAGAGAGTAGTATGGCGCAGTGTCCATTATTATTGTCGAATTCGGAGGAATAATTTACAGGAATACATTATTTTCAAAGCCATAGAATGTCTTCCTGATCGTCCACTTTCATCGTGAATCTTGTGTCTTCAGACGTGATGCACTGTTTTTATTAACACTAATCCAACACAAAACACTTGCTCACAATACCTGATGACGGCGCAACACTTCAGAGCCAGAAAATAGCACGCTCCAACGAGGGTTGACGAACGTAGATGCATCTATTGCTCGACACCACATGGTAACGTTTACCAACAGTGTGGCAACAGGGGCGCTCTACCAACCGAAGCGCTGGTGGCGTGGTAGGGAAAGCCGGCTCGCCATTGGTGTTACCTGAGCAATGGCGTCATGTCCCCTCCTCTGAGCCAAACGTCAAAAGTCGCAAATAATTTTAAACGCACTATAGTGTTCAACGGCACGGTTGCTTAGTGTGTTCGGTCAGAAAGCTGCATGATGCTCTCTGTAACAAAAAGCTGAATGAAGGGCTCAACGATGAACTGTGACGCCCACCACGCCTAAATGAAAAAAAAAAAAAAAAATTGTCAGAGCATCTGCCTTGTAAGCAGAAAATCGCGGTTCAAATTCCGGTCCGGTAGAAATTTTCAACTTTCCCCAGTGATTTCAATCAACAACCGCTCGCTTTCAATGTCTGTAATTCCTTTCTGTCACAGTACAATATGTTCAGACTGTTTCTGCAAAGCACACTTTGAACGAACTTCAATAACAAGTGTTTGCATCAGAGCCTTGCATTTTTTCATCATTTCTCTCATACATGCAGAAAGTAAGCAGCTCTAGATTTTTCATAAACTATTTTAATGTTTCAGAGTATGGTACCCATTTATTTGACAAAATTTGATGCTACGCTCGTTTTCCTTTACTTTGGTTCAAATGGCTCTGAGCACTATGGGACTTAACAACTGAGGTCATCAGTCCCCTAGAACTTAGAACTACTTAAACCTAACTAACCTAAGGACATCACACACATCCATACCCGGGGCAGCATTCGAACCTGCAACCGTAGCGGTCGCGCGGTTCCAGACTGTAGCGCCTAGAACCGCTTGGCCACTCCGGCCGGCTTTCCTTTACTGTTGGCAGCTAGTGTCACAGCAATTAAATATTTACATTTGAGATAATTCAGCGAGTGAATGTTGTGACTGGCCGACAAATTACTCATTTAAAATTTTCAACTTATTAATTATTTTTGTGCATATACGATTATTCTGCTCTTACTAATTGTTTTGTTCGGAGATTTTTCTTTACTTTCGAAACTGCTGCTCCAGAAGATAATAATAACTTAACGTAATGCGAATTTTATGCATATGTTTGTTTTCTAGTCTTGCCAAAAGATGTTCCCCTCAATCCAGACGCAGCACTTCGTGATACTGTAGTTCATATCAAGAGAAAGCTCTACGCTGTGTGAAGTAAACACGCAAGGCAGGAAGGAACTGTCGCCTGAAGCAGTGCAACAGTCATTTGAATAATGCGATAAATGTCTTTCAGAGGATGAATTACATAGATAAAGAGTATTTCAGTGGTTAACATTGTATCCAGTGTAAATGAAGGATTAGGATTAACGATAGTACAAATGGTCTCAGATGTCTCGGGGTTATCAACAAAACTTGAGAAGAGTTAACAGACTATAGTACCCGGCCTACATGAGTATATGATTAAGTTGTCTCATCACACAGCCCAACCTTTTTGTTATAATTTTACATCGTTCGTCAACCCTAAATGCAATGGCCTATCCACAGAAAATAAAGTATTTAAGCTCTGATTTATAATGGAGAGACCTTAATCCAACCCTAGGAAAGGTAAAGCAAACTCAGTGCTTTCTTAGGATGATGACTACTAGATCTTTGCATGTACTTGGTACCTTTCTGACTTCTACTACCGACTGTAATTAGTTGGGATTGGGAAACTGGTAACTTTAAATAAGCATTACAAAATACAACATTTATTATCATGTCTTATCAAATTGACATGGAACTTGACAAAAAAATAATGGAAAATTAGTTCATTTAATTGTCCCATACATATTCGAGGCTGACTGAAACGAAATGGGAGAAACATCAGCGTGGAGTATACTCTGTGTGTTGAGGAAACGGAAAATACATTTAGTGAATGTAAATCAAGCAAATAAGGGTCTTGTCCGTTGAAGGAAACTATATGAAACGAAAGCGAACAGTGATACTATAGCAGTGAAAGCTACAGAGCATGTACAAAACAATTAGAGGAGGCATCTTTGTGCTCTGCTAATTAAAGCTACAGTACTTAATAGCAGGATGAACTATTTCGGGACATTGAAATTTTGAGAAAACAAGCGAGACATACAAGCTGAAAGAATGATTGTAAGTCGTCTCATGATTTAACTACTATCCAAAGGAGGAAAGATGAAAATACTCATGAAGCTGTTAATATACTCTGGAGTCCACAATTCATTGCTATAGTTCAATTCTTTTATCTTCGTGGTTCGCGCATGCCCGCCCAGACGCGGCAGATTGCTGCATTGCCAATTGCACGCGCCAAGAGAAGCCGCGCCATAGTATAGGTCGCAAACTTACGTTTAGGGGGGAGCGCGCAGTTTATGAAGTAAAGCCACCACGGCCGCATTAACCCTTTCGCTGCTATAGAGACGTGCTCCCCGCATTCCGCGCTGTGCGCGATTTTGTCATCATTGCACTGCTCGACTGTGCAGACACATGGTGTTTCGAATGCTTTGACACACTTTATCATACGATTTCACAAAAACTATTTGGCCCAAAAATTTGATTTTTAAACATCTTCTTGACTGATACCTTCCCCCCTTAAATGACTTAATTTTGTTTCGACGTTCAACGCAGTTATTGTGCAGCATTAGATGTAGTAAACCATTGCACGAAATTTTGGTGATTTTGCAGAGGTACAAATCCATAGCGTATATTTTACGTACAGTTGATTTTAGTTGCCACTAGAAATTTCAAAAAATTACATTCAAACGAATAAAATTCATGAGGTAAGACACTTCGATATTGTTTTTAAATAAAGAAAATATTAATCGTCGAACAAGGTTTAACCACTACGCTAACACAGCACGTCATCTAATAGACCGCCTGGAGGACTTTATAATGTCACGCAAAATACCGACAAACATTGTTGGTACGACTATGAATTACGTTTCGTCGAAGTACAATAGGAAATAAACAACTACCGCTGTTCTTTATTGCGAAAAAGCAGTTAGTGAGAATGATACGAACACCTTTCCTTGCTATTGCCTGAATTAGGAGGCTTATTGCTTGTTTGGTTTAATTAATTAATAGAATATGAAGCAATTGGTATAAAGAATGCTTTTTCCAAACTTTCTATAAGAGAAAGTCTACTATCAAGACATTCCTTTTGTTCAATTACTTTATTTATGACTGAACGTTTGTAAAACTGAAGACATTCGTCCGTGCTCTGCACTGCAGTCGAGCTCTGGCAACGTCGTTCTCTGTTCATTGGCTGACTGTGTGTTGTGACGTCAGATGCGCAGAACGAACCTAAACTCGGCCGCCGTCGTAAATGATGCGCACTTTAGCTACGCTTATAATTCTTTGTTTCTTACCATTCCAGAGTGCTGGCTACAGCAGCTTCAGGCAGCAGCAAACTCTGTGGTCTCTAATCCCTGATCTACTGCATCTGACATGAATCTATTTTCTGCAGCACTCCACAGTTTACTTGAGAACCTCAACATTGAATTAAATCCCACGTATTTCCAGCTGACCATACACGACAATGAAATTTATTTTAATAATCTCAGTAATTTTCCAACGTAATATGACTGAACTTTATAATTACTCATACATCTGACTGGACTTTCAGCGTCCTCCGAAGCTAACACTGCTGTCCTCCTCGCGTCCAAAAACCAATCTCAAATCTACTCTTCGCGTCCCCAAAGCTATCTCCTCTCTGTTCTTCGTCTCCCCAAAGCTATCTCAACTTTACTCTTCGTGTCCCCAAAGCTGTTTGCCCGCGTGTTTTTCCAGTCCACACTGGCCAATCCTAAGTCACGCCCTTCTGCGCTACAGTACAGGCCAATCAGATTCCTAGAAGGATGCGTAATAATTCACCTTATTTGGCGCTCTTTTGCCGAGAAGCTTCTAGAAACTTCTTCTGAGGAATCGGACGGACAAGTGAAACGCCTCGCCAGTGAATTTGGAGGGAATGTCCGTTTCGACATCGGCGCACGCAGATCGTGTCACGTAGGCCGCACAGGAATATGCCGTTCGGCGCTTCTGCCGTATTTTAGAGCGTCCACCCCACTTCTGTGCCACGAAAGCTAACGGAACCTCCCAGTCCACCTTCATCAAAGCAGAGTAGAAATCCGTCCACAAACTGAGCTAGACTTACATACCACAGTGAACTGGCACAGAGTTGAGATTTGCCGATCAGAGAGAGAACTTAAAAATTAAACTCAGGTTACATGGACACTTACTCTGCCCACCAGTGTTACTCCACAAAACTGAAAACAGGCAAAAACAATAACCCGCCAAGTTAAGTTAATTGATCGTAGTATCAATGAAAGAGGTACGAAAACAATGTACATCTTACACTTCTTTCAAAATGTGGTCCAGCTCTGACATATTTGCATCAACACTTAACTTTTCTTCACAGGAACACATGATTACATCAGTGTCATATCTGGTACTTGCTAGCCACATCCTAGAAATGTAAGTGGTAGCAATGTGGGGTACATGGTTTCACAAGTGATGCAGTATTTATGTCCATGGAAATGCATTGATTTAATGGTTAGCGAAGTTGTGAGTAAGTGTTCAAAAAAGAGATTGTTTCTGAACTTGAATGTTCACATGAGACGTCAATGGCCAATTGAGAATCACTTGGTATTGCACTCAAGTATGGCCGATACAGTGAGAATGCTGAATGTCTTTTCGTACAGAAACTAAAGTAAGTGCAAATACATAAACCTAATTCCCTTTGAAAGACAGTGAACTAGATTTACAAGTTCGTTTTGGTTTGTGCAAGCAAAAAAAAAAAAAAAAAAAAAAAAAAAAGAGATTTTATTTCATAAAGTACCGTAGTATTATCTTATCGCAATAAATTGCCATTTAGTGTGTAACCTATTTGTTAGTGAAATTCATTTTTGCGCACGTCATAACTGCATATATGTGTACTGCTGATTGTAATGGAATGTTAAATAATGACTGAAATATACGTTCTGGATCGTGCAAACTTCTCAAACGAAATTGTTTGTGTGTAGAATGACCAAGACATTCTTAGAAGGGGAAAAATGTGTGAGAGAGACTAAGATAGGTTTTAATTGATATTACGTGTAAGCATTCGATTTTAAGGGTATGCCTAGTGCTTAATTGAATCTAAGCTCAGTCAGTAATTTTCATACAACATTATCGTGCTCGGAACTGAAAAGCGTCATTCCATTGCTTATATTCTGAAAATCGTACATTTTGGTAGTGAAATGATCTAAAGAAGGGTTCAATAGAAAAATTCAATATGTTAGCTGAGTTTCATATGCAGCAACATATTATGTAGTATGCACCAAACGCAAAATCATAGCGACCTCTATATTTCGTTGCATTGGCGCAATATCTTACTTCCACCTACGTATGACAATAACTATGACTATTACCGAAATTATGGGCACATCATAATGACTCTGACATACAGGGTGGTCCATCTGAATTTTCGGATGAGCTTATCTCGAAAACTATATATCGGGTAAAAATAGTGGGTAAGACAAGTTCGTAAGCTGGACATCAAATGATACTACTCGTGACCCCCAGCCCCCACCCCCTTGGGTGGGGCGTGGGGCAACTTTTAAATCTTAAATGGAATCCCCCCCATTTTTTATCGCAGATTCGGATTTTCCGTAAAAAAGTAATAAAGTTTTGGCTGAAACATTTTCTAAATCATTGACAGATGGCGAAATCGAGAAAAATTAAAATTGGGGAAGAATTTTTTTTTTTTTTTTTTTTAAAATATGTCCTACCCGCCACAGTTTTTGATGGAGGGAGGTGGAATGGTATTAAAACCTCGTTAGGAAACTCTTCACAATTGCATTACTCACCCGACTGTGGCGCTACCGTGGTCAAACTGCGAACTATGGCTCAGTATAAAGGTCTGTGCAATGCGATCAAACGTCACTACAATTTCAGATTGTGAACCGTAAACATCAACTGACGAAAGTATATTATTCTTAAGGAAAACACGGCTCACTATCCTCCTACAGAGATTGTTGATATGATGTTAATTTTAGGTGAAAGCCATAACAATTACGCTGCAACTGCGCAATTGTATGCGAATCGTTTCCCAAACAGACGACATCCAAGGGAAAATATAATTCAAAACTGCACTCAACGAGCTCGAAATGGATTACATGCACCGTCCACCGCGTCATCGCGGATACAATGTAAATGACGCTCGTAGCCTTATCGGTCTCGCCTGTGTTCAGCTGGATCCCGAAATTAGTAGTCGCGCGATTCAGAGACGAACTGGAATAGCGAAATCAACTGTTTTCAGGATTTTGAAGGCACTTAAATTTCATTCGTATCACATCACACTGACACAGGCATTAATGCCGAAAGATATGCAAATACGCGTTCATTTCTACCAATGAGCCTTGGATATGATAAGAGGTGACAATGATTTTTTTTAGATACGTTATGTTCACCGATGAAGTCACATTCAAAAACAATGGCGAATTAAATCGTCATGATTGTCAGTACTGGTCCCCTGTCAATCCACACTGGCACAGACCCGTTGACAATCATCACAAATGGTCGTTAATGGTCTTGTGAGGAATTTTAAACGGTTACTTGATAGGACCGTATTTTTTGACCGTAACGTTACTGGGGAATCTTATTTACTACTTCTCCGTGATGATTTGTTGAAGCTAATGGAAGATGTTAATTTACGAACTAGGCAACGAATGTGGTTGCAACAGGACGGAGCAGCTCCCCATTATGCTAAAAATGTGCGGAACGTTTTAAATTTACAGTACCCTAGTCGGTGCGTGGGATGCGGCGGACCAATTCAGTGGCCTCCACTTTTACCAGACCTAACATCTTCTGATTTTTTCTTGTGAGTCTATTTAAAAAATATTGTTTATGAAAGACAGCCCACAACCAGAAACGATATGGAGCAACGCATTCGAAGAGCGTGTGCAGCCATACCAGGGGATGTGCTGCTCAAAACTGTGGACAACTTTTGCAGGCGATTGTCTTTGTGCATTGAAGAAAATGGGAATGATTTTGAATAATTTCTTCGTGGCTAATTTCATTAACTAAGCACCCCAAATTGTGAGAGGCAGGGGGACACATACTAATGAAGCACCCCAACATGTGAGAGGCAAGGGGACTCACACTAATGAAACACCGCATGGGAACATCATTCCACTACGTCCATGTCGTTGTTCCTGGGTAACGCTAAAAGTAGGATACAGTACATTTTGTGCATAAATAGCTTAATTTGGCATAACGGAAGAATTGGTTCACATTTTTTATCGATTTTATGCGACTTTCTCGGATTAGCCTAAATAAATCAGAGTTCTTCCCCAAATTTACTTTTTTCTCGATTTCAGTGCCATCTGTCAATGGTTTAAAGAAAAGTTTCAGACAAAACTTGATTACTTTTTTACGGTGAATCCAAATCTGCTATAGAAAATGGGTGTTTCCATTTAAGATTTAAAAGATGTCCCCCACCCCACCCAAGAGGTCGGGGGATGGGGGTCACGTGTAGTATCATTTGATGTCCCCCTTTGAGCTTACGAACTTGTCTTACCTACTACTTTCACCCGCTGTGTAGTTTTCGAGATATACGAAACTTCAGATGGACCACCCTGTATAAAGCTACAAGCAAAGCAAAAATGATTTTTTTATCCGAATTGTTTCTGTAAAATCGTTTGAGGAAGATCGCAGGGCGTTCCCCTCGATTCTGTCATCGACGGCTGGCGGCAGACACTGTCCACGTCGCCTTCCGAAAAAACGTATGAACTCGCCCAGTGCTTTGGACGAAAATTAGTCACTGCACATCCCCAACCGTATCCTTTACGGACTCCGAAGCCATCTCTCCATATTGTGAGCTCCTTGATACCGTCGTTCAAGAGAAAGCATATGCAGTTTTTCCTGTGGCTTGATCGAGTCCAAACCAAGCAGGTAACTCGCTGTTCTGCTGGGAAGGACCATCAGGGTTGTGAATGATAACGACATGGATGTGAAATCAACGCAGTTTGCGATTTTATAATCTTCCCCTTTCTATATTGCTTTGTCATCCTTTTATATTAACCCCGATATTTCGTCATTTTATTTTTCAGAAGTTTTCAATGCTTCTTTCTGTTTGCAACCATGTGTAGCCAGGTGGGCTGTCTTATACCTAGTAGATTCCAATAGGCTTTTGGTGTGCTTCACTCTAGATGTTCACGTTTAACTAACGTCAGCGCGATAGTTATGGCATTGCACAGTCGAAAATGTTGTGTTTAAGCATAGTTCTCCCTCTCGTATGAATGCATATGGTGCTAATTAGGGTTTCACGTAATTTCAAATCAGTTTAAATCATTTCAATGGTGCTTTCTAGATATCACAATGGCTTTCGTTAATTAAATTCTCGTACACTACTGGCCATTAAAATTGCTACACCACGAAGATGACGTGCTACAGACGCGAAATTTAACCGGCAGGAAGAAGATGCTGTGATATGCAAATGATCGGCTTTTCAGAGCATTCACACAAGGTTAGCGCCGGTGGCGACACCTACAACACGCTGACATGACGAAAGTTTCCAACCGATTTCTCATACACAAACAGCAGTTGACGGCCGTCGTCTGGTGAAACGTTGTTGTGATGCCTCGTGTAAGGAGGAGAAAAGCGTACTATCACGTTTCCGACTATGATAAAGGTCGGATTGTAGCCTATCGCAATTGCGGTTTATCGTATCGCGACATTGCTGCTCACGTTGGTCGAGATCCAATGACTGTTAGCAAAATAAGGAATCGGTGGGTTCAGGATCCCAACGGCCTGGTATCACTAGCAGTCGTGATGACAGGCATCTTATCTGCATGGCTGTAACGGATCGTGCAGTCACGCCTCGATCCCTGAATCAACAGATGGGGACGTTTGCAAGACAACAACCATCTGCACGAACAGTTCGACGACGTTTGCAGCAGCATGGACTATCAGCTCGGAGACCATGGCTCCGGTTACCCTTGACGCTGCATCACAGACAGGAGCGCCTGCGATGGTGTACTCAACGACAAACCTGGGTGCCCGAATGGCAAAACGTCATTTTTTCGGATGAATCCAGGTTCTGAAACTTCCTGGCAGATTAAAACTGTGTGCCCGACCGAGACTCGAACTCGGCACCTTTGCCTTTCGCGGGCAAGTGCTCTACCAACTGAGCTACCGAAGCACGACTCACGCCCGGTACTCACAGTTTTACTTCAGCCAGTACCTCGTCTCCTACCTTCCAAACTTTACAGAAGCTCTCCTTCGGTAGCTCAGTTGGTAGAGCACTTGCCCGCGAAAGGCAAAGGTGCCGAGTTCGAGTCTCGGTCGGGCACACAGTTTTAATCTGCCAGGAAGTTTCATATCAGCGCACACTCCGCTGCAGAGTGAAAATCTAATTCTGGGAATCCAGGTTCTGTTTACAGCATCATGATGGTCGCATCCGTGTTACAGCCAGAGGTGGTTGTTCTGGGTACTAATTTCTCAGGATCTATGCACCCAAAATGTGTGAAAATGTAATCACATGTCAGTTCTAGTATAATATATTTGTCCAATGAATACCCGTTTATCATCTGCATTTCTTCTTGGTGTAGCAATTTTAATGGCCAGTAGTAACAAGTTGCGCATGACGGCGGATAGTATTTAGCCTCTCATGATCCCATGTAGCTTCCCCCCTTGTCCTCTGTCTGCTTAAAACGATTAAAATTCCTATTCAAACTGATTGGTACAGGAATTTCCGTGTATTATTTTAAATTTAGCTGAGATTTATTTGTCGCCCCGAACGCGTGGTTGTAAAGCAGATTTACATGGCGTGTGGTGTGTATACTGATTTGTAGCGCTCGATCCTTTTATAAACATTACAGAGATCGCTCGCTCGGCAGCGCATGCGGGACCGATGAAGTCTGCTACGCAACCGATTGCCAGTAGTGTAATATTAGATGTCCACCCACTTCTTATAAGACGATATGAGCAATTGCCTCTATGATAATGTTTCAGATAAGCCATGCAACCAACCTTTACGTCGTCTGCTGTGCTGTGCCCTCACATAAACGACGGTATTTTTTAGACGCGATGTATTCTTATGCAGTGGGTACAGAATATGGATATGACAATATTAGGAATGAAAGCAAATATGTGTAACCTGCTCCCGAATAATCAATTCGACTTCCTCTCACTTAAAATTTCGAATAGTATTCCCATTTCCAGTAATTTGATGCTTAAATTGATTCTTGTTTAGACGGTAACCGTTATTCTTGTGGGTAACCGTTATTCTACTTCGATAGGGCCTATTAATTTTAAGAGTCGCTTCACAATTACGTACTGGAACAGCTGAGAGCGGCATAGTTACTGCACCGACCAACCAGTACCATGCACAAGATGGCGACACAGCTACAAAGCTTACTCCACATCTTGCATTAAATGTTAATGATTAGAGCTGCAATTTTCTGTGACACGTTGAACAGTCAGTACTGTACATTAGTGTTGTTCATGTTTAGTTTTGCAAACAGTGACAGATGTTGGGAGATCACTGTGAAAGAGACGGAGATACTGCGTGCACTATCGGCACCTTACAGAGTTTCAAAGGGGGCTCCATTAGGCCGATTGATCGAGTCATCCATTATCAATACCTGTGGGGTACAGCGACCCTGCGTGGTAATGTGAGGGCAGCTATACTCATCGTAAAGGTTCCGGTCGACAATGTTGGAACACCAAAGGGGATGATCGCCATGTTATGCACCAAGCACATCATAATCACTTCGCACGTGCCATTCTAGAACAAGTAATAGACTCCTTGCATCATCCCAAACAATTGGTTGGAGGATAGCAGCAGACGGGCTAGAGAATCGCCATCCCATTCATATGGTGCCACCAACACCACAACACAAAGGACCACTTTTGGAGAGGTGCGTGACTGGGAAGCATGAACTGCCGATGAATGGCCTTGCATTGTGTTCGACAGTAAATCGCGTTTCCAAATTACCCAAGATGACGACCGTCAGTGAGTATGACACCAGTCTGGAGAAACCTTACATTCTTCTAAAGTTTTGAAGAAGTGCAGCGGACATCTTGGGTCCTTATCTGCTACCTCTGATGCAACACTATCATGGTGCCAGGTTCCAACAGGACAATGCACATGGCACTTGTGTCTACGAACTACACTATGTGATCAAAAGTACCCAGTCACCTGGCTGAAAATGACATACAAGTTCGTGGCGCCCTCCATCGGTAGTGCTGGAATCCAATATGCTTGGCCGACCCTTAGCCTTGATGACAGCTTCCACTCTCGCAGGCATACGATCAGTCAGGCGCTGGAAGGTTTCTTGGGGAGTGGCAGCCCATTCTTCACCGACTGCTGCACTGAGGAGAGGTGTCGACGTCGGTCGGCGAGGCCTGGAACGAAGTCGGCGTTCCAAAACATCCCAAAGGTGTTCTATAGGATTCAGGTCAGGCCAGTCCATTACAGGGATGTTATTGTTGTGTAACCACTCCGACACAGGCTGTGTATGATGAAATGATGAATAGGTGCTCGAACGTGTTGAAAGATGCAATCGCCATCCCTGAATTTCTCTTCAACAGTGGGAAGCAAGAAGGTGCTTAAAACATCAGTGTAGGCCTGTGCAGAGCACATGGGGTGCAAGCCCACTCCATGAAAAACACGACCCCACCATAACACGACCGTCTCCGAATTTTGCTGTTGGCACTACACACGCTGGCAGAAGGCGTTCACCAGGCATTTGCCATACTCACAGACTGCCATCGGATCGCCACATTGTGTACTATGATTAATCACTCCACACGACGTTTTTCCACTGTTCAATCGTCCAATGTTTACGTTCCTTACGCCAAGTGAGGCTTCGTTTGGCCTTTACCGACGTGATGGGTGGCTTATGAGCAGCCGCTCGATAATGAAATCCAAGTTTTCTCACCTCCCGCCTAACTGACATAGTACTTGCAATGGATCCTGATGCAGTTTGGAATTCCTGTGTGATGGTCTGGATAGATGTCTGCCTATTTATACATTACGACCCTCTTCGACTGTCGGCGGTCTCTGTCAGTCAACAGACGAGGTCGGCCTGTACGCTTTTGTGCTGTACGTGTGTCTTCACGTTTCGACTTCACTATCACTTCGGAAACAGTGGACCTAGGGATGTTTAGGAGTGTGGACATCTCGCGTACAGACGTATGACACAAGTGACAGCCAATCACCTGACCACGTTCGAAGTCCGCGAGTTCCGCGGAGCGCCACACTCTCTCTCACGATGTCTAATGACTAATGAGGTGGCTGATACGGAGTACCTGGCAGTAGGTTGCAGCACAATGCACATAATATGAGCCGGCCGCGGTGGCTGTGCGGTTCTAGGCGCTGATGTCTGGAACCGCGGGACTGCAGCGGTCGCAGGTTCGAATCCCGCCTCGGGCATGGATGTGTGTGATGTCCTTAGGTTAGTTAGGTTTAAGTAGTTCTAGGGGACTAATGACCTAAGATGTTAAGTCCCATAGTGCTCAGAGCCATTTGAACCATTTTTGAACCTAATAAGAAAAACGTATCTTTTTGGGGGTGTCCGGATAATTTTGATCACATGGCGTATTTGCGCGATGGTGTGGTACTCCAAGGGGGTATACTGTCACACTGCCGTATTTACAAAATCGGCGAATTTGATGTACAGGGCTATTACAAATGATTGAAGCGATTTCATAAATTCACTGTAGCTCCATTCATTGACATTTGGTCACAACACACTACAGATACGTAGAAAAACTTATAAAGTTTTGTTCGGTTGAAGTCGCACTTCAGGTTTCTGCCGCCAGAGTGCTCGAGAGCACAGTGAGACAAAATGGTGACAGGAGCCGAGAAAGCGTATGTCGTGCTTGAAATGCACTCACATCAGTCAGTCATAACAGTGCAACGACACTTCAGGACGAAGTTCAACAAAGATCCACCAACTGCTAACTCCATTCGGCGATGGTATGTGCAGTTTAAAGCTTCTGGATGCCTCTGTAAGGGGAAATCAACGGGTCGGCCTGCAGTGAGCGAAGAAACGGTTGAACGCGTGCGGGCAAGTTTCACGCGTAGCCCGCGGAAGTCGACGAATAAAGCAAGCAGGGAGCTAAACGTACCACAGCCGACGGTTTGGAAAATCTTACGGAAAAGGCTAAAGCAGAAGCCTTACCGTTTACAATTGCTACAAGCCCTGACACCCGATGACAAACGCTGAATTTTCGGAGCGGTTGCAACAGCTCATGGAAGAGGATGCGTTCAGTGCGAAACTTGTTTTCAGTGATGAAGCAACATTTTTTCTTAGTGGTGAAGTGAACAGACACAATGTGCGAATCTGGGCGGTAGAGAATCCTCACGCATTCGTGCAGCAAATTCGCAATTCACCAAAAGTTAACGTGTTTTGTGCAATCTCACGGTTTAAAGTTTACGGCCCCTTTTTCTTCTGCGAAAAAAACGTTACAGGACACGTGTATCTGGACATGCTGGAAAATTGGCTCATGCCACAACTGGACACCGGCAGCGCCGACTTCATCTTTCAACAGGATGGTGCTCCACCGCACTTCCATCATGATGTTCGGCATTTCTTAAACAGGAGATTGGAAAACCGATGGATCGGTCGTGGTGGAGATCATCATCAGCAATTCATGTCATGGCCTCCACGCTCTCCCGACTTAACCCCATGTGATTTCTTTCTGTGGCGTTATGTGAAAGATTCAGTGTTTAAACCTCCTCTACCAAGAAACGTGCCAGAACTGCGAGCTCGCATCAACGATGCTTTCGAAGTCATTGATGGGGACATGCTGCGCCGAGTGTGGGAGGAACTTGATTATCGGCTTGATGTCTGCCGAATCACTAATGGGGCACATATCGAACATTTGTGAATGCCTAAAAAACTTTTTGAGTTTTTGTATGTGTGTGCAAAGCATTGTGAAAATATCTCAAATAATAAAGTTATTGTAGAGCTGTGAAATCGTTTCGATCATTTGTAATAACCCTGTATTTACTTCCCTACCGTCTTGGAAAACAAAACCACTGAATGCAAAAAAACAGTGAAACTCCTATCTTTAACCATTCGAGAAATAAGGTGTAGCGTATCCACAAATTCACGTTAATATTTAATCTCACAGTAGTATACTGTCTGTAAATCATGCAACAGTATCGTTGTGACGTTTTTCAACAGGACGACGATCGTCTACACGTGACACGCGTCTCTACGAACTATCTGCGTGGCATTTTGGTACTCCCCATGGGTTCAGAGTCACAATGACGTATCTACAAAATCAGCCATTTTGACGTATTTACTTCATCACCGTCTTGGTAGTCCAGTGAATGCAAAAACAGCGGAACTCCTATCTTTAACCATTCCAGAGATAATGTTTTGCCTATCCACAAATTCACTTAATATTTAATATTGCATTTGCGTACTTCCTCTTGCGTCAGCTTGGCTTCCTTCATAGTAACATGCTGTTAGGAGACTTTAGAGTGTAAGTGCACTACGTCCTTTTCTCACTAAACAAAAGTTGTGTATTTTTAGATAAATGTCCAAAATGCAGGGCAACCTGTAGCCTTAAACACACATTATCGACATAACACTGGCACCATTGACAGTGCTTATCCATTATTGTGTTACTTGGAAGACACAAAACCACTATACTTTCATCATTCAACCCTTTGCTGTCTTGCAGTCAACATGTTTCCCAGATGAAGAAAAATTCGTAACCTTCTGATGAATCAAAAGCGTACTACGGAAGAAAATTTCAAGTTCCATTACTTCCCACACTGTGCTTTCATTTTCGGACAGCATTGCTTTTGCAGTCTATGGTAAGACAATTTTCATTACTGACAGTAAATGACTTATTATCCTATTAATTAAACCTGGATATTTAAGTGGGGTGTACAAATCGCGTGTTAAAGCCGTTTGGTTATGCATAATTTCGCAAGTATACTGCAGAAAATGATGGCTGTATTAAAGAAAGCAGTCTTGTGACAGCTTAAGATGCGAAATAACTGTTCAGCAGTCCCAATCATTGTGATTCGGATTTTTCGTCTGATAACTTGCTAAAGCATCCTAATTATCAGCCAACAACAAAATACCATAGTGGGTACAGAGATGGTATGTACAATTCAGCAAGGTTAATGCAACGCAATCGGTAGGAGCTAACATGAAAACAAAATTATTTACGCAAAAATAATAACCCAAGTTATTTCTGTTGTGTTATTAAGGCTGTATTTCGTAATACTGTGCAACAGTATACAAGGGACTAGTGTGAACAGCAAAAAGTTTGGAATTAGGAGTTAAAAAAACTGGCAAGGTCCAAGCACACTTTAGCTCCGATTAACAAATACCTCAGAAATTCAACAATATTTATTTTGTAAATTTTGCACGCTTGTAGTACATATCATCGGTAAATTGTGGTTTTTAACATTTTTTAGATCACCCTACGATTTCTCTTCATAAATCGTTAATCACTGCACCTCTGCCAACTATTGAGTGACAGACTGTCGTTACTGGCAAACAAAATGTAATCCTGCAGGAAGGATCTGAACGAAATTTTGAATCAGTATGTTTCAAAAAGTTTCAATAATAGTAGAAATGTAGTAAATAAAAAATGTGACGAAAGGAATGAGACAATGATGAATCGCAGACGAATTGCACAGCCTGAGAAATGGAAGAAAATGACAAATACCAAGGGCAAATGGGGAAACCATATATTCCTTCCAAAGGCAAATATATCTCTGGACGGTCAGTGCAACGAAACAATTCTCCAAAGTCCTTAAGAATATGCAGCCCCAATTTCACAGAGGCTGGTATTCTAAACATTCATGACGGCTTTTGGAATTCTCGCAATACAGACAAACAGTGGTTATACGTCAGTTCATTTTTAGAAAATCCGGACAAGCGCAGTAATAGCACCTGTACAGGCTCGTCCAGGACAAACTTCGCAAATAAATACTTTTTAAACAAAACTGGTCATAAGATACACGTTTGTCAATCCTACTTTCTTGCGACATTAGCTTCAACTAAATCATTCATACGCCAGGTTCTGTTAAAAAGGAATGAGTACAACGTAATTCCTAGAGGTCAAGCAGAATGGCCCGAGGCAGGATTCGAACCTACGACCGTAGCAGCAGCGCGGTTCCGGACTGAAGCGCCTAAAACCACACGGTCACAGCGACCGGCCAGTTAAATCTTCGAAAAATATACCAAATGTATGTTGGAATTTGCGAAAATGATTACATTTCCACTGGAAAGATATCGTTTCACGGAAATATCTTTAACACTGAATTTCTCTCATATCACTGCCACAGAGAATAAAAGTCAGTGTTCAGAGATGAATGCACATATTGATCGCAAGTGTTTAGCTAGGTATAGGAAAGTTGGAAGCTCCATCAAGGAAAATCCGTTTAGCCGAATTTGATCTGAAGGCTGTCTGCTACAGTCAAAAGACAAATGCAGGAACATTGTTTTATCGACGAAGGCCCGCTGTGTACAATCCAAGTGTATATAATACAGCTTCGAGAGAAGGTGCATGCTATACGTGGAGTGAATGGAGAGCCAAACGTGAATCTACAGACACTGGCTCATGCCTGTTTCATTTTCTAGAAACAAATGCAGATGTTGGGGACTGGAATTTATTTTCCGATACATTTGGAGGGCAAAGTAGAAACGCAAACCTGCCTTCGATGTTCCTGTATTTTGGTAAACCTGTAATAAACCGAATATTCTTCGAGCCAGGTCTCTCGCAAATGGAGTGCGACTCAGTTTATGTATCAACAGAGAAAAAGACAAATCCACGTCATGTATCTGATCCATCAAGAAGTTTCACTGCCGTCAGGGTGTCAAATAAAAAGTACCACGTTATTGTAGTTCAGCAAAAGGATTTACCGGATTTCCCACAACTGAGCAGCTACAAAATACAGGACAGAAAAGTTGACACTGATGGAAACAGGCGACGCCAGAATTTCATTTTGGCAGGGGTTTTCAGTAGATGAACATGATAATAAAGTGGATTTGTGATAGAACACAAAACGATGCTTCACACATCACAAAAATTTTTCCACTACTCCTGTTCCCGGAACGCCTGAAGATAGACGTTGACTATGGGTATTGTATCACAGACACAGTCCCTTTGAGCGTTCAAAGAAGTCACTAAACCCGCCCAAAGATGTAAACAAACATGCATGAGCAGCGTCTATTAGACGGAGGTGGTCCGACATCCGATCAGTTCCAGTCATTCCACCAGGAAGGAGATACACGGCTCGTGTTGTCTGTAGTTCAACCATGCCTCGACCGTCAATACCGCGGTTCGATCGCGTCCACATTGTTACTTTGTGCCAGGACGGGCTCTCAACAATCGAAGTGTCCAGGCGTCTCGGAGTGAACCAAAGCGATGTTGTTCGGATATGGAAGAGATACAGAGAGACAGGAACTGTCGATGACATGCCTCTCTCAGGGCGCCCGAGGACTACTACTGCAGTGGATGACCGCTACCTACGGATTTTGGCTCGGAGGAACCCTTCCAGCAACGCCACCATGTTGAATAATGCCTTTCGTGCAGCCACAGGACGTCGTGTTACGTATCGTGCAGCCTATTGCGCACAGTTTGAGTCGTAACTTCACCCCGACGTCCATGGCGAAATCCATCTTTACAACCACGACACTGTACAGCGCGGTACAGATAGGCCCAACAACATGCCGAATGGACCGCTCAGGATTGGCATCATTTCCTCTTCATCGATGAGTGTCGCATATGCCTTCAACCAGACAATCGTTGGAGGCGTGTTTGGAGGCAACCCGGTCAGGCTGAACGCCTTACACACACTGCCCAGCGAGTGCAGCAAGGTGGAGGTTCCCTGCTGTTTTGGGGTGGCACTGTGCGGGGCCGACGTACGCCGCTGGTAGTTACAGAAGGCACCGTAACGGCTGTACAATACGTGAATGCTGTGCTCCGATCGACAGTTCAACCGTATCGGCAGCATATTGGCCAGGCACTCGTCTTCATGGGCGACAATTCGCGACCCCATCGTGCACATCTTGTGAATGGCTTCCTTCAGGATAACGACATTGCTCGACTAGAGTGGCCAGCATGTTCTCCAGACATGAACCCTATCGAACATGCCTGGGATATATTGAAAAGGGCTGTTTATGGACGACGAGATCCACCAACCACTCTGAGGGATCTACGCCGTATCGCCGGTGACGAGTGCGACGATCTGGACCCATAGTCTCTTGATGAACTTGTGGATAGTATGCCACAACGAATACAGGCATGCATGAATGCAAGAGGACATGCTACTGGGCATTAGAGGTACCAGTGTGTACAGCAATCTGGACCATCACCTTTGAAGGCCTCACTGTTTTCGTGGTACAACATGCAATGTGTGGTTTTCATGAGCAATAAAAAGGGCGGAAATGATGTTTATGTTGATCTCTATTCCAATTTTCTGTACAAGTTCTGGAGTTCTTGGAGCGGAGGTGATGCAAAAAATTTTTTTATGTGTGTATATGTGTGTATTCATACAATGACGGTTTTACATCTGTTAGATGCCGTCTATTCACATTTTGTGCCAGTTGCATGAGAGTGGCGCTAGCAACGGTACTATGAGGACGCACATCAGATTTACCTTAAATACAGGCTGTAACGGGTGCGAGCGTAAGTTACGTTTGAGACTGGATGTGGTGAGTTGATGTTAGTGAAGAATGCCGTTATCAACACATCATTGTGTTTGAAAGAGGTTGTGTAATAGGGCTACGAGAAGCTGGATGTTCGTTCCGCGATACTGCAGAAAGACTTGGCAAGAATGTAGCCTTAGATGGCAGCGGTGGCCACGAGAGTGTTCGTATGCAAGAAGACGGCGTTCCGGACGGCGTATGGAACTGGCGCATCGTGCTGCATCTGCAATAGCAATTTCAGTAACAGTCGGCACCACAGTGATGCAAAAAATCCATGACTTCAAGGACAGTCACGAGACAGTCGCCCTGTTGGGTGCATTCTACTGACCCCATACTTCCGCCGTTTGCGACTTCAGTGATAGTCAAACGAGAGCTCATTGGAGGGAAGTGTGGATGTGGAGGTCTGTTATGTTTTCTGATCAGAGCTGGTTCTGCATCGGTGCCAGTGATGGCCGTGTGTTCGCTAGAAGGAGGCCAGTTCAGGGTCTGCGACCACGCTGTCTGCGTGCTACACACACTTGATCCACAGTGTGACACCAGAAGCACTCTCGTCGCTTTCCCACGCACCCTGACTGCAAGACGGGACGTAAGTCTGATGATTCGACTTGCTGTGCTGCCATTCATGAACAGCATTCCAGTTGGTGTTTTCCAAGACGATAATGCTCTCCCACATGCCACTGCTGTAAACCAACATGCGCTACAGAGTGTTGACATATTGCCTTGGCCCGCTCGATCACCAGATCTGTCTCCAATAGACACACATCTCGGACATCTTCGGACGACATCTCCAGCATCATCCACAACCAGCATTAACCGTCCCTGTATTGACAGACGAAGAGCAATAGGCATGGAACTACATCCGAGAAACTGACATTCGGAACCTGTACAACACAGAGCATTCTAGTATTCAACATTCTGGCGGTAACATCGGTTACTCTGTTCGACAAGGGTTCTATATCTGATATTAAAGTGTGTGCTTCTAAACCAGTATACTATGGGAAATTAAAATATGTGAACAAAATATCGTTGTCAGGGATACTTTTTATGTAATATGTATACATCCTTGTATATAAAATTCTCGTGTCACAGTGTTAGTTGCCATACTCCTCCGAAACGGCTCGATCAATTCTGATGAAATTTTACACGTATATTCGGTACATCTGACAATCGGTCGTAATCTATTTTTCATACCCATAAGTGATAAGAGTGGCCGATACTGCCAGACTTTCCCCTAAGCCTTTTCTCACTCCTTACACAGTTTTCGGCCATTATTATTGTTTGTGTCATGAGCTCCCACCAACAACGGATATTGTGTTACACGTATACATTGTGTTACACTTATACATTATTCTTATAGACTAGAGATAATTTATATGGCAAAACAACGTTTGCCGGGTCAGCTATAACATATAAAGATTTTCAGAGGCGGAACGAAGTTCGCTGGGTATAGCTAGTAGATATACAGGGCTATTACAAATGATTGAAGCGATTTCATAAATTCACTGTAGCTCCATTCATTGACATATGGTCACGACACACTACAGATACGTAGAAAAACTCATAAAGTTTTGTTCGGCTGAAGCCGCACTTCAGGTTTCTGCCGCCAGAGCGCTCGAGAGCGCAGTGAGACAAAATGGCGACAGGAGCCGAGAAAGCGTACGTCGTGCTTGAAATGCACTCACATCAGTCAGTCATAACAGTGCAACGACACTTCAGGACGAAGTTGAACAAAGATCCACCAACTGCTAACTCCATTCGGCGATGATATACGCAGTTTAAAGCTTCTGGGTGCCTCTGTAAGGGGAAATCAACGGGTCGGCCTGCAGTGAGCGAAGAAACGGTTGAACGCGTGCGGGCAAGTTTCACGCGTAGCCCGCGGAAGTCGCAGGGAGCAAGCAGGGAGCTAAACGTACCACAGCCGACGGTTTGGAAAATCTTACGGAAAAGGCTAAAGCAGAAGCCTTACCGTTTACAATTGCTACAAGCCCTGACACCCGATGACAAAGTCAAACGCTTTGAATTTTCGGCGCGGTTGCAACAGCTCATGGAAGAGGATGCGTTCAGTGCGAAACTTGTTTTCAATGATGAAGCAACATTTTTTCTTAATGGTGAAGTGAACAGACACAATGTGCGAATCTGGGCGGTAGAGAATCCTCACACATTCGTGCAGCAAATTCGCAATTCACCAAAAGTTAACGTGTTTTGTGCAATCTCACGGTTTAAAGTTTACGGCCCCTTTTTCTTCTGCGAAAAAAAACGTTACAGGACACGTGTATCTGGACATGCTGGAAAATTGGCTCATGCCACAACTGGAGACCGACAGCGCCTACTTCATCTTTCAACAGGATAGTGCTCCACCGCACTTCCATCATGATGTTCGGCATTTCTTAAACAGGAGATTGGAAAACCGATGGATCGGTCGTGGTGGAGATCATGATCAGCAATTCATGTCATGGCCTCCACGCTCTCCCGACTTAACCCCATACGATTTCTTTCTGTGGCGTTATGTGAAAGATTCAGTGTTTAAACCTCCTCTACCAAGAAACGTGCTTTCGAACTCATTGATGGGGACATGCTGCGCCGAGTGTGGGAGGAACTTGATTATCGGCTTGATGTCTGCCGAATCACTAAAGGGGCACATATCGAACATTTGTGAATGCCTAAAAAATTTTTTTGAGGTTTTGTATGTGTGTGCAAAGCATTGTGAAAATATCTCAAATAATAAAGTTATTGTAGAGCTGTGAAATCGCTTCAATCATTTGTAATAACCCTGTATATAAATATGCATATCCACAATTCATGGCAAACAAAGGGACGTTATAGAGAAATACGGATATGTTGCTGCATCCAGCAGTGATGGAACGCGACAATTTCTTGTTCAACAGCTGATGGGAAGAATCAGGCGTCATGGCGTTATCGCCCACCACACCTATGTCATTAGGACCACCTGCAATAGCTCATTAACTCGAACGGCGACAGCTGGTCGCTGCCTCGGCAGTAAAGCTTCACGCCTGTCAGAGGCAGGTGCTTCGAGTTGACAGCAGTGGTGTGAGCCGTAATTTGTGTCAGTCTTAACGGGTGGGTGTTTCGGCTGACAAGTAGCCGTCTCTGACATATTTCCGAGCTTAGTTGAAATTATAAGTTCCTGTGTTTAAACTGATTTAGCCTGGTGCTGAAGGTAAACTGACTGCCTGTTTTTACATGCCAGCGTTTCTCTAGTTCTCTAGTATTAATGTAATACTGATGTATTACTGAAGAGGTATTTTTAAACTTTCAGAAATGGCACGTCGTCATGGATGTCGATGTAAGCCAGACAACTTCTGCTATATGTGTGGGAAGTTCACCTTTGTCAGAAATAGGAAGAAAATTTCAACAGTCATAAAGAAAGAATGTAAACATTACTTTGGAGTAGAGGTAGGAGACCAAGATAAAGAATGGGAACCATATTTCTGTTGTGCCACATGTTACTGCAAACTGATTCAGTGGTAGAAAGGTAAAGAGAGTAAAGCGTTGTTCGCTGTGCCCATGGTGTGGAGAGAGCCCAAGGACCACGTTACTGGTTCTTATTTCTGTCTAACAAAAATTCAGGGTTTTACAAACAAAATCTCGAAGAGCCACATTGTTTACCCAGATCTGCCTTCAGCGAGAATGCCAGTGCAGCATTCTCACAGCCATCCGATATCTTTAAGAACTCCAGGTTAAATTCGGAGTGACAGTGAAGTGAGTAAGTAGAACTGAAGAAATCACAAATGATGATCCTTTATATCACTACACAAGTGAGTCATCGCCACATTCGTTAACACAAGCAGATTTCAATGATTTAGTACGTGATCTAGGACTAAGTATACAAAAGGCGCAGCTGCTTGGTTCAAGTATAATCTACTCCACCAAAATCAGTGTGTTCAGGCACAGAGAACATACCTTTATTTCCTATCTTTCAACTGACGGAGAACTGACGTTTTTCAACGGCGTTGCAGGCTTAATTAAAGTGCTGAACTTCACCTATATTTCACAGGAGTCTAGAATTTTCATAGATGTGTCGAAAAAAGTCTCAAGGGTGTATAGCTCCATAACGGAAATAAAGTGCCCTCTGTTCCAGAAGCTTAAGCCAGCTCGTCCAAAGACAATTACGAATTCGTACAAAGCATGCTAAGTTCATTATAATTCAAAGAATACAAATCGAAAATATGTGCAGATTTCAGAGTAATTGCTATGGTACTGGGAATGTAACAAAGGTACACGAAATATGCTTGTTTGATTTGCGATTGGAATAGTCGAGACGGAAATTCTCTTTACGTGAAAAAGAAATGGCCTAGGTGGAGGTGGAAAGTGGGCGAGAAGAATGTACAACGTGAAAGTTCGGTAGGCCCTGAAGATATACCACTTCCACCGCTTCACATCAGCCTTGGCCTAATGAAACAATTCGTAAAGGTCATGGATCCAACAGGCAATTGGTTTGCGTATCTAGCTACCAGATTCCCCCGTCTTTCAGCAGTAAAAATAAAGGAAGGTGTATTTGTGGGCCCACAAATCAAGTAGCTACAGAAAGATGCAAATTTTGAAACACGTTTAACTGACTAAGAAAACACAGCATGGGACTGTTTCAAGATGGTGTCACCTAACCTAACCCACCGTAAGAAAACTTCCTCGATAGAAGAAGAGCTACTAACTACAAAGCAATGCTGAATGACATGATCAAAGCATATCAAGATCTGGAGTGCAATGTCTTTGAAGATACATATCATGGACTCTCATCTGGACTACTACACAGAGAGTTGTAGTGACGGATCGGATCAAAATGGCGAAAGAATCCATAAAGACATTTCTAAAAAGGCGTTATGAAGGGAAGTGGGTACCTTCTATGTTAGCAGATTATTGCTGGAATATCATTCGAGAGAAGAAAGATTCACAAGCCAAGAGAAATAATTGATGCACATTACAATAGAGTGGCCCATTTGTTTTGTCAATTTTCTGTAATTTCTCATGTCAAATGAATGCTACAAAGCGTATAAACAAAGAATGCTGTGTTAGATCTCACCCTCCTTTAATGAGATGAACTTATAACATCATAAAAACGTGAATTTGTTTATTGATTTTCGCCTCATGTTTGCTACACTATATCAGAAAAACAAAAGAGAAGTAAAATTGCGGTTACTCATAAACTATTCCTGACAGAAAAAAACTAAAAACAGTTTTGAAATCAGCACTCTAAGTATAACTAGGATCACAATGTATTTTTTCAGAAATAGAAAAAAGTGTTTTTGTAAAATTAATAATGTACTAGCATGTGCAATGCCTTACCTCACGCCTTCATTAACCTTTGATCTTGGAACGTTAATCACGTAAATATGCTATCTATATAAATGTATTCCATAAATTTTATTACTCTACGTTAATTATTTTTTGGTGTCTCGATTTTTGTCTGCCAGTGTGTATAAAATTTAAGTTACTTGTGAGTCATGTTGCTCATAAATGTGTGTGTGAATTCCTAAGGGACCAGCTGCGGATGTCGTCGCTCCCTAGACTTACATACTACTTAAACTAACTTAAACTAACATATGCTAAGAACAAGACACACGCCGATGCCCGAGGGAGGACTCGAACCTCCGGCGGGAGGGGCCGCGCAATCCGTGACATGGCGCTTCAAACCGCACGGCCAATCCGCGCTGCTAGCTAATAAATTATAACATTCATGCTCAAGGAGAAATCAGTTAGTGTCATTCCTTTGCGGATGGTATCTCCATGGAGATGTGTTTTTGTGTGGCTTCAAACGTTGTTTGGAGACGACAGTGAGCATTTGCCCATAGACGTCGACAATTTACGCTTTCCAATGACTGGTATCACTTCAAACAACAGCGAGTTAGTGAGCGGCGGAAGCAGCACATTCACCGTCATGGAGAGAGAAGAAGTACTTGGAAAAGAATTTCAATCTTGTTCAGTGCTAAGAACACGGCGCGTGGTTTCCATTTCGCAGTCCCAGCGATCATCTGCTATGGCAGAAGTAAGGAATAAAGTTTATTGTTTGTGTTCCATCGACAGCTAAAGTCATTAGATAAGGAGCTCTGCACGAATTTTTTGTTATTGGAGGAGAAGGAAGTGGCAGTGGCCTTCCAAAGGAACCATCCCAGCATTCGCCTAGAGTGAACTGGGGAACCGTAGAAAAGTCAAATCTGGATGGACTGGCTCTGGGGTTGAACACGGCTCTCGAAATGGTAGCCCATTGTCATTAATGTGGGAGTGTATTCCTGCTTTAGAGTAACTGGTACTGTGAGATCCAAAGAGGAGCGGCGCGTTTCGTCACAGGGTTATTTGGTAACCGTGATAGCGTTACGGAGATGTTTAATAAACTCAAGTGGCAGACTCTGCAAGAGAGGCGCTCTGCATCGCGGTGTAGATTGCTCGCCAGGTTTCGAGAGGGTGCGTTTCTGGATGAGGTATCGAATATATTGCTTCCCCCTACCTATACCTCCCGAGGAGATCACGAATGTAAAATTAGAGATATTAGAGCGCGCACGGAGGCTTTCAGACAGTCGTTCTTCCCGCGAACCATACGCGACTGGAACAGGAAAGGGAGGTAATGACAGTGGCACGTAAAGTGCCCTCCACCACACACCGTTGGGTGGCTTGCGGAGTATAAATGTAGATGTAGATGTGAAGTACTTTGACAAGCGCACATTAGCGTTTGTGAAAACATCTCACAGTATGGCCTACGTACAAGGTTTACATGTAGTACAAACAAACGTGCACATGCCTGAGAGTGTGTGTTTATCAACCTGTACGTTTATGTTAAGGCTGAGGGTCTAATGATTGTACGTTTATGCAGCAGAACAGTATTCCGAATGAGTTACGTGAAAAAAACAGAGAGTCTACTTAGTAGTCTGTAGAGCCTATATATAGCGACGACTATTTGTAAATTGAGTAATTAGAAGCTACGACTTGGTAGGTGTGTCCTGTTCCGTCAGAAAATGCAAGTAGATTCTACAGGGGTAGATACAAGATATATCTCGTATTTCACTGTGAGTCAGCGTTCGCCTTTTCGCGACAGATCGCAGCTATTCAGTCTCTGTCCCCCCACCCCGTACCACACCCATTAACCCATTGTAATCATACCAAACGTTAGGTGCATTTAGAGGATTATGATGCGCCGGTATGCTGGTCAAAGAGGCAGTTGTCGACATGTCTTCCCGAAGAAGCCGGCAAGACCTAAGTTAACAATGTACTGTCCGTCATCTTGATATCTGAGCACATTACTGTGTCACAAGAATCTAGAAGGTAGCGCCAGAAAAGAAGAATGCTTGGAATACTATTGCACTGGCGTACTACCAAATAACTGGCAAACAATATAGTCCTTCATTATTTTCATCATGGCAGCGACAACAGGAACCGTTACGAAATTGTCTCGGATGAAAAACAGCCCACAGTTGCACTAAATTATATTTATTTTACATACATATGGCACTGTATGTAATTTTACTTATGTTCGAAACAGGCTTATGTCTGTTGAAGTTATTTCATTGATCTTGACGCAGCCGCTGGGCTGAGACATTTTTCATTTATTAGTGTGCATGACTTCTGAAGAAGGCTATATTATTATAGCAGAAACCATGGTCAAGGTTTAAAACAAACATAATTTAGTACAACTGTGGGCTGTTTTTCATCCGAGACAATATAGTCCTTCATAGCTCAATAAACTGCTCACTAATATGAAGGGTCAAATAAAAAAGAAAAGCGATCTGAAGCAAGTAGGAAATAAACCGACTAAACCTAATGATAGGGAGAAGGATTTATTGATATCTCTCTCCCAGGAAAGGTTTCAGGATCTGTTTCGGCTGTTGTCGAGCACGTATCAAACGCTGATAGAGAGATGGAGATAGAAATGACGATCAGAAGGAAATGTCATACGCAGGTACGTGCGCAGTTGTTGCTCCTGCGACGACAAAATCGACCAAAAAATGGTTCAAATGGCTCTGAGCACTATGGGACTTAACTTCTGAGGTCATGAGTCCCCTAGAAATTAGAATTACTTAAACCTAAGTAACCTAAGGACATCACACACATCCATGCCGAGGCAGGATTCGAACCTGCGACCGTAGCGGTCGCGCGGTTCCAGAGTGTAGCGCCTAGAACCGCTCGGCCACTCCGGCCGG
The DNA here is from genome assembly GCF_021461385.2 of Schistocerca piceifrons. Taxonomy (NCBI): domain Eukaryota; kingdom Metazoa; phylum Arthropoda; class Insecta; order Orthoptera; family Acrididae; genus Schistocerca; species Schistocerca piceifrons. Next base: position 104,548,332 of record NC_060146.1, read on the forward strand.
CCAAAATCGACCACCTCAACATAAATTCTGCATGAAGTGAACACCCTTGTAGCATATAAACACTTGTTTTTACCAGAACTTCAGATACTTGTATTGTTGAAACAATTGGATTTACAGAACCTTCAAACAGAAAACGAAAAGAAAAAACTACAAAAAACTGCAGAGGAAAAAAAATCTACTGAAACGAATTAGTAGTATGAAACATAAATATTACATAGCTGAACGTCTCCTATTACTGTTGAACCCTGCCTAGTTGTCAGAGATGCAGTGTCTAGGAAACCTGCTTCTCGGATCGCTAGAGAACAATTCAAGCAAATCGTATTAATGAGTTTCATTACGAAATGAACAATGGCGAAACTTAATTTTGACAATAACACAGAAGTGTCGCAAGCTAAGGGCGACATGCGAATAAGAAATCTCTTCAGTATATACAATTCCTAATACAAGTGAAGTAATACAGTTAACTCTTCGATTCAGGTCGCTAGTCGTGAAGCTACCCCAGAAGTGAGCCACAGCCAGTTCTCTTCACATAGAGGCCGCTGCTGTAGCGTTGTCGTCCTGGAGAGCGGTCAGTCAGTGTGCGATTGGTTGACGTCTTCTTCACAGCCCTATCTTCTCTTCTGTTGCGGACTGGCGTTCCGGTGCTTGACTTTACAATGTAGCAATTACCGTATCCTTCCTTTAGTGTCTAAAAGAAGTAAATAAAACACAATTTGTACATTTTTCTTGCTCTCTTGTTATTACATTAATGTCAATAACAAGTACATTTCTTATACTGTTGCTTATTACATTTAAATAATACACAATTAACCAAGAAGAAACACCTAAGTACAAGATGTACAACTTTGCTTCCGCCGTTTTTCCCCAGCGTTTGAGGCTTTAATGAAACAAATTGGCTAGAGATGTATCATTCAAAGTATTTTTCCATCGCTCGCCACTGCTTTCTCCCATATTTCGGGCAGTTTACGAATCCCGCGTCGAAAAAATTGTTCATCTTTTGAAGCGATCCACAAATCGATCCAATTTGTGACTTCTTCATGACATCGGAAGTGTTAGTCAGCAGGCCATGCGCTATTGATCTAAACGTCGGGTAGGACTTCCCATTTTAACGTTTCCAAGTACGTTTTGACCTCTTTTGCAACGTGGTGTCGAGCGTTGTCGTGCTGAAAAATCACTTTATCGTGCCTCTCGCTGTGTTGCGGCGTTTGTCTTTTAATGCTCTGCTCAAACGCATTAATCTCGTTCGATAACGAGCATCTGTGATTGTTTCACTTGGTTTTAACACCTCATAGTACGCGACGCCGAGCTGGTCCCGTCAAATGCTGAGCATGATCTCGGAGCCGTGAATATTAGGTTTGGCCGTCGACGTGGAAGAATGGCGGAATATGCACATTATTTTTTGCGGTTATGATCATCGTAATAATAATAATGTCGTGTGACGAGGGCCTCCCGTCGGGTAGACCGTTCGCCTGGTGCAAGTCTTTCGATTTGACGCCACTTCGGCGACTTGCGCGTCGATGGAGATGAAATGATGATGATTAGGACAACACAACACCCAGTTCCTGAGCGGAGAAAATCTCCGACCCAGCACGGAAAAGAACCCGGGCCCTTTGGATTGACATTCTGTCGCACTGACCACTCAGCTACCGGGGGCGGATCATCGTAATGAACGCACTTTTCGTCCCCGGTCACAATACGATGCACAAATCCCTTCCGTTTTTGCCTCTGAAGCAACTGTTCACAAACACACAAACGCCTTTCAACGTCTCTTGGTTTCAGCTCACACGGGACCCAAGTTCCTTCTTTCTGAATCATGCCCATAGCCTTTAGACGTTTTGAAATGGCTTGCTGTGTCACTCCCACTAATCTTGCAAATTCTTCCTGAGTTTGACGCGAGTCTTCACTCAGCAATGTCTCCAATTCTGCCTCTTAGAAAACAGTATCTCTTCCACCTCTTTGCCGGTCTAGGACTTTTAAATCACCGTTCTTGAAGCGTTGAAACCACTCACGACACGTTCTTTCACTAACAGTGTTCTTACCATACGTACTTGAGAGCATTCGATGAGACTCAGCCGCTGTTTCCTTCATATTGAAACAAAACAGTAACACCTCCCGCAAATGACATTGCCCCCTTTGAAATTTTCAGTCAAGAACAACTTTATGATGCAGATACAAATCGACTAATGTTTGGATGAGGTTATGTTGACCGAGGTCCAAGCGAACTGCCTGAAGTCTGCGATCTGTTTCTTTCGATCGCTACTTACCGTTGTCGCCACCTATCGGCAAACGGCGGAAGCAGAGTTGTACACCTTGTAAATCCGTGCATAACCTTGCTTACACTTCTTTCCAGCTGTCTGTCTGTAGGATCGACTTTATCAGGACTCTCAATTTCGTCTTCGTCTTCTTCTTCTTCTTCTTCTTCTTCTTCTTCTTCACCTTCCCCGTTCTCCAGATGATGCTGGAAGTGATCTTTCAGGCGCTTAGAGATGCTGTGCAGTATAGCACACGTTACCATTAGTTAGGAGACTCTCTCTAAAGAAAGTCTTACACAGTTACCGATGACCGGAAATCATTGCTTCAGTTAACCAAATACTCTCCACTGCTGCTCTTTCTCTGTTATAGACCAAACTAAATGTTCGCTGACGAACGTTTACTGCTGGCTGAAATGGTGTGGCTGATCATGAACATATTTCATACCTAGAATCAAATCCCCGTTGCATCCTCAAATTATATTTACAACTGGGGTACGTCTCCATATTCTAGCATCTGGCACGCTACCAGACCACTCAACACTTACACTAGTAAATTTATGATCAGCATCTACGTGGGCCTGCATATTAATAGAGGCACAACCTTTGTGACTGATGTATCAGTCACAACGTAATGCTGATTTTCTAATTACGATCTGGGTGCAATCCAAAGCTCCTATTACAGTTGGCAGTCGAAATAATTTCACGCCGTATTAATTTCATGCATTTTAGACGAGAATCTAATCCTGTGGTGTGGTTTTAAAGCTATCCGATCCACAACATCGTCCATTGTTTTACATACTATCGTCCGGTCAGCTCCAAAATCCTCAGCCACACCAGGCTGGAATCCCTGATCGCCCACGAGACGTAGAAGTATCTCCATCAGTTTTTGGGAAGTCAAGTCTCCCCCACGTGTTTGATCAAGTGCTCGTATAAATTCCACAGTTAAAAAGGCCATATTTTCAGTTGCAGGTCGCAACAGTTCTTTAGATCTACTAACATCCCACCGTGTCTGACAAAGCTTTTCGTGTCTAACAGGCAGGAATATCGCCAAGGCGCAGGCAAATGAACAGTGCTAAAGTGTGAAAACTAAATTCTACTCTTTACTCACAGCGTAATTCTAGCCTGTCTGGAAAAGATAAGACACATCTTGGCATATGGAGACCCCACGGAAAGAAACGGGGTAAGTCCATTTAATTAGGAAATGACTTTACGGTACATTTTGATGGCCAGTTGTCAGCACTACAAGTCAGTCAGCAAGATAAAAAGTGTTTCGCTTTTAGCGGTAACGAAACAAACATTATTAGTCTCTATTCTCAAGGAAAGAATGGGTGGTCCAAGGTTTCCTTCCATTGTTCATACAAGGGTTGCCCAGAAAGTAAGTTCCGATCGGTCGCGAAATGTAAATCACTGGGAAAATCCTATAAAGCTTTGCACAGATGTGTTTGGCAGTGTCTCTAGTATGCCCGTCGATTGTGTTGCGTCGCTCTTTTCAGTTTTGAGTGAACAGTGAGCACGTAAAGATGCGCAGGGAATAGCGTCTACCGCCAAGTATGAAGACCTGATTAGAGATTTCGCCTGAGCCATACTGCCCACATAACACAACTGTCGAGCAGTTCCTTCTTCATGCCAATTCTCGGTCGCACACTGCAGCGTTTCCGACGAGAAGTGTTTGATCAGCCACAATATAGTCCGTAAAAGGCTCCCCCTGAGTCTCATCTCTACTCACAAGAACCCCTAGCTATGAAGACAAACTTTTTCCACAGACAACGAGCTGCATACCAGTGCAGATAACTGGTCGAAACCACAGGCGGCTGCTTTCTATGACGAGGATATCGGAAAGTTGATACAACACTACGACAAAACTCGAAGCGGGAGCGGGGACTATTTAGAGAAGTAGGTAGAAGGCGAACCTAACTGTTGTAAATAGAACGTTTCTGATTTTCACTGTGGTTTCCATTTCGCAACCCTCGTATTACACTTGTTAGGTCATCTGCCTTGCGAATGCAAACGTGATTGGTTGAGATCCTACTCTATGTTGTTTTCTTATAGCGGCAGTGTTTAGTTCGCAACGTGATCGTAGTGTGATCCTCTTAGGATGTTTAAAATATGTGGATCGTCACAAGATGAAGGTAAGAAGCCATCTGATAATCAGTGAGCTACAAAGAGAAAAAAATTATGGTCGAACGAGTAATATCTATAGGGACCTCCAGGTAGCGTCTCGTCAACTAGACAGTGTTTCAAACAAATCAAACCCCAAAACAGATAAAAGCTTATCAAGAATTTTAATTTCTTAAGTAACTGGAATGTTGGATCTTTCTTCATAACGAGGTTAATTTCGGAGACATTAATTGCTAGTATAAAGCCTAGGCATGACGGTTACAATGCCAGAGATAGCTGTTTCCTACACTTTGTAAGAATCAAACGAAATTATACCATGAGTGAATATCGTGTTTGGCAAAAAGGCTCTGGAGGATATTGGAATACCTCCTAAAGACAAAAGAAGCAAGTATGTTAACCAGCCTTGGATACTATCCAAAGAAAAGAAGACAACCGTTATAAAACACATAAGTGCATTTAAGAGAAGAAAGAGCGACTGTGGCTTGGGAAGGATGGACTATCTTCCAGAAGAACTATCAGTAACAAAACGCCCTGAATTATAGAGAGAAAAATACCCTTTAGTTCCTGTTGCAATGAGATGTATCGGAAAACATTTAAAAGTAAATTCAACTGTGGTTTGAAAAAAAAAAAAAGAAAATATTGTAGAGTTACTGTAAACTGGGTTAATGCTTTTAAAATCTCAATAGTGAATCCAAGGCCTTACAAAGTCATTCTGGTCAACAAGAAATTATACAAGATCGGACGACCTATTTAAAAGTATGTTACAGAAGTGTTTTCTGAGCGCACGATAGCTCAGAGAAGCTCTTATTGTGAAGAAAGATGAGTTGTTTCAGATACAGGATTGCTTACAATGCAGCCTGGACACAAGTAGATTTGGAACGCTCTGGTGGTCTTCAAATGGACATCGAAATTGAGTACCAGCTCCAGCTACTTTATCGAGTACATAACGGTAAGCGTTTTGTGAAATGAAACTTCTTGTAAGGTAAATAAAGACCTTTTTACGAATAACTATATGTAGTGGCATATTTTCAGATCTCCTGCCGATATGTTATTAATAATACGTAGACCTTCAAGAACTTATACAGTTTTGTGGTCAAGACACAATAATTTTCTGTTCCTGTCTACCACATAATGAACGAATGTCCAAGACTAACAAAAAGAACTTCCAAAGATAAACACACAAAGGAGAGACGGAAGCCTGGCAAAAAGTGGTAGACTTTCCACATTCTTATCGTGGCAAAGGTGTACTTTATTTGTACGTTCTGTCTTTTTAAACATTGTTATTTTTTCTAATGTACTTCCTCTTAATCATTAAATTTGGTGTCATAATTACATTGATTACACTCAACTGGAGTGTTTTAGATATTTGTGTAGTCTCGAAAGTTTAAATATCCTCTCCCGCCACATGTACAAAATGTGACTTAACCCCGTTGTTTCCGTGGGCTCCTCATACTAGAATCTTCAACATTTATTCACATACATCTTAGATATACAGGTGTTACAAAAAAGTACGGCCAAACTTTCAGGAAACATTCCTCACACACAAATAAAGAAAAGATGTTATGTGGACATGTGTCTGGAAACGCTTAATTTCCATGTTAGAGCTCATTTTAGTTTCGTCAGTATGTACTGTACTTCCTCGATTCACTGCCATGATTTCATACGGGATACTCTACCTGAGCTGCTAGAACATGTGCCTTTACAAGTACGACACAACATGTGGTTCATGCACGATGGAGCTCCTGCACATTTCAGTCGAAGTGTTCGTACGCTTCTCAACAACAGATTCGGTGACCGATGGATTGGTAGAGGCGGACCAATTCCATGGCCTCCACGCTCTCCTGACCTCAACCCTCTTGACTTTCATTTATGGGGGCATTTGAAAGCTCTTGTCTACGCAACCCCGGTACCAAAAGTAGAGACTCTTCGTGCTCGTATTGTGGACGGCTGTGATACAATACGCCATTCTCCAGGGCTGCAGCAGCGCATCAGGGATTCCATGCGACGGAGGGTGGATGCATGTATCCTCGCTAACGGAGGACATTTTGAACATTTCCTGTAACAAAGTGTTTGAAGTCACGCTGGTACGTTCTGTTGCTGTGTGTTTCCATTCCATGATTAATGTGATTTGAAAAGAAGTAATAAAATGAGCTCTAACATGGAAAGTAAGCGTTTCCGGACACATGTCCACATAACATACTTTCTTTCTTTGTGTGTGAGGAATGTTTCCTGAAAGTTTGGCCGTACCTTTTTGTAACACCCTGTATGTTGAAATCGTGCAAGACGTAGCTACATCTCGCTTGTAGTCACTTCACTCATTGTGTTGTGTCTTCTTCGCCCCGATGCGCCGGCTGCTGCCTTGACACAGAAGCGGCGGGATCAGTGGAGGTAGACAGTGCTGCCAACACACCGACCGTCTATCTCCGCTGAACCGGCCGCCCCAGCGTCTGAGACCTCGATGGCTGCGAATCTGGTGCGTTAGGCACTACGCCATCCCGCTCAGTTCTTCCGCCGAAGTGACACACGAAAAATATAAGATTTCGTGAAAGCCCAGAATAAGAACATTTGTGTCCTAATGTGTAAAAGTTTTTAATAGTAATGAAGATGAAATTAAATGACGTATGTTCTAAGAAGTTAGATGGCTAAGGTTGGCAATGACCGGCTAATGCAACGACGTTTGCCGACAATACAAATGACCACACTCATAGAATGTTGGCCAACAGCTAAACTCAGGTGCCAAAGAAACTTATATTGGCATGCGTATTCAAATACGGAGATATGTACACAGGCGGAATACGGCGCTGCAGTCGTCAACGCCTATATAAGACAAAAAGTGTCTGGCGCAGTTGCCAGATCGGTTATCAAGATTTAAGTGAATTTGAACGTGGTGTTATAGTTGGCGCACCAGCGATTGGACACACCGTCTCCGAGGTAGCGATGAAGTGGGGATTTTCCAAACGACCATTTCACGAGTGTACCGTGACTATCAGGAATCTGGTAAAACATCAAATCTCCAACATCGCTGCGGCTGGAAAAAGATCCTGCAAGAACGGCACCAACGACGACTGAAGAGAATCGTTCAACGTGACAGAAGCGCACCCCTTCCGCAAATTTTTGCAGACTTCTGTGCTGGGGCATCAACAAGTACCAGCGTGCGAACCATTCAACGTAACATCATCGATGAGCTTTCGGAGCCGAAGGCCCACTCGTATACCCTTGATGACTGCACGACAAAAAGCTTTGAGCCTCGCCTGGGCCCGACAACACCGACATTGGACTGTTGATGATTGGAAACATGTTGCCTGGTCGGACGAGTCTCGTTTCAATTTGTATGGATCGGGTGGACGTGTACGAGTTTGGAGACTATCTCATGAGTCCATGGACCCTGCACGTCAGCAGGGGACTGTTCAAGCTGGTGGAGGCTCCGTAATGGTGTGGAAAGCGTGCAGTTGGAGTGATATAGGCCCATTTATACGTGTAGATACGCTTCTGACAGGTGACACTTACGTAAGCATCCTGTCTGATCACCTGCATATACTCATGTGTACTGTGCATTCCGACGGACTTGGACAATTCCAGCAGGACAATGCGACACCCCACACGTCCAGAATTGCTACAGAGTGGCGCCAGAAACACTCTTCTGAGATTAAACACTTCTGCGGGCTACCAAACTCCCAGAACATGAACATTATTGGGCATATCTGGGATGCCTTGCAACGTGTTGTTCATAATCCCCACTCCCTTGTAGTCTTACGGATTTACGGACATCCCTGCAAGGATTCATGTTGTCAGTTCCCTTCAGCACTACTTCAGACTTTAGTCAAGTCCATGCCACGTCGTGTTGTGGCACTTCTATATGCACGCGGGGGCCCTACACGATATGAGGCAGGTGTACCAGTTTCTCTGGCTCTCCAGTCTACTAGGCCAAAAAAATTACAGTTCTGGCATTCAAAAACTAATGGAGTTGTGCAAAGTGTTTTAACGTCGCAAATAGGCCTCTGATATGAGTAATCTGCGTTTTCCCCGATTTCTGGGTATAGCTTCAGCGTTGATGAAAACTGCCGTAATTTCGGACTTCTTCTGCTTTCTCTTAGATTATTCCAAAATTAGAAAACGCCAAACTTACCGGGTATATAGAGCGTTAAATTCTGCATCGGATCGTGTACAGGCATTGCGCGTGAGCATTTCGTTACATCTTGTGCTCTACATTTATTCTGTGAGGCTGTATTTTATTGTATTACAAGAAATGTATTAGCAGTTGTGAATGCGGACAACCATCAGCTGTAGTATGGAATGACAACAATCAAAATTTGGGTTGAACCCGGAGTAGAACTCAGGTTTCCCGCTTTGAGCGAGCAATCGCCTTATGCCTTAGCTACCTATGCACGACACGCAGGCAGACCCTAACTTCCATATGAAGAGCTCATTTCAATAGTGGTACAAGTCCATTTTTGTTCATATTGAGATACAGAGTCCTAAAGTTAAATGAGCGCTGAAAAATCTGCAGTTGAGATACTAGAAATATTCAAGCATATGGCTTCTTGCTAGAGATGAAACTTTTTTTCTGTTTGTTTGGCTCATTAATTTCAGAAGCTTTACAGACAGGAAAGTGGAGGTAATGGACTTGTACCACTATTGAAATAAGCCCTTCATATGTCGTCGTCTGCGTGTTACAACCTGTACTTGTACATGTTATGTAATTGCCGCAGAGAGGAAGGAAGGACATTTCAATTGAAAGTCGCTGCCTGGTATCGGTGGATAAATACGATACTGGAGGGGCTGTTTTGTTAAAAAGTTCGATGCAGTATTTCTTCGGACATGTATGCATGTACCAAAGCCACAGCATCACTTCTACTAGTCATTAATGGCAGATATAACAGTTGGAGAGACCGAGCGAGGTGGCGCAGTGGATAGACACTGGACTCGCATTCGGGAGGACGACGGTTCAATCCCGCGTCCGGCCATGCTGATTTAGGTTTTCCGTGATTTCCCTAAATCGCTCCAGGCAAATGCCGGGATGGTTCCTTTGAAAGCGCACGGCCGAATTCCTTCTCCATCCTTCCCTAATCCGATGAGACCGATGACCTCGCTGTCTGGTCTCCTTCCCCAGACAACCCTTCCCAACACAACCCAACAGTTGGGGAAGAAACAGAAACTGATGATGATGATAATGATGACTAAAGTATATTCAGGGATATATTTACAATTGAATACAATAAATATACTGTTGAAAGGAGAAAATATAAAAATACAGTAAATGAAGCAGGCAAAAAGGAATACAAACGTCTCAAACACGAGATCGACAGGAAGTGCAGAATGGCTAAGCAAGGATGGCTAGAGGACAAATGTAAGGATGTAGAGGCTTATCTCACTAGGTGTAAGATAGGTACTGCCTACAGGGAAATTAAAGAGACCTTTGGAGAAAAGAGAACCACTTGTATGAATATCAAGAGCTCAGATGGGAACCCAGTTCTAAGCAAAGTAGGGAAAGCAGAAAGGTGGAGGGAGTATATAGAGGGCCTATACAAGGGCAATGTACTTGAGGACAATATTATGGAAATGGAAGAGGATGTAGATGAAGATGAAATGGGAGATAGGATACTGCGTGAAGAGTTTGACAGAGCACTGAAAGACCTGAGTCGAAACAAGGCACCGGGAGTAGACAACATTCCATTAGAACTACTGATGGCCTTGGGAGAGCCAGTCCTGACAAAACTCTACCATCTGGTGAGCAAGATGTATGAGACAGGCGAAATATCCTCAGACTTCAAGAAGAATATAATAATTCCGATCCCAAAGAAAGCAGGTGCTGATAGATGTGAAAATTACCGAACAATCAGTTTAATAAGTCACGGATGCAAAATACTAACGCGTATTCTCTACAGACGAATGGAAAAACTGGTAGAAGCTGACCTCGGGGAAGATCAATTTGGATTCCGTAGAAATATTGGAACACGTGAGGCAATACTGACCCTACGACTTATCTTAGAAGCTAGATTAAGGACAGGCAAACCTACGTTTCTAGCATTTGTAGACTTAGAGAAAGCTTTCGACAATGTTGACTGGAATACTCTCTTTCAAATTCTGAAGGTGGCAGGGGTAAAATACAGGGAGCGAAAGGCTATTTACAATTTGTACAGAAACCAGATGGCAGTTATAAGAGTTGAGGGGCGTGAAAGGGAGGCAGTGGTTGGGAAGGGAGTGAGACAGGGTTGTAGCCTCTCCCCGATGTTATTCAATCTGAATACTGAGCAAGCAGTGAAGGAAAGAAAAGAAAAATTCGGAGCAGGTATTAATATCCATGGAGAAGAAATAAAAACTTTGAGGTTCGCCGATGACATTGTAATTCTGTCAGAGACAGCAAAGGACTTGGAACAGCAGTTGAACGGAATGGACAGTGTCATGAAAGGAGGGTATAAGATGAACATCAACAAAAGCATAACGAGGATAATGGAATGTAGTCGAATTAAGTCGGGTGATGCTGAGGGAATTAGATTAGGAAATGAGACACTTAAAGTAGTAAAGAAATTTTGCTATTTGGGGAGCAGAATAACTGATGATGGTCGAAGTAGAGAGGATATAAAATGTAAACTGGCAATGGCAAGGAAAGCGTTTCTGAAGAAGAGAAATTTGTTAACATCGAGTATAGATTTAAGTGTCAGGAAGTCGTTTCTGAAAGTATTTGTATGGAGCGTAGCCATGTATGGAAGTGAAACATGGACGATAACTAGTTTGAAGATTAGATGGGTAGATCATATAACTAATGACGAGGTATTGAATAGGATTGGGGAGAAGAGAAGTTTGTGGCACAACTTGACTAGAAGAAGGGATCGGTTGATAGGACATGTTCTGAGGCATCAAGGGATCACCAATTTAGTATTGGAGGGCAGCGTGGAGGGTAAAAATCGTAGAGGGAGACCATGAGATGAATACGCTAAACAGATTCAGAAGGATGTAGGTTGCAGTAGGTACTGGGGAGATGAAGGAGCTTGCACAGGATAGAGTAGCATGGAGAGCTGCATCAAACCAGTCTCAGGACTGAAGACCACAACAACACACCAAATATATTGCATTCCTCATGTATTTTTCATGTCCTCATGGTGATTACTCTTTGTGTTGTCTACAGTCAAATGGCAATACAATAAGCTATGTAATTTGTGATGCACTGTAAAGCAGTTATAAATCTCTAAAACAAATTGGTAACAATATTTAACGGAATTAAACAAGATTTTTTTTTACGAGTGCAGTCATTGTTATCTGTATTCCTACCATATTATATCTAACTTTCCAGAGTACCAAGATCCAAGATGTTTAAAGTCAGGACAGCGTACCTACAGCAGTGCCTATCTTTTTATTATGTAAAACGTAAAGCTGAAGTTGAAAAATTGTAAATGAGTGTAAACAGTAAACACTCTAACAACCGTGAGGTATCATGATTCTCAGGATCGTGATGGTAGTGTTTCCACAGTTGCGAAACTACTTTTGTCTTTATCTCAAAACATGTGTGACACTAGGTCAGAAATCAACTCCATCCTTCGCCGGAACCCAGGATATCAAGGACCTGCTACAAAAGTTGAGAGCCAGCTTGCCTCAGAAGACGATACAACAGCGGTTGCAATGTCAAACTGACAAATGGGCTCATACTGTGAGATTCTTTGTAAATCTCACTTAATTTCGTAACCACTGAATAAACATCCATGGCATCTCAACCTTTGAAGTATTATTTCGTTTTTCTCCTCTTCTTCTGAGTGCTTGAATTTTTTTGTCAGGCAGTTAATTTTAACACATGAGCCTTTGAGCCAACCAAACTTAGTAAGTATATGCAAGCAATTTTATTGGGGATTTCGCCCTCATACTAATGACCATAGCAAAATGTTCCTCCCTGCGAGGGGTTTTCAAAAGTTTTGAAAGTGACTATCATATACACGACAGCCACAAGACAAACACGGGAAATGTTCTGTTCTTACATTAAACAACTGCACAACCATTTATATACTACCAGTTCGACGAAACTATGTATCAATGGAAATAACATATGGGATACATTGGCCATCAAACTGTCAGTGCAGTATTTTACTGTGAACATGCTTAGCAAACGTTGCAAAACAATATGACATACGTACTCAAAATTATTTATGTAGGTATGGATGATACCTGTCTCACTGCGGTGTCAAGAATTAAAAAAAAAAATGGTTCAAATGGCTCTGAGCACTATGGGACTTAACATCTGAGGTCATCACTCCCCTAGAACTTAGAACAACTTAAACCTAACTAACCTAAGGACATCACACACATCCATGCCCGAGGCAGGATTCGAACCTGCGACCGTAGCCGTCGCGCGGTTCCAGACTGAAGCTCCTTTAACCGCGTGGCCACACCGGCCGACGTCAAAAATTAAAATGAAGACCATTCAGGATAGCTGTCGAGAAACTATTGGTAATTGCATTCATAGCTATCATCGCTAATTCAGTTCAATAATCTCAAACTGTCTGGTGGTGGCCCCATAATGGCGTGGCACTGGGTCCTCTGGCGAACTGAATCGATCATTGAACAGAAATGGTTATGTTTGGCTACTTGGAGACCATCTGTAGCCGCTCATGCACCTGTTGTTCCAAAACAAATACGGATTTTTTTGCGTGATAATGCACACTGTCAGTGAGCCACAATTGTTCACGATTGGTTTGAAGAACCTTCTGGACAATTCGAGCGAATGATTTGGCCGTCCGGATCACTCGGAATGAGTCCCAACGACCGGGACATAATCGAGAGGTTAGTTTGGACACAAAATCCTGCACCGGGCAACAATTTCGCAATTATGGACGGCTGTAGTGGCAGCACTGCTTAATATTTCTTCAGGGGACTTCCAACGGCTTGTTGAGTCCATGCCACGCCGAGCCGCTGCCCTACTTTAGGCAAAAGGAGGTTCTACACGATGTTAGGAGGTATCCCATGACTAGTTACCTCAGTGTACATGCTTAACGTCAAGTATTTAACACATTAAATCATATGTAAGGTAATCAGATGTTTTATTCTGTTCTACACATCTGAGTTCTATTATATAAGGAGTCCTGGGGATTGCGGGAATGGGGGATTACTGTTATGCTATAAACTCTTACAGATTGATCTCACTTTTTTGAGGCCATGATATGGTAATTTTTTTTTTATTCTACTGTCACCGTTGTTGGTACGCAATATGTAGCACCTAATGTGTCTACACGCGACGAAAATATGCTCAGTTTACGATTTCCGAGCCTGGAGGTAATTCAGTATGTATGAACAGCTTTTACGCGTCCCTGGAAACGGAACAGAACGGCCTACGCTGGTGGCAGAAAAAACAATCTAGGTGACAGTGCCGTTGTCACCTGGAGGCAGCAGCTCGGGGGCGAGAGCTGGGGGCGGTGGTTGTGGGTGGCAGCCGTAGGCGGCGGCAGTGGGTGGCAGCTGGGGGCGGTTCTGGGGGCGGCAGCCGGGGGCCGATGACTCTGCCCGGCCGGCGGGAGGCAGGATTAACTGTCCGAGTTCGCCCGGCCGCCGCAGGGCGCCCAGGCTGGGAGGTGGTGGGGGTGGGGGGGGCGGAGGATCGATACGCGCGGGGGTGTTTGCTCAGCCCGCAGCTTACCGGCGTCGCCGCGCAGGTGTCGCCTCGGTCGCCGCCTCCAAGTCGTTGTGGGCTCGGCGCGTTCTCACCGGTTTCAATTTACGTCGAGATTACGCGCCGGGCTGCTCAGAAACAAGCTACCGACACGTTTCAACGAGCACTGGAGGAAATTTTCCGCAACGGCAAGTTTAAAATCTACGTACAACGGTAATATAACTCATTAACAGAATTCTACAGTTTCATCTATTTCAAACCCCTGCAAAATCACGGTGAGGGGGATGACAGAGAGTACTTCCCACTGCACCCATTAATAGAGCTTTTCAATACTGCTTCTTAAAAATTTTGATATGGTACATGTACAACCTAACGGCACATTTACATACCTTTATCTGAAATGTCCTACATTTAGACGTATGTCAAGAGTGGAATTTGAATTATAATATTTCAGTTTTTTAATTTGAATGTTCGCCGATAAAGAACCAGTTGTCTGATTCAGTGTATCTGCACACCACTACGTGACATGGAATTAATTACTAGACGCTGATCCGCCAGTGTAAACGAAGGCGTGGGGTATGTTGAAGTCAGTAGAGATGCACTACGAGCAGTACGTGTCATTCAGGAGAGCTTACCGAAAATGAGCCAGTCATGGATGTCACCTGAGCAGGGAACCCATGAGGGATATGTCGAGCTTTCTGAAGCTGCCCAAGTCGAGTGTTGATGAAGAGATTGTGAAGTGGAAATGCGAAGGCAGAACCATAGCTAAACTAATGAGAGGCAGTCCTCATGAACTCATAGACACGAACCCTGGGTTTATGTAAAGGCTCTCTGTAACTTGGTTCCCGAGCTCCACTTTCCCTTTTCTTTCAGTCTCTACTTTACTTGCTGTTCTTTGGTCACGTCTTTGGAAACTCAAGTGAACCTCTCTCCCTCTTCCTCCAGCCCGCTCTTTTGCTCCATCTGTCTGTCTCTCTCTTCTCCACCTTCCACCGTTTATACCAAATATCTTGAATAATTGTCTTTAACGTTTTACCCTATTCTACCATCACTTCTTGTGATGTCTATTTTATCTAGCTTCCATGAGACATCCTTCTATTATTCATGAACAGAAGGTCCGAATGTGTTCATAGGGCGCATTCAGGGCCAGTTTGAGAACGTTTTAGCACACAAGCTACTTCTTATAAGATACTACGAATTTGAATAACATGACAATTCAGTATTTCTGCTACATATGGCTCACGCAAAATAACGTGGTATATGTACAGAGATTCACTCTCGTTCTCAACGCAAACTGAATCTACCCTCTTTCTGCTTCATCCATTAGGAGCGATCGCTTAACTCATCTGTGTTCAATTATCTTCAAACAGTGGTCTGGTCAGAGACTACTGATCTGTTCGGTTATTGTTTGTACTGGCATAACCTGCTGATACCATCATTTACAGTCTCGCTAGCTATAGCTTAGAATGGGCTACAGGCATTGAGTGGCCCCTCAGTCGTCATGCTGTGTTGTCCTCTCCCCTCCCACAACCTCTGCACAGTTACAGGCCTTTATCCCCCCTACTACATCCTCTGCACAGTTATGGGCTGTTGTTCCTGCCCCTACCACGCCCTCTGCACAGTTACACTACTGGCCATTAAAATTGCTGCACCACAAAGATAACGTGCTACAGATGCGAAATTTAACCGACAGGAAGAAGATGCTGTGATGTGCAAATGATTAGCTTTTCAGAGCATTCACACAAGGTTGGCGCCGGTGGTGACACTTACAACGTGCTGACACGAGGAATGTTTCCACCGATTTCTCATACACAAACAGCAGTTGACCGGCGTTGCCTGGTGAAACGTTGTTGTGATGCCTCGTGTAAGGAGGAGAAATGAGTACCATAATGTTTCCGACTTTGGTAAAGGTCGGATTGTAGCATATAGCCATTGCGGTTTATCGTATCACGACATTGCTGCTCGCGTTGGTCGAGATCCAATGACTGTTTGCAGAAAACGGAATCGGTGGGTTCAGGAGGGTAATACGGAACGCCGTGTTGGATCCCAACGGCCTCGTATCACTAGCAGTCGAGATGACAGGCATCTTCTCTGCATGACTGTAACGGATCGTGCAGCCACGTCTCGATCCCTGACTCAACAGATGGGGACGTTTGCAAGACAACAACCATCTGCACGAACAGTTCGACGACATTTGTAGCAGCATGGACTATTAGCTCAGAGACCATGGCTGCGGTTACCCTTGACGCTGCATCACAGACAGGATCACCTGCGATGGTGTACTCAACGACGAACCTGGGTGTACGAATGCCAAAACATCATTTTTTCGGATGAATCCAGGTTCTGTTTACAGCATCGTGATGGTCGCATCCGTGTTTAGCGACATCGCAGCGAACGCACATTGAAAGCGTGTATTCGTCATCACCATACTGGCGTATCACCCGGCGTGATGGTATGGGGTGCCATTGGTTACACGTCTCGGTCACCTCTTGTTCGCATTGACGGCACCTTGAACAGTGGACGTTACATTTCAGATTTGTTATGACCCGTGACTCTACCCTTCATTCGATCCCTGCGAAACCCTACATTTCAGCCAGATAATGCACGACCGCATGTTGCAGGTCCTGTACGGGCCTTTATGGATACAGAAAATGTTCGACTGCTGCCCTGGCCAGCACATTCTCCATATCTCTCACCAATTGAAAACGTCTAGTCTATGGTGGCCGAGCAAGTGGCTCGTCACAATACGCCATTCACTACTCTTGATGAACTGTGGTATCGTGTTGAAGCTGCATGGGCAGCTGTACCTGTACACGCCATCCAAGCTCTGTTTTACTCAACGCCCAGGCGTATCAAGGCCGTTATTACGGCCAGAGGTGGTTGTTCTGGGTACTGATTTCTCAGGACCTATGCACCCAAATTGCGTGAAAATGAAATCACATGTCAGTTCTAATATAATATATTTGTCCAATGAATATCCGTTTATCATCTGCACTTCTTCTTGGTGTAGCAATTTTAATGGCCAGTAGTGTATTTTGTGTGCAACGTGACCAGTTTCACGTCATGTCAGTGCTGGAGGAGCATTCATTGCATTCGTCTGTATATTTTGTTGTGTAATTACATTATTTCATTACGTCTGAACAGTTTGACCTTCAGGAAGCTGCCTCTAGTGATCTTTAATAAACGCACTATTAGCTAATTCTGTTCTAGCCAGTGTAACCCCGCTTCATAAAACTGTGTGTGCTGCAGCCTCCAAACATTGTGGAGGATGACTAGAAATTGTAGGAAATCAGCAGAATGAATCACTCACGAGTTCCAAAATGCTTCGAACGGTCCAGTTACCACGATGAGTGTGCATAGGGAGTTAAAAGAATATGGTCGAGCATCTCCTCATAAGCGACACATTTCTACAATCAATGCTAAGTGACGCTGGAGGGGTTGCAAAGAGAGACGCCTCTGCACAGTGAATGACTGCAAACAAGTGATGTAATGTGATGACTCATGTCGTACGCTGTTCGAACACGATGGTAGTCTTCGGTTTTGGCGAATGGTCGGAACATATTACTTGCCAGTATGTTTAGTGCCAACAGTAAAGTACGAAGGAGTTGATGTTAAGGTATGGGAGTGTTTTTCGTTGTTACATTGTGGTCCCCTTATTGCGCTTAAGATAATGGTAAATGCCGAATGATATGAATACATTATACAGCATTTTGTTCTGTATACAACAGAGAGAATGATTTTTTGTATCAACATGACAGTGCACCCCGTCTTGAAATACGATCTTTGATACGGAGCTCTGCCGGCAATAACGTCTCTGAAATGGGCTGGCCTTCCCAGAATCCCGCACTGAACGAACAGAAGACCTTTGGGATGAGTTAGAACGTAAATTTAGCTCAAGATCTACATTCTCTGGTTCCCGCTCTTGAAGAAAAACGTGCTGCCATTCCATCAGAGCCAGCCGTTGTGGCCGAGCGGTTCTAGGCGCTTCAGTCGGGAGCCCCGCTGCTGCTACGGTCGCAGGTTCGAATTGTGCCTCTGGCAGGGATGTGTGTGATGTCCTTAGGTTAGTTAGGTTTTAGTAGTTCTAAGTCTAGGAGACTGATGACCTCAGATGTTAAGTCCCATAGTGCTTAGAGCCATTTGAACCATTCCACCAGAAACATCCAGACACCTCACCTAAATTGTTCCCGGCAGAGTTCAAACCGTCATAAAGGCGATGGATGGACAAAGCCCATATTAATGTCCAATATATGTGTCTGGATACTTTTCATTCTGTAGTACAGTTTACAATGACTGTGTGGTTCAATAACCGAAGGAAAAATAAAGAAAGATAAAATGAAAACATGTTAATACCATCAGACCGTGGCACATAGCTACACGGGATAATCACTTCAGGACTTACACTTAGTAACAGAACGATTGATTAATGATAACAGAAAACTGAATTGGGGGATAGATAAGGGAGGAAGAAGTGGGAAACTGTGGCATTCCCTTCCGTCCGCCCCCAGAACCCAACCGTAGCTCCGCACTTGACGGATTTTCTTTTCATTTATTTATCTATCCGGTTGTGTGAGACCAAGCGAACAAAAGCTACTGGTGCATTGACCTAGTCATTACACAGTGTACAGAATGCTGATTAGAAAATTTATAAACAAAGTATTAAACAATTACTAATTACTAAATGTTGGAAAGAGAGTACACGAATAAATAAAGCTTTACAGAGAAAAGTTGTCTGCAAGAAACTCATGTACAGAACAGGTGTGTGCCACCAGAAAACTGGTCAACTCGTATTTGGATACTTGATATCTGTCACTCATTTTGTTTTCAGTTCTACTGGAAGCCTATGGAAAATGATGCCTGCTGAAGAGTGTATTCTTTATGTTCACTGATAAAGACAGTTTTATCTAAATGTGTATTATATTCCCCTCTAGTGTTCAATAAATTGATGTTCATCCCACATCGTATGATGGAATATATGTAGAGAAACAGTCGAGTTAGAGATATCTAGACTATGGCATACACGAAGTTCGCGAAATGACACCGCAGATCTGTTTGACAGCCTGTTCCTATGCTAAGAATATTCTTGGTCACTGCATAATTATAACTACGTATGAGGTAACTGAATGAAAGTGAGCGTTGCAGGAAGCCTTCGTGTTTCATTGTCAGACACAGTGGAGATCGTTGTTATAGTGAAGACAGCAGCATTCAGTTTCTGCAGGTGCTCCTCCGATGATGGTCTTCCATCTACCTTCCCTCGTATAAATTTAAAATGGTGACATCACTAATTGTTCGACCATCCTTCGGACAATAAAATATCGCTTTTACATGACTTCTGTGTCAGAAATAGTGTGTATTGCATTTTGAAGGTTAATTTGTTCTCTGAAAGCCATGTGCTGATGTTACTGACTACTATGCTAGCTACATAATTTATATTACACGCCTTTCAAAATAAGACTTGTGACATCTGCAAAGATAACAATTTTTGTGTCGTCTGTCATTTCTAGTGGCATATCATTCATATACACCGACAGGGGAAAAAATCGCAACACCAAGAAAAATGGCAATGAGCGTTGGGCGTCATTGGCCGGAAGGCCCCTTACGGGGCAGGTCCGGCCGCCTTGGTACAGGTCTTATTACATTCGACGCCACATTGGGCGACCTGCGCGCCGGATGGGGATGAAATGATGACGAAGACAACAGAACAGCCAGTCCCTGAGCGGAGAAAATCCCCGACCCAGCCGGGAGTCGAACCCGGACCCACGGGACAGCAATCCGTCACTCTGACCACTTTTTTTCTTTTTTTGTTTTTCTAATCTCATTTCGTTCGTTTTCGTTCGTTGCATCTGCTCGGGGCGGATGTCAAGACATCCGTTTCCGTCCGTCATTGATCCATTAACTCAGTTTTTTTTATTACAGAGGGCAGCTAACCCTCTGACCGAACACCCTGAGTTACCGTGCTGGCTAACCTCTCAGCTATCGGGGCGGACAACACCAAGAAGGAGTTGTGCGACATAAACGAAAGTTGGCAGGCGTGTTCCTACATCTTAAAGATGATGCCAGTTCAAATTTCGCGCCAGTCGCATAAGAGTGGCGCCAGTAGCGCCACTGTGAGGATGCGAGTAATGTTTGCCTTAAATACACGTCGTAACTGTCATGAGCGTGATGAGATGATGCTAGTCAAGAATGCCTTTAAGAGGGCGAAGGCACCATTGAGCCGTGTGTGGCTCGCGTTGGTGCCGTTGGTAGGTTGGCATCGTGTAATAGGGATAGTGGCGTCTCGTTTTCTTCTTGTTTTTACTGGCACCACTACGTTTGCTAGCACTGTCTGTCCGCAAGTGGCAGCAGCAGCGTTTATCGACATCTAGTACTGTGGTACTATCTTTGGAATTACGTCAAGTGTTTTCCAGGTCGGGTGTGTAGGGAGTTCGGTTGGGACAGAGCCAAAGGGAGGTCCGGCAGCGAGGCGGCAAGCCGGGACTGCTGGCGGCACGCATTTATTGCCTGATCGAGAGGCTGTACTTGCGAGGGTCGCAACCTCGTGAATGCAATTTGTCTAGAGAATTTTTAATTAGAAATTGTCTCTTAATAGTGAAATTTTGCAAATTATGTGTTTTTTTTAATATAATATTTTAGTATCTCTGGTAGAAGTTTAACTGTTCTTAAGAATTTTCTAACCAGGCCTTCAGCCACCAAATAATTAGATTTTCTGGCCAATAAGGCCTTCAACCATGAGTGCAACTTGTTTAAGAATTTTTTTATTAGACATTGTGTCTTAATAGTCGAATTTGATAATTGTTCCTTATTGTCAACCTCATTCGCAATTGGTTTCAAATAAAGTGTACGTGATTAAAAGAAAAAAATTACTGAGCAACCAACGGTAACTGAGTAAGGCCTCGTCAACACCAAATCCTGCCTTCCCTAAGCCCCACGTTTCAACCATAACCAAACCCTCACTAAGTTTGGACGGGTGTCGTGTAACAGGGAGATGAGAAGCTGTAGATTCAGCAATATTGCAGAAAGACTTGGTAGGAATGTAGCCACTGTACATGATCACCGCCAGCCGTGGTCACAGAACTATACGGTCTCAAGAAGACCCGTCTCCGGACCATTGTTTTCAGCGTATGGCTCTGGCGCATCGTAACTGCATCTACAGCAGCAGTCTGAGCAGTAGATGGTACCACACTCAACGAACTGCTACAAATCGGTTACTTCAAGTACAGCTCTGTGCCAGAAGCGCTGTAGCATGCCTTCCACTGACCCCAAACCATAGGCATTTGCTACTTCAGTGGTGTCAAGTGAGAACTCATTGAGGGCAGGATGGGCGTCTGTTGTGTTTTCTGACGAGAGCTGGTTCTGCTTCGGTGCCAGTGATGGCCGCATGTTGGTTAGAAGGAGGCCAGTTGAGAGCGTGCAACCAACCTGTTTCCGTGCTGGACCTTAACTTGGAGTTATGGTCTGAGATGCGATTTCGTATGACAGCAGGAGCACTCTGCCGGCCGGAGTTGCCGAGCGGTTCTAGGCGCTACAGTTTGGAACCGCGCGATCTCTACAGTCGCAGGTTCGAATCCTGCCTTGGGCATGGATGTGTGTGATGTCCTTAGGTTAGTTAGGTTTAAGTAGTTCTAAGTTCTAGGGGACTGATGATTTCAGCAGTTAAGTCCCATAGTGCTCAGAGCCATTTGAACCAACAAGGAGCACTCTCGCAGTTATCCCACTCACCCTGACTGTTAATTTGTACGTCAGTCTGGTGATATGACCTGCTGTGCCGTCATGCATTCCAGGGGGTGTTTTCCAACGCGATAACGATCGCTCACATACCGCTATTGTAACCGAACATGCTCTACAATGTCGACACGTTGCCTTGGCCTGCTCGATCACCAGATCTATCTCCAGTCGAGAAGATATGGGACATCATCGAATGACAACTCCAACGTCATCCACAAAAAGCATTAACCGTTGCTGTATCGACCGACCAAGTGTATCAGGCACGGAACTTTATCCCAGTAACTGGCATCCTGTGCCTGTACGTTTCGATGTTTTCATGTATAATTCTGGGTATCACACTGGTTATAAATGAACCAGCATTTCACATTTGCAATGGCTTACGTCACTCTTTCATTAAACTGTGATCGTGCAATGTTAATGATTTAAATACGCTGCGTAAAAAAATGCATTCTCAAAATTTCTTTACTCTACATAAATTAATTTTTGGTATTGCTATTTCCTTTCTGTCACTTCATATCAAGAAAAACAATGGACCCAGAACACATCCGTGTGGTATCCCCCACTATACAAGACCGTACTAGTTGTGTACATAGTTCCGCATAGTCAGCGTGTACACAACTTTCCCACTAGAGCGCGCCCTGCTAAGCACAACAGCGCAGGCGCAGCGCTCGTCTGCACTATGAGTTGGCGCTGTCTTAGAGACGGACCAAGTTCTGCTTCTGCTGATCCGCGTATTAATATGTAACGCAGCCAATGAGATTGCTGCTAAAGTAGAACCTTTTCTCCTCATGGATCATACTCGCGCAGTGATACCTGAATGCTCGAGGTATTATAACGAGTGTACAGACCTCCAATTAGTCAGTCTGCATCAGTCTGCATTAGTCTGCATTAGTCTGCAGTCTGCGCCTAATAAGATTATCATATTCCTGTGCATAGCCATGAAGAGAAATGTATAGGCACTTTGTCAAGTATCAGAGATGTGTGAGAATAAGATTAACTTACGAAGACCACAGGAACTTCAGATTGTCAATTGTAAACAGCATCCAGAATCAAGTTACGTAATCTCTATGCTTTTATTATTTTAATAAATGTGTGTGAAAATTAATCAAGTTCTGTTTAAAGTTGGTCACCGTCAATCTGCTACTCTAAGCGTGCAAGTAGCATTTCTATCGAATGACCTAACGGCAGAAGATAAACACGCCACAATAAAACCACGAGACATATTGCTGACACTCGCCTACTTCACTAGAGCGACAAGTCAAATAATCTCATGGTGTGTCTACCGAAAGTCTTACAGTACCCACACCACAGTACTCAAATTCAAACCTCTTCCCCGTTTGTAGATACTGGATGACATTCTTTCTGCTTTCCAGATATGGAGCAAACCACCGTAGAACTTTTTCCCAAATCGTTAACCCCTAATCGCTTAACGTTACCTAACGACATGTGCTCGTCAGACACTGTGGTGACGGTATTCGTCTTCGTCTGTAGTGTCATTTGCATCGCCGACGAATAGTCCTAGTGGCCGCGGAACGTTCTGTTGCCTTTAGAACGAGAGCGGAGGGCGGGGGTGGATGTAGGCGTGGGGTGAGGGAGTAACTCCTTTGTCCTCGCGTTACGGCTCGTTAGCGCGCCAACCTGTTGGCAGCCCCGTATCCTTATCCTTATCCTCGCCCCCTTCCTCAGCGACGTCGCTGCAGAAAAACACGCGAGGCCGGCGGCAGTACGGCTGAGTTTGCTGCTCGCCGTGGTGCAAAAGAGGTGGAATAAGTGCGCCTCTGAATCCTGATATGAAGAGAGTCGCCCAGGAGAGGAAAGTGGGGCGCAGTAGTACAGAAACCACGTGGAATCCTCGGCTGTTGTACATTACATGTAAACTGAAGGTGGAGAGGGGAAGAAATAACAAATGGTTCAAATGGCTCTGATCGCTATGGGACTTAACTTCTGAGGACATCAGTAACCTAGAACTTAGAACTACTTAAACCTAACTAACCTAACGACATCACAGACATCCATGCCCGAGGCAGGATTCGAACCTGCGACCGTAGCGGTCGCGTGGTTCCAGACTGTAGCGTCTAGAACTGCTCGGCCACCTCGGCCGGCGAAATAACAAGAAAGGGAGGGTATCACTGCTGTCAGCGGCATCGGGACACTATGCGGAATCAGCGGCAACCAGTGAAAATGTGTACAGGACTAGAATTAGAACCCAGGATCTCGTGCTTGCTAGCCAGCTGCGGTAACCACTGCGCCATCTGGGAAACGGACTGTCTCGACCCCCACCCCCACCGATTGCCACCTATCTGCAGTCTCTGTCCATTTCTAAAAGGTTCTCCCTCTGAGATTCCGACAGGAGGCGGACGTACACTATGTGATCACAAGTATCCAGATACCCCCCAAAACATACGTTTTTTTTATATTGGGTGCATTGTGCTGCAGGTACTAAATATTAGCGACCTTATTAGTCATTAGACATCCTGAGAGAGCAGAATGGAGCGCTCCGCGGAACTCACGGATTTCGGGCATGATCAGGAGATTCGGTGACAGTTGTGTCGTATGTCTGTACGCGAGATTTCCACACCCTTAACATCCCTATGTCCACTGTTTCCGATGTGATAGCGAAGTGGAAACGTAAAGGGTCACGTACAGCACAAAAGCGTACAAGCCTATCTGGTTTGTTGACTGACAGAGAACGCCGACATTTGAAGAGGCACGTATTGTGGAAGAGGCAGACATCTGTTCAGACCATCACACAGGAATTCCAAACTGCATCAGGATCCACTGCAAGTACTATGACAGTTAGGCGGTAGGTAAGAAAAGTTGGATTTCATGGTCGAGCAGCTGCTCATAAGCTACACATCACGCTGGTAAATGCCAAATGACGCCTCGCTTGGTGTAAGGAGCGTAAACATTGGACGATTGAACAGTGGGGAAACGTTGTACGGAGTGACGTATCTCGGTCCACAATGTGGTGACTCCATGGCAGGATGTGGGTATGGCGAATGCCTGGTGAACGTCATCTGCCAGCATGTGTAGTGCCAACAGTAAAATTCGGAGGCAGTGGTGTTATGGTGTGGTCGTGTTTTTCATGGGAGGGACTTGCACTCCATGTTGTTTTACGTGGCACTATCACAGTACAGGCCTACATTGATGTTTTAAGCACCTTCTTGCTGTCCACTGTTGAAGAACAATTCGGAGATGGCGATTGCATCTTTCAACACGATCGAGCACCAGTTCTTAATGCACGGCCTGTGGCGGAGTGGTTACACGACAATAACATCCCTGTAATGGACTGGCGTGCACAGAGCCCTGACCTGAATCTTATAAAACACCTTCGGGATGTTTTGGAACGCCGACTTTGTGCCAGGCCTCACCGCCCGACATCGATACCTCTCCTCAGTGCAGCGCTCCGTGAAGAATGGGCTGCCGTTCCCCAAGAAGCCTTCCAGCACCTGACTGAACATGTGGCTGCGAGAATGGAAGCTGTCATGAATGCTGAAGGTGGGGCAACACCATATTGAATTCCAAAATTACCGATGAAGGCGCCACGAACTTGTAACTCATTTTGAGCCAGATGTCCGGATACTTTTGATTAAATAGTGCATCTGTGCCTCTCCACCGAAGAAGGTGTATCCATTGCCCAACTAGGCCTATCAGATTATATAAATAGGTGGTGTTGGTTGGGAATGAGGATCAGCTGAGAGGCGTGCCAAGGTAGCCTGCACAGTGGTGATAACGATGTGTCCTGATGGCGCAGTGATTAACGCACAAGCCTAGTAAGGAGGAGATCCAAGGTTCGAATCCCAGTCTGGTAAACATTTTCACTCGACGCTGCTGATTCTGCCTGATGTCCCGATGCAGTGATCCCCTCCTTTTCCTTTCCTTTCTTCTCTTCTCCTCCTTCAATTTACATATAACAGACAAGAAATTTAATGATAGCTGACCCCCACCAAAATAAAAATTTAAAAAAAGTCAGGAACGGGAAAGATGTCATTGTAATAGATGAATAATGAGCTAATTCATTAAAGTATACATAGAATATCAGAGCCAATATCAATGAAACACGTGTTCCTTCCTGGACATACATAAATTTGTGCATACATATTCATATAAGTACATATTGTAAAAATGGATGTGTATGTTGCTCATCTTCTTCCAAACCGTTGGGTCGATTCCAACCAAATTGTTAGAAATCAATCACACTGGGGATAAGAAGAACGTAGCCATAATAGAGCACTTGCACAAGAAAAGCTAGTTCTAATCTCGGTCCAGCACACTGTTTTAATTTGCCAGGAAGTTTCACGTTTTTACCTATCATAATTCAGGAGATATGACGTCATAAACACTGAGATGCATATTTCTTTGTACGAATTTATTATAATTTCAAGGTTATATTCACAAATACATGGAACTGAAATTTGTTCGATATTACACTAAAAACACAGTTCATTTTTTGTTTTCGTTTCTAGTAGGAAACTGCAAAAATGAATACTCATGCAATGTATATAGCTTGTACGGACAGAGGGACAAAATGTTCTGTTACTTTCATTTAAATTTAGTTAAAACACTGACTGGAATCAATGAAACAAAAAAAAAAAATCTGTAGCAAAAACTATCCAATAATTTCAAATAGCATAGAGAATTCATTTTACCAATACAGTACTAAATTTAGTAACAATCTCAGGCAGAAAATAACAAGAATTTTGGGTAAGTGAGGAGGAAAGGAGAAGAGCACTAATGAATTAAAAAAAATTAGAAAACAATAACGACTGGAAATAGTTCTTAGTTGTAACGTGATATTCGTTAGTACAAAAAGAGAAAATATGGAATTTTTGGGTGTGAGTGGTATCTAACTGCAAGATTTACCTTAAAAATTTATTGAATTCCCACCAGCAATTATTCCGCAGGTAACGGACTGTAAAATTACCGCGACGACGCATAGTTTGTCATAGAGTGTGTCACAAAGTAAGGCACCCTGTGATACTCATAAGATGAAAGGAGCGTTTGTGTTCGTTATATCACCGTTAATATCTTTAAACACTTCATTTAAAGCAGTTCATTTAAAATGTATTGGGTCCCATGTAACCATTGTCTGGAAAAAGCTGTAAGTGACGCGCTTTTAAAACAGTTTTTTTCCCGAATAGGAGAAGAGAAATTTTTTTTTTAATCCTATAGATTATTAATTACGGCGCAAATCCCCCAGTGGACATTTTTGATGATTAATATTAATGTGATTACGCGCTGCCCGTTATATTGATGGGAGACGCAATTAAACACCCTTTGTTTGGAGGTAAATAATTACAATAAAGATTTAATTGACCGGAAAAATGCTGTTATTTCACTAGGACAGCAATTAATCGTTTTTAGAATATCATCTTAGCGTCAGGGGAGTCGTACGTCTTCACTTGTTGCATTCAGCGTTAGGCGCAAATTTTACAAGGTTCTCTGTACTAAATTACTTTCATTTAAATTTAGTTAAAACACTGACACTGACTGGAATACATATTCGGAAAGCGTTTGATAATGCAAAAGGGGAAAATGATTGAGGAACTGAAGAAAGTTGGAAGAGATTACAGAGACGGGCAACTGATACGCGGCTCTCCTAAAAACAAGACAGCTGTAAGTGGTGAGCGCAAAACACAAGAACAGCATATTCAGAAACAGAATCTTTCAAGAATGCGCTCTATCACAAGTTATTTTTAATGCACTCAGACCTCTGCATAGGTTGTAGGGCCGCAGTCTATTCTCAAATCCACAACTCCCGTGGATTTGTTTATACTGATCTTGTGGTCGTTGGTTTGTCCAAGGTTGCACGTAAATTGCTTCATGTGAAGTTGTACGTGATTTTAAAGGGTTTTAAAGCAAACAAATACTCATCGTAATGTTTGTTTATTAACATTCAGCACAAATAAGAACGTACTGTCCCACGTAAACATTGTATAGTCAGCGTTATCATTATACTATTTAGTAACTCGAATTATCAGACTCACCTTGTTAGTAACTGACCTAATTCACTGAACATTCTGCTGAACCGACACAACCAACAATCTCCCGCTATGGTTCGTACCTTTAATTTCGTGGTTTTCCACGTCATTCCTATAGCGTCGAACAAGCCCTACATCAGAATTACAGTGTCTTACGAATCAAATGTTTATTTGTACAATTACCAATGATGGTCAATTTTCACTATTATTCAGTGGCTAAAAACAGTTTTCAGGCACATCCACAGATGGTCTGTTCTATTTACATAAGAAATCATGTTTATAAAATTTTGACTGTGTTGACATGCGATAGGAGGGCTACAAACACACAAAGACGAGAATCACTATAAAAATGTCAAAACACAATGTGATTCATCGATATAGCATAAGACTGCATTTTAAATAAAGGCCACTAATTTGGACTTGGCAAGGTATCTTCTAAGTTATCAATGCATGTGTCTCAATGTTTTAGTAAGAAAATGTACGCATTTCTATCTCCTACATCGACTGTTAAATTTCGCTTACTTCAGAGAGCATCCAAATAAAGTGTCTAAAAGCAGATTGAGCAGTTCTTTTACACCAGGTACTGTGGGATTAGTCCATGGGCGCTGTTCCACACGAAACCTACTGTGCCACTGCGAATAAGAGGTGGTTCTGATTTCTAAAATATGTTAGTAATGCTGGGGATAATTTCTAAAAGAGAAACCAAATACAAAAACTCGGAACGCTAGAAGAAAGCTGACGATTCAAATACAAATAGAAAGATCGATATAGCAAGAGACGGATAATATCAAGCAATTTTGTGCAGTAGCCGAAAGTGTTCTGTTGTCTTGAATCAGAAGCATCTTATATTACACGGAGATAAAGATTCAACTGAACAATGGACTAAGAACACAATGAGCCTCGTGACAGATCTTTGATTTACGAAGCGAGTGAAGAATCAGAGAGAATTACATTGCACTGTGCAGAGAGGGGGCACTTAAAAACACCAGAGAACATTTAGAGACATGTACAGACATACACGCCAAAATAATAGATAGCTTGACATAATCTTAACTGCGGTACAATCTGGAACTAGGTTCAATTTTTAAATGATTTCTGATGTCTTCAGCTGACATTGTCTATTTGATGATGGACAATTGTGCAGCTTTAGCAGTAAGCCATTTACACGTCTTTTAAACAGAATCATTATACATTGGATGCATTAGTATCAGTTAAGCATTTACCATAGGAACAAGTCATATCCCAAAATATCCTGGGAGGATTGTAACTTCATGGACGATTCTTTAATATTACATTATGCCATGTACGTCTTTGCTCCTATGACTTCATGTAATTGTCATAAAATAAATTAGACAAAGTTTATAATCATGTTAGGAAAACCTTACGTCTGAGCAATTGTTGCAAAGCTATTACACACAAGGTCGAAGTTTTAACGTAGTTGCCCTAAGAACGTTATAATTATTTTACAGAAATGCTTTAATTAAGCTGTATATGTCTTCGTTCTCAATTATGTTTAATTATTGTTCATCATTGGTGTGAATATGACTGTATGTAATATCCTTAAAACAACTTGCAAATAATACTGCAAAGTGAAAATTTCATTCTGTAACTTGTAAATATTTATTCTGTTATTGTGGGAACATGTAATTTTTGAATAACTGTTACAAAGATATTACATTTCTTTAAAGACAGTAACCACAAAATACCTAATATTAATAAATGATTACAAATATTCCATAAGTTACAGAAAGGTAAAAATCATAGATCTGATGAAAGAAACTGAAAATCAGATCCATCTAAAAAACCAGTCAGACAGAGTTTTAAATGAACTAGACGACTTTTTACCAAGTCTACGCCAAACCATTACACAGCCTTAGATCGTACAATCATTATTGTACTTATTAATAAATATGACTTTGATGCAGAAGATCACATTACGATAAAGCAAGTCATGAAAGATTTTACTCGATTTTCGTGATTTTTCAGTAATGGTTCATCAGAAAACTGTGATCGACTTTGTATGCAAGATTTTTGTAACAATTATGCAAAAATGATATGCCTCCACAGTAATACAACAAATATTTACAAGTTACTCTGAGGAAATTACATACTGTCATGTTTACACCAATGATGCGTGATAATTAAATATAATTGTGAACAAAGATATATATAGTCTAATTAACAAATTTCTGTAAAATAATTATAATCTTCGTAGCGTAAGTACGTTATAAAGATCGACCTTGTGTATAAGAGCTTTGCAACAATTGCTCAACAGCAATGTGATACTAATGTAGAATCAATTGTTGGAAAGTAATGTGCTACTAAAAGAGTGAAAAACAATTTATAATTTATTTTATGACTATTACATACAGTCACAGGAGGAAAGTCGTACATGGCATAATATACCATTGAATAATCGTCCACAAAGCAAGAAGCACTCGCTTTAGTAGATTTTGAGATATACCTTGTTCCCATGTTAAATTCATAATTGATCTAATTTATCCAGTGTACAATGCTTTCGTTTTAGATACCTAAAAGTGTCCCAAGGACGAAACTATAGAATGGTACATCAAATAAAGATAATGTTAGTTGATGGCATCATGAAATCATTTAAAAAATCTTGACATAAGCTGGTAACATAGCTGTTTGAGATTATTTTAAAGAGGCGATGTCAGATAATCTTCAGGTATAGAACGACGTAAGTTACTGATAATGTGTCAAATATTGACAGTGTGTGCGTAGACCAACGCTATAGACTGTGTCGAAATCATAAAATGCAGGAAAGCATCCATGTTAATGCGGCGTACCTAATTGCCAGACTCAGATGCCTTTGCTATGCTGCATTCTGTAGTTTTAATGCAGTTGTTCTATAGCTCTAATATGCACCACCTGACAAGAAAGTGAAGCACCTTCGAAGACAGAAGATAAACTCGAGTCAAATCTAGAAAAGCTTTGGCAATATGAGGCCATTTATCACTATGATGTTCCACCTCTCATGACCTGGCTGCCTGCTCTAATTTGAATGGGAAGGGTCTCATAAAGCCATTTTATCCTCTTGTGAGACAAGATGGAGAAAAACTGCTATATCGAGGTTTTGATATCCTGGATACTGGCACTGGAACAGAGTACACGCCACACATGTTCTGTGAGACACAGATCGTGGGATCTCGCTGGCGCATGAGATTACCTCAACATAATGAAAACAGTTCATAGAGACACTTGCCATATGTGGAAGAAAAATTGCACCACGAGACTGGCAAATAAGAGGTAACACATGAGGATGCAGGATGGCCATGACATAGTGTTGTGCTCTCAGAGATGCTGCAGTCGCTCACTACCAGCCATGACCTGGAATGATAGCCAATGGCTCCCCACACGATGGCGTCAGGACTAACACCACTGTGCCTCTCGCAAACACTGAAACAATGGGATCACTCTGCACGTCGCCACCATACTCAAGGGCGATTATCATGCTGGGTAGCTGCATGACTGCGATTATTGGCTGAACAAGGCAATTCACCACCAGTTTCATGCATCCCACCCACAGCACCACTCCACACACATATCTTTGTTTTGTGATGTTAACGGCAGTTCTTCCATGGAACTGCAATTCCCTAGTCTGATTGTTGCTAGTCGCCGGCTGAAGTGGCCGTGTGGTTAAAGGTGCTGCAGTCTATGGTCGCAGGTTCGAATCCTGCCTCGGGTATGGATGTTTCTGATGTCCTTAGGTTAGTTAGGTTTAACTAGTTCTAAGTTCTAGGGGACTAATGACCTCAGCAGTTGAGTCCCATAGTGCTCAGAGCCATTTGATTGTTGCTAGTCTCTGGCCAATGATGCGAAAGGACACTGAATGTTGTAGGGACTCCATTACTTGGTCGTGGATGACAGGTGCTGTGCGGCCCCCTTAGCAGTTAGACGGCCCTCACAACATACAAGTATGGGGGGCTGCCGACCTCCCTTCTAGAGCTCATATCAAAACATCGCCAGTGAATGTAAACATCAACAGACTTTCCGCATAAACACGGCACTACGTCGTGAAAAGCGATATGACAGAAATCCACCAATTGTAACTAATGTGACTGAGTGTAGCACTCTGCATAATCGGTGTTATAAGCACACCAGAAGAGTCAAACCGGCAATGCATACCTACAGCTAGAACAGCTCCAGCCAATACCTATGCCGGCTCTAGCCCAGTAGACACTCATCATAGTTTTATGTAGAAATTAGTATCTTGTTGAGCTTAACGCTACTTTGGAATTGTGTAGCATAGTAATTTGATTGGTATTATTTCTTTTTATTGTCTTGTAGCTTTTATTTGGCTTTTGCCACCACAATAATTGTTGTATTTCTTGTTGTTCTTGAACTTGGAAATACAGCAATCCAAGAAGGCGTTTCAGTTAAATAAAGTGTGTTCAACTTGATCGATAGTTCTTTCCTGCTGACCCCAGGACACTACAGGTGCACAATCTCAAGCGATTGCACAATATGGCGATCCTTCCTTGTGATGGTCAGATTTAGTCTTTTGAAACATGGCAAGCATGCCTACTCTCATGTTCCCATACAATCCAACATTGGACCAGTGTCACATCCGGATGCCCAACAAATCTGGATATTAAGCAACTGGACCAGCCAGCCAAACAGAGAGCCATAACAATGTCGCTTTCAAACCATGCCAAGTGCTCATAAAAGTGTCTCATATGACTTCGTGGAACAGCTGCGTCCTTCACAACACTCACTCAACGTCTGAGGATGTTTACTCTCCTTATATACCCTACGAGTCCTGGTAATGACACTAAAAACGAACAACGCTAATGCACTCTGGTGGCCATTTTGCCTATCCCAACGATGGTTATATAAAGAGTGGGTCAGCGTTATACTGACATTCGACTATGTGTTCTCGATGCTTTACTTTTTTCGCTAGGCGATCTAGATACATGTTCTGAAGACCTATGTAAAGTAGACATGTTCTGAAGACCTATGTGGAGATTGTCTGTTCCTGGACTGATAATCGTTGTTTGTAATAAATTGACTTACAGCCCTTGTGCAAGTGATGATGTTTCAAAAATAGCTACTTCAATTTAGAGTGAAAAAACCCTTGAAGCAGTGCTGTTTGAATGGACTAAATCAGATAAAACAATATAACGTCAAAATAAACGAGTCTAAAACAAAGTTGATGGTTTCTGACAAAACAGATAACACAACTAACTGGTTAGCTCATTTAGTTGTGCCGGCCAGAGTGGCCTAGCGGTTCTAGGCGCTACAGTCTGGAGCTGCGCGACCGCTACGGTTGTAGGTACGAATCCTGCCTCGGGCATGGATGTTAGGTTTAAGTAGTTCTAAGTTCTTGGGGAATGATGACCTCAGAAGTTAAGTCCCATGGTGCTCAGAGCCATTTGAACCATTTAGTTGTTTGTGAGGCAAGATCGCTAGAGATAAAAGAGACAAAGAGGGAATAAGAAACAACCTCCAAAACTAACAGCCTGCAGATAAGGATTATACACTCACTGTGACACTGAATGCTGCTTGGTGGCGTTGTGGGTGTATGTATTGTGTTAAATGGGGGACCTAGAAACGATGGGTACCTCTCAGTGGTTCACAACCCCAGAACAGGCCACAACAGTCCATCCACCCAACCGCTTCCCCACACCGAACCCAGGGTTATTGTGCGGATCGGCCCCAGTGGACCCCACCCCCTCCACCCCCCACCTCCCCTTCCTTGGAACTATCATACCAGACGAGCGTAACTCCCCAAATGTTTGCATGGTGATTAAGCTGTACGTGTACATGGAACAGTGTTTGTGCAGCAATCGCCGACATAGTGTAACTGAGGTGGAATAAGGGGAATCAGCCCGCATTCGCCAAGATGATGGGAAACCGCCTTAAAAACCATCCACAGGCTGACCGGCACACCGCACCTCGACACTAATCCGCCGGGAGGATTCATGCTGGGGACCAGCCAACTGGGTGGGCTTCCATGGGTAGTTTATGCAGTAAGGAAAGTGTGCATGATGTCGCAGGAGGAATGATCAATATTCAGAAATATGACAGGGCCACTCGACTGAAGCAAAAACTTTCATTCCGTCATATAACCTATTTCGAATGGTTTTGGAGATAGAGCTCATTTACTGTACTCATATATTTATTTTCGGGTTAGTGGCGTGCAAATCTGTGTTTTATCCAAGCAATCTGGTTTGAGACAAGGAAGATATGTCATTTTCAAAAATAACTGATGGGCAAATCATTGACAAATAACAGAAAAATGGAACCGAAAATAGAGCCTTGAGGAGCAGCATGTGTGAAGATTAAAAAAATGTCAGAAAGACAATTTTGAAGCTGGTGTAACATGAATCTGCCTCCTACTTCACTTTCCATGTATGTGTGTAATCCTGGTAATGAATGCATGTAAATAAGGCTGGCCACACCAATCATAACCTGTGTTGTATGTTGGAAACCATTCAGATTATGGCATATTCCATACGAAGTTTATGCTTCAGAAGATCGTTCCTGTCATATCACTCAGTAATGACCATTCCTCCTGAATCACTTGTATGAATAGAATCAAGACGAATGGGAAATCATTCTAATGCCAACTGGGACACAAATGGGGAAATAAAGCGACATAAGCAGCTTTGTAATAGGACATATTGTTATGGCCCAACACCTGGGAATGAGGATGTTGGAAACAGAGAAGCTGGTTAGCTGTTGGAGTGCTTAAGTCGTGAGCATCTATGGAAGGACAGTTAAATCATGACTAGTTGTTGGAGGTCCACAACTTATCATGTAACCTGGAGGTTGAGGTCCTACCCTCTCTGTAGATGACTATCTGTGGCAGAACTGCCCACAGAGTACAATTGGGGTGCAGGCATCGTCATGAGAAATGGGTGGGGCAGGAGGGGACTTATCTCCCACCCCACCCTGGATCTGGAGTACAGAGATTTTACTCATTGCAGAATTCCCACACACATCTACAAGTTAGTGGATAACCATCAGTATTCTGGGATATGGCATGTTTCTGCGTCACTTATAAAATTATTTCCTGTGGCATGATACACATTAAAACTGACTAGCTCTCGTATTTACCCTACCAGCCGCCACTGGATACATCTCTGTGTGTGGTAATGAATGCAGGAGCAAGTCTTTTAGAGCAAACATTTCATCACACTATGGTGATTATGGGGCTCTGCTGTAGACGATCCCTACTTGTTTCCAAGTTGACTCAGTGATCTCGTCAGTTGCGATTGCACTGAGCCTGAAATCATCTACATTGGATCGCTGATCAATGAAGACATATCACCTCGTCGACTGAAGCTTGTTTCTTGTTCCACCAGGTCGATGGTCATGTCTGAACACGCTGATATCCAGGCGAACAGCTGTTCAAAACATGTATCACGCCATGGACACGTAATCTATGGGAAATGTGTGACTTGTGAATAGAAATCTGACGTCACATACCTTTGGGTATCTACCAAGGACTTGATTAATCGATGTACGCTGAACCAGGTTCCTAAGCTGAACCAACATGCTATTAAGAAAGAGGTCCTAATGTTTTAATTCATCATTATATGCAGTAATTAGCAAAAAATTGCAGGCTGAAGTCCGTATGATCTCTCATAACAACACATTTGCAATTATCCCACAAATGGCTCATTTGTTGGCAAATGTTAGTAGTGTAACTGAGTGGGTATGGTCAGAGCTTACAATTATCTTTCAAACTGTGTTTCTCCCTCCACATAAAATATTTGTAAGAAGTTCAACAAAGAGAGTAGTGGGTCAGAGCCAGAGCTCATGCAGTCTGCATTGTTACCAGGTCTCCTTCAAGGTCGAGATGAAGGTCAACATCCGTTCCCCCTCTTTTCTAGACTAACTGGGAGAAGCGGGAAATTGAACGATCTGTTATCCTATTGCTATGGAAACATCGCGCAGGTTGCATGATTCTCAGATTTATTCAAGATTGCAGATCTAATTTTTTACTACAATCGATGACCTGTCACCTACAGCCACACCACCACCTAATGAATTAGCGTAAGTTATGACCAAACGATCTTTTTGCCACCACCAGTCAAAAATACTTGTCACAAATATATTTATTTTGTGACTTGTGTCACATTTCCTATATATGTAGATTCACATTGCGCATACAAAACCACACATACGTTGCTTGTCATGAAGTGCAGCTATAGTTATAGCTCTTGTGTCCAAAAATCAAATTTTCTGTATTATTTACTGAAATGTGGATAATTTCCAGTATAAAATGCACATGTAGCATTACTGTTGTAGCTTAATTGATCTACAGCAGTAAAAAATACATATGGCTCACATAATGGCAGTACTGCAGTAGCGGATGACAGTATGCATTCTATGCCATGTGTAGTGTGCGCACTGTTTTTAGCAGATTTGTTACATTTTCTATGTGTTCCTTGAAAAAAACATGGCAGTACTGGCACATATAGTGATACATATTACTTTACTTGATACTAGAGACATTGTGTGTAGAGGTTTATGTTTATGTAACCATGTTACTAGTCTTATAAAATAGCATGAAACAATTCTTCCTGACTAAAGAGCATGGAATTAAGCTATGGTTCATAACTCTATGGTGATACTAGGCATCTCTCATACAAACAAGTAGTATTTTCCAGAATGAGATTTTCACTCTGCAGCGGAGTGTGTGCTGATATGAAACTTCCTGACAGATTAAAACTGTGTGCCCGACCGAGACTCGAACTCGGGACCTTTGCCTTTCGCGGGCAAGTGCTCTACCATCTGAGTTCTGCATGGTTCGCAGGAGAGCTTCTATAAAGTTTGGAAGGTAGGAGACGAGATACTGGCAGAAGTAAAGCTGTGAGGACCGGGCGTGAGTCGTGCTTCGGTAGCTCAGATGGTAGAGCACTTGCCCGCGAAAGGCAAAGGTCCCGAGTTCGATTCTCGGTCGGGCGCACAGTCTTAATCTGCCAGGAAGTATCAAGTAGTATTTTGTGCTGTGTTCTGAAATGTGTACACTGGGGTTATAAGAATAGCATTGTATACATCTAGAATCTTGAAAGCTGTTTACTGAGTTTTTAAAACCTTTGGGATAATTATACTTAAAAACCATCTGTTTGGCTAAAGTGGTTAACTCACATGTAAAATACGTGGAAATCAATTACACAAACTCCATCACTATTTACGATTTTGCAGGCAACTTATCGTGTTTATAAAGCGCCTGACTAAGGGAGAAGATAGTACCAAGCTTTGATTTAGAACTGAAGCATGTGACCCATCACAAAAAAATCATTAATAGGAACAAAAAATGACAAGTACAAATCCTGCGGATGACTGATATGCTATCGTAAATCAGAACCTTTTAGAACTTAGTGTAGCCCTTAATATCACAGTTGTCTTTGACTAGGAGCTATTAATAGCCATGAATGTATGCAGTCACTGGAGAACTAATGTAGACCTGGCTTAAAGCTGTCATGGAATCACTACGATCTTACTGGAATGTTAATATGGTGCGCGTTTCTTCTGGTATGTGGTGCAGACGTAGCCGTGACGCCAGTGGTGAGATTGTGTCCGTAGGCTTGCGGCCTGTGGTGGCATTAACTCATAGGTCGATTTGCAGTGACAGCCTTGCGTCTGTGCATTGACGGACGTTGCGAAAATGTTTGTATCCGCACCTATCATAATAGCTTACAAACTGGGTTATTATTATTGCTTGTGTATATGTTGCATGCAGTAGAGGAGTGATCACAAGTGTATTAAGTCCTGTTGAGTCGTTTTATTATTGATGTTGGATAAGTGGAGTGTAATTTGTCATGTAAAATTTGCAGTTTCAAGCGTTCTTTACTTTCATTCTGAATGCTGTAGTATTCTTTCCCAATACCTACAAGCTGTGAGTGGAAAAATCTAGGTACAAATGAAGGTATACAAGATATGGGTATTTACTGCAAACAGCAATGGCAAGTGGTCTCACTTCGGTATAGTTGCAGAATATGATGGATTTGTGAATGTGAACTTTATCAAAGGAGACACGAATAATTGGTCACAGTTTATGTGCTTGTCTGTAAGAAAGTACCAACACCAGACGACCGTCGCAAATGCCAATGGTCAGTGGGTTTTGCAGGTACTTGGAGTCAACAATGAATGAAAGTAAATTCAGTGTTGAGTGCAAACCTAGAAATCAAATACTGATACTTAGAAAAATGGTGTGTACTGGAACAATTCCTGCTACATGCAGTAGGAAGGAAGGAAGGCAACAACTGCAATGTTTTTATTATGCTATGTCTTGCATTTCACCAACGATTAGTGTGCATAATAACCATCTGCAGGACCCCACATCAGCCAGAGTGTTACAGATTGCTTCCCTGAAAGGTGAGGACTGTGCCAAAACACCTAAAACCCGGAGACACCCAAGACACCTAAAACCCTAAGACACCTAAGACACACAAGACACCTAAAACTCTAAATCACATGATTCCTCACACTCCATCCCACCAGACACCAGCTTACATTCAGATGTACAGAGACACAGCACACATTTAGTGCACAAAAATCCAAGTTTTTGAACTCCAATACATGGATGAAATGGGGTATCGTTTAAGGGTCAGTACTGTTTAAAATAGGCAACACTGGAAGCTCCTTATGATGTGTGGTGGTGAGCACATCTACCATTTAACCTCTGTCTCTGCTCCATTCGTGATAGGTGTGTGAAGAAAAGATTGTTGGTGAATGTCAGTATCAGCTGTATATACTCACTGTGATCATTTTGTGAGATATATGTGGGAGGAATATGCAGACTGTTTTCAAAAGTTAACCTCTTCATGCTATATGACACCTATCTCATAATTTCTAATGACACTGGAGTTTGATTAGCATCTCACGCTGGCTATACTATCATGTACATGCCGGTATGCATTGGATCTTATCTACTTCCTGATAAATGTGACCTGCTAAGGCAGCAAGGCTGATGACCAATACTTACCAGGCATATGCTATTATGTACACTGTGTATTGCGTAGTCATTCTACTCTAGGTCGCTCCACGTTACTGATTTGTCGTAAATAGTACAATCGTACAGCACTGGATTTCTTACTATATTTGTGTACACCACGCTACATTTACATTCATTCAGTATGAACTCCGAGTCTCTGTACCATTCATTCGCTAAAGTCTCCTGGTGTTTCTGCCTTCTTGTAGAAAGTGACATAGTCGTTGATCTATTATTTATTTATGTACTTATTTACACGTCAAGTTCCGTAGGACCAAATTGAGGAGCAAATCTCCAAATTCATGGAACGATTCAGTACATGAAATTACAACTTACATTTAGTAATAGATAAAAATGAAATGTTTATGAACCCGAAAAAAGTCAAGCCATGAGTTTAAGTAAACGCAATCAACAATACAAAAGAGTCAGCTTAATTTTTCAAGGAACTCTTCGACAGAAAAGAAGGAGTGACCCAGGAGATAACTCTTCAGTTTCGATTTGAAAACGTGTGGATTACTGTTAAGATTTTTGAAATTCTTGTGGTAGCTTATTCATAATGGATGTGGCAGTATACTGCACATCTTTCTGCAAAAGAGTTAACGAAGTCCGATCCAAATGCAGGTTTGATTTCTACCGACTATTAACTGAGTGAAAGCTGCTTATTTTTGGGAATAAGCTAATATTGTTAAGAAGAAATGACACTGAGGAATATATACATTTAGAGGCCAATGTCAAAATACCCAAATTCGTGAACAGGGGTCGACATGGGGTTCGTAAACTTACACCACTTACTGGCGGAACCGCCTGTTACTGAGCCAAAAATATCCTTTTAGAAAGGAAGAGTTACCCCAAAATATAATACCATACGACATAAGCGAATGAAAATAAGCAAAGTAGACTAATTTTCGTGTTGAACGAGCACTTACTTCAAATACCGTTCGAATAGTAACGATGGCAGCATTAAGTCCTTGAACAAGATCCTGAATGTGAGCTATCCACGACAGTTCACTATCTATCTGAACACCTAGAAATTTGAACTGTTCAGTTTCACCAACTGTATGCCCAGTCTGTGAAATTAAAGCGTCAGGTTTTGTTGAATTGTGTGTTAAAATCTGTAAAAACGGGGTCTTACTGTGATTTGGCGTTAGTTTGTTTTCTACAAGCCATTAACTTACGTCATGAACTGCACTATTTGAAACCGAGCCAATGTTGCACACAACATCTTTTACTACTAAGCTAGTGTCATCACCAAACAGAAATATTTTACCCATAACATTTATATAAATAAGGAGCAGGAGTGGCCCCAACACTGTCGCTGGGGCACCCCCCCCCCCCCCCCATTTGACTGTACTCCACTTAGAACTCGCATCATAGTCATTCTCAACACTGTGAATAATGACATTTTGCTGTCTGTTGCTAAAGTAAGAGGTGAACCAGTTGTGAGCTTCTCTCCATATTCCGTAATGGTCCAACTTCTGGAGCAATATTTTGTGATCAACACAATCAAACGCCTTAATTAAATCAAAAAATATGCCTAGCTTTCGAAACCTTTTGTTTAACCCATCCAGTATCTCGCAGACGAAAGAGAATATAGCATTTTCAGTCGTTAAACGACTTCTACAGCCGAACTGTACACTTGATAGCGAATCATGTGATAAATGATCAATTATCCTTATATACAAAGCCTCTTCAATAACTTTAGTAAACACTGATGACATAGAAAAAGGTCAAAATTGTCTACATTATCCCTTTCTACCTTTTTAAAAGAGCGGCTTTACTACTGAGTACTTTAATCGTTGAGGAAACTGACCATTCCTGAAGGAAAAATTAAAAATATGGCTAAATACAGGGCTAAGATGTGCAGCACAGTACTTAAATATTCTGCTAGACACTCCATCACATCAATGAGAGTCCGTAGTCTTCAGTGATTTAATCATTCACTCAATCTTCCCCGTGTATGTTCATGGAGGAATATTTCGGACATCAATGTCGGAAAGGCATTTGCCAACAGAATTATACGATTCCTTGTCGAAACAAAATTTTCATTTAATTCACCAGCAATGCTCAGAAAATGATTGTTAAATACTGTACATATAACTGATTTATCAGTAACAGAAATATTTTTACTACGAACTGTCTTTATATCGTCAACCTAGTGCTGCTGACCAGACACTTCCCTCACAACTGAACATATGGTTTTAATATTATCCTGTGTAATAGTTATTCTGCTTGCATATCACACACTCTCTGACTTCCTAATAACGTTTTTAAGCACCTTACAATACTGTTTGTAATGGTCTACTGTAGCTTGATTGTGACTACTCCTAACATTTTGATATAATTCCCACTTTGTTCTACATGATATCCTTAACGTACTAGTCAGCCACCCAGGCTGCATATTATTGCTGGCACCCCGGTTAGAACGTTCTAATGGAAATCAACTCTCAAATAGCATGAGAAGCGTGTTAAGGAAAGCATTATGTTTATCATCTATGTTATCGGCGGTATAAACATCTTGTCACTCTTGTTCCTTGACAAGGTTTAAAAATCTCTCTACTGCTGTTGGATTAACTTTCCTAAATAGTTTGTAATCATATGTGAATTTGTTAGTGTTAAAATTTGTGCATTATAGTCTGAAAGGCCATTCACCCATTTACTGACAGACTGCCCACCTAGTAATGAAGAATGAATAAAAATATTGTCTACAGCTGTGCTACTGTTCCCCTGCACCCTAGTTGGAAAAAAAACGCAGTCTGCATCCGATCATATGAATTTAGGAGATCT
Source organism: Schistocerca piceifrons (assembly GCF_021461385.2). Taxonomy (NCBI): domain Eukaryota; kingdom Metazoa; phylum Arthropoda; class Insecta; order Orthoptera; family Acrididae; genus Schistocerca; species Schistocerca piceifrons. Next base: position 104,589,750 of record NC_060146.1, read on the forward strand.
ACCAACATCCTTTTTTTTGCACCATCATATACAAAATTAATTTTGAAGTCACCACATATAACTGATTTCTGGTACGTTCTATTAAGTGAATCAAGAACGCTCTCTAGCTTGAGCAGAAATGCTCTGAAGTCAGAGTTAGGGGACCTATAAACAACAACAATTAGAAGTTTAGTTTCACTAAATCCAACTGCCTCTGCACAACATTCAAATATCTGTTCAGTGCAGTGCCGTGATACGTCTATGGACTCAAATGAAATACTGTTTTTTATGTACATGGCCAATCCCCCACCACGCCAGAAACTCCTTGAAAAACAGCCAGCTAATCTGTCTTCTGGTAAAGGAAGCCTCTTAATTGTCAAGTTATTTAAGTGGTGCTCCGATATACCAATAATTTTAGAGTCAAAATCTATAAGCAATTCACTAACTTTATGTCTAATACCCCTTATATGTTGATGAAATATGCTATTTCGTTCTCTACTTGGAAACATGGTGTCCTGTAAAGGCGAGGCATTAATTAGAGGGACTTCATTTAAGTAGGTATACCTATCAGCTGACTTCAATCTAAAAAAGGTGCAGCTCTAACACCAACTACTACAGGAATTTTTGCACAAGTGATCCCACCACCACCCACTGCACTGTCACCTATAAGCTTTGCCAGCCTCCTCTTCCCATACCTATTGAGGTGCAGGCCATGCATAGTGAAACCTGATCTACGGATAGACTCAACTGGCACCACAGAAATGTGACCCATGCCCTCTGCCATCAGTGCCTTCTCCAGCCCCATGTAAACTAGCTGCAGAACCTTCTTCTTTCTGTTAGACTTTGCAACTTGTATTCTTTAATGTAATAAACATTCTAGAATGCAAATACACCATTGTGGCCGGCCGGGGTGGCCGAGCGGTTCTAGGCGCTACAGTCTGGAACCGCGTGGCCGCTACGGTTGCAGGTTCGAATCCTGCCTTGGGCATGGATGTGTGTGATGTCCTTAGGTTAGTTAGGTTTAAGTAGTTCTAAGTCTAGGGGACTGATGACCTCAGAAGTTAAGTCCCATAGTGCTAGAGCCATTTGAACACCATTGTGCAGCGACTTTCCATTGCTAGATACAGGAAATCGCCATTTCATGTATTCTGCTATTGATATCCAGATTTCTCTGCACATAGCTTGCATGTATTGGGGAAGAATACTATAGCATTCAGAATAAAAATATAGTAGATCTGAAAGATACAACTTGCGCATGACAAATCTCACTCCAGTTACTCAACATCAATTATAAAACGACCCAAGGGAGTGTGACTTAATATGTGCACCACCACTCCTCTACTAAATATAGCATACACATTTGTCGTGTGTAGCAATAATACTCCAGCTTGTAAGTTATTGTGATATGGTGTGGGTACAAACGTTATTGCACCATCCATCAACGCACTTCAACTCCAGAGTGATTCCTGCCACAGGCTGGAAGCCTGCGAACACACTCTCGCCATAAGTGTGATAGCTACTTGTGCACCACACATCAGATAAAACAGGAGCAGTATTTAGATAAACAATGCCGTCACAGTCGTTCTTCAAAATTTGTAGAGCAGATCTCCGTTTGTTCTCAGCGCCAGCATAGAGATGGCACCGATACATCGCTATTACTGCAGAGCACAAGAGCATGAAAAACTGTGCCAGAAGTGCTAGACTATAGTTTGGAAGTCTCAGGTTTTCGATCCCACATCAATCAGTGATAGGATTTGTACCTGTCACTTCTTTCAACTCTGTTAATGTTTTTTGTGTAGGGTTAAACTCTGTACAATCTGTAGCTTAATGATGTCTTCTGCTTTAGTCAGGGAATTTCATAAATGCGGAAAGTAAATAGCGATGGAGTTTGTGTAATCGATTTGCACACAGTTTACATGTAAGTTAACCACTCTAGCTAAACAAATGTTCATTAAATATAATTATTTCACAGGTTTTAAAACTCAGCAATTCGATTTCAAGCTTTTAGACGCAGAAAATTGTATTATTTTAACGCTAGTGGACACATTACAGAATACTGCACAAAATACTACTTGTCAGTATGACAAATGCGTAGCACCACCTAGAGTTATGAACCACAGGTTAATATCGTCCTCTTTAGTCAGGAAGACTTAGTTCATGGTATTTTATAAGAATGGTAAGAAGGTTATCTAATCATACATCTCTATGCACATCTCTCATATCTGAAGGATCATGTAAAATGAAGTGTATGGCAATGTCACAGTACCACCACGTTTTATTCATGAGAAAGTTCGTAGATGTAGCCAATCTACTAAAGAAAGTGACTACATTAAAATTGTCATCATATGATGTCACCCGCTACTCCAGTAATACCAGTTTGTGAGCCATATGTACTTTTTTTATTGATACAGAACAATTACATTACAACTGTAGTTCTAAATGGGTATTGTACACTCGATAAATAATACAGACAGTTTTATTTTTGAGAGCAAGATCTGTAACCACTCTCGCGTATTATGACAAGTAACATGCATCTGGTTTTGTATGTATGTGTTGCTCTATGTATATAGGAAGTGTGACACAATTTGCAAAATAAATGAAATTGGAATGAGTGGAAAAAGTCCTTGGCAGCCAGTTTTGGGTCATAAATTTCACTAACTGGGTTGGAGGGGTTTGGCTGTAAGTGACAGGATATCAGTTATGGTAATAAATTAGATTCACTCCACTATCCCCAAAAAGCCCGACAATCATGCGACTTTCGCCGCGTTCCCAGATCAATATTATAATGGACTTTTCAATTTCCCACCATTTATACCTCTCACAATTAAGCTAGGAGAGATATGAAAGGGATGTTGACCTTCACCTTGACCTAGGAAGAGGTCTGGCGACAATGCACAGTCTTCAAACTAAGTACAGGCTGTGCCTGTATCCGCTGAGTCACATTACTAATGTTATTGGATCACCCGTCAGTGTAGGCTAAGATATGTGTATGTCATAGATGTTTCACATCATTTTCATGAGACGAAGATTTTCACTGGTTAAGGAGGGCCATTGAATGGTATTGTGGGATGTTCATTGATGAGTCTAATTTTGTTTGAGGCGGTGAGATCGATTCCAAAGAGTCCTTAGACGAACTGCTGACAGTTGAACTGACACTGCAGGTATGTCAGACATGGCAATAAGTTGCTCAAGATATCATTCAGAGGCTGTTTGCTTCCATGCCATAACGAATGCAAGATTATATTTGTGCTTGTGAGGATCATACCTCTTTCTGATGCTGACAATGGCCAACAGTTTCGATGGAATGAAATTTAATATCCATTACATAATGAATATTGCCTTAAAGTTTGACGAATATTCAGTTGGCGTTTCATGGTGCAACTCTTTCAGTTTCCTAAGTTCATGCTGCTGCATCATTGTGTTGCAGCTGTATTTGCTGGCGAGCCTTCGAAGGCACATTCTGTTAACTGCTCTGGCGCTATTGTTGTAGGACAATAAGCTATCGCCAATCAATCTGGCTGCTTCAGTGTACAAGAAGAGCGCACCTAGAGAAATCTGATTCGTTGCTGCAAGTAATGTCGCCTTGGAATCTCCGTAATGTGTAGTAAGCTACACTGAACAGCCAAAGAAACTGGTACACCTGCCTAGTGTCATGTAGGGCCCCCCACAAGCACGAGGAAGTGCTGCAACATTACGTGACATGGACTCGACTAACGTCTGAAGTAGTACTGGAGGAAATAGACGCGATGAATCATGCAGGGCTGTCCATAAATCCGTAAGAGTACGAGGAGGTGAAGATCTCTCATGAACAGCACTTTGCAAGGCATCCCACATATGCTCAATAATGTTCATATCTGGGGAGTCTGGTGTCCAGCGGAAGTGTTTAAACTCAGAAGAGTGTTCCTGGAGCCACTCTGTAGCAATTCTGGACGTGTGGCGTGTCGCATCGTCCTTCGAGAATTGCCGAAGTTTGTCGGAATGCACAATGGACATGAATGGACGCAGGTGATCAGACAGACTGCCTACGTAGGTTTCACCTGTGAGAGACATATCAGGGGACCCATATCACTCTAACTGCACACGTCCCACACCATTACAGAGCCTGCACCAACAGTCCCCTGCTGACATGCAGGGTCCATGGATTAATGAGGCTGTCTCCACACCCGTACATGTCCAATGTCGGTACTGACTGTCCCAGGCAGGCGTGAAGCTTCGTGTTGTGCAGTCATCAAGGGTACACGTGTGAGCCTTCAGTTCCAAAAGCCCAAATCGATGATGTTTCGTTGAATGGTTCGCACGTTGACATTTGTTGATGGCACAGCACTAAAATCTGCAGCAATATGCGAAAGGGTTGCACTTCTGTCACGTTGAACGATTCTCTTCAGTTGTTATCAGAGTTTGCAATATGTGAGGTGTTGTGCTTATGAAATATAAACGTAAACTCTGTCTTCAGGCCCTGGCAGACTGGCACCGACAGACTGCCGCGTCATCCTCTGGCAATGGCGTCCACTGGATATGGTTTGGAGGGGCATAGTGTCAGCGCACTGCTCCCCGACCGTTGTTAGTTTTCGTGAAATGGAGCCATTACTATTTTTGTGAAATGTAGCCATTACTATTTGGTCAAGTAGCTCCTCAGTTGGTGTCACGAGGCTGTGTGTGCCACATTCCATTCCTCCTACCAAGGAAAAAACTCCATAGCAGAACTGGGAATCGAAACCGGGACCTCTGTAACGGGAGCCAGCCAAACTGACTACCCGTCTATGGAGGCAGACACCATACTCACGATAACATTTATTTATTTGTATGTTGTCCTGAGCATGCATAATATTTGAAGATAATTTTTACTAGGCGGTACTGTTCAATTTAAGCCACCCATCCTCAATTGTACATACACAAATGATCATATATATGCTGCTAAGGGATCGACAGCTAAATTCGAACCAAAACAAGGAAATTATGAAACGTGTCCAAATGCATCATCGATCTAAATGAATACAATCACATGGGCAAAACACTTTAGACAAGTATGTTCACATCTAATGCCAAATGCCATTTACAACAGTTAGTGTAATAGCAGCCATCGACATTAGTAAACAGTTGCAATCACCCCACCCCAGAAGCAGGTTTCCTATACAATCACTTTCAGGACCAACATAAATTTGATTTGCAGTATCTAACACAATTACTGGCTCAACTTAAAAAAAATTAAAATGCTGTCATAATCTACTCATTAAGAGATATAATCTTACATTGACAGTTTACCACAGTACGGCTCGTCTTATAGTTCGAAGCTGTGTGTATGTCTTCAGGCAGCGTAGCTAATTGTGCGCAGATTACTCATACAATAAGCATCCAGTATTGGAGAATGAGAACACTTAGCGATAAACTTAACACATAATTTCAAAACTTTTTCTTGCTGACATAACTACGGAATAATGGCTGTTAAAAAATTTATCGCTTAATGTCTTTTCAATGTTTCAGCATCACGTTTTAGTCCATTACTTGTTTACTACTAATTTTATTCGTGTTTTTATATTCATTTTTGGTATTTCACGATTTAATTTTTTGGCAGTTTTCAATGGTCCCTTGTGTTCACATCTGTGTGTGTCCTGGTGGGCTTTGTTATATCTGGTTGTTTCCGATAGGCTTTCGGAGCGTTTCACATTCGACAATCTCGTTTAATTTATATTTGGTTGATAGTTCCGACACACCGCATTTTAAATTTTAAGTTAATGCATAATTTTCTTTGTCGTATGAGTGCTCGCTGTGCGAGTTAGATTTTCACGTAATTTCAAGTCAGATTAATTATCTTACCGTGTTCTCCCTTGATTTAAATTATTTCAGTGGTGCTTCCCGGCTGTTACAACGGCTTCAATTTGTAAATTCTCCTAATTAGTAGTGCTTTCAGTGTAATGAGTTACACGTGGCAATTCATAGTATTTTAAGTCTCTCATGATTCCATGTAGCTTTCCCACCGGCCCTTTGTCTGCTTAATATATTAAAATTCTAATTTAAAGCGATTGCTAGAGAGCTTTTCGCACATTACTGCAAATTTAAATGAGATTTACTTTTCACCTAGAAGACGTGGCTGCAAGGCTGATTTACATGTCGTGTCGCTTATATATACTAAGCCATGGTGCTCGATCCTTTTGAAAACTTTGTTCCCATTGTGGAGACCGCTTGCGAGAAACTGCGTTGAATTTCGATGGGTTTTCCGGAGTATTTTCCTTGTGTGGCCAACCACATAGGATGAATGAAACCTGCCAATCAATTGCTTGCCGGAAGTGTGCTACTAGATTCGTCTCGATGTCCAGCCCTTTCTTGTAGAATGATAGGAGGAGTTATCTCTTTAGATAATCAAGGCATACAACGACCCGTTTGGTTATCTGCTATCCTGTGTTCCCCACATGAATGATGGATAGCTGTCCTGTGTTAGATAGGATATTTTCTTGTACAATGGAAATACAGTGTTGGTATTACAATATTATAAATGAAACTAAATACACTCCTGGAAATGGAAAAAAGAACACATTGACACCGGTGTGTCAGACCCACCATACTTGCTCCGGACACTGCGAGAGGGCTGTACAAGCAATGATCACACGCACGGCACAGCGGACACACCAGGAACCGCGGTGTTGGCCGTCGAGTGGCGCTAGCTGCGCAGCATTTGTGCACCGCCGCCGTCAGTGTCAGCCAGTTTGCCGTGGCATACGGAGCTCCATCGCAGTCTTTAACACTGGTAGCATGCCGCGACAGCGTGGACGTGAACCGTATGTGCAGTTGACGGACTTTGAGCGAGGGCGTATAGTGGGCATGCGGGAGGCCGGGTGGACGTACCGCCGAATTGCTCAACACGTGGGGCGTGAGGTCTCCACAGTACATCGATGTTGTCGCCAGTGGTCGGCGGAAGGTGCACGTGCCCGTCGACCTGGGACCGGACCGCAGCGACGCACGGATGCACGCCAAGACCGTAGGGTTCCTACGCAGTGCCGTAGGGGACCGCACCGCCACTTCCCAGCAAATTAGGGACACTGTTGCTCCTGGGGTATCGGCAAGGACCATTCGCAACCGTCTCCATGAAGCTGGGCTACGGTCCCGCACACCGTTAGGCCGTCTTCCGCTCACGCCCCAACATCGTGCAGCCCGCCTCCAAAGGTGTCGCGACAGGCGTGAATGGAGGGACGAATGGAGACGTGTCGTCTTCAGCGATGAGAGTCGCTTCTGCCTTGGTGCCAATGATGGTCGTATGCGTGTTTGGCGCCGTGCAGGTGAGCGCCACAATCAGGACTGCATACGACCGAGGCACACAGGGCCAACACCCGGCTTCATGGTGTGGGGAGCGATCTCCTACACTGGCCGTACACCACTGGTGATCGTCGAGGGGACACTGAATAGTGCACGGTACATCCAAACCGTCATCGAACCCATCGTTCTACCATTCCTAGACGGGCAAGGGAACTTGCTGTTCCAACAGGACAATGCACGTCCGCATGTATCCCGTGCCACCCAACGTGCTCTAGAAGGTGTAAGTCAACTACCCTGGCCAGCAAGATCTCCGGATCTGTCCCCCATTGAGCATGTTTGGGACTGGGTGAAGCGTCGTCTCACGCGGTCTGCACGTCCAGCACGAACGCTGGTCCAACTGAGGCGCCAGGTGGAAATGGCATGGCAAGCCGTTCCACAGGACTACATCCAGCATCTCTACGATCGTCTCCATGGGAGAATAGCAGCCTGCATTGCTGCGAAAGGTGGATATACACTGTACTAGTGCCGACATTGTGCATGCTCTGTTGCCTGTGTCTATGCGTCTGTGGTTCTGTCAGTGTGATCATGTGATGTATCTGACCCCAGGAATGTGTCAATAAAGTTTCCCCTTCCTGGGACAATGAATTCACGGTGTTCTTATTTCAATTTCCAGGAGTGTATGTGCACGCCAGTTAATGGGAATTAATTGGACTCTTTTTATTTCTCTTAAAATTTCTGGTAGTACTCACATTGCCCGTAATTTTATACTTAAATTGACTGATGGAAAAACTTCAACCGAAATTCTAGTACCATGATGATAATGATGTCCCATACTCCGAGGGGCGTAGGGCACGATGCGGGAGACCTGCACCGCCGTACTAGGCAAGGTCCTAGCGAAGATTACCATTGCTTCCTCCGACCGTAATGGGGATGAATGATGATGATGAAGACGACACAACAACATCCAGTCATCTCGAGGCAGGGAAAATCCCTGACCCCACCGGGAATCGAACCCGGGACCCCGCGCGCTGGAAGCGAGAACGTTGTCGCAAGACAACGAGATGCGGACTATAGTACCATAATGCCCATTAATTTTGACAGTTTATTCGTAGTTCCACGCATGTCTGAAGGACATTACAGAGTGCATCGTAAGGCCACAGGTACGGCATTGCAGGCCGCGACAATAATCAGAAGTCTCTCCCTGGGGGAGGGGCGGGGGAATCGCACCAATTGTGCGACTACAGGAAGTAGACACACGGTCACATATGGAGGTTTGGGTCGGCGCTCCTGCGGGAAGTGATTCGAGTCCCAGTCTGATAATATTCGCAACTGCGAGTATATTCCTTGTGTCTATTGATATTGCTTCTTCCTATTGATTGGCTCGTCAGTTTTAATCTCTTGTTTCAGTTTTTTCTCCTATTGGGTTACTTTTCGTAAGCGACAGTTGAAAAGTAATGGAGAGAATCCCCACCACATTATCTCACTTCTGATTTAATTGCAAAATTTTCCGATTTTTCTTTCCTGGATTTTACTCTAGATTTTGTGCCATAGAGTGATTTCGTGATAAATGGAGTCGTTTTGAGGTCCACACCTTGTTCTTTCAGAACCTGGAAGAGAGACTTGCGGTCCACTGAATCACAAGCTTTTTAAATATCTACGGAGGCAGAAGCTACCTTCTTCTTATAGTGTGTCATGTCTGAGATTTAGTACCACAAGTAAAATTTGTTCTAGATAAGATTTGAAATCTTGCTTCATACACAACAATTTCGCATTGAAAATGCTGGTGTCCTTGCGTCGCGAGACAGTGAGACAGAAAAAGACGTAATTACTTTATTTTATACATTTTGGGAACTTTTGGATACGTCCTCATATTAACTGAATGGTGGAAAGGGAAAAAAGTGCAAGGTATCATTTTCACAAAACACGAGTTTTCCATAATACTGTGTCTCGGTACTGTGATGTATGTCACTAGACTTGTACAAGCACCAAACTACGGGGAAAGTCTTTGAAACGTGCATTAGCTGATGGCGCATCGTCTTCGTAGCAAGCTGTACTTCTCTCTGTCTCTCTGGGATTGTAGAACTTAAAAGAAATGAGAAGCGGTTAGTGTTGATCAAAGTCCTGCTATTTCAAGACCGAATGCTGTATTTCTTTGCTTGTACTGTCACAAATAATGAAGTGCCTTAGTATTGACGGCACTTGGAACAAAAACTGCCTTCTTGATATTTTGACGAAAACTGACATCTTTAAGAACGCGGCTTAGGACAAAACATAAATTGATTCTTGGGGAAAAAAAAGAAAAAAAAACCAGCACCGAGACACTGTTATTTACACAAGCACTGCCGTTATTGGTTTCTAACGGACAGATTCATCTTCAGACTTGTGTTCATGTTTATATTACATTTATCGCATTTTACAATAGTTGTCAAGAGAGAACAGAAAATATCTAATGCAAAAAACAACACGCGTAATTAAATTAAAAATGTAAACAGCCGCCTGAAGATGAAACTGTCAGTACGAAACCAGTAATAGCGCTATTGTTATAAATAAACAGCATTATTAACAGTAGCCCGTTGCTGTTTTCTTCTTTACAAGAAACACCTTGCAAAAACTTACGTACAGGCGCTGAGAACAACTCGTTTTCCTGGTATCGCACTTACAAGGTTATTAATAATGTATTTAATTTGTCTTATTTTTTTGAGGTGATGCAGTGAGCTACGTAATTCTGTGGTATCAGAACACCTTCTCACTCTTTTGGATACAAATCAGATATATACAAACAGAGATATATTTTACGTTTGTTTGCATGGTCACCTTCCGCAGCAGCTGTTAAAACCAGTTACTATTGCTGATCCAGCTTGAGCTTACTGTAAGTTAATTAAAGAGAATTCCACCAGACGCAATTCGATTTTATTTATAAACCATCTTCCGTGGTTATTCTGCAAATTGAATACATATATTTGTACATTTTCGGCTGTTTTAAGTTGAAAACAGTGCTTTGTTTATAAAGTTGGCGTCCAAGTAACTTATGGTATTTCTTTACATATTCTGCTTCTTCCCTCCTTGTTAGCAACGTTTGACGCTGAAAGACTCTGATTCGCATATACAGTTGGCAGTTTTTGCCATTCTGCAGTAATTCTTGCACTGCGTTACGTGGAAAAAAAATGGTTTAAATGGCTGTGAGCACTATGGGACTTAACATCAGTCCCCTAGAACTTAGAACTACTTAAACGTAACTAACCTAAGGACATCACACTCATCCATGCCCGAGGCAGGATTCGAACCTGCGACCGTAGCGGTCACGCGGTTCCAGACTGAAGCGCCTAGAACCGGACGGCCACACCGGCCGGCCGTTATTTGCAGTTCACTTTTGTAAACTGAACTGATGTTACGTGTCTTTTTCACAATGCACAGTAACAGTGTTTATGTCTGTTCGTCTGTTTCCGTTCATGTTGTGAGTGTCGCCTACCTTTCAAACTATACTAACTCGCTAGAACACACACACACACACACACACGTAATTTTACAGGTTGGCACCATTCTCAACGTGAAAAAAAAAAAAAAAAAAAAACGAACAGACATAAACACTGTTACTGTGCAGACTGAGAAAGACACAAAACTTCAGTTCAGTTTACAAAAGTGAAGTGTAAATAATGCACCGCAAGATGCACTGCAGAATGGCAAAAACTGCCATGTGCATACGTGAATCGAAGTCTTTTGACGTCATCGGCTGCTAGGAAGGAGGGAGGAAGCAGAATATGTAAGTAAATACCGTAAGTAACTTGCACACCAGCTTTATAAACAAAGCACTGTTTTCAACCTAAAACAGCCAAAATGTGCAAACATATGTATCGAATTAGCAGAATAACCAAGGAAGGTGTTTATAAATAAAAGTGAAATGCGTGTGATGTAATTTTATTTAACTGAACTGTAGTAAGCTCCAGATGGATAACCAATATTGACGTGGATAAATTGCTTTGATATTTAAAATTTTTTTCCATTTGCACCCTGTAACTGGTTTCTTCCACTCGTTGATAACTTTGATACGGAACTGGCTCTTCCCTGACGCCACACGCGCTACTGTGGCGACCCTGCCAGGACTGGATGGTGTGTGGGAAGATGGCGGCAGCAGCGGCGGCGGCGGCACCCTACCTGGTCCAGCTTGAGCAGCTCCTCGGGTGTGTCGGGAAGCTGGCCCAGCGTCAGCGGCGGGTTGATGTTCACCTCCTTGCCCAGCGAGCGCACCACCTCCTCGCGGTTGTAGCGGTCGGCGAACACGCACGACGCGGGGATCAGCCCATGCACCGTGTAGCTGATGGCGCGCACCAGGATCCTGCGGCACCAAAACACCACCTCAGCACGCGCACCAGTATCACCCTGCACCAAAATATCCTCAGAACATCGTCAAGAGTGATGTGGCGTCGTAATTCAGAGGCGCATATACACACGGTATGAGAAGGTAAGAGAACGGACACTCAAAACAGCAAAGAAATATCCCTGACACTGGTTTTCTGCAAAATTCTTCTCAGATCGAATACAACAAATTTCTTTGAGACCGGGAAGATTATGTCCACGAATCAGCGCGGTTGTAGAAAGCAGCATTTGTGCAAATCTCAGCTTGCTCTTTTCTCACATACTGAGAACTGTGGATGAAGGGCAACAGGCAGGTTCCACATTCCTAGATTTCCGGAAGGGATTTCACATGGTGCGAGCATATGGAATAGATTCCCAGATAGGTGAGTGGCTCGAAGACTTCCTAAGTAATGAAAACCAACACGTTGCCTTCGATGGCAAATGTTTATCAGAGAAAAGGGTATGATCAGGAGTGCCCCAGGGAAGTGTGATATGACCACTATAACTATCTGTATACATAAATCTCAGATCGATTGCATATTCGCCGGTAGGAGTGGCCGAGCGGTTCTCGGCGCTTCAGTCTGCAACCGAGAGACCCCTACGGTCGCAGGTTCGAATCCTCCCTCGGGCATGGATGTGTGTGATGTCCTTAGGTTAGCTAGGTTTAAGTAGTTCTAAGTTCGAGGGGACTGATGACCTCAGATGTTAAGTCCCATAGTGCTCAGAGCCATTTGAACCATTCCGTATTCCTAGAGTTCCAGAAGGCTTTTGATACTGTTCCTCACAAGCAACTACTAATCAAATTGCATGCATATGGAGTATCGTCACATTTGTGTGACTGGATTCGTGATTTCCTCTCAGAGAGGTCACAGTTCGTAGTGATAGACGGTAAATCATCGAGTAGAACAGAAGTGATATCTGGCGTTACGCAAGGTAGTGTCATAGGCCCTCTGCTGTTCCTGATTTAAATAAATGATCTTGGTGATAATCTGAGCAGATCCCTTAGATTGTTTGCAATGACGCTGTAATCTACTGTCTAGTAAAATCATCAGACGATCAATTCCAATTACAGAATGATCGCCGGACGGGGTGGCCGAGTGGTTCTAGGCGCTACAGTCTGGAAGCGCGCGACTGCTACGGTCGCAGGTTCGAATCCTGCCTCGGGCATGGATGTGTGTGATGTCCTTGGGTTAGTTAAGTTTAAATAGTTCCAAGTTCTATGGGACTGATGACCTTAGAAGTTAAGTTCCATAGTGCTCAGAGCCATTTGAACCATTTGAACAAAATGATCTAGAGAGAATTTCTGTATGGTGCGAAAAGTGGCAATTGGCACCAAACAAAGAAAAGGGCGAGGTCATCCACATGGGTACGAAAAGAATCCGATAAACTTTGGGTATACGATAAATCGCACACATCTAAGGACTGTCAATTCGACTAAATAACTAGGAATTACGATTACGAGCAACTTAAATTGGAAATGCCACATAGATAATACTGTAGGGAAGGCGAAACAAAGACTGCGCTTTGTTGGCAGAACACTTAGACGATGAGACAAACCCACTAAAGTGACAGCCTACATTACACTTGTCCGTCTTCTGATGGAATATTGCTGTGCGGTGTGGAATTCTTACGGGGTAGGATTGACGAAGGACATCGAAAAAGTGCAAAGAAGGGCAGCTCGTTTCTTGTTATAGCAAAATAGGGGTCAGAGTGTCACTGATATGATACGCGAGTTGGGGGAGGCAGTCACTGAAACAAAGGCTCTTTTTTTTTTTTTTTTTTGCGCCGAGATCTATTTACGAAATTTCAATCACCAACTTTCTCTTCCGAATGCGGAAATATTTTGCTGACACCCACCTACGTAGGGAGAAACGATCATCATCATAAAATAAGAGAAATCAGAGCTCGAACGGAAAGATTTATGTTCCTTTTTCCCACGCGCCATTCGAGAGTGAAATAGTAGAGAAGTAGTATGAAAATGGTTCGATGACCCCTGTGCCAGGCACTTAAGTGTGAACTGCAGAGTAACCATGTAGATGTAGATGTAAATGATTTGGCGGGCAGAGTGAGCAGGAATCTGTAGTTGTTTGTTGATGATGCTTCAGTGTACAGGAAGCTGTCGAAGTTGAGTGACTGTGAACAGATTCAACACAACTTAGACAAAAGTTCTAGTTAGTGTAATGACCGGTAGCTACATGTAAATGTGGAAAAAATGCAAGTTAATGAGGATGAGTAGGAAAAACAACCCTATAACGTTCGGTAACAGTATTACTAGTATCCTGCTTGACACAGTCATGTCGTTTAAGCATCTGGGCATGACGTTGCAAAGTGACGAGCATGTGAGAACTGTAGCAGAGAAGGCGAATGGTTGACTTCGGCTTATTGGAAGAATTTTTAGGAAAGTGTGGTTCGTCTGTCGTGGACACTGTATATAGGACGATAGTGAGACCTGTTCTTGAGTACTGCTCGAGAGTTAGGGATGTGTACCAGGCCGGATTAAAGGAAGACATAGAATCAATTCAGAGACGGCCTGTTAGATTTGTTAGCGGTAGGTGTGAACAACACGCTAGTATTATGGAGATGCATCGAGAACTCAATTGGGTTGTGTTGGGGTTGTTTGGGGGAAGAGACCAAACAGCGAGGTCATCGGTCTCATCGGATTAGGGAAGGAAGTCGGCCGTGCCCTTTCAAAGGAACCATCCCGGCATTTTCCTGGAGCGATTTAGGGAAATCACGGAAAACCTAAATCAGGATGACCGGACGCGGGGTTGAACCGTCGCCCTCCCGAATGCGAGTCCAGTGTGCTAGTCACTGCGCCATCTCGCTCGGTAACTCAATTGGGAATTCATGGAGGGAACACGACGTACTTTCCAGCGAACGCTATTGAGAAAATTTAGACAACGGACATTTTAAGGCGATTGCAGAACTATCCTACTACTGCCAACGTGCATTTCACCTAAGGATTGTGAAGACAAGATTAGGCAGGTCAGGGCTCATACGAAGGCATATAGATAGTCGCCTTTCCCTCTCTCTGTTTATGAGTGAAACAGGAATGGAAATAATTAGTAGTGGTACACGGTACCTTCTACCATGTATAACTCGATAACGTGCTTAGTATGTGCAGGGCTATTATAAATGATTGAAGCGATTTCATAAATTCACTGTAGCTCCATTCATTGACATATGGTCACGACACACTACAGATACGTAGAAAAACTCATAAAGTTTTGTTCGCCTGAAGCCGCACTTCAGGTTTCTGCCGCCAGAGCGCTCGAGAGCGCAGTGAGACAAAATGGCGACAGGATCCGAGAAAGCGTATGTCGTGCTTGAAATGCACTCGCATCAGTCAGTCATAACAGTGCAACGACACTTCAGGACGAAGTTCAACAAAGATCCACCAACTGCTAACTCCATTCGGCGATGGTATGCGCAGTTTAAAGCTTCTGGATGCCTCTGTCAGGGGAAATCAACGGGTCGACCTGCAGTGAGCGAAGAAACGGTTGAACGCGTGCGGGCAAGTTTCACGCATAGTGATGTGAAAGATTCAGTGTTTAAACCTCCTCTACCAAGAAACGTGCCAGAACTGCGAGCTCGCATCAACAATGCTTTCGAACTCATTGATGGGGACATGCTGTGCCGAGTGTGGAGGAACTTGATTATGAAAATTGCTCTGAGCACTATGGGACTCAACTGCTGAGGTCGTTAGTCCCCTAGAACTTAGAACTAGTTAAACCTAACTAACCTAAGGACATCACAAACATCCATGCCCGAGGCAGGATTCGAACCTGCGACCGTAGCGGTCTTGCGGTTCCAGACTGCAGCGCCTTTAACCGCACGGCCACTTAGGCCGGCAACTTGATTATCAGCTTGATGTCTGCCGAATCACTAAAGGGGCACATATCGAACATTTGTGAATGCCTAAAAAAACTTTTTGAGTTTTTGTATGTGTGTGCAAAGCATTGTGAAAATATCTCAAATAATAAAGTTATTGTAGAGCTGTGAAATCGCTTCAATCATTTGTAATAACCCTGTATATGCATGTAGATTAAGTGAGCACATGTATAATAACCCTCTGGTAGTAAATTAGTGCTACACTGTTGTGCGGGATTTATGACGAGGATCATGTAGCTAATGGATTTTAAGCCATCGTTTCCAAAACACAACATTAATTTATCCAGGAGAGTACAGATAAGAAAGCAATATTTGAACATGGATTCATTTACCAATTCTAATTATTTATAATTAAGTAAAAATTCGGTCGCCAATCAAGATGGGACAGAAAGTTTTTAAATAAACATTAACAATTTTTAAACTTAAATTAATTAGATAGCACGGAACCTTCTAGCATTTACCCCTGGGCAAAAAATTTTTCGAGAAACGGTCACTAAGAACAGCTTCGATGAATCTCATTACTCTGAAGTATTAAGAGAGTAATAAACCTCTTCCCCACAATAACACTGTCAAATCGGACTGCCTAATTTTGAAACTAAATTTGTCTCACGATATCTACTGAAGTAACAATCAAATCCAGTTCTAGGATATGGGGGCCTTTTCATCACAATAACGCATAGCAGTACATTTGTAACATTTTTAAAACAGAACTATGTTACACAAAACTCAATCTTTGTAACAACTGCGTTATCAAGAATAATTTATAAACAGAACGGAACAATATTTTAGCAGCTTTCCTCACCAAAGCACTTGAGTTTTAGTAATATTAATAAAATTAGTTCTTTTTGTGGTCAGATCCAGTATCACGGAGAGTCAGATAACTTTAGGAATTGGGACCAGTATCCTAACATAGCTATGACTTACGAGTGACTAAGGCCAGTAACTGCATATATAACTTGAAGGTTACATTCCACAAATGGATTCAATCACATTGAGGGACATACTGGCTGATGCGTTTTACAAATCTAAAAAAACATTACACTGTCGGGAGACAACGATGTGTAGAGCAGCGGCGGCGATATCCTTGGCTACTATTGCACAAGCGTGATTCAGCATACAAATTGCTCTGACGTAATTCTTCTGGCCATATCCAATCACTCTAGAGCAGTGTACAAATACTCCAGTCTGCAGTAATCCGGTAATGCCTCCAGTAAATCAGCAGGTAATTTGGCCTCGATTCAGCTAATAGTCTAAAGCAGAGGTTCCCAATGTGGGTGTAATTACCCCCTAAGGGGTAAAAACTAAATAATTCGATTTTGTATTTTCAAAAGATCATTACTATCATTTTGTAATACTCTAATATTGATTATGGAAGTTATCAATAATTACTTTTTGTCAATCAGTAGCATTGATATGATGGATGTTACAGGTTCCTCACATAGTCCATTCACTGCATACATATGTTATGCTTTGGCCCGTACTTAAGGAATGCTATTATCTCAAGAACAAGTTGTAGATAGTACCTGCAGTAGTCCAGAAATTGCTTCATTACTCGCTTCGAAACGGAAAAATGAATTATTTGATACCACGACACTGCAGTACTGTGTAAGCGCTACTATAGCGCTGCACACAGTTTTATTATCATCATTATTTATTATTATTATCAGAGTGGTTAAACACAAAGCATTAACAGCCTCAAGTCGTCCAATTTCTGACAGCTGAGGAGTATGGAGTGCACCAATGAAGTTATTTAGCAACAGTCCGTATATTTCACGCTTATGACCCTGTTTGATTTTAAATTGGGTTGCAGTGTGTAGATCAAGTAAATGCCGCAACAGAGAGAAGAAATGCAAGGGAAGCATGATTTGTGAAAAGCGCGTATGCTCACTGTGGAAAATTAACTTTCGTTTCTGCGAAGGAGTTGCGGGTAGCACGAGCGATGCTCCACGAATTCCTTCGTCATTCATTCTAACACACACACAAACACACAAAATAAATGTCATTCATCTTTCACTATGAAAAAAGGGGTTTCCAAGAAAAGTCTTTCATTCTACAGTTTATGTAGGTGCTAGAGTTGGTGGTAATGTGGGGATGGGGGGTGGAGAGGGATTGGAGTGCTAGCTAATGTCTAATTCCTCTCAGGGGCAATGGTCTGAGAAAGGTTGAGAACCACTGGTTTACGATTCCTGCCTAGGTGCACCCACCACGTGGCCTAACGCCTTTTAGTTTGGCGTGCTCAGCACCTTCCATATAGAAAGAGTCTTACCTACAACTTTTGTTTCCCTAACCGTCTGTCCATATTTGTGCATCAATAAGTAGTAAGACCAATAGTTTTTCATCCATAAACCATACATTAAAAAAATTCGTCCATTCATAGTGACTGGGCCAAATATCTCACGAAATAAGCATCAAACGAAAAAACTACAAAGAACGGAACTTGTCTAGCTTGAAGGGGGAAACCAGACGGCGCTACGGTTGGCCCGCTAGATGGCGCTGCCATTGGTCAAACGGATATCAACTCCGTTTTTTAAAATAGGAACCATCATTTTTATTAAATATTCGTGTAGTACGTGAAGAAATATGAATGTTTTATTTGGGCCACTTCTTTCGCTTTGTGATAGATGGCGCTATAATAGCCACAAACGTATAAGTACGTGGTATCACGTAACATTCCGCCAGCGTGGACGGTATTTGCTTCCTGATACATTACCCGTGTTAAAATGGACCGTTTCCCAATTGCGGAAAAGGTCGATATCATGTTGATGTATGGCTATTGTGATCAAAATGCCCAAAGGGCGTGTGCTATGTATGCTGTTCGGTTTCCTGGACGACATCATCCAAGTGTCCGGACCGTTCGCCGGAAGTTACGTTATTTAAGGAAACAGGAAGTGTTCAGCCACATGTGAAACGTCAACCACGAGCTGCAACAAATGCTGATGCCCAAGTAGGTGTTTTAGCTGCCGTCGCGGCTAATCCACACATCAGTAGCAGACAAATTGCGGGAGAATCGGGAATCTCAAAAACAATGGTGTTGAGAATGCTACATCAACATCGATTGCACCCGTACCGTATTCCTAAGCACCAGGAATTGCATGGCGACGACTATGAACGTCGTGTTCAGTTCTGCCACTGGGCACAAGAGATATTACGGGACGATGACAGATTTTTCGCAGGCGTTCTATTTAGCGACGAAGCGTCATTCACCAACACAGTAACGTAAGCCGGTATAATATGCACTATTGGGCAAAGGAAAATCCACGATGGCTGCGACAAGTGGAACATCAGTTAATGTATGGTGCGGTATTATGGGAGGAAGGATAATTGGCCTCCATTTTATCAGTGGCAATCTAAATGGTGCAATGTATGCTGATTTTCTACGTTATGTTCTACCGATGTTACTACAAGATGTTTCACTGCATGACAGAATGGCGATGTACTTCCAACATGATGGATGTCCGGCACATAGCTCACGTGCGGTTATTGTCAATGCATGTGCGAAGATTACGGAAGGCGAACTATTCGCTGTTGAGAGGAATGTCGTTACACATGTTGAGGTTGACGGACATCATTCAGACCACTTATTGCATTAATGTGGTATTTACAGGTAATCACGCTGTAACAGCATGCGTTCTCAGGAATGATAAGTTCACAAAGGAACATGTATCACATTGGAACAACCGAAATCAAATGTTCAAACGTACCTACGTTTTGTATTTTAATTTAAAAAAATACCTGTTACCAACTGTTCGTCTAAAATTGTGAGCCATATGTTTGTGACTATTACAGCCCTATCTACTACAAAGCGAAGAAAGGGGTCCAACAAAAACATTCACATTTCTTTACGTACTACACGAATATGTAATAAAAATGGGGGTTCCTATTTAAAAAAACGCAGTTGATATCCGTTTGACCTGTGGCAGCGCCATCTAGCGGGCTAACCATAGCGCCATCTGGTTTCCCCCTTCAAGCTAGACCAGTTTCGTTCTTTGTAGTTTTTTCGTTTGACGCTTATTTCGTGAGATATTTTTCCTGATCACGATCAATGGACCACCCTGTGAACCAGGTAACACCAATACAGTAGAAGTTACTTGTTTAAGAATAATGAGAGAAGGCTGCTGTTGTGTACATAGTTCCACGTAGTCAGTGCGTACACAAATTTCCCACTAGAGCGCGCCCTGCTAAGCACAACAGTGCAGGCACAGCGCTCGTCCATCTCCGCACTACGAGATGGCGCTGCCATAGAGATGGACCAAATTCTGCTTCCGCCGATCCGCGTATTAATATGTAACGCAGCCAATGAGATTGCTGCTAACGTAGAACCTTTTCTCCTCGCGGATCACACTCGCGCAGTGATACATGAATGCGCGAGGTATTATAACGAGTGTACAGACCTCCGATTAGTCAGTCTGCATTAGTCTGCGTTTGCCTGTACCAATCTAGAGTCAAGTTTCAGTCTGTGCCTAATAAGATTACCATATTGCTGTACATAGCCATGAAGATAAATGTATAGACACTTTGTCAAGTATCAGCGATATGTGAGAATAAGATTAATGTACCAAGACCAAAGGAACTTCAGATTGTCAATTGTAAACAGCATCCAGAATCAAGTTACGTAATGTGTATATTTTTTGTTATTTTAATAAATGTGTGTGAAAATTAATCAAGTTCTGTTTAAAATTGGTCACCGTCAATCTGCTACTCTAAGTGTGGAAGTGGCATTTCTATCGTCTGACCTAATGGCAGAAGATGAACATGCCACGTTAAGACCACGAGACATATTGCTGACACTCACCTACTTCGTTAGAGCGACAAGTCCAATAATCTGATGGTGTGTTTACCGAAGGTCTTACAGTACGCACACCAGAGCTGCATACATGGAAGACACGGGAATGTTTTATATTAATTATATAATGGTTAGACAGAGATTTAGGAATCAGTTTTTAAAGTGCCGTTTCCAGGGGCATATGTGAAATCTGACCACAATTTTACTGGTTTTGAACTGCAGAGACAAACTGAAGAATGTGCAAAAAGTCAGGAATTTAAGGAGATTGACCTATATAAATGAAAGAACTGGATGTTGTAGATGGTTTCAGAGGGAGCATTAGGAAACGATTGACAAGAACATGGGAAAGGAATACAATAGAAGAGGAATGGGTAACTTTGAGAGGTGGAATAGTGAAAGCAGCAGAGGAACAAATAGGTACAAAGACGAGGGTTAGAAGAGATCCTTGGGAAACAGAGATATTGATTTTAATCGAGGAAAGCAGAAAACACAGAAATGGATAAATGAAACAGACGAAAGGGAATACAAAAGTCTAAAAAAGAGTTGGGCAGGAAGTAAAAAGTGGCTAAGCAGGAACTGCTAGAGGACAAATGTAAGGATGTGGAAGTATATATCACTAGGTGTGAGACAGATACCGCCTACAGGAAAATTAAAGAGAGCTTTGGAGAAAGGAGAACCACCTTATGAATATCAATAGCTCAGATGGAAAACCAGCCCTTAGCAAAGAAGAGAAAACAGATTTGTGAAAGGAGTATACAGAGACTCTGTACAAGGGAGATGTACTTTCGGGCAATATTATGGAAATGGAAGAGCACATAGAGGAATATGAGAAGGGAGATATGATACTGCGTGAAGAATTTGATAAACTACTGAAAGACTTAAATTGGAAACAAGGCCCCGGAAGTAGATAACATTCCATTACATCTACTTGGGAGACCCAGCCATGACAAAACTCTTTCACCTGGTGAGCAAGATGTATAAAATAGGCGAAATACCCTCAGATTTCAAGAAGAATATACAGTGAAGCGCCAAAGAAACTGGAATAGTCAAGCGTATTCAAATATAGGGATATGTAAACAGGCGGAATAGGCTGTTGCGGTCGGCAAGGTCTCTATAAGACAACAAGTGTCTGGCGCAGTTGTCAGATCGGTTACTGCTGCTACAGTGGCAGGTTATCAAGATTTAAGTGAGTTTGAACGTGGTGTTATAGTCCACGCACGAGCGATGCAACACAACAGCCCTGATTTAGCAATGAAGTGGGGATTTTCCTGTACGACCATTTCACGAGTGTACCATGAATAACGGGACCAACGACGGCTAAAGATAAACTGTTCAATAGTGATCCATTGCTAAGGTGAAAATAAATGAAAAACTATTAAAGAAATCCTGAGAAGTGGTTGCAACAAAATGGACGGATATTCTACCTGGACCAAACCCGTCAAGTAAATATCTATTGACGGGAAAGTAGAACCTGACAACCGTATACTGCTTCTCCGGCCTATACGCTGTCGCGAACAGTGGACGCGGCCACGTGCCATATCAAACTGTCGGCAAGAAAGTAAACAGCTTGCCTATAGATGCTCGTGCATGCGCTGATGGTGTGTGGGCTTAACCGAAACATCGGTGGTCTTTTGGGGGGCACACGAATGGTGAATGAGAACAAGAAATATTGGAATACCAAGTACAAAAACTTTTTCTGTAAAGCAATCTGTAGAATGTAAACGTGACATTTATTTTTATTAATAATGCCCATAAGTTATGATTACCTAAAGTTATTCCTGTGGGTCTTATAACTTAAAAGAGGAATATCGGATGCATATAGTACGGCAACGAAACATATCTGCCAACAGTGTCCACTGAATAAACTTTAAAAATTTACCGCGTTTATAGAACGTCTCAGGATTCCTAGCCCAAAATCTGCCTGGAGTACCCAGTTTTGTCAGCAGAGGCATTTCGTCTTCGATCTCCTTAGTAACTTAAGACCAACAGCCATACCATTTATTTTTTTATTAACCTGCTTCCCCGACACAAACTGTAATTAAACATATTTTCATACGACGTTAATGCATCAATAGGCCTGACAATGGTTACATGATATTTGACGTCAGCGCAAAAGCCTCCACTGCACAAAAATCGTATGGCAGCATATGCAGAACTGTATCCCGATGTATTTGCCATCGATATCTTCTACACAGTTTGAGGAGTGCCAATTCATTCTAAAAGTCATGGATATTACATGACCAGGCATTGGTTGTTGTTTCATGAAGGAATACATGTCTCACGGAAAATACCACAAATTGCAGAGTGGCCAAAACAGTACTTCAGTACTATTAGCTGACAGTCGATTTAGGAAAACTGCATTCAGGTTGTAACTTGTTTCTGGTATAAGGCCGTTTGCAGCGAGTAACAGAGATATATACACAAATACAAGTATTTTATACCAGGCAGGCTATATTGAACCAATATTCTGGCAATGAATATCCAACTGACCTAGCTAATCAAAGATGTTAGTTGCTGCTGGGCTTCGCTAGTAAACAATACAGTTCAGCTCAGTATATGTTCGTTGTGGTCTTTAGCCTGAAGACTGTGTCCACACAGCGGTCCACACTGTCTATACTGCGTAAGCCTTTTCATATCTACGGAACTACTGCGTCCCACATCCATTCGAATCTTCTTACCGTTGTTAAGCCTTTATCTCCGTCTCTACAATCTTGCTTCCATTACCAAATTAACAGTTCTTTGATGCTTCGAAATATGTACTGTCAACTTGTTCCTTCCCTTAAGACGATCTGTACCTTAGTTTCCTTTCTTTTCTCAGTTTGATTCACTACCTCTTCATTAGTTACACGATCTACATATCCGATCTTCGGCATTCTTCTTTAATGCCACATTTTCTTCTAGACAGAACTGTTAATCTTCCACGTCACACTTACATACAAGGCTACACTGCACACAAATACCTTCATAAAATGCTTCCTGACACTTAAATTCATATACCACGTCAACAACTTTTTGTTCAGAAACGCTTTTCTTGCTATTGCCAGTCTACATTTTATATCATCTCTACTTGCGCGTTCTCAGTTACTGCTTCCCTTTCAAGTCACCGAAGTCTTACAACTGCTGTCTACTTTCTGTACAAGTTGCAGATAATCCTGTGTCTCTGTGTTTTATCCCTGAATTTATCCCTGACACCTCCAGGGTTTCAAAGCTTGTTTTCAGTTCAGATTGCCAAAATCTTTCTCTGAATCTACAAATACTGTAAAATCAGATTTGCCTTCCTTCAGTCTATCTACTAAGATAAGTGGTAGGATCAGTATTCCCTCACGTATTCAATCATTTCACAGGAATCTAACATTGTGCTCATGTCAGTTTGTATAGCTCGTCTCCTCTACATGTTCCTTCCACCTTGTACCATGACCGTCATGTAACTGTGCGTGCTATAGTGGAAGACCTTAATTTGAATTGTGGGTGCGTCATAGGTTTTTTCCGGCAGCTTTAGAGAAACGGAAACTTAATGAAAAACTCGTTCCTCATAAACTAACAGACCAACAGAAAGAGGAAAGACGATGAATTTTTACTGAAATATTGGATACCGGCAGATGTCCAAATGGTTCAAATGGCTCTGAGCACTATGCGACTTAACTTCTGAGGTCATCAGTCGCCTAGAACTTAGAACTAATTAAACGTAACTAACCTAAGGACATCACACACATCCATGCCCGAGGCAGGATTCGAACCTGCGAGGCAGACGTCCAAATGGTTCAAATAGCTCTGATCACTATGGGACTGAACATCTGAGGTCATCAGTCTCCTAGACTTAGAGCTACTTAAACCGTAGGACATCACACATATCCACGACCGAGGTTGGATTCGAACCTGCGACTATAGCAGCAGCGCGGTTCCGGACCGAAGCGCCTAGAACCGGTCGGTCACAGCGGCCGGCAACCAGGCAGACGTGATCCCACATTTCTGCCAAAGATTATACTGGGAATGAAAGTTGGTGTTACGAGTAAGAACCTCACACGAAGCGTCAAAGTGGTGAATGTCGGAGTCCTGAACCACCACCCTCGAAAAAAGTCAAACAACCTTCGAAAACGAAGACAATGTTGATCGCATTCTTTGATATTAAAGGATTAGTTCACCATGAGTATGTTCCTCCAGGCCAGACAGCGAACCAAACTCTTTACATCGAAGATCTGAAAAGTTTGCGACAAGCAGTTCGACTTCTTCGGCCTGATTTGTGGCATTCTCAGGACTGGTTATTACTGCCTGACAAGATCAAGGGCCGATACTGCTTTCTCAGTTACCGAGTATCTGGCCAGACATTCTGTTACTGCCATCCCACATCCGCCATATTCGCCCGACCTCTCGAATTGCGATTTTTTTCTTGTTTCCGCGCGTGAAAAGGCGATTGGAAGGAAAGCTTCATCAAGATATCGCAGACAAATGAACTTACAAGCATCGCAATTGCAAATTTCCCTGCCGGCTTCCAAGAGCTCCAGAAAAGTCGGCAACTGTGTACAGATAGCCAAGGAGATTTCTTCGACAGGAACTAGGATCATTTCTTGATAAGCAGAATTTTCTATTTTTTTAAAGAATTGTCCCGGAACTTTTCTAACAAATGGAGTATATGTGGGCTGATTAAATAACTGGTGTCACCTGTAAAAAGAAGGAGGCCCTTTTACATAATTATATCAGAAATAATAATGGACCTAAGACTGAGCCTTGTGGAACCCCACCAGCGAGTTCTCCTATTCACTCACGAAGATGAAGGCGGTAGGTAGGAAGACGGCGGATGGTCGGAGCTGCCTGCTGCGACACACTTTCGCCCCCACCACACGGTCGTTGTTCTTCCACCCCATCCGGGCTTTCTAATCTCTGTTGTGGGGTGTACGGGGGTGGGCCGGCGACCCGCGTCATAAGGCGCCCCAGCAGAGGAAGCGGGTCGGGAGTAATAACGTGGAAATTATACGGGGCGCCACATTTTACACTGCCGCCCTTCCGAGGTTGCCAAGGGCTGGAGACTGACGTGGCTGGGCGGAAGTGGCGCGACGACCGCCCGGAGCGTGGAGGCAGCAGCAGCCGCGCAACGAATGGGCATCACAACGGAAGAAAATGATAGAATGGGGGATGACCCGGTTTCGATTCCCAGTCGATGCAAATTTGTAAATAAAGTTGCTTGTTCCACTTGCATTTCCGTGAAGTGTAAAATGCGCCGACACGAAAAAGTAATTTAATATTGTAAGCTGGCCCCGAGAGTAGACAACATTTCATTGGAACTACTGACAGCCTTGGGAGAGCCAGTCCTGACAAAACCCTACCATCTGGTGAGCAAGATGTATGAGACAGGCGAAATTCCCTCAGACTTCAAGAAGAATATAATAATTCCAATCCCAAAGAAAGCAGGTGTTGACATATGTGAAAATTACCGAACTATCAGTTTAATAAGTCACACCTGCAAAATACTAACGCGAATACTTTACAGACGAATGGAAAAACTGGTAGAAGCCGACATCGGGGAAGATCAGTTTGGATTCCGTTGAAATGTTGGAACACGTGAGGCAATACTGACCCTACGACTTATTTTAGACGAAAGATTAAGGAAAGGCAAACCTACGTTTCTAGCATTTGTAGACTTAAAGCTTTTGACAATGTTAACCGGAATACTCTCTTTCAAATTCTGAAGGTGGCAGGGGTAAAATACAGGGAGCGAAAGGCTATTTACAGTTTGTACAGAAACCAGATGGCAGTTATAAGAGTCGAGGTGTAACACCATAGCTCTAATACTCTACTGATTTATTTTGCTTTTGTTTTATTTAATGTTACATTGTTGATGTTATGTAAATGTGTTTGAATCGATAACATAAAATTCTATACTCCTTTCTTTGTTAAAACTTTGATGTCCTGCTTTGATTCTATGCAATGTAGTATATGTCATTTAAATTCTTTGTCCCATTTGGAGGAAACAAAACGCACTATATATAATTGTAATTTCTGTGTAAAATAATTTTTTATAGAAATGTCAATATGTGCAAATGTTATGTTTTATTTAATGTGTTTGGTTGCTGTTTTGTAAACTGCTGATCCTCACTTAGGGTTTTTAGTTATTGTGTATGTGAAAGTTGTTGTGGTTCCCCTCGGGAACGGAACTGTGTAGCGCGGGCAAATTGTGGTTGGCCTAGGTAGGAAAGGTGGAACTGATAGACATTCGGGGACGAGCTACGAGTCGGGGACGCGCTACCAAACTGTGCACTGTCATGTGAATGTTGCATTTTGTGCTGGTTCCGAGAGAGGCTTTTCCTGCCACTTTCCAATGCCTCGGATGGATGGATAAACAGCTGGAACTATTCTGGAATTGGTATTCGTCATCGCCACCAAGAAATGACAGAGTCCAGCAATTCTGTCTGCAAATCCACCTACGAAAATGCAATCGCCACCACATTGTGCAATCACTGTAATGGAGCACTATAGTAATGTACAGTGAAGGATCAGCTTAATGGATGTGTTAGTGTGCTCAAATATAAGGTGATTTATAACTGAATTTATGTACCTACCTTGATTTTTCTCCGTATCATAACACCTCTCAGGTTCCTCTCCGTTTGAACTAAAGTGATTTCCGAGTGTCCTTACTGAAAGAACATTAAAGCCCAGTGTTTTGCTAATTGATGCCTCCTGAACATAGTAAAAAGAAAGTTAAAGTTAATGTGGCAAGAGAGTGAGTTAAAGGTAATGATGCTTGCTGAAAATAATTTTCCTAGTAAAACTGCTTATTAATGTGTTGTTGCCAACTTCAAATTAAAAGTTCTTAAGACTGAGGCTTATAAAGTTTTGCTTAGTAAATGATCACATTACTATCTGTTGTAAATCGCAGAAGGTGAGTCAGTATCTTACATATATGTTAATTTTGTGTCTCACTGTAGTAAAAGTGGAAAACTGCAGTTGTGAAACGTTATATACTCATGTTTGCTAAGTGTTTGTCTCTCATGTGATTTAGAAGTGCATATTAATAGTATAACAGGATCCACAGTTTGTCTATTGTGTTAATGCTCCGTAACAAGTAACGGAAAGACCATTGATTATGAAAACCATAATTTCTTTATTCAAATGATAGTGAGAAGCAACCTGTTAGTGGATTCCAATTAACTTTCATTTTAAATAGTAAAGTATTAAACTGATAGAGACTTAACCTATGTCCAATTTATGATCCTGCAGTGAATGTTAATAGTAATGTTATAAAGACCGTTCAGTTTGAACAAGCCCTGAAAGTAATAGTGTGTTTCGGTATCTGTTATATTTTTGCAAATAGTTTGTGCTGCTCCAGTTGTTAGCTTCGATCTTAAAACATATGTATGTGTTAAATTTCATTGCACTCGCGTGCGGCCAAGTCTAGGTTGTGTTTGTCTGTTATAGTTACTTATACCTACTTGGTTAAACTAGAACGTTAATCTTTCTCTTGCCTAATTAGGCTGGCGACCGTTTTCCTTATTCTTTAAACAGTATAGCTAGGCAAAAATATTGTTTGTTACTGTTAGAATATTTACGTAATTCTGACTTTCATTTTCCGATAAGCCACCTCCATTAGGTACAACACGGTCAACATAATAAAATTCCTCCCAGAGAATAACACTGCTCTGTTGCGTTGTACCATAATTGCTTTAATAAAATAGTTTTATTATACAACCTGCTTCCAGCCAAAAGGTTATGGTACAGCAGTAGTAGACGGTAGTGTTATACGTGGCTTTTTCGTGACAGGACTAATTGTTCTGTTGGGGCATCGTACGTACTAAGCCAAACTTGGTATTTGATTGAATGAGCTACGTAAATGCATGTTGCAGTGTTATAGAGGGACATGAAAGGGAAGCAGTGGTTGGGAAGGGAGTGTGACAGGGTTGTAGCCTTTCCCCGATGTTATTTCAAAAAAATGGCTCTGAGCACTATGGGACTTAACATCTATGGTCATCAGTCCCCTAGAACTTAGAACTACTTAAACCTAACTAACCTAAGGACAGCACACAACACCCAGCCATCACGAGGCAGAGAAAATCCCTGACCCCGCCGGGAATCGAACCCGGGAACCCGGGCGTGGGAAGCGAGAACGCTACCGCACGACCACGAGATGCGGGCCGATGTTATTTAATCTTCATATTGAGAAATGAATGAAGGAAACAAAAGAAAAATTCCGAGTAGGTATTAAAATCCATGGAGAAGAAATAAAAACTTTGAGGTTCGCCGATGACATTGTAATTCTGTCAGAGACAGCAAAGGACCTGGAAGAGCAGTTGAACGGAATGGATAGTGTCTTCAAGGGAGGATATAAGCTGAATGAACATCAACAAAATCAAAACGAGGATAATGGAATGTAGTCGAATTAAGTCGGGTGATGCTGAGGGAATCAGATTAGGAAATGAGAAAGTTAAAATAGTAAAGGAGTTTTGCTATTTGGGGAGCAAAATTTCTGATGATGGAGGATATAAAATGTAGACTGGCAACGGCAAAGAAAGCGTTTTTGAAGAAGAGAAAATTTTTAACATCGAGTATAGATTTAAGTGTCAGGAAGTCGTTTCTGAAAGTATTTGTATGGAGTGTAGCCATGTATGGAAGTGAAATATGGACGATAAATAGTTTAGACAAGAAGAGAATAGAAGCTTTCGAAATGTGGTGCTAAAGAAGAATGCTGAAGATTAGATGGGTAGATCACTTAACTAATGAGGAGGTATTGAATAGAATTGGGGAGAAGGGGAGTTCGTAGCACAGCTTGACTAGAAGAAGGGATCGGTTAGTACGACATGTTCTGAGGCATAAAGGGATCACCAATTTAGTACTGGAGGGAAACGTGGAGGGTAAAAATCGTAGAGGAAGGCCAAGAGATGAATACACTAAGCAGATTCAGAAGGATGTAGGTTGCAGTAGGTACTGGGAGATGAAGAAGCTTGTACAGGATTGAGTAGCATGGAGAGCTGCATCAAACCAGTCTCATGACTGAAGACCACAACAACAACAACAACAACAACAACAAGGTGGCTATAATTTCGCACTTTACAAGCACTCATCCCCATACTTTGCCGTGAACTACAACCACAATTAGCTATCATGTGATAGGTTGTACATGGTATATATGAATATTTTAAGGAGACCGACATTGTCACATGCATCTTGAAAATAATTGTTAACACTTATTGCATGAAAAGTGACGGATTGTCTTTATTATCAGAACAGCATAATGAATCATTGCCTATACTACTGGAGGTTGGAACGCCAGTGGAGATGAAACGGCAGGCAGAACTGAAGCCCCAGGCCCACACAGGTGTTGGTCCTGCTTATAAACAGGAAGTAGCTAGATGGACGTTGTGGCACCTGAGCTCTGGAGCACAATAGGGTGACGGCCGGCCGCTATTGTAGCAGGACCGGAGGGATAACCGGGAACTCTGTAAATCTTGGACGCAGGTGAGAAGAACGAAAAAGCGGCACCTCGGAAATCACACAGGGTGGGTTATTTCCAAGGATTTTCACTCATAAGCGTACCATTGTTCAAGTATAGGTTTTTCCTCGCAAACTTTCCGCGCTGGACGACAAAAGATTAAAATATGGTTGTTCGGCCTTTGGAAGAAACTGTAGAGAGGGAGAATATTCCGTGGTTTCGGGAGTATGATTAGTTTTCGGAATCGAGGGTGGGGAGCTGAGCCTTGCTGGGAAGCCAGCGGCGGAGAGGCGTCTTTCATTGTGAGCTCCCGTGTGTGACGGTCGCTCGGTACTAGCTTTGTTGGTGCAGACGGACTTGCTCTCTTTGCTCTCAGTAGAGTTTATAGTTAGAACAGTTAAGAACTGTACTGTTGCGAACCTATACGATTCTGGACTTCACCTTCTGGTTGGAAGTCGTCGTTGAGTAGGCAGCGTTCAGTAATTGAGAGCACTTCCTCTGTCTACACTTATGTTGAAACATTATCTGATCTCCGTTCTTGTGGCTGGGAGTTCGCTTTTGTAGAACACAGAGACGAGAAGACAGTATTAGAGCATATTAGTCAGAGGACCGCCTTCTGCCGTCCTAGTGTTTGAAAGAGTTTATTTGTGGCTGGAGTTCTTCCATCGTCGAAGACGAGTACGAGAACCATCACTTCGACGCACCGGACGCAGTCCATAGGGTTATATCGCAATTTGCTTCGGCTTATTGCGGCTATAAAGTGAAACAGCTGTGATCATGTTAGTTTATATCCACTGAGGTTCCACACCACCGTAGATAAAAAAAAGTGTTCAAATACGTGCCGGCCGAAGTGGCCGTGCGGTTAAAGGCGCTGCAGTCTGGAACCGCAAGACCGCTACGGTCGCAGGTTCGAATCCTGCCTCGGGCATGGATGTGTGTGATGTCCTTAGGTTAGTTAGGTTTAACTAGTTCTAAGTTCTAGGGGACTAATGACCTCAGCAGTTGAGTCTCATAGTGCTCAGAGCCATTTGAACCATTTTTTGTTCAAATGTGTGTAAAATCTTACGGGACTGAACTGCTAAGGTCATCAGTCCCTACGCTTACACACTACTTAACCTAAATCATCCTAAGGACAAACACACACACCCATGCCCGAGGGAGGTCTCGAACCTCCGCCGGGATCAGCCGCACAGTCCATGACTGCAGTGCCCTAGACCGCTCGGGTAATCCCGCGCGGCCCATCGTAGATCATCTTTGATAGTAGTGTCTTCTAGTGTTAGGAACATTGATAATGTCAGTCATTTCGCGTTATTTATGTTAGATCGCATGGCCATAAAAAGGGGCAGAGTTGGGCAATTGGTTAATAATTTTAGTTAGCAAATATAGACACTTTACTTAAAGGGTTGATTTTAATCTATGATAAACACATACTGGACAACAACGTTTATCATTTAGTAGTATTAGTTGCCTTCATCATTCATTTATATTTTTATTGTAATTTATACGTCAAATAACTCTGAGCAATATGAGACTTAACTTCTGAGGTCATCAGTCCCCTTATATGTTAAAAAGAGTATTAAGAGACCTTAAGATCTGCTTCAGGGGGTAGTCAGACAGGGCCAAATCATCATTTTAGCGTTTATTATTTTCCGTTGCGCACATTCAATTTTACACCCTCCTGGAGTAGCACCTTGGAATATGCTCTTTTTAAATTTAAAGAATTATGGAAGTCTGGTTACTAAAAATTTATACGAAGGGGGTTCAATAAATAATGGAATTTTTTTCTGGCAGCAGATTGCTTTTTGCAGGATTCCAATACACCATATTATTCTTCACTCTTTTGGCTACGAAGTCCTATTTTTCAACATAATCTCAGTTCACTGCGACGGCCAGCTTACTGAGAGCACCTGTATGCACCACTGTACTGGTCGTCGTTGGAGCTAACGTCTCGGTGCCTCGATAACAACTGCATCATCCACATTCTGCTTCCCGTGGAGTGCATCTTTCGTCGGGCCAAACAGTTGGAAGTCGGAAGATAGGAGGGCCTGACTAGGGTGGATGAGAAACAAAAGCCCAGTGAAACTTTCTGACCTACTCTCGGGTGAGGACTTGTGTGAGGGCTTGCATTGTCACGCGGCTGCTACGGTCGCAGGTTCGAATCCTGCCTCGGGCATGGATGTGTGTGATGTCATTAGGTTAGTTAGGTTTAAGTAGTTCTAACAAGGGAACCTCCCCATCGCAACCCCGTCAGATTTAGTTATAAGTTGGCACAGTGGATAGCCCTTGAAAAACTGAACACAGATCAATCGAGAAAACAGGAAGAAGTTGTATGGAACTGTGAAAAAAATAAGCAAAATATACAACCTGAGTAGTCCATGAGCAGGATACGCAACATCAAGGGTAATATAAGCGCAGGACCGCCGTAGTTCCGTGGTCCGGTGGTTAGCGTGAGCAGCTACGGAGCAAGACGTCCTTGGTTCGATCTTCCCTCGAGTGAAAAGTTTATATTTTTTATTTTCAGAGAATTATTATCTGTCCGTCCGTCCGATATATTTGCTGGATTCATATTGCCCACGGAATACATCTCACGTATTTCTCGTCCAAAGTAGCGAACAATCAACTGCCAGCCAGGGAGCCTTGTTAGCAGGAATACTCTCTCTTCCGTGCGCTGTGGTCGACTGACGTCGTGTGTTTCGATGTTTGTTTAGGTGTAGCGTCAACATACTACGGTGCAGTTACCTCGCATCGGACGGACGGACGGACAGAAAATAACTGTCTGAAAATAAAAAATTAAAATTTTCAATCGAGGAAGACTTGAACCGAAGACCTTTCGTTCCGCAGGTGCTCACGCTAACTACGGGACCACGGCGCTCCTGAGCTCAGATTATCCTTGATGTTGCCTGTCTTGCGCATGAACTATTCAGTTTGTGTATTTTGCTTATTTTTTTCATAGTTCCACACAACTTCTTCCTGTTTTCTCGATTGATCTGTGTTCAGTTTTTCAATGCCTATCCACTGTACCAACTTATAACTACATCTGAGGGGGGTCCGCCCCGGTAGCTGAGTGGTCAGCGAGACAGACTGTCAGTCCTAAGGGCCCGGGTTCGATTCCCGGCTGGGTCGGAGATTTTCTCCGCTCAGAGACTGGGTGTTGTGTTGTCCTAATCATCATCATTTCATCCCCATCGACGCACAGGTTGCCGAATTGGCGTCAAATCGAAAGACCTGCACCAGGCGAACGGTCTACCCGACGGGAGACCCTAGCCACACGACATTTCCATCTGAGGGGGGTGCGATGGGGAGGTTCCCTTGTAAGTTCTAGGGGACTGATGACCTCAGATGTTAAGTCCCATAGTGCTCAGAGCCATTTGAACAATTTTGAGCTCGCATTGTCATAGAGGAGAAGTTCGACTGCATTTTTTTGGCGACGAACACGCTGAAAGCGTTTCTTCAGTTTGTTGAGGGTAGCGCAAAACTGCGTCATAGTTAAGTAAATCGTTTATTGATGAATGTAGTAAACTGAACTAATATTTCATATGTTCTAGTATGACGAGCCTTCTCCCAGAGTAGTGCAAGGGCCCACAGTTGTGACCGGAATAAACTAGTTCCGCCTGGTCACGACAATAACGATGGTCTTCGAAATTATGCTGTGTTACTAACGCAGTAGACAGCGGATGACACCTATTTAACAGTACAAATATCATCAGGTGCAAAACATACTGCGTACCAGGTGATTAAATGTTTATTTTTCAATCGAGCAAGAACAGAAAGCGTGTCACATAAACGAGGACCGACACCGAAATTTATGGACAACACATTCAGCCGCAGCTCCTGTAAATGGTGCAGTCATAAAGGAGGGAGAATCGCTGTCGAAGGCGACGGGAAGCGGTTCTCGCAGATCCCTATGATCGCACTAGAGATAAAAGCCTTTTATGGTGGCCGTAACGTGCGGGCGGGAAATACTTTGGAAGGCTTTAGTCTGAACACGGCGCTAGGGGCCGACCGAGCCGCCGTATGAGGTGCGCGGTTGCGCAGCGGTCGACCAGCCACGGAGCGTTGCGTACGGACAAATATTTCGGACCACAGAAGGCAAATCCGCTGCTGACGTTACGCTGCTGGTCACTGAAACTGCGGTACCGTGCTGGTGGCAATCATCTGAACGGTGTTTTTATCGAAATAATGTGGAACTAGTCAGTTTACAGGATATGAATAGATGATCATTGTTGACATTAATGACCACATTATTATTTTACAGTTTTTAAGTATGTCCATTATAATTATCCGGGCTGTTATGCCGTGGTCGGTTGATGAATTCTGTGGTGATTCCCAACGTTTCGTCTCCGACTGCGGGTGACATCTTCAAGGGGGTCCGTAGCTCGATGGAAGGTCCAACACACACACAGGCTGGCTACTGACTGCCGCTAAATTCCGTGTCCGCGCGCTCCCACGCCGCGGCGTGACGTCACGTGTTTTGAGAACGTCAGTGCAATTGGCCGCTGTCCGTCGCCGTCGATCGCCGTTGCCATCACCCTGTAGTGGACGGGTGGTACACATCTTCTTTCACACCGGCATCCATATACCGTTTAATTTGACGCCCTCCTCCTTTCGGTTGAAATTATTTGGGTGTTTAGCGATTTCGATTGCCTCCCTGTAGAGCCTTTCGTAATATCCGCTCGTGGCCGCTAGTACTTGCGTCTCCTCGAAACGAATATTGTGGTTCACCCACCTACTCGTTAGCCAAGTTTTTGACTACGCTGTTAAAACCACATGTGGGGCGTTCGGACTCTTATATAAAGAATTCGACACATTTCATCAGCAGATTGAATGGCATAGTGGTCCAGCCGGAGGACATATTGGTAAACTTCGATGTGGTATCGCTGTTTACCACGGTTCCACTTAATGATGTATTGGAACAGCTGGATCGAATTTTTCCTGACCATATTTTAGAACTGTTGTTTGATGACCACATACTTCAAGTGGAATGAACAGTTTTATGAGCAAACGGATGGCGTGGCTATGGGAAGCCCCCTAAGTACCGTAATTGCAAACTTCTTTATGGAGAAATTCGAAGAACAAGCCTTAGGTACTTCCAGCAAGAAACCAAATGTATGGTTCCGATACGTGGATGGCACGTTTGTGCTGTGGAGACATGGTAGGGAGGAACTGAGTCGGTTCCACGAACATCTGAACAGTATAAAGTCGAGAATTCAGTTTACAATGGAGGAGGAGGTAGACGGCAAATTACATTTCCTCGATGTGCTTGCTTTTAGAAACGAAAATGGTAGTTTGGGCCACTCAGTGTACCGCAAACCCACGCACACGGACCGTTATTTGCACCGGGATTCGAACCACCACCCACAACAGAAGCGGGGCATTATCAAGACGTTAGCGGAAGAGCTAGAAATATTTGTGAACCTGAGTTGCTCGACGCTGAGATGGAACATCTCCACAATGCACTAACGAAGAACGGATATTCGTCCGCCGAAATAAAACGTGCGTTGAGGCAGCCACGCAGAAATCATACTGACGTATAGGCTACTGCAAAATCTAAGGTTTTCCTGCCGTTTGTTAAAAATGTAACGGAAAGAATAGGGAGGATCTCGACGAAGCGGAATATTACCGTAATTTACAAGCCCACCAGGAAGATATAGGAATACCTTAAGCCTGCCAAGGACGCTCGCAAACCATTGGAAAAATCTGGAGTGTATAGGATCCCATGCAGCTGTGGTGATGTTTATGTGGGTACCACTAAAAGAACTGTTTCTAAACGTTTGGAAGAGCACAAGGGAAATTGTAGAAGAGGAGAAACGGAACGATCAGGTGTTGTGGAACATGCTTTCCAGCCAGGGAACCACAATATTCGTTTCGAGGAGACGCAAGTACTAGCGGCCACGATCGGATATTACGAATGGCTCTACAGGGAGGCAATCGAAATCGCTAAACACCCAAATAATTTCAATCGAAAGGAGGAGGGCGTCAAATTAAACGGTATATGGTGTTCAAGAAGATATGTACCAAACGTCCAACTACTGGGTGATGGCAACGGCGATCGACGGCGACGGACAGCGGCCAATTGCACTGACGTTCTCAAAACACGTGACGTCACGCCGCGGCGCGGGAGCGCGCGGACACGGAATTTAGCGGCAGTCAGTAGCGAGCCAGTGTGTGTTGGACCTTCCATCGAGCTACGGACCCCCTTGAAGATGTCTCCCGCAGTCGGAGACGAAACGTTGGGAATCACCACAGAATTCATCAACCGACCACGGCATAACAGCCCGGATAATTATAATGGACATGATATTTCCGGCCGTGAAAGTCTACATTTTAGTATCAGTTTTTAAGTAGAAATTTTTGAATGGAACAGAAGCAGTTGTCCAGGAGAAATGATTCTGAATTAGATTCGAAACTAGTTTCCCTATGTGTAAGACATTTAATAGCATAGGACAAATGATCGATAATTTTTATAGATCCATTATGAGCCCCTCTCTCAGCCACTGACAGCTTTAAGAGTGGGTAATAAAAGCCGTTTTTCCACCTAGTGTTGTAGGTATGAACAACACTGTTCTTCTCAAATAGTGACAGATGATTTGTGCCGAATTTTAGTAGTGAGAATATGTCTTGTGCCTGCGCACTTCAAATGCCTGGCTCCTTGAAGAGGGACCTACATGACGTTCATGGATGAGCACTACATACACTGTGTAATCAAAAGTATTCACACACCCTCAAAACATACGCTTTCCTTTTTAGGTGCACTGCGCTCCCATCTGCTGCCAGGTACTCCATATCAGCAACCTCACTAGGCATTAAACATCGTGAGAGGGCAGAATGGGGCACTCGGCGGAACTCACGGTGTTCGAACGTGGTTAGGTGATAGGGTGTCACTTGTGTCGTACGTCTGTACGCGAGGTTTCCACACTCCTAAACATCCCTACGTCCACTGTTTCCGATGTGGTAGTGAAGTGGAAAGGTGAGGGGACACGTACAGCAAAAAAAGCGTACAGGAGGACCTCGTCCCTTGACTGACAGAGACCGCCGACAGTTGAAGAGGGTCGTAAACTGTAATTGGCAGACATCTATCCAGACCATCACACAGGAATTCCAAACTGCATCACGATCCACTGCTATTACTATGACAGTTAGGCAGGAGGTTAGATAACTTGGATTTGACGGTCGAGCGACTGCTCATAAGCCACACATCAAGCTGGTAAATGCCAAACGACGCCTCGCTTGGTGTAAGGAGCGTAAACATTGAACATTGGACGACTGAACAGTGGAGTGGACGAATCACGGTATACAACGGGCCGATCAGACGGCAGGGTGTGAGTATGGTGAATGCCCGGTGAACGCATCTGCCAGCGTGTTTAGTGCCAACAGTAAAATTCGGAGGCGGTGGTGTCGTGGTGTGGTCGTGTTTTTTATGGAGGGGCCTTGCGCTCCTTGTTGTTTTGCGTGGCACCATCACAGCACAGGCCTACACTGATGTTTTAAGCATCTACTTGTTTCCCACTGTTGAAGAGTAATTTGGGGATGGCGATTGCATCTTTCAACACGATCTAGCACCTGTTCATAATGCACGGCTTGTGGCGGAGTGGTTACACGACAATAACGTCGCTGTATTCCACTGGCCTCCACAGAGTCCTGACCTGAATCCTATAGAAGACGTTTGGGATGTTTCGGTACGCCGACTTCGTGCTAGGCCTCACCGACGACATCAATACCTCTCCTCAGTGCAGCACTCCGTGAAGAATGGGCTGCCTTTCCCCAAGAAACCTTCCAGCACCTGATTGAACGTATGCCTGCGCCAGTGGAAACTGACATCAAGGCTAAGGGTGGGTCAACATGATATTACATTCCAGCACTACCGATGGAGAGCGCCAGGAACTTGTAAGTCATTTTCTTCCAGGCGTCCGGATACTTTTGACCATATAGTGTATTTTTCTTACTCCTCGATTTTGTGCAATCAATACTTTCCTTCTAAATGATCAGTTGCTCCAAAAAATTATTCCGTACGGCATTACTGAAATGGAAATACGCAAAATATATTCATATTTGTTTCAAGATTATCAAATAATACGAACGGCAAAAATAGCTAAATTTTAATGTTGAGTAATATACTTTTTCCAGTTCAACTTTTCATCACCATGTACAGGCAAAAATTTGGAGCATCCTACCCTCCTCACTCATTCCTCCACTCGTGCTACATGAGCTGTTGGTATGTCTCTATTTGTTGTACAGAACGGAATGTATGGTCTTTTTTTTTGGATCTTATAATTAAATGTTCCCAGAGACATTTAAGTCTCATCCTAATCTATGATAATCATGGAACCTGAAGAAATGGATTAAAATTTGTGCCACAGTCGGAAACCGGGTCTTCTTGCTACTAGGCAGAAACGCTAACCATTACACCAACGCAACTCTATGGACAACGTTGCTGCATGAACTACCCACATCGAATGCCCTCCCAAACACAAACTTCGGTTCACATCTCCAGCTTATTATCTCCCTACATCGTCCCATTTACTCTAGATGAGGCTTAAATTTCTCTTGGAAAATTTAATTATAAGATCATTTGTGGTACAGGACTTCCCCATTACGTCCAACGCTGCGCTGCTATTCCAATGGCGGAGGGTCCTGGCAATACTGACAATGTAGGGAGAAAATAAGCTGCAGATATGAATTGAAGTTTGTGTTGGTGAGGGCATTCGACTTGGGTAGTTCGTGCAGCAATGTTGACCATAGTGCTCCGGTAGTGTAAGCCGGCACGGTGGCTCAGCATGTTCGGTCAGACGGTTAGCTACCCCCTGTGATAAAAACTGAGTTAAGGAATCAAAATTCAACTTGAACGTATGTCATGTGACATCCGCCCAGACCGAATCAAACGAACAATATCGAACAAAATGAACAGAATTAAAGAAAAAAATGGTCAGCATTTCTGCCTAGTAAGCAAGAAGACGCTGGTTCGGGTCCTGGCCGTAGCACAAATTTTGATTCGTTTCTGCAGCTTCCACCATTATCGTACTGAATGTAGAGCGTTTTCAAAATTCAGGTAGAGTCCCTTTTCAGAGAACTGCTTAATAATTCTTTTGGAAATATGATTTATTAGCTCTTCTGTTGCTTCCTCTCTAATGGGATTTGTTATAACCCTAGCATCGTCCACAAAAAATAAAAATTTTTGCTTGTTGAAAGTGAACTGGAAGGTCATTCACATATATAAGGAAAAGGAGCGGACCCAAAATTGAACCCTATGGGACCCCAGTCACTAACGTCGAATTGGCATGAAGTTTACTACGAGCTAATATAGGCAACTGATTAGCACTTCAGCGTAACTAGTAGGTGGGAGTAATGTAAGCTACATTATCTGTATAACGAAGGAGCAGATGTGTCATACGGAAATAGAATTTTAATGTTCTATGTTTATGGGAAGAACCGACCGTTGTGGCCGAGCGGTTCTAGGCGCTTCAGTCTGGAACCGCGCCATAGCTACCAGGTTCGGATCCTGCCTCGGGCATGGATGTGTGTGATGTCCTTAGGTTAGTTAGGTTTAAGTAGTTCTAAGTTCTACGGGACTGATGACCTCGGATGTTAAGTCCCATAGTGCTCAGAGCCATTTGAACCATTTTTATGAGAATAACGTGTTATCTTTCGTGTAAGGGTGGGGGTGGGGGTGGGGGGGGGGGGGACATCTAACAGCACATGTCCGAGTTTGACAGCGACAGGAGATGTATTGAGACTGTGGCTTATCGTTCCACGATGTTGCTGACTGCACGAAATGCGACGTAGTCATGAATAGAAGCAGTGGTCCAGAAAGCATATATTTTTTGTTATTCCAGACTATGATCGCAAAAAAAAAGAGTTCATTATGAACAGCAGCTTTTTTCACATTGCTGGCACTGTGGCCTAGTTAGCACCACGTTTTAATTATGTTCCACAATACCGAGCTGATGTTTCTTGTATGTCTTGACGATGCCACTCTAGCGGTTTATATATTAGGACGTGTTTTAAGCCTCTGGCTACAATTGTGTACAGTAACTTTTACTGTGTTGTACGTTTTCCTATTGAAAACCTGAGACGCACGTCTGTGAATGTACAACCTTTCCATCATGTACAAGTGCTGCCAACTGTTGGGCATCACTCTGAAAATATCAGCAAGTCAATGTTGCAGTGCAAAACAGCTCGTGGCCACCAGAATACACGGACGTGGCTGGTTCGCTTTATTCCACTACATAACTGAATATTGTTATTGTTGTTTTGCATGGCAATTTTTTGAATAATGCCCGCATCTCGTGGTCGTGCGGTAGCGTTCTCGCTTCCCACGCCCGGGTTTCCGGGTTCGATTCCCGGCGGGGTCAGGGATTTTCTCTGCCTCGTGATGGCTGGGTGTTGTGTGCTGTCCTTAGGTTAGTTAGGTTTAAGTAGTTCTAAGTTCTAGGGGACTGATGACCATAGATGTTAAGTCCCATAGTGCTCAGAGCCATTTGAACCTTTTTTTGAATAATGATTTTACTGTTTATTACAATACAGAATATTTCGTAAACAGTTGTTTTCGCCCATACAATGAAACCAAGTGTACAAAATATATTACGAAAATGAGAACCTATTCTTGTATAAATCTTGGATAAAAAATCATTAAAAATCATGTAAGAGCATTACCACATAAACATTTTCCTTCCTCTAGAAGGAAGGGTTAAGCAGACCTGAAGATGGACAGCACTGACCGAAATCAATAGACTGAGGAGAAATTTGTTGTGACCATAGCATATAATAAAAGAAACAAATTATACTGCTGAGTGCATTGGTCGGGATCCCATGACTGACATGCGAATATAGAATCGACTGGGATAGGAGGGTCGTAAAAAACGCCAAGTGAGTAACTCTCGAGAGGACGGATTTATGAGGGACGACCAATAACTAATGCATCAATTTTTTTCTGAAAGCAGGTTGGTTTTATACAGGATTCCGATGCACCATATGACACCCCAGTATTTTGGCTAGAAAACCTTATTTTTCAACATAGTCTTCATTCATTGCGAAAGCCCAAAGGCATCTTACCGGAATGGTCTGTATGTCCTCACGGTATCACTCTACTGGTCGACGTTGGAGTCCACGTCTCGCTGCACTAATGGTTCAAATGGCTCTGAGCACTATGGGACTCAACATCTGAGGTCGTCAGTCCCCTAGACTTAGAAGTGCTTAAACCTAATTAACCTAAGGACATCACACACATCCATGCCCGAGGCAGGATTTGAACCTACGATCGTAGCGGTCACGCGGTTCCAGGATGAAGCGCCTAGAGCCGCTCGGCCACAGCGGTGGGCAAAGAGCATCCTTCATTGGGCCAGATGGAAGTCGGAAGCTGCCTTACTGGGCTGTAGGGTGGATGAGCAAGAACAGTCCAATCAACTTCTGTGAGTTCCTCTTGCGGACGCAGACTTATGTGAGGCCTTGTGTTGTGAGGGGACGGAGAAGTTCGTTTAATTTTTTTGCTGACGAACACTGTGAAATTGTTTCTTCAGTTTCCTGAGGGTAGTGCAATACACTTTAGAGTTGATAGTTGCACCACGAAGGGGGTCATACAACAGAATAACACCTTCAGCGTCCAAGAAAACCACTGCGAGGATTTGGAAGGCTGAGGGTGCGGTTTTGAACACTTTCTTCAAAGGAGAGTTATTGGGCGCCACTCTATAGATTTCCATTTTGTTTCAGATTCGAAGTGTTGTAGTCATGTTTTAGCGCCTGCGACGATGGTCGACAAAAAATTGTCACGCTCAGCCTCGTACAAACAATTCCGCACAGACGGTTCTTCGTTGTTCCTTACGATCTTCTGTTAGGTTTGTGTGGATCCGAGCAGGCATACACTTTTGAGTTCTCCAGTTGGTGGACGACTGTGTCAGCCCTACCAACAGAGACGTCCAGTTGAGCCGGAAGGTGCTGATTGTGGTGTCACAGCTGTGTGAGATCGGACAGGTTTGCGAGACCAAGTTGCGGTGATGACAGACGCTTCGCCCAACGACTCACCGTGCTTTTGTTCACTGTAAGGTCTCCGTAGTCATTCGGCAAGCGCCTATGGCTCTGAGCACTATGGGACTTAACATCTGAGGTCATCAGTCGCCTACAACTTAGAACTACTTAAACCTAACTAACCGAAGGACACCACACACAGACATGCCCGAGGCAGGATTCGAACCTGCGACCGTAGCAGTCACGCGGTTTCGGACTGTAGCGCCTAGAACCGCTCGGTCACCTCGGCCGGCGCAAGCGCCTACGGATATCTTCGGTGTTCTGATTTTCCGCCAAAATAAACTCAGTGACACTTCACCCCATCGAACGCACCTCTATCACAGACGCTATAGCTTCGTATAGCTCCGTCGCCAGTCGGAACTATAAGGGCTGAATGGGAATATTCAGCGACGTCCCACTACATCCTATGCATATTTTCTACCACAATAGGTAGAGAAAAAATGTGTGACATTGCTTTTTGAATGGCCTCTGCAGGTCTGTGGCAGTGAGCAAAAATCGTTGGGCAAGGGGGCTGACATCGTAACAAGATCATGCCAACCCGTCCGTTCTCCCACTGACGGCCGGCGGCCCACAGCTCTAACTGTTGCAACTGTTGCAACATTGGAATGTGCGGACGCACTCATTCGAGGTGATCGACGGATCACAAACAATTTTGCATTTCCCCATGACAACACTAGGCCTCGCACAAGTCTGTGCGCCTGAGAGGAGCTGAGAAGAATCCACTGGACTACTGTTCTCATCCACCTTGCAGACCAGATGTCGCATCTTCCGACTGATATATGTTTGGCCCACTGAAGGATGAAGTGGATGATGGTGGGATTTTTTTTTTTTTTTGGTCATCAGTCTACTGAATGGTTTGATGCGGCCCGCCACGAATTCCTTTCCTGTGCTAACCTCTTCATCTCAGAGTAGCACTTGCAACCTACGTCCTCAATTATTTGCATGACGTATTCCAATCTCTGTCTTCCTCTACAGTTTTTGCCCTCTACAGATCCCTCTAGTACCATGGAAGTCATTCCCTCATGTCTTAGCACATGTCCTATCATCCTGTCCCTTCTCCGTATCAGTGTTTTCCACATATTCCTTTCCTCTGCGATTCTGCGTAGAACCTCCTCATTCCTTACCTTATCAGTCCACCTAATTTTCATCATTCGTCACCGAGCGAGGTGGCCCAGTGGTTAGACACTGGAGTCGCATTCGGGAGGACGACGGTTCAATCCTGCGTCCGGCCATCCTGATTTAGGTTTTCCGAGATTTCCCTAAATCGCTCCAGGCAAATGCCGGGATGGTTCCTTTCAAAGGGCACGGCCGACTTCCTTCCCCGTCCTTCCCTAATCTGATGAGACCGATGACCTCGCTGTCTGGTCTCCTTACCCAAACCATCCAACCAACCATCATTCGTCTATCGCACAACATCTGAAATGCTTCGATTCTCTTCTGTTCCGGTTTTCCCACAGTCCATGTTTCACTACCATACAATGCTGTACTCCAGACGTACATCCTCAGAAATTTCTTCCTCAAATTAAGGCCAGTATTTGATATTAGTAGACTTCTCTTGGCTAGAAATGCCTTTTTTGCCATAGCGAGTCTGCTTTTGATGTCCTCCTTGCTCCGTCCGTCATTGGTTATTTTACTGCCTAGGTAGCAGAATTCCTTAACTTCATTGACTTCGTGACCATCAATCCTGATGTTAAGTGTCTCGCTGTTCTCATTTCTACTACTTCTCATTACCTTCGTCTTTCTCCGATTTACTCTCAAACCATACGGTGTACTCATTAGACTGTTCATTCCGTTCAGCAGATCATTTAATTCTTCTTCACTTTCACTCAGGATAGCAATGTCATCAGCGAATCGTATCATTGATATCCTTTCACCTTGTATTTTAATTCCACTCCTGAACCTTTCTTTTATTTCCAATATTGCTTCCTCGATGTACAGATTGAAGAGTAGGGGCGAAAGGCTACAGCCTTGTCTTACACCCTTCTTAATACGAGCACTTCGTTCTTGATCGTCCACTCTTATTATTCCCTCTTGGTTGTTGTACATATTGTATATGAACCGTCTCTCCCTATAGCTTAGCCCTACTTTTTGCAGAATCTCGAACAGCTTGCACCATTTTATATTGTCGAACGCTTTTTCCAGGTCGACAAATCCTATGAAAGTGTCTTGATTTTTCTTTAGCCTTGCTTGCATTATTAGCCGTAACGTCAGAATTGCCTCTCTCGTCCCTTTACTTTTCCTAAAGCCAAACTGATCGTCACCTAGCGCATTCTCAATTTTCTTTTCCATTCTTCTGTATATTATTCTTGTAAGCAGCTTCGATGCATGAGCTGTTAAGCTGATTGTGCTATAATTCTCACACTTGTCAGCTCTTGCCGTCTTCGGAATTGTGTGGATAATGCTTTTCCAAAAGTCAGATGGTATGTCGCCAGACTCATATATTCTACACACCAACGTGAATAGTCGTTTTGTTGCCACTTCCCCCAATG
This sequence comes from Schistocerca piceifrons, assembly GCF_021461385.2. Taxonomy (NCBI): domain Eukaryota; kingdom Metazoa; phylum Arthropoda; class Insecta; order Orthoptera; family Acrididae; genus Schistocerca; species Schistocerca piceifrons. The sequence continues at coordinate 104,633,929 of NC_060146.1, forward strand.
ATTTTAGAAATTCTGATGGAATGTTATCTATCCCTTCTGCCTTATTTGACCGTAAGTCCTCCAAAGCTCTTTTAAATTCCGATTCTAATACTGGATCCCCTATCTCTTCTAAATCGACTTTTGTTTCTTCTTCTATCACATCAGAAAAATCTTCACCATCATAGAGGCTTTCAATGTATCCTTGCCACCTATCTGCTCTCTTCTCTGCATTTAACAGTGGAATTCCCGTTGCACTCTTAATGTTACCACCGTTGCTGTTAATGTCACCAAAGGTTGTTTTGATTTTCCTGTATGCTGAGTCTGTCCTTCCGACAATCATATCTTTTTCGATGTCTTCACATTTTTCCTGCAGCCATTTCGTCTTAGCTTCCCTGCACTTCCTATTTATTTCATTCCTCAGCGACTTGTATTTCTGTATTCCTGATATTCCCGGAACATGTTTGTACTTCCTCCTTTCATCAATCAACTGAAGTATTTCTTCTGTTACCCATGGTTTCTTCGCAGCTACCTTCTTTGCACCTATGTTTCCCTTCTCAACTTCTGTGATGGTCCTTTTTAGAGATGTCCATTCCTCTTCAACTGTACTGCTTACTGCTCTATTCCTTATTGCTGTATCTATAACGTTAGAGAACTTCAAACGTATATCGTCATTCCTTAGTACTTTCGTATCCCACTTCTTTGCGTATTGATTCTTCCCGACTAATGTCTTGAACTTTAGCCTACTCTTCATCACTACTATATTGTGATCTGAGTCTATATCTGCTCCTGGGTACGCCTTACAATCCAGTATCTGATTTCGGAATCTCTGTCTGACCATGATGTAATCTAATTGAAATCTTCCCGTATCTCCCGGCCTTTTCCAAGTATACCTCCTCCTCTTGTGATTCTTGAACAGGGTATTCGCTATTACTAGCTGAAACTTGTTACAGAACTCAATTAGTCTTTCTCCTCTTTCATTCCTTGTCCCAAGCCCATATTCTCCTGTAACCTTTTTCTTCTACTCCTTCCCCTACAACTGCATTCCAGTCGCCCGTGACTATTAGATTTTCATCCCCCTTTACATCCCTTTAAATATCCTCATACACTTTCTCTATCTGTTCATCTTCAGCTTGCGACGTCGGCATGTATACCTGAACTATCGTTGTCGGTGATGGTCTGCTGTCGATTCTGATTAGAACAACCCTGTCACTGAACTGTTCACAGTAACACACCCTCTGCCCTACCTTCCTATTCATAACGAATCCTACACCTGTTATACCATTTTCTGCTGCTGTTGATATTACCCGGTACTCATGTGACCAGAAATCCTTGTCTTCCTTCCACTTCACTTCACTGACCCCTACTATATCGAGATTCAGCCTTTGCATTTCCTTTTCAGATTTTCTAGTTTCCCTACAACGTTCAAGCTTCTGACATTCCACGCCCCGACTCGTAGAACGTTATCCTTTCGTAGATTATTCAATCTTTTTCTCATGGTAACCTCCCCCTTGGCAGTCCCCTCCCGGAGATCCAAATGGGGGATTATTCTGGAATCTTTTGCCAATGGAGAGATCATCATGACACTTCTTCGGTTACGGGCCACATGTCCTGTGGATACACGTTACGTGTCTTTAATGCAGTGGTTTCCATTGCCATCTGCATCCTCATGTCGTTGATCATTGCTGATTCTTCTGCCTTTAGGGGCAATTTCCCACCCCTAGGACAAGAGAGTGCCCTGAACCTCTATCCGCTCCTCCGCCATCTTTGACAAGGCCGTTGGCAGAATGAGGCTGACTTCTTATGCCGGAAGTCTTCGGACGCCAATGCTGATTATTTATCAAAATTTATGCAGTGGCGGGGATCGAACCCGAGACCAAAGACGTTTTGATTATGAATCAAAGACGCTACCCCTACACCACGGTGCTATTGACACAGTAAAGCGTGGACTTCGACATCGACCAGTAGGGTGGTGGTGGTGGTGGTGAGTGTTTAACGTCCCGTCGACAACGAGCTCATTAGAGACGGAGCGCAAGCTCGTGTTAGGGAAGGATTGGGAAGGAAATCGACAGTGCGCTTTCAAAGGAACCATCCCGGCATTTGCCTGAAACGATTTAGGGACATCACGGAAAACCTAAATCAGGATGGCTGGAGACGGGATCGACCAGTAGGGTGGTGCCATGGGGGCATAGAGACCCATCCAGGAAGGTGGCTTAAGACCATCGCCAGTAAACTGAGATTATGTTCAAAAATAGGGTTTCGTAGCCAAAAGAGTGGAGAATAATGTGGTGTATTGGAATCCAGATAAAACCCACCTGCTTTAAAAAAAAAGTGTTGCATTAGTTATTGAACGCCCCTCCTGCTAACACTATTCGCAACACATGGTTCAAATGGCTCTAAGCATTATGGGGCTTAACGTCTGAGGTCATCAGTCCCCTAGACTTAGAACAATTTAAACCTAAGTAACCTAAGGACATCACAAACATCCATGCCCGAGGCAGGATTCGAACCTGCGACCGTAGCAGTCACGCGGTTCCGGACTGAAGCGCCTAGAACCGTTCGGCCACAACGGCCGGCTCGCAACACATATTGCAGACAGTGTCAGATATAGCACTGAATGTTTTGCGTCTTTAACTATAGACGTTTTTCATGCTTGACGTGAAATATGTAAGATATTTGCTCATTTGTTAAGCACTAAGGCGTTTGAAGCAGTTTTCTACATGAGAGTTTGATTCTTTGAAGAATGGGGGTTGGGTGGTTACTGATAATAGCACCCATGCGGTTATGATTAATGTGCAACTACTTGCAGAGGTCTACTATGCACTGTAATTGGTAGACATGCTAATGCATTAATGTGGAACTCAGTAATATTGGAAAAACTTTGTTCCAATTTTGGTCAACCAATGCAAAGCTGGCGCTTTATAGCATCTTGTCGACGCCTCCAGTGCTCATATTGAACAATTTGTGTAAGTGCCAGTTAATAATGAAATCAACATTATGCCTCTCTCTCTTGTCTGACCTTTTCTCCCCAAGTGTTGGTCCTAATCCATTACATATGTAAACTATGCATGCCGCCGCTGACCGGGGGGGTGGGGGGTTGGGGGGGGGGGGGGGGACGACGACGACGACGACTCACTGGCTCACTCATCGAGTTTGGCGTCTGTCAGTAAAATTACAAAGTGAGCTCAGTTCACATAACAGGCTATGACAGTACATAGCGACCACATTATTCACCATAGCATGACTATTACTGGTGAGCGTGTACAACAGAACATGCACACTATACCAGTTAAGTAAATGTATCAGTACACTAAATAAAGAACCGTAAAAATCAACATGAGCATTTGTGTTGTAGAAAGAGGACACCGGCTACCCATAATGACATCCTCTCCCGTGCTTCCTTGTGGTACAACACTATACAGTGGCGATGAGGATAGTGCAGAAACATTTCTAGATGTCTTTCTTGCGTTCACAGCGCCAGCTTTGCACCTGGTGGCCAAAGTTGGAACTAATTCATTTTTTGCAGCGTAAGTAGGTTCTGCATGAAAGCATTAGAATATCTATGCAGCTTCGCTGCCATACGACAATTATAGCCCCCACTGGACCTCTGTCTGTAGCTGCACTTTAATTATAATCACCTGGTGCAAGTAATTCGAAACATACATTACTGGCCATTAAAATTGCTACACCAAGAAGATATGCAGATGATAAACGGGTATTCATTGGACAAATATATTATACTAGAACTGACATGTGATTACATTTTCACGCAATTTGGGTGCATAGATCCTGAGAAATCAGTACCCACAACAACCACCTCTAGCCGTAATAACGGCCTTGATACGCCTGAGCATTGAGTCAAACAGAGCTTGGATGGCGTGTACAGGTACAACTGCCCATGCAGCTTCAACACGATACCACAGTTCATAACTAGTAGTGACTAGCGTATTGTGACGAGCCAGTTGCTCGGCCACCATTGACCAGACGTTTTCAAGTGGTGAGAGATCTGGAGAATGCTCTGGCCACGGCAGCAGTCGAACATTTTCTGTATCAAGAAAGGCCCGTACAGGACCTACAATATGCGGTCGTGCATTATCCTGCTAAAATGTAGGGTTTCGCAGGGATCGAATGAAGGGTAGAGCCACGGGTCGTAACACATCTGAAATGTAACGTCCATTGTTCAAAGTGCCGTAAATGCGAACAAGAGGTGACCGAGACGTGTAACCAATGGCACCCCACACTATCACGCCGGGTGATACGCCAGTATTGCTATGGGGAATTCACGCTTCCAATGTGCGTTCACCGCGATGTCGCCAAACACGGATGCGACCATCAAGATGCTGTAAACAGAACCTGGATTCACCCGAAAAAATGATTTTTTGCCATTCGTGCACCCAGGTTCGTCGTTGAGTACACCATCGCAGGCGCTTCTGTCTCTGATGCAGCGTCAAGGGTAACCGCAGCCATGGTCTCCGAGCTGATAGTCCACGCTGCTGCAAACGTCGTCGAACTGTTCGTGCAGGTGGTTGTTGTCTTGCAAACGTCCCCATCTGTTGACTCAGGGATCGAGATGTGGCTGCACGATTCGTTACAGACATGCGGATAAGATGCCTGTCATCTCGACTGCTAGTGATACGAGGCCGTTGGGATCCAGCACGGCGTTACGTATTACCCTTCCTGAATCCACCGATTCCATATCCTGCTATCAGTCATTGGACCTCGACCAACGCGAGCAGCAATGTCGCTATACGATAAACCACAATCGCGATAAGCTACAATCCGGCCTTTATCAAGGTCTGAAACGTGATGGTACGCATTTCTCCTCATTACACGAGGCATCACAACAACGTTTCACCAGGCAACACCGGTCAACTGCTGTTTCTGTATGAGAAATCGGTTGGAAACTTTCCTCATGTCAGCACGTTCTAGGTGTCGCCACGGGCACCAACCTTGTGTAAATGCTCTGAAAAGCTAATAATTTGTGTTGTGGATTGGCAAGAGAGCCAACCCACTATGAGAGGAAGCCGAAAGGCACGCGTTTTAGCTCACGCAGGCTGGCGTGAGGTCTGGAACAGGTCAAGGAAATTAGACTAGCAAAAGAGGACGTAGCTGTGGAATACTTAACTTTAATCCATAAATGGTGAACATCGCTCTTGACGGTACATGTTTTACAGCATCAATAGTAACTGGTAATGGCGCCTTGCTAGGTCGTAGCAAATGACGTAGCTGAAGGCCATGCTAACTATCGTCTCGGCAGACGAGAGCGTATTTTGTTAGTGAACCATCGCTAGCAAAGTCGGCTGTACAACTGGGGCGAGTGCTAGGAAGACTCTCTAGACCTGCCGTGTGGCGGCGCTCGGTCTGCAATCACTGATAGTGGCGACACGCGGGTCCGACGTATACTAACGGACCGCGGCCGATTTAAAGGCTACCACCTAGCAAGTGTGGTGTCTGGCGGTGACACCACAATTTGCACATCACAGCATCTTCTTCCTGTCGGGTACATTTTGCGTCTGTAGCACGTCATCTTCGTGGTGTAGCAATTTTAATGGCCAGTAGTGTAAGTGTAACTTTCGACGATATGGATGTTTAGACTTAGAAGTCACGTTAAGATGTCTGAAGAATGTCGTTCATGAGCGAGACTTTTACCGAAACAAAGCTGCGGATCTCAGCAGGTCTTCTTGGTGTTTTCGGCCGCTGTGGTGTGCCCAGGGAACGCGCCAGCGCCCATGCTTCTTCGTCATCCCATTATTCGCAGAGCCAGCGCCCGCCCTCAGCGCTCCCGCGATAATCCTGGCAGCTAGGGCCTGTGAGCAGTGCTGCCAACCCCCCGGGCCGGTTGTTTTATGCAGCGAGCGTCCGCCGCCGGACTGGGCACCAATTTCTCTCGGGCGCCGGCTCTGGGGTGGGTGGGCAGCGGCGCTAAGTCGCCGTAAGGCCCGCTGATCCTTTCTGCGGCGCCAGCCTCCGCTCGGCTGATAGGGAGGCGCGTCGCCGAGAAGGCTAACCGCCAGCACGTGAGTGGCATCCCTGCAGGCGCCGCCAATAATCACTGTGGCCGGACGGGGGTGGGCAGCTCCGCCACCCGTCGCTGTATGGACTGCGGCGCCTCCAGATATTGCCACAGACATAAGGTGATTGTAAGGTAAAAGCCGATGCATCCGAGTTGCTGAAATAATAATAAACAGAAGCATGGAAAAGAATGTTGAGGATGTGTTGGATGGTTTCAGGAAAGGTAAGGGCACCAGAAAGGCAATTCTGGCGTTGCGGTTGATAATGGAAGCAAGACTAAAGAAAAATCAAGACAAGTTAATTTTGTCGACCTGGAAAAAGCGTTTGATAACGAAGAATGGAGCAAGATATTCGAAACTCTGAGGAAAATAGTGATAAGCTATCGGAAGAGACAGGTACAGTACATGTACAAGAGCCAAGAGGGAATAATAGGAGTGGACGACCAAGAACGAAATGGTTGCACTAAAATAGGTGTAAGAGAGGGATGTATTCTTTCGCCCCTATTGTTCAAATCTATAAATCAAAGACGCAGTGACGGAGTTGGGAATGCTGGAGGACGGCATAGTTTATCTTGAATCAGAAAGATTCCTGACTATTTGTAATAAAGCCCGCCCGGCTAGCCGCGTGGTCTAGCGCGCTTCTTCCCGAGCGAGAAGGCGTGCCAGTCTCCGGAACGAATCCGCCTGGCGGATTATTGTGGAGGTATGGTGTGCCTGTCAGCCTGTGGATGGTTTTTAAGGCGATTGTCCACGTGCCTCGGCGAATGCGGGCTGGTTCCCCTTATTCTGCCTCAGTTATACTATGTCGGCGATTGCTGCACAAAAACCATTTCTACCTACGCGTACACCGTACTTACTCTACCAAGCAAACATTTGGGGTTGCATTCGTCTCGTACGAGACGTTGCCGGGGGTGGGGGATGGAGGGGTGGGGAGACACTGGGGGCCGAACTGCATAATAACCCCGTGCTTGGTGAGGGGCGGCGGTGGGGTGGGTGGACTGCTGTGACCTGTTGTGGTGTTGTGAACCACTGAGGGCTACGGCGGGAGGAAGCCTCTCCGTCGTTTCTAGGTCGCCAGTTTAAATACACAGTACACAATTAGTAATAAAATGATATTTATTAAATATGAAGATATAATGAACTTAATTTCTGCTTCTTCATGTGAAATGCACAGCGAAATTAGACGGTTGAATTTATTACAGGTGCTCTAAAATACACTCCTGGAAATGGAAAAAAGAACACATTGACACCGGTGTGTCAGACCCACCATACTTGCTCCGGACACTGCGAGAGGGCTGTACAAGCAATGATCACACGCACGGCACAGCGGACACACCAGGAACCGCGGTGTTGGCCGTCGAATGGCGCTAGCTGCGCAGCATTTGTGCACCGCCGCCGTCAGTGTCAGCCAGTTTGCCGTGGCATACGGAGCTCCATCGCAGTCTTTAACACTGGTAGCATGCCGCGACAGCGTGGACGTGAACCGTATGTGCAGTTGACGGACTTTGAGCGAGGGCGTATAGTGGGCATGCGGGAGGCCGAGTGGACGTACCGCCGAATGGCTCAACATGTGGGGCGTGAGGTCTCCACAGTACATCGATGTTGTCGCCAGTGGTCGGCGGAAGGTGCACGTGCCCGTCGACCTGGGACCGGACCGCAGCGACGCACGGATGCACGCCAAGACCGTAGGATCCTACGCAGTGCCGTAGGGGACCGCATCGCCACTTCCCAGCAAATTAGGGACACTGTTGCTCCTGGGGTATCGGCGAGGACTATTCGCAACCGTCTCCATGAAGCTGGGCTACGGTCCCGCACACCGTTAGGCCGTCTTCCGTTCACGCCCCAACATCGTGCAGCCCGCCTCCAGTGGTGTCGCGACAGGCGTGAATGGAGGGACGAATGGAGACGTGTCGTCTTCAGCGATGAGAGTCGCTTCTGCCTTGGTGCCAATGATGGTCGTATGCGTGTTTGGCGCCGTGCAGGTGAGCGCCACAATCAGGACTGCATACGACCGAGGCACACAGGGCCAACACCCGGCATCATGGTGTGGGGAGCGATCTCCTACACTGGCCGTACACCACTGGTGATCGTCGAGGGGACATTGAATAGTGCACGGTACATCCAAACCGTCATCGAACCCATCGTTCTACCATTCCTAGACCGGCAAGGGAACTTGCTGTTCCAACAGGACACTGCACGTCCGCATGTATCCCGTGCCACCCAACGTGCTCTAGAAGGTGTAAGTCAACTACCCTGGCCAGCAAGATCTCCGGATCTGTCCCCCATTGAGCATGTTTGGGACTGGATGAAGCGTCGTCTCACGCGGTCTGCACGTCCAGCACGAACGCTGGTCCAACTGAGGCGCCAGGTGGAAATGGCATGGGTAGCCGTTCCACAGGACTTCATCCAGCATCTCTACGATCGTCTCCATGGGAGAATAGCAGCCTGCATTGCTGCGAAAGGTGGATATACACTGTACTAGTGCCGACATTGTGCATGCTCTGTTGCCTGTGTCTATGTGCCTGTGGTTCTGTCAGTGTGATCATGTGATGTATCTGACCCCAGGAATGTGTTAATAAAGTTTCCCCTTCCTGGGACAATGAATTCACGGTGTTCTTATTTCAATTTCCAGGAGTGTATTATTGTCCTGCGACTATGCCTGTGAGTGATGCCTGCGGAGAGTCCAGAGCTGGCCTACGATGCTACGGAGCCTGAATCTCGGAGTGGACGGACGAGCACTGTAGCTTGTAGACTCTGAGGTAACTGGAGACTGTACGCGACGTGGCACGCTTAGGAGAACTGCAAGCCGTAGGTCAGTGCTCCGGTATTTAAGGAGGCATCGACTAATCGCTATTCACACACTTGATGCCCACGGGTTGGTATCTGCGGCCGCTGGCGAATCTCGGTATAGTTCGTACTGGCAGCCCATACAGCTGCTGCGCTACGTTTCGAGCGCGGGTTAGCGACTGTGGTGCGGTACCTTCTGGAGTTTTGAGTACCGTCGTCACAGACGGAAATACAAGTAATTGTCAAGAGTGTGATTAAATTTCAAGGTGTAAGGATATCAATAAGATTCGCTGATGACACTGCTGTCCTCAGTGAAAGTGAAGCAGTAGTACAGGACCTGATGAATGGAGTGAACAGTCTAATGAGTAGAGAAAGACAAAAGTAATGAGAAGTTGTAGAAATAAGAACAGCGAAAAACTTTACATCGGAATTGATGATCACGAAGTAGATGTTAAGGAATTTTAGTTCCTAGGTAGCAAAATAACCACTGACGGAAGGAGTAAGGAGGACATCAAGAGGAGATTAGGACTTGAAAAAAGGGCATTCCTGGCCAAGAGAAGACTGCCAGTATCTTAGGCGTTAATTTGAGGAAGGAATTTCAGAGAATGTGCGTTTGGAGGACAGCATTGTATGGTAGTGAAATACTGACTGCGGAAAAACCGGAAAAGAAGAGAATCGAAGAACTTGAGATGTGGTGCTATAGAATAACGTGGAAAATTAAGTGGACCGAAAACGTAAGAAATGAGGAGGTTCTCAGGATGCTAGGACATGTGTGGAAACGTCAGGGAATAACGACTATGGTGCTAGAGGGTGGTACAGAGGGTATAAACTGTACAGGAAACTGACTGGAATGCATCCAGGAAATAACAGAGGACTGTCGGCTGCTCATGGCTGCACAACCACACCCACCCTTGCACTTCCTCGTCCGACTGTACCGGCGTCCACGTGTGTCTCCTTTCAGGTCGCGAAAGATGTGAAAAATCGCACAGTGACAGACGCGAATTGTACGGAGGATGTTACAGTCAGTGTTTCCCAGCCAAATGGCTGAGATGTACCCTACTTACGATTGACAGTGTGGGGTTGATATTATCGTGCAACAGGATGATTCCGTCCGGCAGTATTCCGGCAGCCCGAGGGCAAAAAGCAAAGACAACAGTGGAAACATGCCACACTTACCTCGGCCAAAGAAATCCCAAACTGTTTACCCAAGTTCCGGTACGGTCATGATGATCTTCTTCTTCGACTCCACGGGTCCTCTGGTCGTCCCTTCCTCAAGCGTGGAAGAACAATCAATGCGCAGCGCTACGAAGACACTTTTCAGGAACTCCGATTCGCCATGGCGTCAAAATGCGGGGGAATGCTGCGGGACGCAGTCACGCTCTTGCACGGTAAAGCCCGCTCCCACACCGTCAATCGGACGAAGCATACGCCTTAGCGATTTGGTTGGGAAGCACTGCAGCATCCTCCGTACAGCCTGCATCTTTCACGGTGTCATTTTCACATCTTTGGCGAGCTAATGAAAGACATGCGTGGACGTAGGTTTCAGTCGTACGGCCGCGCGGCGTCGCCGCGTGGTCTAGGCGCCTTGCCACGGTTACCACGGCTCACCCCGTCACAGGTTGAAGTCCTCCCTCGGGCGTGTGTCTGTGTGTGTGTGTGTGTGTGTGTGTGTGTGTGTGTGTGTGTGTGTGTGTATGTGTGTGTGTTGTCCTTAGCGTAAGTTAGTTTAAATTAGATGAAGTGCTGCGTACGCCTAGGGACCTATGATCTCACGAGTTTGGTGCCATATGAATTTACCACAAATTTCCAATTTTTTTTTTAGTCGAACTTGGAAATGCAGGACGGGAGTCGGTTGTGGATGTGTCAGGGGCAGTTCGAGTGCTACCAAACAGGAATCGATCGTCTCGTCTGCAGGTGGGATAAATGTCTTAACGCACAGTGTGACTATTTTTGCATGGGACCATTCCGTAGTTCCCTTTTGGCGGGTGTTGGCTGCCTCCGTATTACAGCCTTGTTCCGGCAGCGTTAGTGGCAACACTATCGCGGCCACAAATTGCAATACAATATGTTCCATGTAACGCACATCTATACAGGGTGTTACAAAAAGGTACGGCCAAACTTTCAGGACACATTTCTCAAACACAAATAAAGAAAAGATGTTGTGTGGACATGTGTCCGGAAACGCTTAATTTCCATGTTAGAGCTCATTTTAGTTTCGTCCACCTACGCTCAACGGAGAACTTTATCATGAATTCATACGGGATACTCTACATGTGCTGCTAGAACATGTGCCTTTACAAGTACGACACAACATGTGGTTCATGCGCGATGGAGCTCCTGCGCATTTCAGTCGAAGTGTTCGTACGCTTGTCAACAACAGATTCGATGACCGATGGATTGGTAGAGGCGGACCAATTCCATGGCCTCCACGCTCTCCTGACCTCAACCCTCTTGACTTTCATTTATGGGAGCATTTGAAAACTCTTGTCTACGAAACCCCGGTACCAAATGTAGAGACTCTTCGTGCTCGTATTGTGGACGGCTGTGATTCAATACGCCATTCTCCAGGGCTGCATCAGGGATTCCATGCGACGGAGGGTGGATGCATGTATCCTCGCTAACGGAGGACATTTTGAACATTTCCTGTAACAAAGTGTTTGAAGTCACGCTGGTACGTTCTGTTGCTGTGTGTCTCCATTCCATGATTAATGTGATTTGAAGAGAAGTAATAAAATGAGCTCTAACATGGAAAGTAAGCGTTTCCGGACACATGTCCACATAACATATTTTCTTTCTTTGTGTGTGAGGAATGTTTCCTGAAAGTTTGGCCGTACCTTTTGTAACACCCTGTATACAGAATGTAAATGGCGCGATTCTACCTATTTAGTGATGCTCCATTGAAACGGTAATCGTCTGCACCTCTCAGCATATGGTACACTCCATACCAGTGTGTAGTTTCTTGCGTACTTTAGTTGCCTTGCAGTTTTAATGCCAAGCAGTATGTTTTGTGTTGACAATAAGCCTAATTCGAGATCTCAAATTTATTTTTGTTTGTGATGCTTCCTATGTACCTAAGTTTATTTCTGTTATTGATGATGAATGGTATTATTACGAGGGTCGTTCAATAAATAATTTCCCAATTTTTTTTTGTCAGAACATATTTGTTGTCAAGAGTCAGAATTTGGTGACAATATACATCAACATGTCTTGTCCATGTACTATTTTTCTACGTAGTCTCTATCACGTTCTTTGGCCGTATGCCAATGTTGTGGAAGAACATGTATTTCCTGCTGACAAAAGCTCTTGTCCTGTAGGCGTAGCCATGTTTTCACTGCACGACTGACACTCTAGTCATCTTCAAAGTGTGTTCCCCGTACAGAATCTTTAAGCGGCCCAAAGAGATGGAAGTCCGGGGGTGACAGGTCTGGACTGTAGGGTGGATAAGGCAACGATGTGAAACCCAATTTGACAACGTGTTCCCGGGTCCTCAGACTTGTGTGTGTGGGCATGCATTATCGTGTCGGAGCAAAACTTCTGCTGCATTCTTGTCCGAACTAACACGTCGTAAACGGTTCTTGAGTTTATTCAGAGCTTTCACGTGTGCCTCTGAATTATGGTCGACCCTCTTGGCATCACATCCATGGGAATGACGCCATCACAATCCCAAAAGACTGTCACCATGACTTTTCCGGCACAGGAGGTTGTCTTGAATTTCTTCCTCTGTGGTGAATGAGTATGATGCACCTGCTGGTGTGGCCGAGCGGTTCTAGGTGCTTCAGTCCGGAACCGCGCTGCTGTTACGGTCGCAGGTTCGAATCCTGCCTCGGGTATGGATGTGCGTGATGTCCCTAGGTTAGTTAGGTTTAAGTAGTTCTAAGTTCTAGGGGACTGATGACCTCAGATGTTAAGTCCCATAGTGCTTATAGCCATTTTTTGAGATTGATGCCACTCCATGGACTGTCTTTTAGTTTCCGGGGAAACTAGTGCATCCAGTTTTCGTCCCCCATAACGATCCGTGACAGGAAGGCCTCTTCGTCGGTCTCAAAACGCTCCAACAATTCAGGTGAAATGGCCTTTCTTTGAATCTTGTGGTCCGCTGTGAGCATTTGCGGAACTCGTCGTGAGCACCTCTTCGAATATCCGAGAGTCTCGATCATTACAGACGCACTTCCAATGCTGGCCGGCAACTGTAGAGCCAATTGTTGAGATTTGATGAGCCGGTCGGCACGAATAATGGCATCCGCATGGTTTGGCATTTGTCTGGAGCGGTGGCTGCGACAGGACGTCCTGAGAGTGACTGATCATGGAACTCTGTTTCTGCATTTCCTGAGGCTGTAACTTTCTTTATCCGTCGTCCAACTGTACTCCAATCAAGTGCAGCATCGCCATACACTGCACACAAACGTTTATGGATGTTCACCACGGTTTCTTTTTCTGTACACAAGAATTCAGTCACAGCACGCTGCTTGTAATGTGAGTCATATGTAGACGCCATTTTGACGCTGTACTATGGCTCTGCAATCTGCCAGAACGATGCGGAACTCCACCTCGTAGTTAACGGGATTTACCTTGTGGCCAGCATTATAATCGACCATATCATCTGAGGAACTCCAGTATGGCTACAGGAAGGAGACAGAAAGCGGCCCTACGTTCTACAATCTACAGAGTCTCGCTTATCAGACCACGACAGTGCCACAGGTTATCGAACTCGCTCTGTCAGCACAGACCCACTACCCCATGTCACAATTGGTTGAATTATTCTTCTAAAAAAACCTAGGTATAAACGACCTTAAGAATGGATGAGTACTGGGAATTTGTCAGATTATATCAATAGTCTTACCCACTGAGGTGGCAAAAGTCGTGGGGCAGCAATATGAACATATGTAGATAGCGGTAGTATCAGGCAGACGAGGTATAAAAGGGCAGTGTATTGGTGGAGATGTCATTTGTACTCAGGTGATTTATGTGAAAAGATTTCCGACGTGATTGTGGCGGCAAGACGAGAATTAACAGACTATGAACGCGGAATGATATTTGAGCTAAAAACATGGGACATTACATTTCGGAAATCGTTTGGGAATTCAATATTTCAAGACGGACAGTGTTAAGAGTGCGCCGAGAGCACCATATTTCAGGCATTACCTCCCACTACTGACAACACAGTTGCCTACGGCCTTCACTTAACGACCGAGAGCAGCGGCGTTTTGGTAGAGTTGTCAGTGCTGACAGACAAGCAACACTGAGTGAAATATGGGACGTACGACGAACGTATCCGTTACGACAGGGCGGCGAAACTTGGCGTTAATGGGCTATGGCAGCAGAAGACCGACGCGAGTGTCCTTTCTAACAGCACGACATCGCTTGCAGCATCTCCCTGAGCTCGTGACCATGTCGGTTGGACTCTAGCCGACTGGAAAACCGTCGCCTAGTAGGATGAATACCGATTTCAGTTGGTTAAAACTGATGGTAGGGTTCAAGTGTTTCGCAGACTTCACGAAGCCATGGACCAAAGTGTCAACAAGGATCGTTGAAGCTGGTGATGGCTCCACAATGGTGTGGGCTGTGTTTACATGGAATGGACTGGGTCCTGTTGTCCAAACGAACCGATCACTGATTGGAAATGGTTATGTTGAGCCACTTACAGATCACATACTCTCAAACAATGATGTAATTTTTATGGATGACAATGCACCATTACTCCGGGTCACAGCTGTTTGTCATTGGTTTGAAGAACATTCTGGACAGTTAGAGTGAATAATTTGGCCATCCAGATCTCTAGCACGGGACGTAGGTGAGAGATCAGTTCCTGGACAAAATCCTGCTCCGGCAACATTTTCGCAACTATGGAAGGCTATACAGGCAAAGGGGTCAATATCTCTGCAGGCGACTTCCAATGACTTTTGGAGTCCATGCTACGTCGAGTTGCTGCATTACACCGGCAAAAAGGAGGTCCGACACGATATTAGCAGGTTTCCCCCGACTTTTGTCACTTGATTGTGTGCCCTACCTAACTAGGATATTTTATGGTTGTAGTGCAACACAGATAGAAATATGCTGATTGAATAAAAAAAAATACTATTTCCTACCTGATTAGATCGCTATCATGAAAGATAAATTATTCATGTCTCGTGTTTTCTGAGTATGCTGTATGCGCTTACAGCGACCAGAGGTTCCACAGTTCAAAATATTAGCACTAAGCTACTAAAAGCGAGTTTCTTATTGTGGCGTCGATAGGTACGAATCCGCAATGGAGGTGCACGCTCTCGTTAAGTTGGCACTGACGAGAGAGGACTGACTACGCCGACCACAGCGTACTCTGGCTGTGGAGCTGAGCGAGCGCCCGTCTCTATTTCTGCCCATTTCATCAAGAGCAGACGGCCTGGAAATATCGCTTCTATTACCGAGCGGGCTAGCTTGCCTTTGAGACTTTGTATTAGGTTAGACATGGACTACGGCTTCACACCTACGTGCTCATCGTAGCCAAAGTTGTGTGTGCATTTGATGTTTACTCGTGTTTTTGACTCTAGTAAAACGTGTTAAAGTTACATGCAGTACCGAAAAGCTTCATCTCTCCTGCTCCTACTCGCTTCCTTCACTCTCGGCCTATATTACAGAAGCAGTTCACAGGAGCAGATCCACGCGCCGCCTATCCAGGTGGGATACAAAACTTACTGTATGATACAAGTATAGCAAGTCTGTTCAGCCATGTCTATTTGTAGGAACAACATGGAAAAAATATATAAGAGGTGTTGTGGATTGGCAAGACAGCGAACCCACTATGAGAGGAAGCCGAAAGGCACGCGTTTTAGCTCACGCAGGCTGGCGTGAGGTCTGGAACAGGTCAAGGAAATGAGACTAGCAAAAAACGTACGTAGCTGCTGGAATACTTAACTTTAATCCATAATTGGTGAACATCGCTCTTGACGGTACATAATTTACAGCATCAATAGTAACTGGTAATGGCGCCTTGCTAGGTCGTAGCAAATGACGTAGCTGAAGGCTATGCTAACTATCGTCTCGGCAAATGAGAGCGTATTTTGTCAGTGAACCATCGCTAGCAAAGTCGGCTGTACAAATGGTGCGAGTGCTAGGAAGTCTCTCTAGACCTGCCGTGTGGCGGCGCTCGGTCTGCAATCACTGATAGTGGCGACACGCGGGTCCGACGTATACTAACGGACCGCGGCCGATTTAAAGGCTACCATCTAGCAAGTGTGGTGTCTGGCGGTGACACCACAAGAGGGAGAGATAATTGTGCGCTGTGGGTAACAGTACGCATTCGGTATCTCAAGCTCGAAATAAAGAATATGACTTACAACTACTGCCGACGTCTTCCGATTACTGTATGTAACAAAAAGGTAAAAGAAGGTAGCCGCCTATTGTGCTGTGGCGTGTGAGACAAACAGAACAGGCCAGTTTCTTGTTATTTCCAGCAGACAGGCAACACGTCGGCGTGTTTACGGCAATTACTGATTTATTTTTATCGAAATATATTATTAAAAATTGTATTTTATTTGTAATGTTAACAGGAGTGACTCGCAGCCATTTTACGAAGACCTTAAGAGCTTCCTGGTGGAAAAGGATTTTATTTTGAGAACAGAAGAAATTCGGTTGGCGCTCGTTGTAAATAACCTACTGTGTGTTAATTGCAGGGTGACAATTACTAAATTATACAACTCCTGACCTGTTTGCGATAGGACATTAAACCTGTACAGTTCACTGTGGGGCTTGATGGAAATTAGTATGCACATGCATGGTTTGGTTTAGCGACGAATCCCACTTTCATTTGGATGGGTTCCTAAATAATAAAAATTGGCGCATCTGGGGGACTGAGAATTCGCATTTCACGATCGAGAAGTCTCTTCAGCCTTAGTGGGTGACTGCGTGGTGTGCATTGTCCAGGATCGCGTAGTTACAACGGATTCGGCAAAGTTAGTTTGAAGGGGTGGCCGGATGCCCTTCTTGCCGCCACCCCGTAACCCCCCAGAACAGAATCAGTCTACCCCAGATGTCAGCATCTAGTGTAATTCATGAAATAGTGCGAACATGTTTCAAATGTCTGCGAGTCGTGGAACGGAGGCTCAACGTGGGGACCAGCCCAGTATTCTCCTAGTGGGATGTGGGAAACCTCCTGAAAACCACATCCAGGCTGCCCGACACACTGGCCCGCGTCGTTAATCCGTCGGGCGGATTCGATCTGGGACCGGCGCTCGTACCCGAGTCCAGGAAGCGGCGCATTAGCGCTCTCGACTAACCTGGCGGGTGTTGTCCAGTCATGGAATCACGGGTGCCGTATTCCTTGATGGTTCGGTGACTACCGAATGGCCCATGAAGGTTTTGGAAGATGACCACCAAAAATGGCTCTGAGCACTATGGGACTCAACTGCTGTGGTTATCAGTCCCCTAGAACTTAGAACTACTTAAACCTAACTAACCTAAGGACACCACACACATCCATGCCCGAGGCAGGATTCGAACCTGCGACCGTAGCAGTCGCACGGTTCCGGACTCCGCGCCTAGAACCTCGAGACCACCGCGGCCGGCGATGACCTCACCGCCATCATCCAAAGTGACCCCGATTTCGACAAGATGTGCTTCATGCGAGATTGAGCTCGAGCTCATCGAAGCAGGAGAGCACTTTGGGGACCGCATTCTGGGTCTGGGGTAGCCAGAGGCCACTGACATGGGCCTCAATTGGCCGCCGTATTCTCCGGAGCCGAACGCTTGTTACTGCTTTTTGGGGGCTTTATTAAAGAGATGGTGTACAGCAATAACCCCAAAACCGTTGCTGAGCTGAAAACAGCCATTCAGGAGGTCATCGACAGCACCGATGCTCGGACACTTCAGCGGGTCATACAGAATTTCGCTGTTTATTTGCGTCGCATCATCGCCAATGATGCCAGGCATATAAAAACATCATAAGCTAATCCGAATATCTGTAGTGGCGTTCATATGTTGAATAAAGTGTGTGCACGCCATAGTTTGTAACTAATTTACTTTTTTTCCGTATAGTTCAATAATTACCACCCTGTATATAGGTAAGCGAATTTCAATAATAGTCATTGCTGACTGAATTATAAGTTATTTACAGCTATTATCGGTTTTGGAATATCTGTCCACTGGTCACGTGAAAAGCCTATCAGCCGAAACTAAAGCAGGATGATGTCTTCGATTTATCATTCTACGTGCATGTCAGCGTAGAACAGCACACAGCAAGTTTTCAAATTGTTCTGAAGGTATGCGATGAAATGCAGGCAGTGCCAACAGGAACACGGTGAGAACAAAAGTCTATGCAGGAAAGGGCCACCTAACGTCGCTACAGACCATCACAGTGTGTGGACCAGACTTTCAGGCACTCAGCATACATCGCAGTCTGCGATGCTGGAGATTCTGGCTAGACGTAAGTAACCATACAGCTTTGTAGAATTCGAAAGCTTCAATTTTCGTTAATGTCAGAAGTACTCTCTTCTAATAAAAGCAAATGTAAATTTCTGTTGCTGTTTGCAAGTCATATAAAACAAGTCTGAAGACTTAGTTACTAAACTGCTGACCATTTGTACAGCAATGCCATGAAATCGGCATACAACAAACGTAAAATTCGCTAGAAGTGCACTGTATTCTTGTACCGAATGGTTGTAATTACAGTGCAGCTACTTACAGATGTTCAATGTGAGCTGTGTGTTCAAATGTGTGTGAAATCTTATGGGACCTAACTGCTAAGGTCATCAGTCCCTAATTACAGTGCAGCTACTTACAGATGTTCAATGTGAGCTGTGTGTTCAAATGTGTGTGAAATCTTATGGGGCCTAACTGCTAAGGTCATCAGTCCCTAAACTTACACACTACTTAACCTAAATTATCCTAAGGACAAACACAAACACCCATGCCCGAGGGAGGACTCGAACCTTCGCCAGGACCAGCCGCACAGTCCGTGACTGCAGCGCCCGAGACCGCTCGGCTAATCCCGCGCGGCTGAATGTGAGCTGTATTTATCTTCTGGCCGCAAAGAGTGCTAATATTGTAATATGTTAACGCGGAACTTACTAATACTGAAAAAAATAGTTCTAATTTTGGACACCAGGTTCAAATATGACGCTTCGGTTGCAAGAAAAACGTATAGAAATGTTTCTATACGTAATGGATTAACGAACGGGACATGGACAGTAAGGATCAAAGAACTGAGGAAGTCATAATCCTGATTTAATTATTAAACTTTGCTTACATAGTTTGTTGAATATGAACACCGGAGACGTCAACGACGGACCGTATCGGCAAAAAGACGCGAGAACAGTTTCTCCTGGCAGATCTGATGGAATATAAGTACAGGGTGTCCCACACACACCTCCCTGATTTCAAGGACCCGGGAAAGAAAAACCACAGTACATACAGCAATGGGAAATGCACCACATTGTAGAGCTTCTCAAAGAATTTATATTCCTGCATCAGAAATGCCAAGTATCGTCGCCAGAGTGCAGCATGGTCGCATGAAGTGAAAATGGCGACTTCATAACATTGCGCGCAAGCAGTAGTGTCGTTTGTAGAAAGAACATCGCCGATTACTGTGCAAAGAAATTATCGTTGTTTGTATGAATTTAATCCACCTGATGTGAAAACAATTAAGGAATGGTAAAAGAAGTTTCTGGCAACAGGAAGTGTTCTGAAATATTCTGGCAGTGCACGTTACGGAGTTTAAGAAGAGATGGTGGAGGACATCAGACAAATGTTGCCCAGAAGCCCACGTAAGTCAATTAGTCAAGCATGCAGGCAACTTCATGTACGTCGATCGACACTGTATCGTGTAGTTTACCAGCGTCTTAATATGTATGCTTACAAAGTGCAAATTCTGCAACATCTGACGCCGAACCACAAACCACGCCAACAACTATTTGTTGCGGATATGCTGCAGAGTATTGATATGGATGCCACGTTCCTGGAAAGATGTTTATTCTAAGATGAGGCAACCTTTCATCCATCAGGCATAATGTTCGGATTTGGGGTTCGCAAAATCCGCACATTGTCATTGAACATGTTCGTGATAGCCCTGAACTAAATGTCTGGTGCGGGCTAACGCACGACAGGATTGTTGAGCCGTTCTTCTTTACGGAAGAAACATTGAATGGGACAGTGTATCTGGAGATGTTGCAGTAGTTTGTTTACCCTCAGATACAAGACTTGCAACCCAACATCATTTTTCAACAAGATGGAGCTCCACCGCATTGGTTAACGGCTGTTCGAAAGTTCCTGGATAGGAAATTTCCCAGTCGTTGGATCGGTCATGGAGGACCCATTACCTGGCCACCTCGTTCACCCGACATTATGCCGTTTGATTTCTTCATGTGGGGATTCGTGAAGGACCACGTGTATGTGACCAAAGTGGACGATATTCCTACGTTGCGACATCATATCACCAATGCGATTGCAACAATAACAGAGGAAATGTTACAAAGAACTTGGCAAGAAATTCAATATAGACTCGATATTCTTCATGCTACAAATGGTTCACATGTAGAGGTGTACTGATGATAAATAAATTATTTGAGATGCTCTACAATGTGGTGCATTTTTCCTTGTCATATCTACTGTGTTTACTTTTTCCTGGGTCTTTGCTTTTATTTGAAATTCCCTGACAAACTGTACCTTTGTGTCTGATCGGTACTCGAACTCGGAACCTTTTTCTTTGTCTAGCAGTAACTCCAGTGGCAGCTATACTAGCACGAATGACGATTTTCCCCTACAGCTTTACTTCCATCAACTATGCGGGTTGCGGGTCGAGAGGGTATAATAGTCACACAACAAGTACCCTCCACCACACACCGTATGGTTGTTTGCTGAGTACAGATGCTCATGTAGCTGGTGAGACAAGTGGTTAATACGAGTTTCGTGCGCCATCCTGCAGTTTTGTGACGATGCTAATTTTGAAGGTAGTGCCCACCACCAGGCTCTCGGTAATGCTAAGGGTTTCTGATTTCTTGTTGCAGTTCTCCATTGCATCTGTCGACAATTGGGGTTTCTCCACAGACCACCATCTTTATTTTTTAGATCACAGTCAGCATCAGCACTCCGTGGTAGGAGATCAGAACATACGCAACCGCAAGGTAGGGAAAGAGGGGGCACTTGTTGGATGATGATGATCATGATGATGACGATATTTGGATTGTGGGGCAGTCAACTGCGCGGTTGTCAGCCCCAGTACAAATTCCCATCCATTTCTCTGTCCAATCTTGCCACTTGCATGAATAAAAGCACTTGTTGGAGGAGGAGATTAGTGGTTAATGTCCCGTCGACATCGAGGTCATTGGAGACGGAGCACAAGCTCGGATTTTGTCAAGGATTGGAAAGGAAATTAACAGTGACCGTTCAAAGGAACCATCCCGGTATTTGCTTGGAGAGTTTTAGGGAAATCACGGAAAACCGAAATCTGGATGGACGGAGACGGGTTTGAACCGTCGTCCTCCCGATCGCGATTCTAGTGTGCTGCGCCACCTCGCTAGGTGGTGCTTGTTCACCTCGTGGAATCTCCTTTATTCACTACACAATTCACAGAAATTTCTAGCGATGACTGCCTGCCACACAGTTCATTATTTATGAAAAGTTTAATCATCCGCTCGTAGCGACACTTTTGCGACTGTGATTCATTCGCCAAGCGACGTGCAGTGAAATTACAAAAAAAAAAAAGGTCTTAATTATTACGTTGGTGAAGACACTGCCGTAATTTCAAAGGTGTACTCGCGGTTGTGCAGGCTACTAACATCTGTGAAAAGCCAGTTGTCCTCCTGAGTTTCACAAGCACAAACAAAGCTAACTTCCCACATATGCCTATTCGCACACTTACTTCTGACTGTTTTCTCGAAAGAAGACCAGCGGTATTTTGCGAAGCCATAAGCAAGCCGGCCCGTCCCTTGATCATAAACGACACGCGAAATTTTAATGACGTCTCTTTTTCAACCAGTACTCTCACTCCTCTATCATCCTCGTACTCCCTTTTTATCCGCGTGCAGTTCCATGTCACGTTCCCAGCTGTAAAAGGGAAAGGGCCCACACAGTCTACACAGAAATCCAAATTATGCATCCACAAAAGAAGCTACTAAATGCGATACGCATTTACGTACCATACGTAAGAAAAAAGCAAGAGAAATAAGCAGGAAAATGTGGAATGAGGTGAGAAATTGTTTTAAGATATGGACAGCTGGTATTATTTGGAAAGGTTAAAAATAATATTTGATACGTCCACAGTTAATTACTAAGAATGTCAAAATGTAAGTGTCGGGTAACACCACAGCCGCCTAACACGCGCGTAGTATATTAGCACATCGAAGATATATATCACAGTACCTGGCAGCAAATGAATCTTTATACACACACACACACAGATATATGTATAATCAATGAGGAGTCTCAGATGGGGTAAAATGGAGATGCTGAAAAACACTTATTTTGCGCGATTACAAGGTAAGTTGCAAATAGCCATGTATCTCCATGGATTTTGGTGAGTTAGCCGGTGTAATAGTGACGCGATAGCAACACGGAATCAAAGAAATTGTCAATATATTGAAACTTCTAACTGAAAATAAGCCAAATTCAGCAGCAACTTACTTCTGGATGTGGTTTTACTGAATCTCTAATGGGTGTTTATAAAAGAAGAGCGGTTTCTATAATACGAAGCTCTTGTATATTATACGCTCGACCCACTGTTCTCTCTTTCAGCTGTTTTAACGTGCCCCACATACTACGCAAGCGGGTTGATCATTTTCAACGATATCACTTTCGTCCTAATACTGATCCAATCTATCCTCATGATCCTCGTGTGAATTTGGAGTAAACTATCTCGAGTGTGGTGAATATTTGTTGTAAAGCTTTGCTGGAGTCAGATCTGCAACACATGTCAACCTCCATGGCATCGAACTTCGGCAGGTGCCTTGTTACATGATGGATGTGTTTTTTCAGTCTTGTTTTCAAGGCTCTTCCTAGGAATACCGTAACTGTGAGGGCGACCCTTTACAAATGATCAACTTCTTACAAATTCTATTCCTTGTCATAAATTTTTTTATTAGAATTTCAACGATTATTTTTTTAACTTCCATATTCTCATCTCACTTTCCTGTAATAGCGGTACCCCCAGTCAGTGGAATAACACGGGAAATAAATCACTGCCCATCCATCCCTGAGAGTTAGTTGCCATCTCTTCCGACTGCTTATGAAACGGTACGTAGTTAAAATGTTGACAGGTATTTAGATCTCAGTTGCTGAATCACCGTTGCATTCACCTAATTAAAGAAAATCATTAACCTGTTTGAGCGCACTGTTTCTCAAAATCGACTGTTGCATGCTGATCGGGAAAATTCTTAGAAGTGCAATAATGTTTTTGTAGTTTTGGTATATTAAAACTACCACATTATCACATCGCAAAACACAATACCTGCAGTCGTGTGAGTGGGAATGCGGCGCCATCTTGCTTATTTCATGGCTGTTGTCCATCTCTTCCTTTTGACCATCTCACCGAATACTACTTTATCACGAAAATATCACCCAGTCGACCTCATTTTTCACGGAGAAAAAGAAAAAAAAATATATTTACAAGACATGAGCACCAAAAATGGGTCATGTACGAAAACTTGGGCCATAATTCTGACAGGACGAAGTTGTGGTTTCTGATAGTGCAGCTTTTAAACTTCCTCTTGCGCCAGTCGCTTTGTACTTGCTCAGCCTCATGTCCGAGTGCGAAGTACTGTACACCAGAGAGCCAACCCTCCTATTCACGGGATGTTGAAAGCGGCGTAATAGGAGGCGTACACATTTGCCAAACGGCTTTTGAAATCTTTTTCGAGAACACGTTATTCAACACGAAAAATATTACGTAACATGTCAACCTCACCGACAAAACCATTCAATATTATTTTAACAATATTCTCTTGTTAATGTTCTGCAGCTATACAGGATTTCCAAGCTGGAATGGTCAGCATTCGAGGATATATCAGGAACAATCATTCGAAGCAAAAATACCAAGTAAACAAGGGCTCTAAAATGCATACTTTAAGAGCTATAAGCGCTTGTTCATCTTCGCTACTGTGAAACCCATCTCTTCTATCGAACAAGTGCTCATAGCCTTTGAGGTATGCACTTTAGAACCCAAGTTTACAAGACGTTTTAGCTCCGAGTGATTGTCCCTTTCACATCGCTGCATATTCACCATCCCTCCTTGGACACCGTATATATACGCCTCGAAATGAAAATTATTATGAAATGAACGATTTTCAAATTATCATTTAATCACGCCAATCACGTTGAAGAACTGCGCATCTCATGCAATACTTTAACAGACTTAGCTTTAAAGCGGAGAGAAATTAACGCAAATTAGCGATCTTAATAATTAAATAGCGCAACGCTACGTTCATAATGACACGTCATTACGAACGAAACACACACAAAACCGGTGTAAGATTCTACAATATTTATTATTTGTTACACGAATCGGTTTTCGGCTGCTACGCCATCATCAGGTAGAAATATAAGTATGTGGTGCAGTAAAATTTTGTTGGATCAGAGATTTTTAAAAATAGTGCATGTACTTGGTGTTTCCATTTCCAGAGATGAAAATCTTAATGTCAGATTAGGAATAAAATAAGAGCGGTTATTTCAGTGTAAATTCAAAGTAAGATTATTTAATTAAGATAAAATATGTGCCACACTGACGAATGAACTATAGACAAATTACAACAGTTGTAAATGGAAGAATATAACTGAACAATAAGCTTTCGTGCTGGAGCTTGATATACTAAAAGCGCGCTTTTTTTCCTCCTTAATACAGGAGGTCAAGTTAGTGATGCTTCCTTCCACGATACTTTTAAACCAGGTGCCGTCTGAATTAGGTTGCTTGAGCCGTTTCTTCGGAAAACTTTATTTGCATATGAAATCGCGGATATTCGATATCTTAAAGCTACTGGGAAGTCGATGTATTTCTGTGGTAGAGCCTATACACAAGCAGACGGTGGAAACGGTGAATGAGCTTAGCGACTGTCGGAGCTTATTTCTAATTGGATTCAGATACAGATAAAACTCAACGCGACGTTGCTAACGGTTCGATATCGACAAATATAAAACTTTGGTTATTCTCCAAAGGAGTGTTATGGGGCCGCTGCTCAGTGTTTCAGATTGTTTGAATGTTGCTCATTTGTAAGAAGAAAGAGTTGAGCCTCCTGTGGGGAAGAGAAACTGATATCAATACATATGAGAATTCCCAGGTGGGAAGATCGTTGCCAATCGAGATTGTCGTTTACCGTTCCACGATACTGCTGCTCATGCTGGTCTGTGTCCCACTTTGTCCTGGACTGTCATACAGAATCGATGTCTTCAGGAGACCTTCACCAAACCCCATTCAGAGCTGCAGTGACCCCAGGTGACTAGCGCTCAAGAGGACCGTAATATCGTTCCCCATACCGAACCGGATTGTTGAGTAAGACATGTATCAACACAGACTGCGACGTCGTCCACTGTTATGGCTTCCCTTGACAGAACATTTCTGACCTGTCATGTCCGATAGCTGTGCCCTGTCTTATTCGTCTCTGAATTATCTTTCAACAAGGGAATCCTAGACCAGTTGTTCGTGTTGTCCTGACGTACAAGGATAATCCCACTGTTACGCTGACCAGCACGTTCTGCACATCTTTTAGCTACTAAAAGAAACTAGTCATGGGTTGGTTGCTAAGAGACCGGAACACTACCTCTATGATTGATGAACTTTGGCACAGAGTTGGAAAGCTCGAAATGACGTGGCCTTATCTGTCATTCAAGGTCATTTCGAGTCGGTTCCCAACTGGTTTAACGCAACTGCTCCGTTCAGAGGTGACAGCTCTGTTTACTAAATTTCGCACCCAGTATACCTCCTGAAATCACGTATACATTTATTCATATGTAGTTCCTACTGCACTGTATAAAATCACAGTGTGTAAAAATTTCTCAACTTATCCACAGACTACTTACGTAGTGCCCCGTGCCCATTATCTTCATTACTCGCGGAATTTCGGCGATTCCCGTAAGAGCATGACGTGTATCTGCACTGAAGAGAACATTATACTTATATGGATGTGGTATCTGTTCTTTCGGACATGTATATAGTTCTGGCAATACCGGCCATGACCTTCTTCTTGCCGGCCGGGGTGGCCGAGCGGTTCTAGGCGCTACAGTCTGGAGCTGCGCGACCGCTACGGTCGCAGGTTCGAATCCTGCCTCGGGCATGGATGTGTGTGATGTCCTTAGGTTAGTTAGGTTTACGTAGTTCTAAATTCTAGGGGACTGATGACCTCAGACCAATAAAAAGGTGTTAGCATGTGGACGTAATGTGCTGTTCCAGTCTCTTCTGTACCTAAGGTCCATCACCGTTCCCTTTGGATTCCTACATAATTCGGTGTTCTCCGATACACACGATCGAACAGCGGAGGAGTGGTACTCAAGCGTCAACTTTAGGTTACAGTATCTCCGGATGTAATTAACATTTTACAATGCAACAAACGGCACTGATTACGTATTTGTTTATATGTTCAGATGGGCTAACAAAACTAACGTGGTTCCATTTAAAAAAACGTAGATTTGTGTTAAAAAACGTACTTCCGTGCAATTTTTTATGGTTTGTATCAAACAATTACACTAGCCCCTCTCCTCACGTTCGGTCTGTCGGTCTGTGGAATCGATTCGTCAGTATTTGATGTGGTTTACGAAATATATCCAGCGGTAATGTTAGGTGATTCACCCTCTATATATATATATATATATATATATATATATATATATATATATAGAGCGCTACATGATTCATGGTGTCAATTCCCTCCAACACTCCTTCAGATGTTAGTCAAGTCAATGCCACGTCGTGTTGCGGCACTTGAGCGTGCGCGCTGGAAGCAGTAGACCCGGATTCGACTCACCGTCTGGCACACATTTTCAACTTTCCCCATTGATTTCACTCTACAATCACTTGCAGCCAATGTCTGTAATTGCTTTGTACTTAACTGACGTTGCCATCGGAAGTTGCATGTTAAGCCACGTAACCGAGGAGAGGTAGCTCAATGTATACCCATAGTGGTGGAGAGAGAGAGAGAGAGAGAGAGAGAGAGAGAGAGAGAGACGCAAGCGAGCCTGAAGGCATTGCGTCTCCGCCCTGTGACCCCAATCCGCGTCGCCTAGCAACCAGATCCCGCCCTGACTGGCGCCGGACTCTCGCCAACCGCAGACAGCGCTCTGTGGCTTCACACTGTCCGCTCTCCCAGCACATCGCGCATGTCTTTGTACGACTACTGTCTTCTTTTCCTCTTTGGTGTAATTAATCCCTTTGATATGAAAGCAAGTGGTGCGTCTTGACCCTCGCACTACCAGGGGGGGGGGGGGGGGAGAATACTACTTTAAGTCCACTTTTTGAAAATATTGTAAATCAGAGCAGTATTATTATACACTGCCGGAAAAAAAATATTAATACACCTGGAAATACGAGTTCGATTGGAGGATAGTAGATGTACTGACATTGATTTTGACGACGTCCACCAACGGATAGCTTAGTGGTATAGCTATCACTGTGTCTGCCCTTTAGTAGGGAATGCTCAAAGCCAGAAGGCTCAGTGTGGTGCAAACGTATGAAGCAAGCAGGTAAACGTTCCGGAGAAGAGCGCTTGTGCTGCCTACAGGTGACATAGCGAATTTGAAAGGGGTTAAATTGTACCCTTCCGAGCGGCAGGATGGTCGTTTCTGAGAATTACCACACAAATTTGACGTGCTGCGTCAGTCGTGCAAAGTTGGTATCTGTGGTCAGGTGAACATTCTCACACCTGCAGACGAGGTCCTGGATGTCCACGCAGCACAGATGTCCGCCAGGATCGTCGTATTGTAAGGGCAACAGTGGCAGATCGTACAGCTACCACAGCTTGGCTTGTGAGCCCATAAACGTCAACATTAACTGTTTATCAGTAGTGAGACTACTGGCACGCACATCTCAAGCTACAGCATCGATGTGCATGGCTCAACTTGTACCGTCACAGGGTGACTTTGAAGATGGAATGGATGACCGTGGTCTTCCGCAATGAAAGCAGATTTGCCACCAGATCGCAAATGATGTTCGTTCGAGCGTACGACGCTGTCTCGTACAGTTTATTCATCCAAGCAGACTGGCCCCATCGCAGGCTTTATGATCTGGGGGCAGATAAGCTACAACTCTCGTTCACTTTTGGTGTTTCTGGGAGAAACACTAACCTGAGCTAGGTAAGTGCACAATGTTGTTATACCACTTCTTTTGCCCTTCTTGCAACAGGAAGGTAATGTTCCAACAGGATAACGCTGGCCCACACACTGCCAGTCAAGCTCAACGTGCTGTGCAAGATGTGCATTACTTTCCTGGATAACACAATCTCTGGACTTGTCTCCAATCGAGCACGTGTGGGATATGATGGGATGAGAAGTGAGTCATGGGACTCGTCAACCAACAACTGTTACAAAATTACATGAGAAGGTCAGGCAGGCGTTTCATAACGTATTCCAGGACAGTGTTCGCCATCCGTTCGAATGAAAGGATGCCAGATTCAGCGCCTGTATTGCTGCCCGTGGGGGCTACACCACGTACTAATTTGCGTGTTTCAGCAAGGGTCGATACCAAGTACCTGAGAACAGGTTGTGCTATTGATCTGTAAGCATAACCTTTTCATGTACTCCATATGGATTGTTGCAGCGATAAATCTTGAATGAACTGGACATCGCTAAAGGTTGTACTAATTTCATTATTCCGGCAGCGTATTGTAAAAATTAAGTTTTTCAGTTAAACTTAATTCAAAAATTTATTTAGTTGTAGTAGATGTAACTTTGCCCAGTGAATGTCATAATCAATATTTTCAAATTCAGGACGTTACTTACACACCATTATTTCTGTACAATGTGTGTGTGAGTTAAAGTCAACAACAATTAAGGAAATTAGCATTAAAATTTTGTTGTTGTTGTCGTCGTAGTACAGTTGAAAGTGCTAAGAGCGTGCTAAACGATATTTTCATATTCTGGGTGCAAGTTACACAGTAGTATGAAATGATAATTGAATCGACACCCTAGCTGCAAACAGGCGTTCATATACATCATTGGGAACATGCTGAAAAATGTGTGCCCCGACCGGGACTCGAACCCGGGATCTCCTGCTTACATGACGGACGCTCTATCCATTTTTTTTGTTTTTGTTTGGTTTTTTTTGCATTTTGTTCGGTACTATTCGTTGCGTTTGGTCTGGGCGGACGTCACAAGACATCCTTTCAAGTTGATCATTGATTGTTGTACTCAGTTTTCTCTTGATTACATAGGGCGAGCAGCCCACTGACCGAACACGCTGAGCTACCGTGCCGGCATCCATCTGAGCCACTAAGGGCACAGAGAATACATATCCCTTGCACGCTCCCCGTGATGTATATCAACGCCTGTTTGCTGCTAGGGTGTCGATTTAACTATCATTTCATTCTAGAGGAGGTTCACGGCCATCAATGGTATCTGTTCTTTCTGGAACAGATACTATCTTCATATACACAGTAGTACCACTTTCAAAAGCAAGTTGTTAATACAAGTTAGCAACAGTTAATGACTTTTCTTTTTCCAGATTTTTTAACGGTGGGCATAAGGTACTTTCTTCCTGCCCCTCCTCCCCCCTCCCCCTTTCGGCTCACAACCCGCTGGTAATGCACGTTATGAAAAAAGTGAAGGTGCTCCTAGGGTTAAGGCGTGTATCCACTAACAAGTAAATTTCCGGAAGTAGTTTGCAGAAAGCTGCTACTGAAACTTCACCCGCAACAAGTCGACTTCCCCGAATTTGCAACATCCATAAGTAGCTTCCGCAGGTTAGAGGAAACAGTTTCTTGTGCCAAGTACTAGACAAACTTGTCAGTTGCTGGAAGTTTTGTGTGCTCAGTACCAGAACGAAAACGTCAATGTCGAATAGGACAATGGCACAAAGACAGATGAGCCGAAGTAAATGTATCATTGGAACCCCTAAGCATGCGTAAGTGGCCACCGTCAGCCAAGGAAGTGCGACGAGAATTTACCAATTACTTTGCTTCACCAGAAGGGTAAGTGGAATGACGGTACAGACGTCTTTAAATTTTAGCTGACTTTTTAATCTTAGCGTAAACATAAATGCACTGTATCTATATAACTAAAAATTTTTGTTCAAAATCGTCTATCTCCAAAATTTCTTGAGCGAGTGCTTTGAAATTTTCATTCTTGGTTATATTCTAATAAACGCGTGTTCTAGGTATATATAACAAAGTTTTCGTATTATATTTGCAAAAAATTATACATTTACATACATTAAAAAACAGTTATACAAAAAAAAAAGAAAAAAAGCATGCTTATTCCAATGCAACGATGTGTAAAAATTCCGAAGCATTCGGTCAAAAACTTTCGGAAATTTGCGATTAGGAACATTTATAGTTTCTATATAAATACATACCTTACGGGAATGCCATCTGGTTTACGTGTAACATATGTAATAAACGGAGAAAATTTATAAAAATGTAACTGTTGGTCTGTAGAAAATCGTTTGTCTCCGGAAGTTCTTGATCGATTGCTTTGAAATTTTGACACAACTTTGAATTCTAATATAGGCGTGTTGTTGTGTTGTTAGGTACCGCCGGCTGCGGTGGTCGAGCGGTTCTAGGCGCTTCAGTCCGGAACCACGCGGCTGCTACGGTCGTAGGTTCGAATCCTGCCTCGGGCATGGATGTGTATGATGTCCTTAGGTTAGTTAGGTTTAAGTAGCTCTACGTTTAGGGGACTGATGACCTCAGCTGTTAAGTCCCATAGTGTTTAGAGCCATTTCAACCATTTTTTTGTTAGGTACCAAATCCTTTGATATACGAGTCTTTTTTTTTAATTATGAATTTGGCCAGCTATGGACCGCATACAACTTAAGACTTATGGTGTTTCTTTTTCTTCCGTTCTTCCCAGTACTTCTTCATTTTCTCGCCAACTGCTCGTCTCTGCTCATCTGTCCACACTCTCTTGGGTCGAGGTTTTGGCGCATCTTCTTCATAGTTTGCGTTTTCTATAAGTAGCCTAAAGTTATTCCTGTCACCTATTATTTCTTCTGTAACACTTATTTTGTTGGCGTCTTTCTTTACTGCTTCTATCCATCCTACAGTGGTTTTCAGCTTACTAACGTAATTAAAATTTTTCTTTGTAATCCGTTTTTCTTCCATTCTTTTTAAATGTCCATAAAATTTTAGCCGTCTCTTCCTCATTGTATCTGTGATGTTTTCTGTATTTTGTATAGGTCTTCATTTCTCCTTTTAATCCACCTATATTCTTTGTTTTCTCAGGACCTAGAATTTTTCTTAATATTTCTCTCTGTCTTTTTTCTAGTTCTCTTAATTCGCCTTTCTTATTCAATGTTAGGCACTCTGATCCATATGTTGCTTGTGTCCTAATAACTGAATTATAATGTTTAATCTTTTCTCGTATGGATATTGATTTCTTATTGTAGTAGTTTTGTGTTAATTTATATACAAATTCCAACTTTTTTATTCGTTCTTTATTTGTTGTGTTATCCAGTCCATTGGCTTGGATCCACTCCCCCAGGTATTTGAATCTATCAACTCTTTTAATTTTTCCATACTTTGTTTTCATAAACTTTTCTGTATTATGTTTGTGTTCTACATACGCGGTTTTTTCGTAGGATATTTTTAGCCCAGTCTTTTCAGCAATCTCGTGTAACATATCAAGCATAACTGTTGCGTCTGTTCGGTTTTCAGTTATCAATGCCATATCATCCGCAAAGGCTAAACATTTGACTTCAAATTTGTTCTTTCCTTGGCCCATGCTTATACCCTTTGTACCTCTGTTTTTAATGTGTTTCCCCATGTTTATACTACTTTATCTAAAACCAAGTTAAAGAGAATTGGGGACAGTCCATCACCTTGTCGAACTCCTGTTTTGATTTTGAATGGTTCAGAAATTTCGCCTTGAAACTTAATTCTTGATGTTGTATCTGTGAGCGTTTGTTCAACAAGTCTTCTGGTGTTTTCATACATCCCTTTTTATATACACTCCTGGAAATGGAAAAAAGAACACATTGACACCGGTGTGTCAGACCCACCATACTTGCTCCGGACACTGCGAGAGGGCTGTACAAGCAATGATCACACGCACGGCACAGCGGAGACACCAGGAACCGCGGTGTTGGCCGTCGAATGGCGCTAGCTGCGCAGCATTTGTGCACCGCCGCCGTCAGTGTCAGCCAGTTTGCCGTGGCATACGGAGCTCCATCGCAGTCTTTAACACTGGTAGCATGCCGCGACAGCGTGGACGTGAACCGTGTGTGCAGTTGACGGACTTTGAGCGAGGGCGTATAGTGGGCATGCGGGAGGCCGGGTGGACGTACCGCCGAATTGCTCAACACGTGGGGCGTGAGGTCTCCACAGTACATCGATGTTGTCGCCAGTGGTCGGCGGAAGGTGCACGTGCCCGTCGACCTGGGACCGGACCGCAGCGACGCACGGATGCACGCCAAGACCGTAGGATCCTACGCAGTGCCGTAGGGGACCGCACCGCCACTTCCCAGCAAATTAGGGACACTGTTGCTCCTTGGGTATCGGCGAGGACCATTCGCAACCGTCTCCATGAAACTGAGCTACGGTCCCGCACACCGTCAGGCCGTCTTCTGCTCACGCCCCAACATCGTGCAGCCCGCCTCCAGTGGTGTCGCGACAGGCGTGAATGGAGGGACGAATGGAGACGTGTCGTCTTCAGCGATGAGAGTCGCTTCTGCCTTGGTGCCAATGATGGTCGTATGCGTGTTTGGCGCCGTGCAGGTGAGCGCCACAATCAGAACTGCATACGACCGAGGCACACAGGGCGAACACTCGGCATCATGGTGTGGGGAGCGATCTCCTACACTGGCCGTACACCACTGGTGATCGTCGAGGGGACACTGAATAGTGCACGGTACATCCAAACCGTCATCGAACCCATCGTTCTACCATTCCTAGACCGGCAAGGGAACTTGGTGTTCCAACAGGACAATGCACGTCCGCATGTATCCCGTGCCACCCAACGTGCTCTAGAAGGTGTAAGTCAACTACTCTGGCCAGCAAGATCTCCGGATCTGTCCCCCATTGAGCATGTTTGGGACTGGATGAAGCGTCGTCTCACACGGTCTGCACGTCCAGCACGAACGCTGGTCCAACTGAGGCGCCAGGTGGAAATGGCATGGCAAGCCGTTCCACAGGACTACATCCAGCATCTCTACGATCGTCTCCAAGGGAGAATAGCAGCCTGCATTGCTGCGAAAGGTGGATATACACTGTACTAGTGCCGACATTGTGCATGCTCTGTTGCCTGTGTCTATGTGCCTGTGGTTCTGTCAGTGTGATCATGTGATGTATCTGACCCCAGGAATGTGTCAATAAAGTTTCCCCTTCCTGGGACAATGAATTCACGGTGTTCTTATTTCAATTTCCAGGAGTGTATATTGATATTTTTAATAACTATGTTTCCCTATATATACCAAACCCGGATAGCGAATCGGCGTTTATGGAAGAAGTTAGAGAAATCATCAAGAACAATAAAGCACCAAGATCGAGTCATCGGGGAATTCTGGAAGCTGCAAGTTAGACTGTCGAGCAGCCTGGTGTAAATTACACCAAAGGACACGACAAAAACAGGCTCTCCGTGGAGAAGGGAGGCAGCAAGCAGTTGTTGTGACTGAGAATCAGAAATGGTCTCCAAAAGCAACGTGCTAGTCTGTAGACGAGAGCAGAATTTTCACGGCCAGCAATTGCATCTACGCCTTTCTGAATAATAAACGAATTTACCATGGCAAAGGATTGACCGTCTTCAGTAAGTGAGACCACGAGGAACTGTGGCACAGCGGGAAGCGTCTTTGAATCATTAGCCTCGTTGCGTTTACGTTTTGTAGAAGTTGAGTGGGAAGATGATTGACTTATTGCGAAGAAATCCCCCATGACTGCTAGCGTCTCCGATGGCGCGCTCATTGCAACTGGGGGCCCCTTCACAAGGGGGTGCACCTGCCTCACGTGGCTGTTCACACCTCAGGGCACACCTCCCGAACACCTGATGGTGGGACCAATCGGCACTTTGGGAAGGTTACAGCTCAGGCAATCACCCCTCCCTGGCCCTGGCATCTACCAGGGGGTGCGTGCGAACCCTACCTGTCGACCCAGGGCTGGGAATTACGCGTTACCCAGTCACCTGTTACGCGTCAGACGCGTGGGACGGTCTTCAGGAGCGCACGGGGAGGAAGAAGAAAAAAGAGGATCGTCAAACACCGAAGTGGAGGAACGAGAGGGGAAGGGAGACAAAGAAAGGAAAGGGGAGCGAAAAACAGAGGTGAGACTGTTCGCACGTCAGCGACAGAATGCAGAACATTTCCAAGAATACCCCAGACATACTCCGCAAGGGACGGAAAAAAGAATAGGAAGAGGGTATACATGGGGAAAAGATGCTGCAGAGGCTGGGGCCCCGTGGTAGCCAAGCAAGAACCCGCCAAAGAATGGTGAGCCCCCAGGGGGGGGGGGGGGGGGGGGGAGAGGTTATAACATTGTGCTCTCTAGCAGAAGTACGCTAATGATTTTAATTTGGTGCGGAGCCATAGTCATATAAAAGACTGTACAAAATATTTTACTCCACAATCTAGATTTAGACGTTAAGCCATTATCAAGTATCGAAGATCATTAGACTTGAGTAGAAGACGAGTCATCGTCAAAATACGTATCTTCGGTGATATAAACCAATTTTATCGGATGTAAAAGTTAGAACATTCGTGTAATAAGCTAATTTTTGGCAATTAGCAGAGTCGACACAGTGTAGCGAAGTTTAAAACCTGTGATTTGGTCATCTCTTTTATTCCACAACCGTATCAAGTGAAGGAGTCATGTTAATGCCAATAAATTAGTCTATTACACAAATGTTCTGACTTTTACTTTTGACAAAATTGGTTTATGTAAGCGAAGATACATATTATGACGATAACTTGCGTTCTGCTCAAGTGTTTTTTCGATAGGTGTAACAGCTAATCGTAGCCGAAGGCCGAAATCTAGATTGTGGAATAAAACCAGTTGTACAGTCAAATGGGGGTTACATCTTTCAAAAAGATGTGCGTTAGTCTCTATCTTAATTACTAGCATCAAACTTTAATAATACAGTATGTTTTTGTACTATGCGTGACAGAAACATTTCGTTGATGTTTAACAGTCAATAGTTGAAGAAACGAGGAATATGTGTGTTTCTGAGGGTACAATATTGTAAAGATATAAAGATGGGACGCGCTGAAAGGAAACACACTTCCATTTACATATGCGTCAGTGAAATCCTATCATTGCTGGTTTGTGTGTGTGTGTGTGTGTGTGTGTGTGTGTGTGTGTGTGTGTGTGTGTGTGTCTGACGGGGAAAGAGGAGGAAGGGTCTTATTTTGTGAAAAGCATTTTGTCAGGAGAGTGCATCTTAGTTTGTCAAAAGCGTTTAATTAGATTTTTGAGTGTCATTTTGCTCACCTCCAGCCTCCAAACTCTGTAGAAGTGTTGTTGGATGTTGCGAGAGGGTTTGAAGTTAAGCGAAATGTCTTTCATCGTTGGGGGGCTGGCACGGCAAACTGATGATCCTAGAGTACCCATACAACAGCAGAATCAGCTTTTTCAACTACAAGTGCGACTTCAATGTTGTTTTATTTGCTCTCGACGACGCAAACTATTTTTGAATGAACGCAGCTCTTAAAGGAAACAGTCTGGCTACGTCATACCGAGAGTCTGAAAATTATTCCTCTCCTTCAACATGCATGTGTCGGAAATACCAGCAAGAATTCTCTTATCTTTTTTTCAGGTTTGCCTTTGTTGCTTCCAGACTCAAGTTCTATGAGAAAAACTGCAGACAGCTGTTTCGTTTCACAGTACCTATACAGTCTATTAAGTTAATCAACCACAGACGATAAAATACTTCAAATGCAAAGTGATTCCCGTTACAGAGCTCGGCTATAGTGCAAACGCAAGCGTAAATGTTTACATATGCACGAAACTGAGACGTAAAAACAAAAAACCGAGAGACCGGCGAACAGAACAGCTCGGCTATTGGACTACATGCGTCCCTCCGTCTACGATGGGAGGACTCCTGCATCTTTGCACATATCAGAGGCATGAGTGACTTTGCATCAGAGCCCCTTTTAGATCTTCGTGCAACTGCCTGCCGCATGTACCTAATGTGCGCAGAAACTTGCACAAGTGTTCGCTTCTAGTTGCAGCTACGAATGCAACAACTACACAGCAAATTGCAACAAAAATTACATAGTTTTGGAAAAATTTACATGCCGTTTAAGGAGACTAGTGACTCGCTTTTGATGATGATTGTGTCTTCAAAAGCGATTTGTCAAAATTAAACAAAAATTCATAATAGAGAATTTTAAAGTCTTTACGTGAAACGCAAGCAGTGATAGCGTAGGTCCTGAGAATAACTGTTGTTAGAGACGAAATGTTCGCTGAAGCTTCCGGCCACTTTAGGCAGCCGTCTAGAACGAAATTAGAATTATACTGTATATTAATACCTTAAGTTGCTGACGGTCGTTGATATACATCAATGGGGCAGGTGATAATGTGTGCCCCGACTGGGACTAGAACCTGGGATCTCCTGCTTGCATGGCAGAAGGCACAGAGGGTAGTGCGACTGCTGGTACTATATAGCGCACGCCTCCCGCGAGACCCATATTCTCACCTTATATGTCCAAACACTACATTCGTAGTGTCCCTACCCAACATACTCATTACTCGTGGAAGACATTCTTACCAAGTCCCGTAAGAGTTCGGGTAATATGTGTGCATCCACACAGAAGAAGAAAGTCATGACCGGTATTGTCACAACTGCATACTTATATGGATATGATGTCTGTTCATTCGGACATGAGAGGGCGACAGGCGATAGGCGTATGCCTTGTGTGTTGCCTACAACCCAGGCATCTGCTCTGTATGAAAGGGAGTAGACACAGCAAAATTACATTTCAAAATTCGCTTCTCAGATATCTGTCGCCAGTTGGAGATATTCTTAAGGTTTTATAGTTAAAATTGATTCTACTAATATACAACTGGTTAGCAGGCCCCGTTAGTTCGGTGAAATCTTGTCGTTCCAGGACGGGCGAATACTAAAGGATGCCTAAGGTCGGTGGGATGAGTCACCGAACGTTTTGTCTTTGACAACAGTTGTTCCACAAGACGTGATCTGTCACCGATGGACGATTGAGGCAAAGACTTTGAAATATCCTGTATAAATGAGGAGCTGAGAACCACAAGGGCCTAAAATAACCCCAGCCTGCTGGGTACAGCGGGACAGCGACTCACTTTAACATTGTGACGCAAAAAGAGACGTCAGTTGGGACCATGCGCATATGGAACCACTTTTTTCGTTGCTATTTTGGCGGACATTTTACTTGGCAAACATTGGTTGGTTTGAGAATGGGCGAAACTTAAACCTGTCACCGACAAAATAAACATCTACGATGGTCGTTGCGAAAGTAATGCCTCCAATTTTTTTGAGGTGACTTTGGATGTCCGTGTCAAATGTCGCTGGTGTAGTGCTAATGTTCCTACCTTCCCCTTTCATTTGCAGGTGGCTCCGTTGTTCTGCGGTAGCGGGCGCCCGCAGAGAAGTGTTCCAAAATGGAGTCTGGTATGCACGCGCGTATAAAACAGCGATGTGAGACTGAATTCCTCACTGCTGAAGAAGTTGCAGCGATTGAAATCAATCGACGCTTGCTAAAGGTGTATAGAGAAGGTACAATAGACGTGAGCGATGTGAGGCGATTGGTACGGCATTTTCAAGGTGGTGTGAAGTGTGTGCGTGAGAAGCCAAGGTCCCGTCGACCTTGCACTGATGTAATCCCTTGCAAAGAAGGGCGTCTTGATCAACTCACCCGTGCTGATTTGCGGCTAACGACCAGAGAATTGTGTGCAAAGCTGAGCGTCGGCTGTAATGCTTTGAAAACGTTGTTGAAACATCTTGGTTATCACAAAGTGTGTGTGAGATGGATCCTTCGAATGCTTTCACAAGAACAAAAAAATTATCGAATGGAAATTTGTCGGGACCTGCTCGATCAGTACAAGAGCAAACTGAAGGTGAAAATTTTCTGAATATCGTCGTCACTGGAGATAAGATGTGGTGTTACCATTACGAGCCGGAATCCAAAAGACAGTCCATGGAATGGCGACATGCGAATTCTATGTCAAAGAAGAAATTCAAAACACAGCCGTCTGCAGGCAAAGTGATGTGAACAGTCTTCTGGGATAACCGGGGTGTGGTTCTTTTAGATGACCTGGAATCTGGAGAAACTGTCAATTCAGCACGCTACACTGAATAATCTGAAAGCCCGAATTTCGAGGGCAAGACTAAGTTTCACCTGCATCACGAAAACTCCAGGCTCCACACCAGTTCTGCGACCACGCAACTAACTTCAAAATTCGGCTGGACTGTCTTAATACATCCACCGTACAGTCCCGATTTAGCGCCTGCAGACTTCCATGTCTTTGGGCCTCTGAAAGACGGACTACGTGGAGAAAATTTTCAAAACTCAGATGCTGTTGTCGAAGCTGTAACGAAGGGGTTAACCTGAGCTGGTTCGGATTTTTACAAGCACGACATGCAGGCTCTGGGTCATCGTTGGAAAAAGTGCATATAAAGTGATGGTGACTATGCGGAAAAATGACAGTCTGTAGCTGAACTATTGCTCTATTTAGCTGTGCTGCTGTAATTTGTTTATATCCTGCAGCTTACGTGAATAAGAATAAGAGATATTACTTTCGGAACGACCCTCGAATTTAGTTCCAGCTGTGACTGTCTCTTTTTGCACCACAAGCGCGTCTAATTGAGGAACTGAGAACCACAAGGACCTAAAGCACACTGCCATAGATTTTGAGATTGTAGCATGTATGTATGGTCCTGATATGTTTTGATCTTACGGTGAACCAGCTTTATCTGTGCTGTGCCCCTGTACTCGTGTGTAAAAGCATTTTCAAAAAACTATCTCACCGATTTCTCTGATATTCACTTCCAAAGCAGAAATTTTCATTGTCGTAGGAACGCCGACTGGCTGCAGTGAAGCAGAGCTGGAATCTCCTGAAGGAATGGCCCACCACGACCTCACGTTCCATGGATTCAGAATTCAAGTCCGTAAAATAGACGGTGTGGGTTTCAAAACCTTTAAGTGTGTTACCAGCCTCACTACCGAACTAAAAGTTGATGTTCGAGGTAACAATGCACATTTCAGAAATTTCACAATGATGAAGTTTTCAACAGGTTACGATGGCCTGTGGTGAAAGTAACATATTCGATGAATCGTGGAGGTTACCATTTTCCTCGACTCTCTTTGAGGGACACCACAATTCGTCATTCCCCCACAGTTTGTAGATGCAAAATCTAGCCCCCAACAATGTAGGTGGAAAGCAAACACCACCCACGAAACAAAAATATTTAACAAAACTGCCTTTCGCTGGTTGACGTGCAGTGCTATGGTTGTCGGTTCACACACACAAACGCCGCTCGCCCCGTCAATGCATTCGCGGTCATGCGTTGTCCAGAGCATCCGGCAACAGGGCCATCCCGCAGCCAATCGGAGCGCGTGGCGCCAAGTTTCCGTAGTTTAAAAATTGTGGCTTGTCGACCTACACAACATTAGTAATTTTGGTTCCTACTGGCATCAGCTACCCAGGGTTAAAATTGGTGACAATTATTTTTCTCCACCCTATATGTATACAGGGTGTTACAAAAAGGTAGGGCCAAACTTTCAGGAAACATTCCTCACACACAAATAAAGAAAAGATGTTATGTGGACATGTGTCCGGAAACGCTTAATTTCCATGTTAGAGCTCATTTTAGTTTCGTCAGTATGTACTGTACTTCCTCGATTCACCGCCATGATTTCATACGGGATACTCTACCTGTGCTGTTAGAACATGTGCCTTTACAAGTACGACACAACATGTGGTTCATGCACCATGGAGCTCCTGCACATTTCAGTCGAAGTGTTCGTACGCTTCTCAACAACAGATTCGGTGACCGATGGATTGGTAGAGGCGGACCAATTCCATGGCCTCCACGCTCTCCTGACCTCAACCCTCTTGACTTTCATTTATGGGGGCATTTGAAAGCTCTTGTCTACGCAACCACGGTACCAAATGTAGAGACTTTTCGTGCTCGTATTGTGGACGGCTGTGATACAACACGCCATTCTCCAGGGCTGCATCAGCGCATCAGGGATTCCATGCGACGGAGGGTGGATGCATGTATCCTCGCTAACGGAGGACATTATGAACATTTCCTGTAACAAAGTGTTTGGAGTCACGCTGGTACTTTCTGATGCTGTGTGTTTCCATTCCATGATTAATGTGATTTGAAGAGAAGTAATAAAATGAGCTCTAACATGGAAAGTAAGCGTTTCCGGACACATGTCCACATAACATATTTTCTTTCTTTGTGTGTGAGGAATGGTTCCTGAAAGTTTGGCCGTACCTTTTTGTAACACCCTGTATATCGGCAGGAAAGAACGGACACAGCTTCAGGTTGGGTGGAGTTAAGGTATGCAGCAGTCGAATTCGCAGGCTTGACCACGACTATGCCCCTCCACCCTCCGCACCTGTCAGTGTGCTGATCCCCACCATGATACTACGGTCTTTTAATTTGTTTTTCTTTGAAACCATATAACGTGCTACTCAAAAAAAAAAAAAAAAAAAATCAGAGATCATCAAGTAAGGCTTCCGCCACAGAAAGAGGACAAAAAATACTTCCTGCGTTGCCTGCAGCAATGTTTTCTTTATTTTTAAGAAATTAAAAAAAGGATAAACAGAGCCATGAAAATGAAATAAAATGTGCAGAAATACACCTGAAAAGAGAGCATGACGAAAATACCACTAGGACCGGTTAACTCACAGCTATTTTTTTTTTTTAAGCAAGGTAGCAGGAGTGAAACATCCTAACAGAAAGGAGATTCTAGACATCATGCAACTCCTTGATGGTTAAATGCGAGATACTGCATATTCGAAAAAGGCGCACGATAGCGCGGCCTCCTTTGCAACGTCTGATGGGCCGTAACCATATACTGATAAAATGCAGAAGGGTCCGGGTCATACCCGCTCCCACCACGTACTGGCCGACAAGTCACATAACCGTACTGCTCTTCGTTCTAGGAAAGAAGGCTGAATTGACGTGCAGGAGAATCTCCCTGGAGACTGCCGCTTCCGTCGTCCTCGCAAGGAAGGTCTACTGGGGGCGGAGCCAACTTCGAATGTCTGTGGCCGCAGGCGAGCAACCGACGACGTAACGGATTCGTTTCATGGCAACGATTTCATCGGTCTATCTCAAGAAAGCCAATGCGGAAAAGTTCAACGTTGGTGGGGCAGGGCTACGAACAAAGGTAAGATGAGGACGCCACTTCCATCGGAAAAGCAGGTGGGCTGACATTGAACCAGACAATCTTTCTGTCTGTCTCTGGTGATGGGGACTCCACAGAGAAATGCTATTTGGAAACGTCCAGTGACATAATAGCATTTTGAGAGAGAGATGCGACTGGGAAAGAATATAAAACTCCAAATAACTGACATGAGTAAAGAATTCCCGAATATGCCTTCATTCGTTACATCGCACCGACATGTATTGGAAACGTTAAGCTCGAAGAAGGCCATATGTGACTGGGGGACGCGAAGACACGTTAAAATAGTACGTCGAAGCAATAAAGCAGAAGCCTTGGCCCTAACATCAGGGAAGCTCAAACCTCCCATCGGCCGGCCGCGGTGGTCTAGCGGTTCTAGGCGCGCAGTCCGAAACCGCGCGGCTGCTACGGTCGCAGGTTCGAATCCTGCCTCGGGCATGGATGTGTGTGATGTCCTTAGGTTAGTTAGGTTTAAGTAGTTCTAAGTTCTAGGGGACTGATGACCACAGATGTTGAGTCCCATAGTGCTCAGAGCCATTTGAAACCTCCCATCAGCTAGAGTCTCGCTATAACCTCTTAGCGCACCTGAAAAACAGACTATCGCCAGATAAACTTGCCCGATAATCGTTGTGTCTTTCGAGAACCATCGCACGAAGTGGAAAAATATTTAAAAAAAAAAAAAGAGGACATAAGTTTCTGAGGTCCGAACCTGATAAAGAAATTAGAGGAAGCGACGCTTGTGTTCCAGGATTGCTCCTTGAATCCTGTCAGTGACGGACTTCCAGTTTAACACATTCAGCTCCAACGATAAATAATAAGTAACACTCAACTCTCGATGGCGGGAGACCGCTATAATCCATGGAATCTCTACGGCGACAAATTCCCGCAATTTGAGTAATCGACATTTCCGGTCGCTAACCTATCCTCCCATAAGACGGCAAAATGCATCCAACACGTCCTTGAGCACCTTTATGTGATAGTTAGTACGAAGAAGTACCATATCGCCATCGGCATACGCGCGGAGGATAATTCCATTCTCCCAATAACGGCCAGCCACCGAATCGAGTAGCCATGGACCGCAATAAGGGTTCCAGAAATAGCACGAATAGCGACAAAGGAAGGGACTCCCCTGCAATACACCTCGACACACTTCTATGGGGGAATGAGACGACCATTCATGTCAACAGATGCCGGAATACCAATAATTAGAAAAGGGAACATCAGTCGTTCACCACCATTAAAACCAATAGAAAAACAGACTAACTCGCTCAAACGCATGATTAAAATTAGCGAAGCTCCCGACACAGGAACAGTGGAAGCAATCGAGATCAGATCACGACATTCAGCCCGGTAGATAACTTTGATAACGCGCGACAAAGCAGCAAGGTAACCGACAAACGTCTATTTATGGCCCGCCACCCGATTTTTTAATAAACATTCGTTAGCGTTTCGGTCGCACCTGATCCACGGATAGACGTCCCGTCTTTTTGAACATTAAAACAATTTTGTCGACCTTAAAGGGAGGAGGGATGTTTATCCCTCGGATCACTTTATTCACCGCAGATGTTATCGTATGTTCTATCAGAGGCCAAAATCGTAAACTCGGCGATTTTTGGGAAGGAGAGCAAACTACAATATCCGATACATTAATTCAGAGGCTTTGTTACCGGTAGGTTCGAACAACACATACGTGTTAATGAGATCCTTCGGGAACTGAAATGAACTCCCTGGAGGGACGGTGACATTCTTTTCGAGAAAATTTGGACGACCGGCATTTGAAGCTAACTGCCGGACGATTCTACTGCCGCCAACAGACATTGTGCGTAAGGACCACAAAGATAAGATACGAGAAATTAGGGCTCATACAGAGGCATACAGACAGTCGTTGCCCCTTGCTCTATTTGCGAGTGGAACAGGAAAGGAAATGACAAGTAGTGGTACATCGTACCCTCCGCCACGCACCGTACGGTGGGTTGCGGAGTATCTGTGTAGATGCAGATCACGGTGAAAAGCTGCCATAAACATCACATAGAGAGCTGGAGCAACAACACCATCAAGAAGGCAAACAGAATCAGTACACGGCATACTATCTGATTCCCGCCCAGTATGAAGGCTGGAAAAATACCAGCACTGTTTAAGCATGATATCAAGACGTCTATCGACAGACCGGATGGTAGTGAGACACGTACTTCGAGATCACACTATGCCGAATTAGATGATACAGAGACGCCAACTCATCCTGGAGAATGGAATGCGGCTGGGAATGCAAGCGAAGACCGTCTAATTGCAGTCTTTTGTGAGTTTCGCCTTCACGTGGTGTACATCTATAACTCTCAAAGGGACATATCGAGCACCATCATAAAGACCACGAAGGATTGCATGATAAAATTTTCGAGACCACCTCATTTCAATCGCTTTACCAGCACTAAAACGTATGAGTGCAGTGTGAAGCCGAGATTTGGCAATGTCAACCCAGCTTCCATAACTGAGTGATAACGCACTTGGGAATGGCTTCTTGCCCTCCCCACTCGGAAGCGATGATTTTGTCACCCAGAGAGGGGTCCGCGAGATGTAAAATATTTAGCTTTCAAATAGGGCGAGAAGGATCTAACCACTGCTGGACGCGATTAACGGTCATTGAAACAGCACAGTGATCAGTGAAACTTGTAGGAATAACATCAGTTATCAAAACCTGGCTACGTTGGGAAGCAGACAAAAGCGGTCCAGTCGAGTATAAGAAGTAGCTGTAAATTACGTAAACCGCACTAAAGCAGGATATATGCAGATCAAAGCATCATGTAGACTCAACGATGCCACCATATCATTAAGTTCACAATAGGTCTAATTTACCCCGGATTTTTGACGATGTAAAAAAGTGCTATTTTTCTTATAAACACACGAGCAGTCACATGTACGAAAAGATCCAAATGGAGCGTAAAGAAAAATTAAGGCGATATCATAGAACTCCCTATGCCCTGAGCATCGTCCAGCGTTTCGAAGTCCGTCAACGGAATAGTGTCCCTAGAAAATATTGCCATGCCAGTAGAATTTTCCGGTACAACATTAGAAAAAGAATGCATAGCCAGGGAGACAAAACACATCAA
Source organism: Schistocerca piceifrons (assembly GCF_021461385.2). NCBI lineage: Eukaryota > Metazoa > Arthropoda > Insecta > Orthoptera > Acrididae > Schistocerca > Schistocerca piceifrons. The sequence continues at coordinate 104,678,226 of NC_060146.1, forward strand.
ATAACACTTCTAGCAAACACGCGAGATGAGCTTGGGAATCATAAGTAAAGTGACGTAACGCAGCAAGCTGTAATGCCGAACTTACCCTATTAACATTTAGGGTAGGAAACGTATAGGCCAGCATTAGTTAACGCATATGAGGCATGAAAGGAGAACTAGCAAAGAATTTACGCATCATGTCCGGCTCTCCACATCGCCAGAGGATGGCGGAGAAGGAGGTACAAGATTTGATTGGGTTGGGTTGTTTGGGGGAGAAGACCAGACAGCGGGGTCATTGGTCTCATCGGATTAGGGAAGGATGGGGAAGGAAGTCGGCTGTGCCCTTTCAAAGGAACCATCACGGCATTTGCCTGGAGCGATTTAGGGAAATCACTAAAAACCTAAATCAGGATGGCTGGACTCGGGATTGAACCGTCGTCCTCCCGAATGCGATACCGGTGTGCTTGTCACACAAGATGTGAACCCTCCACACTGGAAAGAGCAGATTTTTGTTGTTTATTTGCGCGACGCTGCATTCTCAGGTTAAAACGTGGTTTCACACCATTCCTTGATAACGTAACTTCTTGACGCGTAAGAGTAGGGGGCTCATCAAGGTCCACTGTGGGGCGCTGGAGACGGAGGGGGAGGGGGGGGGGGGGGCAGGAGTAACCACTCCACTTAACGGGATGCGAGAAACGCAACTTGGTGCGATGATAATGATGATGATGATGATGATGATGATGATGATGATGAGGATCAGCCAATGTCAACTGACAATGTTTTTCATAGGATGACTTTAAAGTCGTAAGACGGTGCGGACAATTGGATCTGAGATGGCCGCTTTCATTACAAAAGAAACAGCTGAAGGTATATTCCTTTGAACACGGCTGGACGTTGTGGAAGAGAGGTTCTAGGCGCTTCAGTCTGGAACTGCGCGACCGCTATGGTCGCAGGTTCGAATCCTGCCTCGGGCTTGGATGTGTGTGATGTCTTTATGTTAGTTAGGTTTAAGTACTTCAGAGTTCTAGGGGACTGGTGACGTCGGATGTTAAGTCCCATAGTGCTCAGAGCCATTTGTACTATTTTTTGAGCACACATTTCCACCGTTCGGATACCACTGTTACACTGCAAGCGATATTGTGCAGTTAAGCCTTCCGTCGGGTATACTGGAAGATTTCAAAAGGAAACAAAGTGGCCTTAGGAAATCGTCCACTTTGGGAGGAAGATTGTAAACTGTAACCGGAATATACTCAATCGCCGCATTTGCGAGAAGGACTGGACTAGCGGAACCATCACTTGAGAACCAACCCGAGAGAGAAGCAGAAGCAGCCGTATCTGGGACTGGGACTAAGAGAACCCGCATACATCTGCTGTTATATCGCTCCAACAAAGGTTCTCCATTAACACGTGGGTGGGACTTGTGGATAATCATATTCTAGTACTGCCACCTAGGTTAACTACAGTTTTTGCAGACCACACTTTTGTAACTGCGGGCCGGCCGGTGTGGCCGAGCGGTTCTAGGCACTTCAGTCCAGAACCGCGCTGCTGCTACGGTCGCAGGTTCGAATCCTGCCTCGGGCATGGATGTGTGTGATGTCCTTAGGTTAGTTAGGTTTAAGCAGTTCTAAGTCTAGGGGACTGATGACCTCAGATGTTAAGTCCCATAGTGCTTAGAGCCATTTGAACCATTTTTTTTTAAGAAGATATCGCTGCCACTGTGCCAACGTCAAGTGCTGATGGTCACGTGCCCATTTCAGTCGTAGTTGCCGATGTCGTGGTGTTGACATTGGCACATGTATCGGACGTCGGCTGCAGAGCCGCATTATAAGGAGTGTTCGGTGCACTGTGTGTACAGACACACATTTACTCTGACCAGTGTCAAGTTCTGAGGTTAGCTCAGCCTGTCCTGGTTTACCACTCTTCCCAGAATGCGACTTCCAACATCTGTAATGAGAGGTGGCTAGGCAACGCGGATTGGGGTCACAGGGCGGAGACGCAATGCCTTCAGGCTCGCTTCCGTCTCTCTCTCTCTCTCTCTCTCTCTCTCTCTCTCTCTCTACCGCCATGGGTATACATGAGATGCCTCTCCTCGGTTACGTGGCTCAACATGCAACTCCGTCTGGCAACGTTAGTTAAGCACAAAGGACTTCAAATGGTTCAAATGGCTCTGAGCACTATGGGACTTAACAGCTGCGGTCATCAGTCCCCTAAGAACTACTTAAACCTAACTAACCTAAAGACATCACACACATCCATGCCCGAGGCAGGATTCGAACCTGCGACCGTAGCAGTCGCGCGGTACCGGACGGAGCGCCTAGAACCGCGAGACCACCGCGGCCGGCCACAAAGGACTCACCGACATTGACTGCAAGCGGGTACAGAGTGAAATCAATGGGGAAAGTTGAAAGTTAGCGCCAGACGGGGAGTTCAACCTGGGTCTACTGCTTCCAGCGAGCACGCAGAAGTGCGCAAAAAAAAAAAAAACTGGTTCAAATGGCTCTGAGCACTATGGGACTTAAAACCTGAGGTCATCAGTCCCCTAGAACTTAGAACTACTTAAACCTAACTAACCTAAGGACATCATACACATCCATGCCCGAGGCAGGATTCGAACCTGCGACCGTAGCAGCAGCGCGGTTCTGGACTGAAGCGCCTAGAACCGCTCGGCCACAGCGGCCGGCGATATCTTCTTCCTCATGCCGGTGGGAGGGAGCGAATCCGTCGTCTTCGAGAGGAACACCTCCTTGACACCTATACTGCGGGACGAAGACAAGCTGGCGGCTGCTCCATTATGCTCTGGGGAACATTCACGTGGGAATCCGTGGGTCCAGCGGAGCTCATGGAATGTACCATGAAGACCAGGGAGTATCGTATACCGATTGCAGACCACATACACCCCTTCTTGACGTTAATTTTCCTGAAAGATATGGCATTTTTCAACAAGATAATGCTCCATGTCACAAGGTCAGGTGTCAGATGGAGTGGTTCGACGAACACTGCCGCGAGTTCCAGTTGATGTGCTGGCCCCCAACTCGTCAGATCTGAACACGATCGAAAACATCTCAGATGTGATTTATCGTGGCGTCAGAGCTCACCGCCTCCCTCCCATAATCCACGGGAATTAGGTCACTTGTATGTACAAATGTTGTGCCAACTCCCCACAGCGGCCTACCAACGCCTCATTGCTTCCATACCACGATGCGTCCTTGGAAAAGGTGGACATTCCGGCTGTTAGGTAGGTGGAATGATGTTGTGCATGCTCAGTATATGTTTCTTAATAAAAAAAAGAGATCCTTTTTGTGTGGCCTGTCATTCATCAAAGTTTGTCGATGAGCTCCTGTAACACCGTTTGTCAATGTGCAGCTTTTTTACGACGGTTGTAATTATTAGCGATCCCTGAAAATTTCATTAATTTTCCAACGAAAATTTCTACTCTGTGGCAATTTAAATGAAATGCTGCATTCCTGAACGTAATGCAAAGGAAAAGACTAAACACAGAAAGACACAAAGAGGTGGGAAGGGTAACAGATTTGGATGACATATTCATGGAAAAATGGCAAAGAGTTTGTGTTGATGAAAGTATTAATGACAAATGGATAAAAATGTGGGAAGGACTCATGGACTCTGCCAAAGGAGTACTAGGAATTACAGTATCCCAAACAATCAGGAAGGAATGGATAACAGAAAACATTTTGAAGAAGATGGAAGAGCGCAGAAAGTGGAAAAGTGTAGAAACTGAAGAAAGCATAAAGAGGTACAGGAAACTGAATAATGAATTAAGAAGAGAAACTGAAGAAGCAAGGGAAAAATGGTTGAAACAGAAATTCGAGAAAATAGAGAAAGAGGGAAAGTATGAAATGATGTATAGACTGGCTAGTGAGATTGTTTTTGAACGTAAAAGAAAGAGGAGTAACAGGTAAATAGAAAGAGCGGATGGTACTCTAGCAGAAGAACCACAGGAGGTTTTGAACAGATGGCAAGAATATACTGAATGTTTGTATAAGGGGGATGAAATGCAAATCGAAATTAAGGTTGAAGAGGAGCAATATGTGCCAGAAGATGGAAAGGGATTCACCATCTTGGAAGCAGAAGTAGAAAAGTAGCTGAAGGAGATGAAGAATAGGAAGGCGGCAGAACTGTGTAAGAGTCTGGGAAAAAAGGCAAGAAAAGAAATTGTCTACCTCTGTCACGAGATATATGACAAAGGGGAATAGCCTGAGCACCTCCTTGCAGCAGTTATGATACCAAGAGAAAAAGAGAAACACTAAAAAATGTGAAGAACATTGGACAATCTGTCTAATTTTTCATGCAGCTAAAGTCTTCCTGAGAGTGTTGAATAGAAGGCTATATGACAAGCTGGATAGAGGGATCGCAGAGGAGCAATTCGGATTTAGAAGAGGAAAAGGAACAAGAGATGCTATTGACCTGTTAAAAACTATAGGGGAAAGATGTATGGAAAAAGGTAGAGAAATCTTTGCTGTTTTTATAAATTTAGAAAAGGCTTTTGACAGAGTTCAGTGGAAGAAGCTGATGGATATTTTGAAGAGGAAAGGAGTAGATGGATATTTTGAAGAGGAAAGGAGTAGATTGGAAAGAGAGACAACTGATACAGAATCTGTATTTACACCAGAAAGTAAGGACAAGGATTGGAAATGAAATGTCAGCAGGAAGCAGCGTTGGACGAGGTGTTTAACGCATGCCCTGAAGAGATTATTGCGAAAGGCTTAGATGGGAAAGACGAATACGTATCGGTGGAAAGAGAACAGAATGTACAAGATTTGCTGATGACATGGTATTAATGGCAGAAAGTGAGCAGACAGTGAATAACATGCTGAAATATCTGAACGAAGCTTGTGTGGAATATGGGCTGCAAATAAACACAGCAAAAACAAAGAGTGTGGTCATCAGTACAAGACGCAGACTGTCCAATATTAAAATAAGACAATCTACCATTAGCCAAGTAAGTGCATTTAAATATCTTGGAAGCACAATAACTGAAGACTTGAGATGTTACCAGGAGGTGAAAACTCGAACTGCCATAGCGAAGGAGGCATTCAACAGAAAGAGGAGACAGTTATGTGGCAAATTAGATACAGGTCTAAGGAAAAGGCTTGGCAAATGTTTTGCCTGGAGTGTGACACTATATGGGCCAGAAACATGGGCGCTGAGACGAGAGGATGAAAAAAAGGTTAGAAGCATTTTAGATGTGAAGTGGAGGAGAATGGAGAGAATAAGCTGGATGGAATGAGTGAGTAATGAAGAAGTATTGTAAAGGGTTGGTGAGAGAAGATTTCTGCTGAAGGTTGTAAGTGAAAGGAAAAAGAACTGGTTGTGATGTTCATGGAGAAGGGAGTGCTTGCTAGCAGATGCTTTGGAAGGATTGATTTGTGGGGGAAGACTGAGGGGAAGAAGGAGATACAAGATGATAGACGACATAAAGAGAAGAGGAAATTATGCAGACATGAAGAGGATGGCAGAAGACTGGACAGCCTGGAGAATACCATGTGAAAACCTGCCTTTTGGCAGAACACTGATGATCATTCCTGAACAATCTCATTGTGAAAACTAGTATCAGTTACCAAAACGCGAGCACGGAAACTACCTGTCTGAAGGGTTGAAGATCTGCGAATTGACAGTATGTATGGCCAGAGCTTATTTTCCGGTGGACGTGTCTGACGGCCCGTGAGCGAGGCTGACACAGGACAGAGGGCAGCAGAGGCATCGTCAGCCCTGTGACATGACGTGACAGACCTTTCGAGACCTCCTCGGCCCCGTCCAATCACTCGCTGACGGCGCGCCAGGGATCTCAAGACGGCAGTCGGCGGCCGCGGTTGTAGGGGCCCAGCCGTCAGCGGATTACGGATCGCCGGGTTGGCGGCCCTGTCCTCGTAATCCCGACCCGGGGAAGTCCCGCGCGCTGCCGGGTGACCCCCCCCCCCCTCCCCCTGGCGAAGAAATTCCTCACCACTCTCTCTCTCTCTCTCTCTCTCTCTCTCTCTCTCTCTCTGTCTCACCCCCCCCCCCCCCCTCCACCAGTTCCTTCCTTCGCCAGCCACTTGCCAATAAACTTGGTGGCACTCCCTCCGAGTCGTCTGCTTTTTATTTTATTTCTCTATCCCGTCTGCCGTGAGCCCGCGTCCCTCCGGGGTCGAATTTCCTTCAAAGCCGATCCTACCTCCCTCCTCACTGCTCTGCCTGTTAACTTTCCTTCTGTTTTCTTTCTTACTTTTTTTTTCTTGCGCTCTCACTTTTCTTGTTTAGTCTCGCACCGCAAACTGCGAGCGATTAACGTAGTTAGGCCAAATGAAGATCTGTAAAAGAAAGACGCCAAATTGCAGCAAAACAGTTCTAATTAAATGACTTCGATCTCGTATATTTTTATATATATTTGCTTTTGAAAGGCGTAAAAATGTGATTAATAAATCAAAAGAATTCGTAGTAGGATCCGCACTCTTTACAAATAATGCTCGCTGTATCATTTCGTGGTTTTTATTTATTACATCATTCTGTCTAACGTGTCTCACCTACTACCAGCCAACCGAAAGTTAAAACATACGAAACAGTGTCAAATTACAGTACATTCTACGTCAGAACAAAGAATTAGCTTCTTACTTTGGAATATTATTCACTGTATATTTACTATAAATTACTGCGTGTTCCTGATGGCTGGGTGTTGTGTGCTGTCCTTAGGTTAGTTAGGTTTAAGTAGTTCTAAGTTTTAGGGGACTGATGACCATAGCAGTTAAGTCCCATAGTGCTCAGAGCCATTTGAACCATTTGAACTGCGTGTTCCAAGTTTCGATCCGACGATGTTGCATGTAATGATATAATAAAAAAATTAATCACGCTATCTAGATTGTCTTTTTGTAAATTGTTGAAGTGTGGGAACCTAGAAGGTTTTAGGATAGCAAGAGAAGCAAATACAAATAGTATAGACAAGAGAATCATTTGGTGCAAATATGCAGGAGAAAAAATAATACAGTGATACGAGGACGACTTGAACAGGAAGCAAAAATTAGAAGACGAATGAGTTAAAAAATGAATAAAAACTCTAAATAATCACAACCACGTGAGGCTGACCATTCTTCGTGTCATCCTGTGTCATAGGGCATCATCTGGATGCAAACAGTTGAAGGGAAAGGGTAGTGTCTTCAAAAATGGTTATAAGATGTACATCAACAAAAGTTAAACAAGGAAGATGAAATGTAAATGAATTAAATCAGGTGATGTAGCAGGAATTAGATTAGAAAACGAGATGCTGAAAGTATGAGATGAGTTTTGCTGTTTGGGCAGAAAAATAAGTGATGATGAACGAAGCAGAAAGGATATAAAATCCAGACTGGCAATAGCAAGCGTGGCTGAAAAAGTTTTAAGAAGTATTTCGTGAAGGTATTTGTATGGAGTGTAGCCTTGTGCAGAAGTGAAACGTGGCAGATACTTTGCTGTGACCTGAAGAGAATGCAAACTTCTGAAATGTGGTCATGCAGAAGAATGAGGAAGATTACAGACCGGCAGTTCGAGTTTTCACCTCCTGGTAACATCTCAAGTCTTCAGTTATTGTGCTTCCAAGATATTTAAATGCACTTACTTGGCTAATGGTAGATTGTCTTATTTTAATATTGGACAGTCTGCGTCTTGTACTGATGACCACCAACTTCTGAAATGTGGTCATGCAGAAGAATGAGGAAGATTACAGAAATTAATCGGGTAATCAGTAGTGAAGCACATTGGTGAGTAAAGTAATTTATGTATATATTGGCGCAGCAGAGGAGATGGGTCGCAGCATTCCACAGTCCAACATCACATGCAATCTCTTCTCACCACGACTAACCTGTTTTATACTGTATAAATGTCATAGCGATGTGGCGAATGACCAACTCTTGCAAGTTGATAATCGCGTTTTTGCAAAATAATTAATCATTCACTTTCTAGATGACCTGTTGGCTATGACACTGATATTTGGGCTTCAGATCGCTTTTCTGTTTCTCAGTAGCCTACCGATGCAATCAACACATTTAATTCAGCACCGCATATAAATTAATTTAGGACAGATCGTCACGTCCATTACCGGTTCATTCATTACCTATCTAGAGCAACTCAGCTGATTCCTTTTTCTATGACCTACTGTAATTGTATCTTCGAATTTAGTACCTCGCACACATTTTTTTAAGTAAAATACTTTTTAATTATTTGTGCTTGCATATTATTCACGAACTCACATCAGTAAATTTGTAATTTTTCAGAATCCTTGTCCGATTCCTACAGTCAGTTGTTCCAAATGCTATTCACTGAATTATTACTGTTTATCAGGGCACAGAGCTACAGTTCATACATTAGGCCCATACTTGCTCGCATACATTACCATGTATATGACTTGGACAGTAGTGGAGTGATCTGCATTTCGAGAGGGGATACCCGATGCATAAGAGGCACATTTGGTGGAATACAGACAACCCCAACAGCGCCTTGCACACTACACGAAAAAAATTAAGCACGTTCAACCCATGATCTCTGAATATGAAATTCAATATATAATGCAAGACTTTTTTTTCTGAAAGCTGAGTGGCTTTATCCATGATTCCAATAAACCATATTATCCACCACATTATTTTGGCTACAAAACGCTATTTTTTCACATAATCTCATTTTAAGCATCGACCTTACACACCCTTACTGGCAGGACCTGTATGCCTGCATAGTACCACTCTACTGGTCGACATCGAATCCAACATCATGCTGTATCAGTATCCTCCACATCAGCCATGTACTGCTTCCATGGAATGCATCCTTTATTGGACCAAACAGATCACAGTCGGAAGTGCGAGGCCAGCGCTTGGGGTGGATGGAGAACAACAGTTCAATGAAGTTTTGTAAGCTCCTCTCAAGTGCCAAGAATTGTGTGAGGCCTTGCGTTGTCATGGAGAATTCGGATTGCAGGTTTGTGGCGACGGACACGCCGAGGTCGTTTCTTCAGTTTCGTAAGAGTAGCACAATACACTTCAGAGTCGATCGTTGCAGCATTGAGGAGGACATCAAACAGTATAACACCTTCAGAGTCCAAGAAGACGGACGCCACGACTTTGGCGGCTGAGGGTGTTGTAACCGCGACCGGAGCGGTCGCAGGGTTGCCGTGAGGGAAAGCGCGGCGGGACCCACGGAGGAAGCCCGCGAACAGCAACACAAACGGGAGAGAACGGACACAACAATGAAGGACAACCGAGAGAGACCTTACGAACAACAAGCAAGAAACAGCAGAGTCACAAGAAAACCACTCGAATCAACCACGTCCACTCCTACACGGAACAAAGTAACGTAAATACGCTGACTGGGGCGAGATGTCGATAAACGCACGCAACGAATAGACTGACTGGCGGAGCAAGCGAGCGACATGTCGAATGGGTGCAGGGACCCCTTGGTGTTGAAGGTTCAGGCTTTAGTTAGCTCATGCCTTCTGTCAGAAATGTTCACGGGGAACGAAGCTAATTGGTTTTTGATGTAGGAAGTGTTATTTTGTTGTGTTCTTGTATAATGATTGTTGGTGGCGTCTAGACGTTAAAGAGGCGAGCGGTCGTCATTTTCGGAAATTTGGTTGTGTAATGGTCTGGGATAATGCCTATGTTTCGAATGAGTGGGTAAGGAGAGTTCTGCGAGTTGCGATAGAATGTATCTGATTTTCTAATGATGCTGCCTGTGATTGAGGGGAAGTTTGTTTTTGTGTATAAGTCTCAGAAATTTGTTGTGGACTACTTTGACTTTTCTAATGTTAGTGTCACTGGCTAGCGACCAGAGTCCCGACCTGTAAAGTATAGTTGGCAGTACTACTGTTTTGTCCATCTTGAGTTTTGATTTGACCGTGAGGCCATTTCCTTTTAGCAGAGGGTATAGTTGGTAAATGGACTGTGAGCCCTTGCTGCATATCTGTGTGATGTGGTCCTTGAATGTAAGTCTTTGGTCGAAGACTATTTCTAGGTATCGAACGTTGTCTTTCGAGGGTAGGACAACATTGTTGAAGGTAATGCTAACATTTGGGCTCATCCTGCGGTGGGTAAACATTATCGCCTGCGTCTTTGCACTATTTATTGTTATTTTCTACAGGTTTTCCCACTCCTGTATGTCTGCGAGGTGTTGTTCCAGCTTTTTTGCGATGAAGAGAAGGTTTGGGCTGCTCCTATGGGCAGTGTCGTCAGCGAAGAGTGAGAGGTGACCTTCTGGTTGTTTCGGAATATCGTTGGTGTAAATGGAGTAGAGGAATGGGCCCATAACTGACCCCTGTGGGACTCCACCCTCTATTTCCTTGGTGGTGCTGTCTGCACCAGAAAGATGGACGAAAAATGTCCGGTTTCTCAGGAGCGAAGCTATGATGGTGGTAATGTGCTTTGGACACCCTTGGTTATGGAGTTTATATATTAGACCTTGGTGCCAGACGCGGTCGAAGGCTTTCTCAATATCGAGAAAGACTGCTAACGTGCTGTTCCTTATGTTTTTGGCTGTGCAGATTGTTTCCGTCAGGCGCATGGCTTGGTGTATAGTGCTGTGTTCACTGTGGATCCCAAACTGTTCTTCGATGATGATGCTGTTGCCCTTCAGAAAGTTTTGGAGCTCTTTTAGTATAATTCTGTCCAGGATTTTCCCCAGGTAACGCAGGAGTACTGATGACTGGCGGAGCGAGAGGCAGGCTCTTAAATACGTGATCGGGGAAGCTGCTATTTGCCGCTGGGACCACGTGTTCCACCGTGGTGCCCTCACATTAAACGTGGGCCAGGAGACGCGCTCGTCATGGCTTACGGCGCGGCTGTGCAGAGACCTCCATGACGTCCATGACGTCTGGCGCGAATTCAAAGCCCGCGGCGCGCGGTACCAGAGAGCCAGAGAGGGTGCAGCTTTGAACATTTTCTTCGGGGGAGAGGAGGTGGGCTCCTGTCTACGGATTGCGGTTTTGTTTCCGATTCGAAGTTCGATATTCGACAAAAGATTGTGACGATCAGCCTCGTAACGCGCAAGCAGTTCCGCACAGTCGGTCCTCCGTTGCTCCTTCCGGTCTTCTGTGAGGTGGCGAGGAGCCCTGCGGCCATACATCTTTGAGAACTCCAGCGTCAGTACTACCAACAGAGACGTCCACTTAAGCAGTGAGGTGTTTGACTGTCACAGGTCGATCACTTTTAATGAGAGTGTCCGCACGTTCCAAAATTGCAGAGGTCACAGCTGTGTGCGGCTGGCCGGCACACAGGAGATCGGATGGGTTTGCACGATCTTGTTGCGATGATCACAGAAGCCTCGCCCAATAACTCACTGTGCTTCTGTTCACTGCCAGATCTCCGTAGACATTTTGTAAGGGCCTATGAATATCTACCACGCTCTGGTTTTCTGCCAAAAGAAACTCAGTGACAGCTGTCTGCTTGTAACACACTTCTTTTAGAGACACCATTTTAAATGATACTATAGAGCTATCGCCTATCGGAACTTCATGAAATTAATGGGGCTGAAGCGGGAAGCATTTTTTCATCCGAAATTGGCAGAGAAAAAAAAGGACTGTCGTATTATTTATCCAACGCCCCTCGTACAATTGATAGTTGTCACGAGCTCTACAGTAGCGCAACTCATGGTAAATATAGTCAGATAACTGTACTGGGCCATATGTGTATAAAATATGATGACATGGAAATAGTAAAAGTTTAGAGTGAAAAATTCTTGGGATTACAGCTTGATAATAAACTCAGTTGGGAGCAACATACGAACTGCTAAAGGGCCTAAACAAGTCTGTGTTTGTAATGCGAATGATGTCAGACATAGGAAATATAAATATAAAAAAACTGGCATATTTTGCTTATTTTCACTCCATTATGTCATATGGTATCATATTTTGGGGTTACTCCACAAACAGAGAAAAAAGTTTTAGAGTACAGAAGCGTATAATAAGAGTAATGAGTAGTGTAAATCCAAGAACATCGTGTCGAATCCTATTAAAAGAATTGGTCATATTAACCACAGCTTCTCAGTATATTTATTCCTTAATGAAGTTTGTTGTAAATAATACATCTCTTTTTCCAACTAACTGCTTAGTACACAGTATCAATACTAGGAATAAGAACAATATACATAAATATTTAAAATCACTTACTCTTGCCCAGAAAGGAGTCCAGTATTCAGCAACGCATATTTTCAATAAGTTACCAGCAACCGTTAAGGGTTTAGTTTCAGACAAGGCACAATTGAAACATAATTTAAAAGAATTTTTGGTGGTCAACTCCTTATATTCCATCCATGAGTTTCTCAACAAGTGCACTAGACAATTTTAATGAAAATTTATTATCCTTTCATTTCTTACAATACTTGGTTGTAACAGCCAAGTAACTACCCACTGTGTGAATGATGGATGTATGGAAAGCAGATGTAGTCTTAAGTCTGTAAATAGTAGAAGTTTAAATCTTGTACATAATCTGATCTTCACTGAGGATCACTGAAATCAATAATTTACTTTAATTTTTGACAATACTTGGTTGTAATAGCCAAGAAACTAGCAAATGTCTGAATGATGGATTTAATGAAAGCAGATGCGAGTATTAAACCTGTAAATATTAGAAGTTTAAATTTAATTCATGTACATAATTTTACTGTTTATTGACTGAGGATCATTTAAATTAATGAAACTCAAGTTTTTCTAATTACATTTTTGTAATGTATTTATGACATGCTCCACATCAAGGAGGATTCCCTCTTTTATGGGTCTATGGAATGAATAATTAATCTAATCTAATATAATAGCCAATGAATACTGCATGGAGCCTCTATCTCGCTGGCAGCAATCAGAAGTTGAACGCCCCTAATAAATGGAGCAAGCACTCCAAGTACTGTCAGTGGGGGAGTGTCCCCTTACCAATTAAAATCAAAGTCCGCAAAACTTTGCAGCTGAAGCAGGAACCTGAAAGTTTGCATCCAGCTCTTCACCCAGGAGAATGATGGTCAGAATCAGAACCGGTGTCAGAATGCAAACTAACGTCTCACCAGCTCACCTCAAAGGCTCGCTACCCTCTACCACCAACTAGGAAGTTTATTTCAGCTGAAAAATATCAGCAAATAATGTTAAATTCCTACTTCTCTGCCGGCCGGAGTGGCCGTGCGGTTCTAGGCGCTACAGTCTGGAGCCGAGCGACCGCTCCGGTCGCAGGTTCGAACCCTTCCTCGGGCATGGATGTGTGATGTCCTTAGGTTAGTTAGGTTTAATTAGTTCTAAGTTCTAGACGACTGTTGACCTCAGAAGTTAAGCCGCATAGTGCTCAGAGCCATTTCAACCATTTTGAACCTACTTCTCTGCAATAATACAGGGCTGACTAAACGGAAAGCAGCAGCCTTGCTCTTCCACTAGATAGTGTTTTAATACTGTCGGCCTATCGCTGAAGATCTCTCGGTTTTTCACGGCCTGAAGTAAACTTTTTAGACTTGGCGACATCCAGGCGCCTCAGGAAACAGCAAATATCTAACTGGCAACTGCAAAGTACATTCCTGTGGGCTGGCTAAAGCGCTTAGCGGCAGGACGTGCAGCTTAACTGTGTCTGCGTAATCCGGTTGCTTTTCGCACTACTCCCAGGCTGGTAGAGAAACTGCAGGCTGTGCTCCTACAACCATTTATTCACAGCCCGACCAGTCTGCCGACTTGCTCGCATGTGTTCGTCGGTGTGTGGACTGCTGGCGAATCCATTCAGCCTGTGTGGCGTTTATGCCTCATCTCTGCCCACCCCTATTACATTTTTTTGTAACCATATTTTAATGCACGGTTGTCCGACCCCCTTAGCTGAGTGGTCAACGCGACAGAATGTCAATCCTAAGGGCCCGGGTTCGATTCCCGGATGGGTCGGAGATTTTCTCCGCTCAGGGACTGGGCGTTGTGTTGTCCTAATATCATCATTATTTCATCCTCATCGATGCGCAAGTCGCCGAAGTGGCGTCAAATCGAAAGACTTGTACCCGGCGAACAGTCTACCCGACGAGAGGCCCTAGTCACACGACATTTATTATTTATTTAATGCACGGTATAGGAAGACTTTGTTACGGGAGGCTAGCGAGCAGGTAGGATCACATCGCAGACTCATCAAACAACGCGCCAGATATTCACGTAGCGTGAGAATGGTCGGACGAGCAACAGCCCTAGAGTAACTAATACGCCAGCACCAAGAAACGAATCTCTTATTATTTATATTCACTGTTTGAATATTGATATACAGCTCCTACCATGGTGATGACTTACTTGCACTGTCAACGTGTTAATAATAATTTCATTATCACCCAGTTCGTCAAGAAACGACGATAACAGATGTCAAGTACTGTCAATGCTTATTGATGGGAAGGATGGACTACTGACAAGTGGCCTCGACAGGGCAGACATCATAGAGCGGGCTGACATAGCTCACTACGTCTACGACCGGTTTCCAAGGAGCTACTACATGAATCTATACATAAAATCTTATCTCATGTAAAGACAGAACAGTTTCTTCGAAAACTGCCTCCGCTGATGTACTTGCGTGATGTTCTGTTGACTGAAAGCAGATGACAATCGGTTTTCCAGGTGGCAACATGGGAACTAATGTGTGTAGTGCAACTTCACATAAAGACGTAAGTAATTGTTAAAGTTGCCTCGGAAAACATATTTGTGCGATCTCATGTTGATTCTGAGATAGTGTGAAGCATTTTTGTGGCTTTTGTGATTCTTGGAAAGTAATAATTAATGACTGGAATCTTTTTACGAGTATTAGCTGTAGACTGGCTCTAAGAACAGTTTTACTAATTTTACAATTAATGAAATAAAACAAAATTAGTTCGAATAATTACTTTTACGATTAGTATTATGCTTAGCAGTTAAAACTTACCCACTGGCCACATTATTATGCACTGTTTATGGCAGACGCGCGTTAGAGCTCGCGATCGACAGAGGAGAAACCAAGTGAGACAACAGCTACGGGACATCTTTAGAAGCCGTGAGATAAGTAAATTTGCTCCAGCTGTGCTAGGGAAACTGATTGCAGACATTTCTTGCTAAAATCCACAGTGATTGTCAATCCCAGTCTATTTTAAGGTGGGAAGTTTCTGTTACTGTAACCCATTGTGTAGCTTATGTTGATCAAACCCATATTTAATGAGACTACATGATACCACCGACCCCAGCGTCGGAGTGTGGGCTGGCAGGTAGCAGTTGGAGCTATCAGGTAGAGGAGGTTCGCCAGTCGAACCTATGCACCCGGCCCATTCATCTTACCCTTTTCGCCACAATTATACAGTGGCTCCGAGAAAGAATACCTTCACCTTCAACAAGCGTGGCTGTTGCCAAGGAGATGCCGCACGCCCGAGTTAAAGGGCTGTACTGCTCCAAGTTGAAGACAGCCTCTCAATGAGTACACAAGCAATTTCTTTCGCTATTAATGAGTGGCACTGTAAAAGAAGCGATCAGATGAAACTTCCTGGCAGATTAAAACTGTGTGCCCGACCGAGACTCGAACTCGGGACCTTCGCCTTTCGCGGGCAAGTGCTCTACCACCTGAGCTACCGAAGCACGACTCACGCCCGGTACTCACAGCTTTACTTCTGCCAGTATCTCGTCTCCGACCTTCCAAACGTTACAGAAGCTCTCCTGCGAACCTTGCAGAACTAGCACTCCTGAAGGATATTGCGGAGACATGGCTTAGCCACAGCCTGGTGGATGTTTCCAGAATGAGATTTTCACTCTGCAGTGGAGTGTGCGCTGATATGAAACTTCCTGGCAGATTAAAACTGTGTGCCCGACCGAGACTCGAACTCGGGACCTTTGCCTTTCGCGGGCAAGTGCTCTACCATCTGAGCTACCGAAGCACGACTCACGCCCGGTACTCACAGCTTTACTTCTGCCAGTATCTCGTCTCCTACCTTCCAAACTTTACAGAGGCTCTCCTGCGAGGAAGTTTCATATCAGCGCACACTCCGCTGCAGAGTGAAAATCTCATTCTGGAAACATCCCCCACGCTGTGGCTAAGCCATGTCCCCGCAATGTCCTTTCTTTCAGGAGTGCTAGTTCTGCAAGGTTCGCAGGATAGCTTCTGTAAAGTTTGGAAGGTAGGAGACGAGATACTGGCAGAAGTATAGCTGTGAGTACCGGGCGTGAGTCGTGCTTCGGTAGCTCAGATGGTAGAGCAATTGCTCGCGAAAGGCAAAGGTCCCGAGTTCGAGTCTCGGTCGGGCACACAGTTTTAATCTGCCAGGAAGTTTCATATCAGCGCACACTCCGCTGCAGAGTGAAAATTTCATTCTGGAAACAAATCAAATACTTGAAAAAGTGGTCGCGTTACCAACATGTTTTCAAATGGTTGCAGCACGGAAACGGTACACTTCTAGACATGGGTTCGAATTCAGCAAATTATGTATTCACTCCCGTCTACAAGTCCTAGACCTTTGTAATGGGAATTTCCGAACGCCCTGTATAACAGCAATCAGAAGAAGACGCCGACCGGCCGCCATGTCATCCTCCGCCGTTTGGCGCCATCCAGATGCGGTATGACGTGGTTTGGCAGGGTAAGCACAGTGCTTTGCGGGCTGCTATCGTCTTCCCAGACCATGAAGCCACCGCTTTGCAAGACTACAAAAATCGTCTTGTGCTTTGATTTGAAAGACTGCAGGCGACTGTAAACAATAACTTTTTAACTTATAAGCCTTTTACTTGTCTACCTGGCCATGTTTCTGCTAAACTAATTGCGCACTCTGATAGCGGTTGTTATTTCTAGCCTCCATTGGAGGTTATCACTATTATCAGAATCTTAAATAATATTCGAATGCTGATGAAAGCTAATGAAATGATGGTCCTGTCATTACTGTAGTCAATTCGTGATGGGTGATTAATACACTCCTGGAAATGGAAAAAAGAACACATTGACACCGGTGTGTCAGACCCACCATACTTGCTCCGGACACTGCGAGAGGGCTGTACAAGCAATGATCACACGCAGGGCACAGCGGACACACCAGGAACCGCGGTGTTGGCCGTCGAATGGCGCTAGCTGCGCAGCATTTGTGCACTGCCGCCGTCAGTGTCAGCCAGTTTGCCGTGGCATACGGAGCTCCATCGCAGTCTTTAACACTGGTAGCATGCCGCGACAGCGTGGACGTGAACCGTATGTGCAGTTGACGGACTTTGAGCGAGGGCGTATAGTGGGCATGCGGGAGGCCGGGTGGACGTACCGCCGAATTGCTCAACACGTGGGGCGTGAGGTCTCCACAGTACATCGATGTTGTCGCCAGTGGTCGGCGGAAGGTGCACGTGCCCGTCGACCTGGGACCGGACCGCAGCGACGCACGGATGCACGCCAAGACCGTAGAATCCTACGCAGTGCCGTAGGGGACCGCACCGCCACTTCCCAGCAAATTAGGGACACTGTTGCTCCTAGGGTATCGGCGAGGACCATTCGCAACCGTCTCCATGAAGATGGGCTACGGTCCCGCACACCGTTAGGCCGTCTTCCGCTCACGCCCCAACATCGTGCAGCCCGCCTCCAGTGGTGTCGCGACAGGCATGAATGGAGGGACGAATGGAGACGTGTCGTCTTCAGCGATGAGAGTCGCTTCTGCCTTGGTGCCAATGATGGTCGTATGCGTGTTTGGCGCCGTGCAGGTGAGCGCCACAATCAGGACTGCATACGACCGAGGCACACAGGGCCAACACCCGGCATCATGGTGTGGGGAGCGATCTCCTACACTGGCCGTACACCACTGGTGATCGTCGAGGGGACACTGAATAATGCACGGTACATCCAAACCGTCATCGAACCCATCGTTCTACCATTCCTAGACCGGCAAGGGAACTTGCTGTTCCAACAGGACAATGCACGTCCGCATGTATCCCGTGCCACCCAACGTGCTCTAGAAGGTGTAAGTCAACTACCCTGGCCAGCTAGATCTCCGGATCCGTCCCCCATTGAGCATGTTTGGGACTGGATGAAGCGTTGTCTCACGCGGTCTGCACGTCCAGCACGAACGCTGGTCCAACTGAGGCGCCAGGTGGAAATGGCATGGCAAGCCGTTCCACAGGACTACATCCAGCATCTCTACGATCGTCTCCATGGGAGAATAGCAGCCTGCATTGCTGCGAAAGGTGGATATACACTGTACTAGTGCCGACATTGTGCATGCTCTGTTGCCTGTGTCTATGTGCCTGTGGTTCTGTCAGTGTGATCATGTGATGTATCTGACCCCAGGAATGTGTCAATAAAGTTTCCCCTTCCTGGGACAATGAATTCACGGTGTTCTTATTTCAATTTCCAGGAGTGTATATCAAAACAGGATGAATGTTTTATAAGAAATGGCAAGTTAAGCGAAACGACAAATAAATAATGAATTGTTGGCAACACAAATAGAAGCAACGAATAATTGTCAGACCACTGGATGCCATTTGGTTGGCAGAGACTAAGGTTTACCTGTTTAATCTATTTACCCCGTCTCAAAATATGGGTAACACAATCTGAAAAAACCTAATGCTGAGTAGCCTTTGATGTATTTATTCTACAGAGGAGATATGCTACGTTGGTGCAGCTGAGAACAAGTGGCCAGACTGTGATTATGTTTCCCCTACCAAGCCGCAGCAGCAATACTATACTCCTTTCTCGGTGCGTAGAACTGTCTCAGGTGACGATCAGGGCACAAGTGTCATTGGAGTAGTGATGCGCGGGGCCTGAAATTGGTTATTGCAGTCACGAAATATGTAAAGTCGCGGACAGTGTGTGACACTGCCGTTCCCTGGTCACACTGTGGACCATTTTGACTCGCTTATATGGCAGTGTGCACAACGAAATCAAACGTCAAGGCAACAGATATGATACAAATAACACTGCACAGCAAGTTCTCTGAGAAGACTGAAGTCTAAACTGTCAATACAGCTATGACTTCACCACAAGCTCCCCAGTCATAGTCATGCTCAAAGCGAGAGTCCCAAGTGCAATCCATTCGTAACAAGAGTCCTCTCCAGACCGGATTCTGAATCAGAAGTCCAATTTCTCCCCTCATCCCTTTCCATCAAAACTTGGTAAACTTCAAATCGCCCACAACACACGTATCATGCCAGTCACAAGACTTCATGAGCGCCATGTTCCCCTCTAGCTCATCTGCTCTACCTCCTGGTTATTCCTAACGAAAGTTAATAACAATATTTTCCCTCGTCCAGAAGCAGCCAATTCGTGACGTAAATTTCCGCGCAGCAGGGCTAAAGTGAAGAACAGATTTATCACAAAGATCATTACCTTGAAGAGCCGAATATTACAGCATGTCCACCCAGGGGCCTCAGCTAAACTAAGAGAAGTGCTTTTGTGTCCATCACAGACCATTTCAGAGCCGCCATAAATGTTGCATTTCGTCCTAAAATTTTTCTAAAGGGTCGAGGCTTCCCAAAAAATCCAGCAGGCAGAGAGGAAAGCAGCTGATCCGACGTCTGCCGAAGGTCTGTCCACAACACTGGCAGAGGAGTCGAGGGGCCATGTTAAAACATGCAGTGCAAAAAAAAAAAAAAAAAAAAAAAAAAGTTCAAATGGCTCTGAGCACTATGGGACTTAACATCTATGGTCATCAGTCCCCTAGAACTACTTAAACCTAACTAACCTAAGGACAGCACACAACACCCAGCCATCACGAGGCAGAGAAAATCCCTGACCCCACCGGGAATCGAACCCGGGAACCGGGGCGCGGGAAGCGAGAACCCTACCGCACGACCACGACCACATGCAGTGCACGAGGAATTGCCCGAACACTGGACATGACTGCGAGCGCTATGTATGAAATCCTGCGAAATATACTGCTTTGCTATCCTTACAGAATCACCAATGTTCAGAAGTTGGTTCATGCTGATCTGCTAGTGAGACCAGCGTACTTTCTGGAATTTCTTGCTCGCATGGAAGTGGAGAGTGAATGACCATGGAACACTTTGTGGACAGACGAAGCCCATTTCCATTTCCAAGGACATGTCAATACGCAGAACTGCAGAATATGAGCACTGAAAAAACTGCCTGCACGTCAAGCTGTAGCACTTTAGTCTGTAAAGGTGGCTGTGTGGTGCGAGTTCACGGCGTCGTTTATCGTAGAGTCGTATTTTTTCGAGGAGATTAATTCTGCGGGTCCTGTTACGTGCAGCGTAACGAAAAACGCTTTGTGAGTCTCTCGGATACCAACGCCATTCCAACTCTTCAACAGCATGGATTATTTATTTATTTGTGTCAGAAGCATTTACGATGTATAAAATAATGTACAATATTTACATGTCGTATATATTTAGCTCCCCTCCCGAACAGGCCATGAAGGATCAACGGTACCGACCGGCCGCCGTGTCATCATCAGCTCACAGGAGTCACTGGATGCGAATATGGAGGGACATGTGGCCAGCACACCGCTCTCCCGGCCGTATGTCAGTTTACGAGACCGGAGCCGCTACTTCTCAATCAAGTAGCTCCTCAGTTTGCCTCACAAGGGCTGAATATACCCCGCTTGTCAACAGCGCTCGGCGGACAGGACGGTCACCCACCCAAGTACTAACCCAGCCCGACAGCGCTTAACTTCGGTGAATTGACGGGAACCGGTGTTACCACTGCGGCAAGGCCGTTGGCTGTATACATATTTACAAGAAAATTATTTACACTGTTGCTTCCAAAAGTTAGCGACCTCTATTACATTTGGCGTTGCATGTAGCAGGTCTTCTGTTGTGCATGTTGCTGGACATTGGGTACACTGGATCAGGTGGAAGGTCGTCTGCGTTCCTCCATACTCACAGACTGTCGGCTCCTCTAGGAAACCCCATTTAGTAAAATTGCTCTTACATTTCGTGACACCCGAGCGTAGTCTGTTGAGGGATCTCCATGTACTCCAATTCTCTGTGTAGCCGGGTGGTAGTCTTTTGCTTGATGTAATCCATACCACAGTACTGGTAAGCCTTGCACCCTATAATTCGATTCAGCAGTGCTGTGGTGCCCCAACTAGAGTTATGGTAGATCTGAGGAAGCTATTTCTGGATTTTAATCGTGGGTTTGCTGGTTGATAGTCATATAGGGGGTAAGATTCAGAAGTTTCTGATTTTTTCTTCTCACTTTTTGCTGCTACCTCTCGGCGGTTGTCAGGGGGTGCAATTCTCGCGAGGCTGTTCAATTTATCCAGAGGAGTAGGCTTCAGGCACCCGGTGATGATACGACAAGTGAAGAGCGACATCTACTACAAACGGCGTGGATGTGTGGGTAGGACCATTTTTATGCAAGATGGCACTTCTTCACACATTGTACAGCCAGTGAAACGGCTGCTACAGAGACATTTCGGAAACGCTAGAATTATCAGCCCCAATTTCCCAACAGCCTGGCTGTCCAGATCACCTGATCTTAATCTGTGTGACTTTTGGCTATATATATATATATATATATATATATATATATATATATATATATATATATATATATATATATACATATATATGAAAGATGTTGTGTTCAGTGCTCCAGTTATGAACATAGCTGAACTGCATACATGCATCGCACAGCGCATTTTGTAATTGACCCCCGAGACGCCCAGATCTGTTGTGGAACAGCCTGTTTCTCGATTTCAACTTGTGGCAGGAAACGTTGGATTGCAATTTGTCTTGTGCCAGTCTCAGGACAGTTAAACATAAATGTCATTTTGCTTTTTATGCAGTTTTTGGCCTCAGGAAAATTAAAGACTGACTTTTCCCATCCCATATGGTACGACCTCGAAGAGATGGACGGGCGTATATAACCAACAGTTGACTGCCGAACTTGTGTACTCATGTACATTGAACAGTGCGGATGGTGTAATGTGTAACTTAAACCATATTCGTCGTATTAAGATTTAACTGCCATTTATGACAGACAGCATTTAGGACGGTGTCATCTATTGTTAAAATGTTCATAATTTTTTCTTCTATGACAATTTCCCCAGCGTTAATAACATGTTGTTTAAATTTTACGTCATTCTGAGCAGTGGTTCTGTTTCTATAGCGTTTTGAAACTGAAGTTTAATTATGGACACATTTTATATGTAACACCTGCTATTAGCAAACATTTGCACTGGAAATTAGTCTCCGACTGCAATCGGTCGTACAGTTGCAAATAAATTATTCAGGAGCTTCAGTGGCGACGCCATCTATCTGAATACCCGAGAAATATTCAAACTCCTCCTACACCCGGAAAATCTAGCCTCCGACGTTTGAGTAAATTTGACCTCACAGTTTTGTTAATTTTAACAGCGTAAAATTAAAAAATTAAATCGTGCTGTTTCTGTGCTTGTAAGGGTTAATTTTAAATAGAAATGGAAATACAATTAGTTTTTGCGTAACTTGTTCAGAAGTCTTTACCTTTCATTACCCTCATGGGAAAGGGTAGCTTCCTCACGTTAACGAACGCCGGTGGCATAAGATGGCGAGAGGACATTAAAAGTCTCGAGCGGTGCAGACGCGCTGTGCCTTGCGTGGCCTTGTACGCAAAATTATGTTGTTTTGCAAATTATTCGTCTCGGGGCCCCTTACGCCACTGTGGTACGTTGTAAACAGTTACCCTTTACGGCTTGTGTACGTCTACGATTTAACTGAATAGAACAGTGGTTCCCAACAGGTGGTCCGCGGACCCCCAGGGGTCCGCGAGCTATGCCAGAGGGGTCCACAAGATGCAATTAGAATAAAAAATATATTAAATGTATTTCCCATGATAACAGATTTCTTGTTTTGGCCGCTTCCTGCATGAGCAGAGCTTTAGCGAACGCTGCGTCTAGCGTCTTCCTAGAGCCAACTGACACTAGCACACTCGAGGGCAAAACTAGAATTAGATAGAGGCAAATAGTTCTGCTGTATGCCGTTAGATCCTTCCATTTGCAACCACATATCGGTGTGAGCAAGCATTTTCTCCCATGTGTTTCATGAAAAACAAATATAGGAATCGGCTCGACATGCGGTCGGATTTGAGAGTGACAGTTTCAAGTTTGGAACCTAATATTTCAGAAATAATGGACTCAAAGGTCAAATTGAACTCATCTCACTAAGAACTGAAAATTAAAACTAGCTGTGTACTGATGGAGTACTCTGTTGTAGCTATATTTTTTCAAATAAATAATACCTTTTATGAAATTAGTGTTTTCTTATTTTTAACACATGTCTACTCAACGCAATCTCAAGTGCAGTACACTTGAAAGACCAATACACTCAGTTTTAATTTTTTCCTGTCATTTTCAGTTCATACTCAATATTTATTTTTTTGAGGAGTTTGTTATACTAAACACCAAGATTTGAAGACAAAGATTTTGAGCAATAATCAAAAATTTAACAATAACAATGATGGCTAAATTGCAAAAGTTTGAAGCTCAATATTTTTTCGATAATGAATCTGTCAATGTTTTTTCTAAGTACCAAACATAGAAAACGTATAAAAAGACTCTTAATTTGGATTTTTAGGTACTTGATACTGTGACATTGAAAGGGTACAGTACTGCCCGACATTGAAAATAGGTACAACATTCTTCGTTATTCTTGTCAGTACAACATATTTCTTTTAATAATAACTCAATTTCAATTAATACAGCGAAGCCGGATACCAGTGTGGGAAAGAATGACAATTTATTTATTTAACTGATCACATGTGCACTCCCACAAAATAAATCCCTACATCCAGTTTGGTGAGATCTGTGAAATGAATGAATGTATGGTCGTCTGCTAACCGCAGATAGTGAATGTGCAATATATGAGCATCTTTGAGACGGTCCTTTGGTCACCTTTGGTGGAACCAAAGAGATGAAATTTACCTGAGCTTTGAGCGCCTGAAATGTGGCTGACCAATGGTCTTCCCCCACCTTGAGAGAAGTGCGAGATGACCTGAAGATCGGCCATGTTCCAGCATTCTGGCGCTGGATCTAGTGTTGGTAAGACCTGTCTTAGGTGTGCTCCGTAAAGACAAAATTGTGGAGACATGGTATGCATGTTAAATACTTAAGTGTAGTTTGCAATAATAATTTCTCTATTTCAGGAACTTTTGTGGGGAGAATTAAATGTCAGGCAGGTAATATTAAGGGGATCGTAGTAATCTTCGGAAGTGACCAACGGTCACAATGAAATCACGTGTAGAAATAAGTTGAAATACTTCCGAGTGCTTAAGTTAAGCTGAATTACTAGCGTGTGTACTATAAGTTGGAAATATTTAAGAAATGGCGTGTGCAGGACTTGAAATTAGAGACGAGAACTTCCACGTGGTGAGTACTGTGTGAGTCTCAATCTTTGTATGAGACAAAGGATAAAGAGAAGTACTCGTCCATGATATCAGTTGAGGACTCGCGTGTGTGATGAATATGTTCTTAATATTACTTTGCGTGTTATGTTTCCGTGTGACGCTTGATTCAAACTATAATACTCTGAAAGAGAAGCAAGGTAAGTCAGCCGTCTATCCAGCAACGCCACTTGGCTTGCATTGCACAGGAAGACGTGCATATAACCTCCAGAGTTGATAGTAGGAAAGAAAAGTTACGAAGTGGGGCAGTGTCGTGTGAAACTGGGATGAATACTAATTGATGTGGGAAAGCTGAAAGTGATAATGTTGTGACTATTCCTTGTGTTGTATTCCATATTGCAGTGTGGTGTATGTCATGTAATTTAAGTATGTGTGGTTTGCATGGGCGAGTAGCAAGGTAGTTTCAGAGGTAGTGGGTTATGCATGTTTCTTTTGTACCGCTCGGTCTGGAGGAAATTTTCGTAATGATGGGTGTGAGAGTCGAAGTGTGAGATATAGAAAAAGATTCACCATCCTATCCAGAAAGTGCACTGTAGCGTTAAATAGTTACGAGACCATAAGATAGAGAATCACCAATGTAAAGTCATGCCCACTGGGCGGAATTTCTCATGTGTTATTGTTGTAGGTTATAGAATTTGTGTGTTTAGGTTATAGAATTTATCGGAATAAATAAGACCGTGAAAAGAAAAAGATTGGTGGCCTTTTCCTTCGAATAGTATGTTGTCACGATACCCAGAATTTATAATGTGTGCGCCATTCATATTCAGTGCGATGGCCAAGTGTTGATCAAAGCCGTTAAATAAGAAAGAAAATATGGTACTGCCAGTGCGTAGTGAACAGTCAGAGTTGTGTAAATTACTAATAGTCAGATGTGAGTTTCCGTTTCCGTTGCGTAATATTCAAACAGGAGAATAACTTGTAACTTAATTGTGAGTACTAGAGTTCATGTTACTCGATAAATAAGAATGAATCCACTCGCTTGGCAGACCACTCATCTTGCAGGCCTGACTGCTTGATGCCACAGTATGAGCTAGACATTTGGGTGCCTCTCAACATGCCCGGTGAGGGGGTCCTCGAGAAAATTTTGTTGGGAACCCCTGGTATAGAAGATCTGACGGCAACTTGGTACATGACTTCATTTCAGTTCCTAATTTGAAGAAACATTCTGCAGAAAATTTCACAAAATCCTTCGGAGGTATTATCATAGAAAACTATAAGTGAAGGAATATTTCAAGAACACGGACGGCCTCTAAGTCCTTGGTCTACTGTCAAAACTGCAGTGTATCTAACGGGTTAAATCGCTTTGCATTATTTTCACACACGCAGTTGCGGTTGTAGATACGGATTTGGACTTGCACCGTGGACAGAGATTCACGGTGGTGTGAAGCAAATCCTTCTATCACTTCTAAAACATCTCCTTCGTTGACAATTTTCAGCGATTTTACGAACGTTACCATTACTGTCTTGTTGTAATCGACGGAGGTTACTTTAAAGGCAAATGAAGGTATTTTGTCTATATGATTCGTTGTGGCGTAGCGACATTGATTGGCGGTGAGCAAGCAATAAGATCTGTCCCAAAGGCCCGGTGCCCTGAATAACGTGTTTCCACGCTGAGAAGCTGCGATCTCTCGTCCTATGCACGCACATTCCAGTCCTGGTCACTTCCTTTTACACTTTGCAGACCACTTAAATTATTCACCGATGCGTGAATTAATAAACTCATCTCCGTATACCGATCGATACTAAATTTTTTATAACCTTTCAGTACAAGAATAGTTGAACGCTTCAAGTCTTTACTTGAAATATTTTCGGAGATATTTAAATTTCCGTAAAATATAAGTTTTATAACCTCCCATTAAAAGTACATCGTGATACGTAAATAAGGTTTTGTAAATACATGAGAGGATGGCCTAAAATAAAAAGTTTTTTCACTACATGGTTAATTAGACAGTATTTTCTTTACTGCAGTTCAAATTACATAATATTTTCATGATTTTCAGTTGTTTGACACTATTATTCTCGTTTTTTTATGGTGTTAAGGGTATACGAAATGAGGTGAGAAAATAGATTTTTCCGAAAATTCATTTTCAAAATATGTAGAGTCTCCCATTTCTAACTGTGTATAAAATGTTGAGCTGACGTGCGTATAAATATTTTAAATCTTTTTTTTTTCTAAATGGGAGACACGATGTTCCACACCATGTTTGTGACACATGAAACATGCCTGAAATAGCCTTCTTTGCCAGAGATATAATTGAGCACAAGAAAGTTATCGTTTCTGTTGGCTACGTTACAAGACAGCTGACGATCGATTATGCACCATTTGCACTGTTTCCTTTGCAGTAAACAGATGTTCTTGTTGCGAAACTCATACTTGGTGAAGTCATTGCGTTTTCTTCCCTTTAACATACCAGGATCTGGTCTGAAAGTATTTAAAAACCGTGTACATCGGGGCAAGAAGGTAAAGGGTACTCAGAACTCGTCTGATTTATCTTCTACATCAGTATTGGACGTCCCAGTAGCGTCGAACCTCTATAGTGCGATACACTCAGTGATGCTGTTACCACTGCTCCTGGAATGCTTCAGAAAGAAAACTAGTTGGAATGAAGAACAGTCTAAGAAACTAAATGCTCGGACTGCAAAACATGAGATAATTAATGTGTATTTATTACCAGATGATTTGGAGAACAATATCTGTTGGAAAAAATGTGAAAACGTGGAAAATGTGATGTTTCACTGAAACAAACATACATTTGGGACTTTTTTGTGAATTAGTGTTTATGTGCAATTATTCCAAAGAAAGAGTTTTTTTTTTCAGTCCTTCACTTGTTACTACACGTACAGGTAAATTCTGAGATAGAAACATTAGACTGGTTTATGCATTATTGTCTATAGGTGAGGGTAGGGCTGCAGATGTGGTGTGATGAACTCCTCTGTTTCAACCTCAAAATCTGACAAACACATCGTTGCAATAGGTTCTAGTGGTGGTGATGTAGCACAGGAAAAACATGAAAGATGCTGTTGACGAAGATATTGTTGAAAATAATAATAACAGAGACTTGTCCATAGCTATTGATGGGAGCTGGCAGAAAGATGGTCACACATTGGTGTTGTAACAGCTACAAGTCTGGGCAATGGTAAGGTATTTGATATGGCAATACCTCCCAAGCATTGAAGATGCAAGGATGAAATGAATAGTAAAGGTGAGGATGAGTGTATAGCAAATTATTATGGTACAAGCGGTCATGTGGAAGTTGCTGGAGTAAAAAGTACATATCAATTCTCAGTAAAATGGTACAACGTTAGATATACAAGGAGATCGTGATTCAAAAGCATCTGAAGAAATTGAGAAAATGAGATCCTATGGGGACAATGTGAATGTCTGCACACTAGAGTGTGTTTGGCACTTTCAGAAAAGAATGGGATCAAGACTTTGACGGCTCAAAACTGGCATGAAAGCAAGAAACTAAGGGCTAGAGAAATTTTTTATGGGTTAAACATACTGACAGATGTTGCTATAAAGCAGATTCAGAAATTCTATGGTCAGTCAATTAGACAAAATACAGCGGATGAAGGATTAATGAGAAGATCAGTTGGAGCTCTGCCTTTCTTTTTTTTTCCACGCAGCTTCAAGCAATGATAATCCCCAACATGGGCTATGTCCTAAAGGAAAAGATAGCTGGTGGAAGTACAATAGAGGAAAGGTAACTAAACAACAATACGATCACCCTCATCACTTGCCACCTGCCATATCGCTCGCAGTAAAACCAATATTCCCAGAGCTCACAGATGTTAGTCCACTAAAGAAATGTTTTCACGGCCAGTCCAAATGAGTGTGTGAACCATGTGATACAGAAAAGACTACCTAAAACTGTGTTTATAGGTATAAACACTGTTCACCTTGGAGTTCGAGACGCTGTTTCATCACGCAATTACCGCAATGAAACAAAGTGCAAAGTTTTGCAGAAGATGGGATTCTGCGTAGGATTACGCACCGCAGCAGCTATGTGTTGCTTAGACAAAGAACGGTACAGATATTGAGCTAACCCACTAGCAATCTACTCAGAGATGGCTAGACAGCATAGGAGAGCTATCAAGAGGAAGCTGTTGGACAATTCTGATGATACTAGCTATGGAATAAGCATGCACTGAAGTAAAAGCTTTGACGCTCATTTCCCATAACTGTAATTTTTTTGTGTGTAAGGTACATTTTCTCAGAGACAGTAGGAGGATGAAAATATCAGGAGTTGTTCGAATGCCGGACATTTGCCACGCCGGACATATGCCACGCCGGACATTTGCCACACTTGCCCCTTCGCCAGTAGCTTGAGTAGCGATCCCTCAGGTAAGGGACGCCCTTCCTCATACTTTGTCCGCTTTCGAACCGCCGTCTCCACATCTTACTCGATACAACCAGTACGTAAGGGACCTTGCTCTTCGACATCTTGGCGAAATACAGAGCTTCTTTTCCGAAATCGAAATATTTATAACTTTTGGGAAACGAAAGCAATTCAGACGATTATGTCAGTTTGTAATTAGTTCTGCCAAGTATAAATATAGATCCCTTTGTCTGTACGGTAGCTTCCTTTCAAGTTTACTGATTGCGATAGAAACAGTCCATCGCCATGAGAGCAACATGAAAGGAACGATGTAAAGAGAATGCGAATGTACGTTATTCATTTCTTTTTGATCATTGCGTTTGTGCCTACTTTAATTAGTACAACTGCATGCCCAAATGACAGTAAGGAAAGAAGAAATGGGTATGTGAAAGTT
Source organism: Schistocerca piceifrons (assembly GCF_021461385.2). Lineage (NCBI taxonomy): Eukaryota > Metazoa > Arthropoda > Insecta > Orthoptera > Acrididae > Schistocerca > Schistocerca piceifrons. The sequence continues at coordinate 104,707,241 of NC_060146.1, forward strand.
TGAAAAGAAGAACGACATACTCCATATTAATTTACTCTCTAAAATCCGATATCCCTTGGGGCGAAACATTTGTTAATAAAGTGTAGCGGGACAATGTTCAAAGCATACCTGAAAGTACGTTCATAAATAGAGATAAGAACATCTATGATTGACATGTCATCTAGAGTCGACGTACAATTTTAAAATGTTAGAAATAAGGAAATGAAGTAATACAGAATGCTGTGCTTATAACGTACGTTGTTGTTCTACATTGTTTAGCTCTGGTATTTACAGGGTCACAGAGAAAGCATCCTAGGTTTTGGAGGGAAAAGCCGTAATTGCAATGATCTGCACTACAACAGAAACAAGAAGCACAACTTAAGGAAAAATAATGTAATGTGTGTTTAAGCTCACAAGCAAGATTGAAGCAGGTAGTTCCTGTGACTTAGTATGGACAGAGGTTATGTTCGACAACCGGAATAAATTAATAACTGGCTCCTTTTACCGATCCCCGGTCTCAGATGAAACAGTTGCTAAACATTTCAAAGAAAACTCGAGTCTCACCGCAAATAGGTACCCTACTCATACAATTATAGTTGGCAGTGACTTCAATCTATGTTGTCAAAAATAGATTTTCAGACCCTATTGTGGTAGAAAACAACTTCCGTAATTCTTCTAAATGCTTTTTTAAAAATTAATTTGAACAATTAGTTCACGAGGCCATTCAAATTGTAAATGGTTACGAAAACACACTTGACCTCTTAGCCACAAATAATCCTGAGCCATCACGACGGATACAGGGATTAGTGAGCACACAGTCGTAGCGAGGCTCAATTGTGTAACAAACAAATTCACTAAAACTAAACGCGAAATATGTCTATTTATAAAAGCAACTAAAAATTCGGTTGACGTGTTTCTAAGAGACAGTCTCTAATCCTTCCAAACTATGTAAGTGATGACCATATGTGGCTTAAGTTCAAAGAAATAGTGTCAACAGCACTCGAGAGGTTCATACCAAATAAATTAATAACAGACGCCACTGATCCCCCACGGTACACAAAACACGACCGAAAGCTGTTGCAGGAGCACCGAAAAAGGCAAGTATAATTTAGACGAATGCAAAATTGGCGAAGTTTTACTGAGGCTCAAAATTTGGTGCGGATTTCAAAGGGAGATGCATTTAATAGTTTCCACAACGAAACTCTCTCTAGAAACGTGGCGGAAAATCCATAGAGATTCTGGTCCTATGTCAAGTAAACCAGCGGAAAGGCTCAGCAAGTACCTTTACTGCGGGTCGGGCGATGGGTGAGGAGGAGGAGCAGGAGGAGGGGGAGACAAGGGACCCAACCCTTCGGAGCAGGTAAAATCGTGGCAAATGTCCGCCGTGGAAAATGTCCGCACACCGTTGTTCTTTAAGCCCATCTAGGTATCTGAATTAAAAGATTTGTGAAATTATTTTGTATTAAGAGATTTGTACTTTCAAATACTTATTAAAATGTACAACATTTTTAACATTTAGAAAAAATGAAAGGTCTCAAAAACTAAGCATTCTTTTTCCAAAATGATCAATTCAATAGAAAAACAGAGAATGTGATCCGTGTTCTGTGAAAAATCAAGAGTATAGTCCCAATAACTCATGAGAAAATGTTCCTGGCTTCTGACTCTATTTAACATTGTAAGCACAGGGCATTTCATACACCTTTAAAGTGTGTGAGAGCATGAATGCGTCACACGCGAAAATTATGAAACTTGAAATTTGCCATTGTAGAGTGACTGTGTGAATAATATTGCGTATTGGAGAAGTGAGTCATACAGGGATATAATGTGATTAATGTTTAGTAACCAGTTTAAGGACCGTAGCAGCAGAATGTTTACTTCTGTAACCTATCCTGTAACGGCTGAAGACGAGAGCATTTTCAGTTAATTTACTTTTCAGAAAATAGTAACAAGTGAAGTACCCCAGTCCGAACAGTTAAAACCAAGTGTAAACGCGTTTAAAATAGGATGTTGTAACTGTCTGAACAGCTATCAACATCATTCGTCATTAAAATGCGGCCCACGAGGGAGACAGGCTGTGGCGCGTACGTCACAGCACGTGACACTTCAGGTCATAGGAGCGCCAGCAGCCGTCTCCGGCAGGGAGGAATTAGCTTTTTCAGACGACTTTAACAAATCTTCACTGCGCATTTCAATACATGAGAGCTTCCGATAGCACACGACAAATTTAAGACCTTTAGTGGGTAACTTTCCCGTTACATAATGGACTGTACACAAATCCGAGCATTTCTGAAGCGTCGCGGAAAAGCCCACTACAGTGACGTCACAAGTTCGTTGTGGGGCCCGTATTTCCCGTGGGCCACCTCTGTAAAACTATGCGCGAAGCAGCTTGCGCCATCTGGAGGTCAGTGACAGTACGAACTGGGACCGTTGGAGTTTGCGGTGCTGAACTACACGTGCTGACAAACATGAGTAGGCTGAAGCCTGTTATTCCTGTGAACCTGCTTCACGGAAAGGTACATCGAACCTACACACCGAATAATGAGGACCTAATTGGAGTAGAGGATGAGCCAGTCACATGAACGTTATGTGACATCTATTGCAAAAAAATACTATGACGAGTAAACAGAATTTCATACTGATAGTTTGGATAGGAACAGTGATTGTGAGTCTGATGGCGAAGAAGAAACTGCAAAGGAAAATGACAGTTCCAATAGTTTTGGAACGTACTCGCCAGAAAATGGAATAACTACCAGTCAAAGTGAATACAGATCGTCCCTCCCCAAAAACACTACGACCAATGTGCTACGATGTACTGAAAACCAAACATTGGCCACGATCCCAAATGAAGGAACTGCCAGTCAAAGTGAATACGGACCTTCACCCCCCAAAAAACACCACGGCCCAGTGTGCTACGATGTACTGACGACCAAACGTTGGCCTCACCAGCAAAGGAAGGAACTGCCAGTTGGCTTCGCCAGCAAATGAAGGTCGGTCTAATTGAATACCGACCTTCACCTCCCAAATAATACCATGACTCAATGTGCTACAGTGTACTGATGGCCAAGCATTGGGCAATTTTAGTCACGGATATTGTTTGTACAGGAAACTTATGAAGTATTATAACTGCCATCCGTTCGAAATACAACTGCAAAACTTCTAGATAACGTGACGCGCAGAAGGCAAGACCCAGGCCACTTCAAAGGAAACAAAACATCAACACTGAAGGCTTTAGAAGAATCAGTCAGAGCATAGTTTGATAAGGCCAGAAACTATGAGTCAGTAGACCACTTAGATCCCTGGAAGCTGCCAGGGCAGTTGCAGTGGACAATTTTAAAGCGTCGTAATATTTCGTCAGTGGCTCCAAAGAAGATTGTAACTTTCAGTTCAGGCATATTACTACGGTCAAGGCCTGCATAGAGACTGAAGGAGGCCATTTAGAAAGAGAAGACAAACATTTGCGATGGATGTAAACACGTTCATTAAAAAGACAGACCTTGTTAAGGCACACGTGTAAAACAGTGACAAGAACCAACTTTTCTATGAACTGTCGTACAACAACCAATTTTTTTATGAACTGTCGTCTTCTTCAACACTGACACACAGAGATGAAACATCACACCTGGTGTGCCACAATCTTTTCATAGCGTCACACAGAGTTACACAATAGATGTAACCGTGTCGATGGATGGTAGGTTAGATAACAAGCTTTGCATTTCTTTGGAGGAAACACAGGGTGTGGTGTCACCGCCAGACACCACACTTGCTAGGTGGTAACCTTTAAATCGGCCGCGGTCCGTTAGTATACGTCGGACCCGCGTGTCGCCACTATCAGTGATTGCAGACCGAGCGCCACCACACGGCAGGTCTAGAGAGACTTCCTAGCACTCGCCCCAGTTGTACAACCGACTTTGCTAGCGATGGCTCACTGCCTACATACGCTCTAATTTGCAGAGACGATAGTTAGCATAGCCTTCAGCTACGTCATTTGCTACGACCTAGCAAGGCGCCATTACCAGTTACTATTGACACTGAATCATGTACCGTCAAGAGCGACGCTCATCATTAATGGATTAAAGTTAAGTATTCCACGAGCTACGTCCGTTTTTCTAAATTCCTTGTCCTGTTCCAGACCTGACGCCAGACTGCGTGAGCTAAAACGCGTGCCTTTCGGCTTCCTCTAGTACCCGGTGTTGGCTCTCCTGCCAGCCCACAACACAGGGGAAGTTTGGTCCACAGATTGCAAAGAAACTAGGAGAAATGTGTCCCGGGACATCCGTGTTAAAGCGAATAAAAGTGAAAAAAATGATTAAGTGCACATAAAAAGCTTTCTCGATTCTGTCCTTTGTGAACGTATAGTTGAGAATCGTCTATTTCTCGATTCTGTCCTTTGTGAACGTATAGTTGAGAATCGTCTATTACTTCGTGATTCATGGTCAGGGTACAAAGACTACAGTAAGATACAAGGATGGCTTGCCAACAAGTACACTATGCGATCAAATGTATCCGTATACCTGGCAGAAAATCACTTACAAGTTCGTGGCGCCCTCCATCTGGAATTCTGGAATTCAGTATGGTGTTGGCCCACCCTTAACCTTGATGATAGCTTCAACTCTCGCAGGCATACGTTCAATCAGGTGCTGGAAGGTTTCTTGGGGAATGGCAGTCCATTCTTCACGAAATTCTGCACTGAGGAGAGGTATCGATGTCTGTCGGTGAGGCCTGGCACGAAGTCGTCGTTCCAAAATATTCCAATGGTGTTCTATATGATTCAAGTCAGCACTCTGCGCAGGCCGGTCCATTACAGGGATGTTATTGTCATGTAACCACTCCGCCACAGCCCGTGCATTAAGAACAGGTGCTCGATCGTGTTGAAAGATGCAATCGCCATCCCCGAATTGCCCTTCAACAGTGGGAAGCAAGAAAGTGCTTCAAACATCAGTGTAGCCGTATGCTGTGATAGTGGCACGCAAAACAACAAGGGGTGCAAGCCCCATCCATGAAAAACACGACCACACCACAACACTACCGCCTCCGAATTTTACTGTTGGCGTCCGCAGCTCCCGTCAGGGATTTTCTCTGCCTCGTGATGACTGGGTGATGTGTGCTGTCCTTAGGTTAGTTAGGTTTAAGTAGTTCTAAGTTCTAGGGGACTGATGACCATAGATGTTAAGTCCCATAGTGCTCAGACCCATTTGAACCATTTTTACCGTTGGCACTACACACGCTGGCAGATGTTCACCGGGCATTTGCCATACCCACACCCTGCCATCGGATCGCCACATTGTGTACCGTGATTCGTCACTCCACACAACCCTTTCCCGCTGTTCAGTCATCCAATGCTTACGCTCCTTACACCAAATGAGGCGTCGTTTGACATTTACCGGCGTGATGTGTGGCTTATGAGCAGCCGCTCGACCATGAAATCCAAGTTTTCTCACCTCCTGCCTGTCATAATACTTGCAGTGGATCTTGACGCATTTTGGAATTCCTGTATGATGGCCTGGATAGATGTCTGCCTATTATACATTACGACCCTCTTCAACTGTCGGTGGTCTCTGTCAGTCAATAGATGAGGTTAGCTTGTACGCTTTTGTGCTGTACGTGTCCCTTCACATTTTCGCCTCACTATCAGATCGGAAACAGTGGACATAGGGATGTTTAGGAGTGTGGAAACCTCCCGTACAGACGTATGATACAAGTGACACCCAATCACCTGACCACTTTCGAAGTCCGTGAGTTCCGCGGAGCGCCCCATTCTGCTCTCTCATGATGTCTAACGACTACTGAGGTCGCTGATATGGAGTACCTGGCAGTAGGTGTCAGACCAATGCACCTAATATGAAAAATGTTAGGATACTTTTTATCACACAGCGTAACTTTTTAGAGTTAATACTTTTTTCGTCACGTTATAGATGGCGCTGCAATCGACAGAAAACCAAAATGGCTTACAAATTGTTGAAAAACGATAATATACCTAGAATTATGTATCTGGTAGGATGCTGTAAAGTTAGAAAGAGAGTTATTCTAACTCTTTAACGAGAAACTGGTTATTTACAGCAAAAATCCTTGATTGTCCGCTTACTAATGTAATTCCATTCACAAATGTCACTGAAGTGGAAGGCAGATGGAACAGTTTATTGATTTGTTTATCAACGAATTAAGAACTATTTCTTTCAGTACTGCCACAGTCGCGCTCCAAAGAGTGGAAGTAGCTCCATGTAACTGTTACACCTATAGCTGGAGTCTGACGTTTTAAAAGATAAAAAAATGTACCGCATAAAATGATCACCGTTTCCAACATTTGATTATCATTTTTCAACGGTTTTAACCAACTTTGATTATTCTCGATTGCAGCGCTGCCTATCAGGCAACGGAAATAATGTTGACTATGAGAGTTCTACATTTTTTCTCGGAGAATCCAAATCCGCTAAAAGAAATGGGGGTTCGTATTTAAGATTTCAAAGTTGACCCCCTACAACACCCTGGTAGTTTACTCAATGTTGACTGGAATACTCTCTATCGAATTATGAAGGTGTCACGGTAAAATACATGAAGCGAAAGGCTATTTACAAATTGTACAGAAACAGATGGCAGTTATAAGAGTCGAGGGACATGAAAGGGAAGCAGTGGTTGGGAAGGGAGTGAGACAGGGTTGTAGCCTCTCCCTGATGTTATTCAATCTGTATACTGAGCAAGCAGTAAAGGGTACAAAAGAAAAATTCGGAGTAGGTATTAAAATTCATGGAGATGAAATAAAAACTTTGAGGTTCGCCGATGAAATTGTAATTCTGTGAGAGACAGCAAAGGACTTGGAAGAGCAGCTCAACGGAATGGACAGTGTCTTGTAAGGAGGATATAAGATGAACATCAACAAAAGCAAAACGAGGATAATGGAATGTAGTCGAATTAAGTCGGGTGATGCTGAGGGAATTAGATTAGGAAATGAGACACTTAAAGTAGTGAAGAAGTTTTGCTGTTTGGGGAGCAAAATAAGTGATGACGGTCGAACTAGAGAGGATATAAAATGCAGACTGGCAATGGCAAGGAAAGCGTTTCTGAAGAAGAGAAATTTGTTAACATCGAGTATAGATTTAAGTGTCAGGAAGTTGTTTGTAGCCATGTATGAAAGTGAAAAATGTACGATAAATAGTTTGGACAAGAAGAGAATAGAAACTTTCAAAATGTGGTGCTACAGAAGAATGCTCGAGATTAGATGGGTAGATCACATAACTAATGAAGAGTTATTGAACAGCATTTGAGGGAAGAGGAGTCTGTGGCACAACTTGACTAGAAGAAGGGATCAGTTGGTAGGACATGTTCTGAGGCATCAAGGGATCACAAATTTAGTGTTGGAGGGCAGCGTGGAGGGTAAAAATCGTAGAGGGAGACCATGAGATGAATACACTAAGCAGATTCAGAAGGATGTAGGCTGCGGTAGGTACTGGGAGACGAAGAAGCTTGCACAGGATAGAGTGGCATGGAGAGCTGCATCAAACCAGTCTCAGGACTGAAGACCACAACAACATTTGTTTCCTTCGACCTGAACTATTTTTATTATAACCTTTGTTTAATACGATTTGCAGTTTTTCAGATATTACCAAAAGCAGTTTTAAATCTCTTACCTTGTATGTAATGCATCTGCCAGGGTAGCCAAGAGCGCTAACGCTGTGCTTCATGGACTCGGGTAGGTGTGCCGGCCCCGGATCGAATTCCCCCGGTGGATTAACGACGAGGGCGGGTGCGCCGGCCAGCCTGGATGTGGTTTTTAGGCGGTTTTCACATCCCACTAGGTGAATACTGGGCTGGTCCCCACGTTCCGCCCCAGTTACACTCGTCCGCACTATTTCACGATTTACACTCGACTCAGATAGTTGGGGTACTCTGATTCCGTCCTGGGGGGTATGGGGTGGCGGCAGGAAGGGTGTCTGGCCATCCCTACAACTAACATTGCCAAATCCGTTGTAACCACGCCGACCCTGCGATCGCTGCGGGACTATGACGTAAGCGAACGCAGAAGAAGAAGACCCTGCATGTAATGCAAAATATGTAGAATCTTAATTAGGTGTAAGAGACGGTCGGCTGCGTGTAATCTTGTCAGGGTAAGAAGACAGCAATAAATAAATATAAATAAAAAAGTTTGGAATAATGTGCTTACGAGAATGAACGTGATAGTGTAACAAACATGTACTCGTTTATCGGCCAGGAACTGTAGGTTGGACTTCGCAGCAGCTTGCATACAGGGTGTTACAAAAAGGTACGGCCAAACTTTCAGGAAACATTCCTCACACACAAATAAAGAAAAGATGTTCTGTGGACATGTGTCCGGAAACGCTTAATTTCCATGTTAGAGCTCATTTTAGTTTCGTCAGTATGTACTGTACTTCCTCGATTCACCGCCAGTTGGCCCAATTGAAGAAAGGTAATGTTGACTTCGGTGCTTGTGTTGACATGCGACTCATTGCTCTACAGTACTAGCATCAAGCACATCAGTACGTAGCATCAACAGGTTAGTGTTCATCACGAACGTGGTTTTGCAGTCAGTGCAATGTTTACAAATGCGGAGTTGGCAATGCCCATTTGATGTATGGATTAGCACGGGGCAATAGCCGTGGCGCGGTACGTTTGTATCGAGACAGATTTCCAGAACGAAGATGTCCCGACAGGAAGACGTTCCGAAGCAATTGGTCGGCGTCTCAGGGAGCACGGAACATTCCAGCCTATGACTCCCGACTGGGGAAGACCTAGAACGACGAGGACACCTGCAATGGACGAGGCAATTCTTCGTCCAGTTGACGATAACCCTAATGTCAGCGTCAGAGAAGTTACTGCTGTACAAGGTCACGTTGACCACGTCACTGTATGGGGAATGCTACGGGAGAACCAGTTGTTTCCGTACCATGTACAGCGTGTGCAGGCACTATCAGCAGCTGATTGGCCTCCACGGGTACACTTCTGCGAATGGTTCATCCAACAATGTGTCAATCCTCATTTCTATGCAAATGTTCTCTTTACGGATGCGGCTTCATTACAATGTGATGAAATTGTAAATTTTCACAATCAACATGTGTGGGCTGACGAGAATCCGCACGCAATTGTGCAATCACGTCATCAACACAGATTTTCTGTTAACTTTTGGGGAGGCATTGTTAGTGATGTCTTGATTGGGCCCCATGTTCTTCCACCTACGCTCAGTGGAGCATGTTATCATGATTTCATACGGGATACTCTACCTGTGCTGCTAGAACATGTGCCTTTACAAGTACGACACAACATGTGGTTCATGCACGATGGAGCTCCTGCACATTTCAGTCGAAGTGTTCGTACTCTTCTCAACAACAGATTCGGTGACCGATGGATTGGTAGAGGCGGACCAATTCCATGGCCTCCACGCTCTCCTGACCTCAACCCTCTTGACTTTCATTTATGGGGGCATTTGAAAGCTCTTGTCTACGTAACCTCGGTACCAAATGTAGAGACTCTTCGTGCTCGTATTGTGGACGGCTGTGATACAATACGCCATTCTCCAGGGCTGCATCAGCGGATCAGGGATTCTATGTGACGGAAGGTGGATGCATGTATCCTCGCTAACGGAGGACATTTTGAACATTTCCTGTAACAAAGTGTATGAAGTCACGCTGGTACGTTCTGTTGCTGTGTGTTTCCATTCCATGATTAATGTGATTTGAAGAGAGGTAATAAAATTAGCTCTAACACAGAAAGTAAGCGTTTCCGGACACATTTCCATATAACATATTATCTTTCTTTGTGTGTGAGGAATGTTTCCTGAAAGTTTGGCCGTACCTTTTTGTAACACCGTGTATCGTTAAAATGAGATAATTGCACTCAGATTGCGGACAAGAAATTGTTTTATTTAATAGCCTCAGTCTTAGTACCAAGAAACGGGACGTTTTAAGCACTCTCCTGACGCGTAGAGGGCAACTAGTCTTTTCGACGGGTTTTCCACGTTGAACCATAATACGTCGCCTCAGCGCAGCCCGTGGTTCCAAGAAACTCATCAAGTTAAGTGAGTAAAATTCCAATAGGCAGAGCGACCGCGCGTAGCCGCATCTCGTTTTCGTCCTTTTATGCTATCACTCTCTATATACGGGCCGTTACAAGATGATGGAGAACAGGACGCGTACGGAAGCACGAGGCGAGTTATACTCTCTCGCTCCCACGTGTGAATGGAGCAGCAAAGCGAGCGACTAACAGCGTTAAAGAATAGCCTCGCAGGAGGATAGACGCGGAAAGCGAGCTCCGCCACGCACGTTCTCGCTCAGCGCTGCGTCAAAGGAATCCCAAAACAGCGCAGGTGGAGTAAGCGCCGGTCTTTTGTCTTTCCCCGCCTTCCGGCAGGCACGCTTTAACAAGCTTACCCCCAGATTTCCACCTCCGCTGCGAAAGGTGGTGGGCTGGGGGTAACGTAGCCACTGGCGACACGCAGGGCAGTATTATGAACGTCTGGTTGCCGGACCGTGGCATTATCCCTGTTAGTCCAGTCTTCTAGCAGCCCCACGCAATCAACACCCTCTGTCCCACTCTCTATCAATATGCCCTGTTCTTGTTATCTACCACATTTACTGTATACTTCACACCGGGTATCTAGAACACTCATGTGAAATGAAATATTGATATAGGTTCCGCTTTTTATACAAAACACTGTTTTTTCCTATTAGCGAAACATATTTCGGCACCTCCGAGCCATTTTCGGTGGGTTTTGTTTATTGAAAATCTGTAAAACGTGAACATATTAAAGATTGTAACTGATCTAAAAAAATATTTATACAGGGTGGTCCATTGATCGTGACCGGGCCAAATATCTCACGAGATAAGCGTAAAAATGAGAAAACTACAAAGAAAGAAACTTGTTTAGCTTGAAGGGGAAACCAGATGGCGCTATGGTTGGCCCGTTAGATGGCGCTGCCATAGGTCAAACGGATATCAACTGCGTTTTTTTAAAAAAGAAACCCACATTTTTATTACATATTCGTGTAGTACGTAAAGAAACATGAATATTTCAGTTGGACCACTTTTTTCGCTTTGTGATAGATGGTGCTGTAATAGCCCGAGGCAGGATTCGAACCCACGACCGTAGCGGTTATCATTTCTGAGAGCGCATGCTGTTATAGCCTGATTACCTGTAAATACCCCATTAATGCAATAAATACTAAAAATGATGTCAGTCAACCTCAATGCATTTGGCACTACGTGTAACGACATTCCTCTCAACACCGAGTTGTTCGCCTTCCGTAATGTTCGCACATGCATCGAAAATGCGCTGCCGCATGTTGTCAGCCGTTGTCGGTGGATCACGATAGGAAACACCCTTCAACTTTCCCCACATAAAGAAATCCGGGGACGTCAGATCGGGTGAACCTGCGGGCAATGGTGTGGTCCTTCGACGACCAATCCACCTGTCCTGAAATATGCTATTCAATACCGCTTCAACCACACGCGAGCTATGTGCCGGACATCCATCATGTTGCAAGAACATCGCCATTCTGTCATGCAGTGAAACGTCTTGCAGCAACATCGGCAGAACATCACGTAGGAAATCAGCATATATTGTACCATTTAGATTGCCATCGATAAAATGGGGACCAATTATCCTTCCTCCCATAATGCCGCACCATACATTAACCCGCCAAGGTCGCTGATGTTCCGCTTGTCGCAGCTATCGTGCATATTCCATTGCCCAATAGTGCATATTATGCCGGTTTACGTTACCGCTGTTGGTGAATGACGCTTCGTCGCTAAATAGAACGCGTACAAAAAAATCTCTCATCGTCCAGTAATTTCTCTTATGCCCAGTGGCAGAACTGCAATTCGTGGTGCATAGAAATATGGTACGGGTGCAATCGATGATGATGTAGCATTTTCAACATCGACGTTTTTGAGAATCCCGATTCTCGCGCAATTTGTCTGCTACTGATGTGCAGATTAGCCACCACATCAGCTAAAACACGTACTTGGGCATCATCATTTGTTGCAGGTCGTGGTTGACGTTTCACATGTGGCTGAACACTTCCTGTTTCCTTAAATAACGTAACTATCCGGCGAACGGTCCCGACACTCGGATGCAATTCTTCGTCCAGGATACCGAGCAGCATACATAGCACTCGTCCGTTGGGCATTTTGATCACAATAGCCATACATCAACACGATATCGACCTTTTCCGCAATTGGTGAACGGTTCATTTTAACACGGGTTATGTATACGTCGGACCCGCGTGTCGCCACTATCAGTGATTGCAGACCGAGCGCCGCCACACGGCAGGTCTAGAGAGACTTCCTAGCACTCGCCCCAGTTGTACAACCGACTTTGCTAGCGATGGTTCACTGACAAAATACGCTCTCATTTGCCGAGACGATAGTTTAGCATAGCCTTCAGCTACGTCATTTGCTACGACCTAGCAAGGCGCCATTATCAGTTACTATTGATACTGAATCATGTACCGTCAAGACCGACGTTCACCATTAATGGATTAAAGCTAAGTATTCCACCAGCTACGTCCGTTTTTCTAAATTCTAATTTCCTTGTTCTGTTCCAGACCTCACGCCAGCCTGCGTGAGCTAAAACGCGTGGCTTTCGGCCTCCTCTAGTAACACGGTGTTGGCTCTCCTGCCAACCAAAACATGCACAATAGATCCGTATTCGAAACGAGAGCTTGCCGACATGGTGTTTACTTGCTGAAAGGCAACTGGCAAAGGGAGACGGTGACCCAGGTTGTATCAGGAGAGCTATACCCGTTGACAACAACCACAGCATTAATTGTTTGCCACATTGTTTCGCTGTCATCTGTGACAGGGTCGTTTCAGAAAGCAGGAAATCATGAAGGACGTACCCGAAATGTTCAGACTCCTGTTTTGGAGGAAAATGTGATTAATACTGTGGAAGGCAGCCGCCGTGTCATTACCAGGCAGTTGGCCCGCCAGTACAGGGTAAACCAGACGACCGTGTGGAGCATTTATTTTTAATAGCTCTGAGCACTATGGGACATAACATCTGAGGTCAACAGGCCCCTAGACTTGTTGTTGTTGTGGTCTTCAGTCCTGAGACTGGTTTGATGCAGCTCTCCATGCTACTCTATCCTGAGCAAGCCTCTTCATCTCCCAGTACCTACTGCAACCTACATCCTTCTGAATCTGCTTAGTGTATTCATCTCTTGGTCTCCCTCTACGATTTTTACCCTCCACGCTGCCCTCCAATACTAAATTGGTGATCCCTTGATGATGGTATGGTGACAGCGAGACATCAGCATCGGTGCAGTCGGAATGTGTCGCCCAGGATAACTGGTGACCGTAATTTGCGGTCAGTCTTCCTTCCATGTCGCGTAACAGGCCGGAACTATCGGCGTTTCTTGCGGGTGCCTTTACGTCCCCTGCTGGAAGAAGTGCCACCAATGATTCGAAGGGTTACACGGCTGCTACATGGTGGTGCTCCAGCTCACTTTGCCCTTAGAGTCCGGACGCAACTCAATCGTGTCTTTCCTGGTCGATGGATCGGACGAGGGGGCTCAGTTACATGGAGTGCTCGTTCACGGAATCATAACCTGAGCGATTTCTGGTTATGGGGCCAGTCCAAAAGTATCGTGTATGCAGAGTCCATTCCAGTTGTGGAGGCAATGGAGCAGCGGATTCAGCCTGGCCGATGTGAACGTGTGAGACAGAACATGCTACGGCGCTTACACGCACGCATCGAGGCACATGCAAAACATTTTCAACACGTACTGTAACTGTGGCTGCAAGGTACACCGCATTTTAGACCGCTGTCTCTGTAACAGTGTAGGACTGAATAAATGTGTTCTAGCATGGAAACCATGCATTTACGGAAATAACTTCATTTGACCTTTCTTTTGTTCCGTATCCTCTCATCAATCAATCCCTAGAGTTTGTACATGGTGGGGAAAAAAATCTCTGTACAGGTGAAGCAACTGCCGCAGTTGAGAAGAGAAATTGAGGGGAAGCATTTTTGGTAGCATGTGTGTGACCTCAATGTGGATAGTTAGCTTTCCTGTTTGATATCTGAGAAGAAGTTGTGGGTAGCACATGCGACTTGCGACGCACAACGAATTCCTTCGTCGTTCTTTCTAACCCCCCCCCCCCAACATACATACATACATACATACACACACACACACACACACACACACACACACACACACACACACACACACACACATAGCGCTATATATATATATATATATATATATATATATATATATATATATATATATATATATACAGGGTGAATCACCTAACATTACCGCTGGATATATTTCGTAAACCACATCAAATACTGACGAATCGATTCCACAGACCGAACGTGAGGAGAGGGGCTAGTGTAATTGGTTAATACAAACCATACAAAAATGCACGGAAGTATGTTTTTTTAACGCAAACCTACGTTTTTTTTTAAATGGAACCCCGTTAGTTTTGTTAGCACATCTGAACATATAAACAAATACGTAATCAGTGCCGTTTGTTGCATTGTAAGATGTTAATTACATCCAGAGATATTGTAACCTAAAGTTGACGCTTGACTACCACTCCTCCGCTGTTCGATCGTGTGTATCGGAGAGCACCGAATTACGTAGGGATCCAAAGGGAACGGTGATGGACCTTAGGTACAGGAGAGACTGGAACAGCACATTACGTCCACATGCTAACACCTTTTTATTGGTCTTTTTCAATGACGCACATGTACATTACCATGAGGTGTTCAAAATGGCTCTGAGCACTATGGGACTTAACATCTTAGGTCATCAGTCCACCATGAGGTGTGAGGTACACGTACATACGCGGTTTCCGTTTTCAATTACGGATTGGAATAGAGTGTGTCCCGACATGTCAGGCAAATAGATGTTCAATGTGATGGCCATCATTTGCTGCACACAACTGCAATCTCTGGCGTAATGAATGTCGTACACGCCGCAGTACATCTGGTGTAATGTCGCCGCAGGCTGCCACAATACGTTGTTTCATATCCTCTGGGGTTGTAGGCACAGCACGGTACACATTCTCCTTTAACGTACCCCACAGAAAGAAGTCCAGAGGTGTAACATCAGGAGAACGGGCTGGCCAATTTATGCGTCCTCCACGTCCTATGAAACGCCCGTCGAACATCCTGTCAAGGGTCAGCCTAGTGTTAATTGCGTAATGTGTAGGTGCACCATCATGCTGACACCACATACGCCGACGCGTTTCCAGTGGGACATTTTCGAGCAACGTTGGCAGATCATTCCGTAGAAACGCGACGTATGTTGCAGCTGTTTGGGCCCCTGCAATGAAGTGAGGACCAATGAGGTGGTCGCCAATGATTCCGCACCATACATTTACAGTCCACGGTCGCTGTCGCTCTACCTGTCTGAGCCAGCGAGGATTGTCCACGGACCAGTAATGCATGTTCCGTAGATTCACTGCCCCGTGGTTTGTGAAACCCGCTTCATCGGTAAACAGGTAGAACTGCAACGCATTCTCTGTTAATGCTCGTTGACGGAATTGCACTCGATGATTAAAGTCATCACCATGTAATTGCTGATGTAGCGACACATGAAACTGGTGAAAGCGGTGACGATGCAGTATGCGCATGACACTACTTTGACTCAGTCCACCACTCTCGCAATGTCCCGTGTACTCATGTGTGGGTTCATGGCAACAGCAGCTAACACACCAACTGGACCCGCTTCTCCTGTGACGGGCCTGTTACGGACCCGTTTGCGTGCTACGACCATACCTGTTGCATACAGTTGGCGGTAGGTGTTTTGCAATGTGCGGCACGTTGGATGCTCTCTGTCCGGGTACCGTTCTGCATTCACCCTGCAGGCTTCAGCTGCATTTCGTCGACACTCGCCATAGATGAGTATCATCTCCGCCTTTTCAGAGTTCGAATACACCATGGTCACAGTTCCTACAACACTACACTATCACAGACGTCTGGTAACACGGTGTACTACAGTTGGTCTGCGTGCGGAGACGAATGCAGAATAACAATAGCAGCAAGCGCTACATGCGGACACTGCGGCAGCTAGACCAAACCACAACAGTGCACTACAGCTGCACTCGTAAACACAGTCGTCATCGTAAACATGTCCCTGCAGTTGCTGCTCGCCGACCGTGGCCCGTGTTTGTTCAAAAAATGGTTCAAATGGCTCTGAGCACTATGGGACTCAACTGCTGTGGTCATAAGTCCCCTAGAACTTAGAACTACTTAAACCTAACTAACCTAAGGACAGCACACAACACCCAGCCATCACGAGGCAGAGAAAATCCCTGACCCCGCCGGGAATCGAACCCGGGAACCCGGGCGTGGGAAGCGAGAACGCTACCGCACGACCACGAGATGCGGGCCCCCGTGTTTGTTACAACACGCAACTGAACGTCGGAGGTTTCAAGCGTCAACTTTAGGTTACAATATCTCCGGATGTAATTAACATTTTACAATGCAACAAACGACACTGATTACGTATTTGTTTATATGTTCAGATGTGCTAACAAAACTAACGTGGTTCCATTTAAAAAAACGTAGGTTTGTGTTATAAAACATACTTCCGTGCATTTTTGTATGGTTTGTATTAAACAATTACACTAGCCCCTCTCCTCACGTTCGGTCTGTGGAATCGGTTCGCCAGTATTTGATGTGGTTTGCGAAATATATCCAGCGGTAACGTTATATATATATATATATATATATATATATATATATATATATATATATATAAAAATATCATTCGATCACTCGTCTTTCATCATTTTGAAAATAAAAATTTTCCAAGAAAAGCCTTTCATTCTACAATTTAGTTAGGTGCTTAAGTTGATGGTAATGTGGGCGAGGGGCAACAGATAGCAAGGGGGGGGGGGGGGGGGGGGAAGACGAGGGTACTAGCTAATGTGTGATTGCACTCAGGGGTCATGCTCTAAGAAAGGTGTAGAAGGTGTGGTTCAAGCTGAAGGTGACTGTGTGATGTTTAGAGGGTGTTTCCCACACCACGACATTTGGCCAATCACTTAGGTTACCGTTAACATGAACAAGGACGTTTATTTCAGCATTGTGACCACAGTGCTTTCCTCGCTTCGACAGCTTTATAATAATTGTACTGTGAACTCTCCCGTCTTCCAAGATGATAAGGCTGCATCCATTCAATACTTGTGTGACGAACACTAAGGCTGTCCCCCCACATCACTTCATCGCAACCCCATAGAAAATCTCTGGGACTATACTCCGTTCATCATAAAAATAAACCTCATGTGAACATTACACTATGTATTATTGAGTGTCTTCTGTGACCTCATTGAATTTCGTTTCACTTGGAGCGGAAGTCAAGTTATCTCGAGCACAATCAAAAAAATGGTTCAAATGGCTCTGAGTACTATGAGACTTAACTGCTGAGATCATCAGCCCCCTAGAACTTAGAGCTGCTTAAACCTAACTAACCTAAGGACATCACACACATCCATGCCCGAGACAGGATTCGAACGTGCGACCGTAGCAGTCGCGCGGTTCCGGGCTGAAGCGCCTACAACCGCTTGGCCACCGCGGCCGGCGGCACAGTCAATTACGATAGCGAAAATACGTTTTATGCTGTGCGTTACGCATACATCGACTCGGCGATAATACGAGTCAACAGTTTAACTGGAACATTTTACTTGAACAGCACTGGGCAGGCAAGTAATCCAACTAATCGGGAATGATGTGAAGAGTTGCAGTAAAGACGTAAAACGAGACGAGCAGAGAACAATATAGCTTTGAATGTCACTTAATGTGTGAACAAAAAGAAACAATATATTCTAAAACTCAGGCGATACGCTTCTTAGGTGACCGGAAGGAAAACAACATGCTCTTGATCTTAGGTAACATATTATTGTAATTAAAAAGAAGACAAATGAAAATTCCTGACTTTAACAAGGGTAGTTTTTCTGTCTGAGCTGTATTGTTCGCTGCTGGGATTTCACCATGTAGTTAAATATTGAAAGCCGTATTACAGTCAGTCGTCTGGTAATCTCTGAACTGCTTCCATAACAGACTCCGAGGAGTACATTTTAGTGCTGCTACTTTGATAACGAGGCGATAGCAACAGAATCTCAACTCGCCATAAAATTCCACATTTCGTCTCCTCTTTTATGATGTGCTGTTCTCCATTTCGTCATCGTTTGGCAGTGATGTGTCACAAAGCTACACGCATTAGTTCCAGTACACTTGGCAGCTTAAATGTCTCGTTATTTATCTTGAAAAATTCCTTAACTTGGTTCCAGATAAATTCTGTTGGGTTCAGATTGCAGTCTTAAGGGCACAACTCTAAAAATACAGCATTTGTACAGCGTGCTCGACGCCGTGGTTTCTATGCAGCTTATCGGTCTGGATCGTGTGAGACCACATCTGGCCTACATAACAAAGGGCATATTCAAAAAAATTTTACTTTTCATTTTTCTCCATAAATTTAATTGTGCATGTAATATGAGTTAATCACCATATGTTTGATGAATTTCATGTTTAAATGATGTAGGTATTCAAACCGCGAGTTTCGAAACGCTATCTTGTCGCAAACATGCATAATAATCTACGACGCCAAGCATAAATTACAATGAAATTCCTTATTTTCAGTAGATACTGTTTCACGAAATACGTCAAGCTATTTTTTGTCTATAATATTACGAAAAACATTCACAACTTGGTTCTTGCCATTAACGATGTACCGCTTGTGTGTTCTACTACGAAGCAGGAAGCAGTGTCATCCGTTTTCACGGTATGTATGAACGGCGGGACAATCAGATCATAAATAGCGTTTACAGAGACTGTGACTGTCCCACGATTTTTGAAATAAATATTACGAAGCTAAAGTATGATTAAGAAAAACATCAGAACGCCTTAAAGTTTCATTTACAGTGACTTAGTAATAAGATATCTACGAGGGTAATGCCAAAAGTAAGGTCTCCAATTTTTTATAAGTAGATATACCTGTTTATTTCTACAATGGTTTACACGCGTGTTGTGTTGGCAGAAGAGCCAACACCGTGTTACTGGTGGAGGCCGAAATGCACGCGTCTTAGCTCACGCAGGCTGGCGTGAGGAGGGAAGAACTATACTGACGTGAGGTCTGGAACATGACAAGGAATTAGAATTCAGAAAGCGGAAGTAATTAGTTTGATACTTAACTTTAATCCATTAATGACGAACGTCGCTCTTGACGGTACATATTCACAATATTATCTGTTCAGAATACATTCGTAGTAACTGAATATGGTGCCTTGCTAGGTCGTAGCAAATGACGTAGCTGAAGGCTATGCTAAACTGTCGTCTCTGCAAATGAGATCGTGTGTAGACAGTGAACCATCGCTAGCAAAGTCGGCTGTACGACTTAGGGCGAGTGCTAGGGAGTCTCTCTAGACTAGACCTGCCGTGTGGCGGCGCTCGGTCTGCAATCACTGATAGTGGCGACACGTCGGTCCGACATATACTAATGGACCGCGGGCTATTTAAAAGCTACCACTTAGTAAGTGTGGTGTCTGGCGGTGACACCACAATCAGTTTACAGCTTGAAGATTTAGCTATTTTTCGACACAATCACCATTTCTGTCGATGCATTTTTGTAGACGCTGTGGCAGTTTTTGTATGCCCATGTCATACCAGCTCTCCGCCATGCTGTTCAGAAAGTCATGAACCTCTACTTTCACCTCGTCGTCGGAGCTGAATCGCTGGGACCACAATTAACGCTGACAGGTACTGTGAGAGTCTAAAAAAACTCAAACGGGCAATTCAGAACCGGAGAAGGGGAATGTTGAGCAAGGGCGTACACATTCTCCATGACAACGCTCGCCCACACATCGCTCGGCAAACCGTTGCTCTCTTGCAACAGTTTCAGTGGAACATTGTCACCCACCCACCCTATATTCCTCATTTGGCACCCAGTGACTATCACCTGTTCTCTAGGTTAAAAGAAGATTTCGCCGGAAAACGATTCAGCTCCGACGACGAGGTGAAAGAAGAGTTTCGTAACTTTATGAACAGCATGGCGAAGAGCTGGTATGACATGAGCATACGAAAACTGCCACAGCGTCTACAAAAATGCATCGACAGAAATGGTGATCATCTCGAAAAGTAGCTAAATATTCAAGCTGTAAACTGATGTAAACCATTGTAGCAGGTATATGTACTTATAAAAAAAAAAAGGGAGACTTACTTTTGGGATGACCCTTGCAATACATAAGTAGGACCTGGTTTCAAGAGCGGAACAACACCAGTGTACGAGAGCTACGGCTGCTCATCGAACATCACGTTAGTATTTGTTTACATCAGGTTTATTCTCATAATAAGCCAAGTATATACACTACTGGCCATTAAAATTGCTACACCAAGAAGAAATGCAGATGATAAACGGGTATTCATTGGACAAATATGTTATACTAGAACTGACATGTGATTACATTTTCACGCAATTTGGGTGCATAGATCCTGAGAAATCAGTACCCAGAACAACCACCTCTGGCCGTAATAACGGCTTTGATACGCCTGGGCATTGTGTCAAACAGAGCTTGTATGGCGTGAACAGGTGCAGCTGCCCATGCAGCTTCAACACGATACCACAGTTCATCAAGAGTAGTGACTGGCGTATTGTGACGAGCCAGTTGTTCGGCCACCATTGACCAAACGTTTACAATTGGTGGGAGATCTGGAGAATGTGCTGGCCAGGGCAACAGTCGAACATTTTCTGTATCCAGAAAGGCCTGTACAGGACCTGCAACGTGCGGTCGTGCATTATCCTGCTGAAATGTAGGATTTCGCAGGGATCGAATGAAGGGCAGAGCCACGGGTCGCAACAGATCTGAAATGTAACGTCCACTGTTCAAAGTGCCGTCAATGCGAAAAAAGCAATGGCACCCCATACCATCACGGCGGGTGATACGCCAGTATGGCGATGACGAATAGAGACTTCCAATGTGCGTTCACCGGGATGTCGCCAAACACGGATGCGACCATCACGATGCTATAAACAGAACCTGAATTCATCCGAAAAAATGACGTTTTGCCATTCGTGCACCCAGGTTCGTCGTTGAGTACACCTTCGCAGGCGCTGCTGTCTGTGATGCAGCGTCAAGGGTAACCGCATCCATGGTCTCCGAGCTGATAGTCCATGCTGCTGCAAACGTCGCCGAACTGTTCGTGCAGATGGTTGTCCTGCAAACGTTCCCATCTGCTGACTCAGGGATCGAGACGTGGCTGCACGATTCGTTACAGCCGTGCGGATAAGATGCCTGTAATCTCGACTGCTAGTGATATGAGGCCGTTAGGATCCAGCACGGCGTTCCATATTACTATCCTTTACCCACCGATTCCATATTCAGCTAACAGTCATTGGATCTCGACCAGCGCGAGCAGCAATGTCGCGATACGATAAACCGTAATCGCGATAGGCTACAATCAGACCTTTATCAAAGTCGGAAACGCGATGGTACGCATTTCTCCTCCTTACACGAGGCATCACAACGACGTTTCACCAGGCAACGCCGGTCAACTGCTGTTTGTGTATGAGAAACCGATTTGAAACTTTCCTCATGGCAGCACGTTGTAGGTGTCGCCACCAGCACCAACCTTGTGTGAATGCTCTGAAAAGCTAATCATTTGCATGTCACAGGATATTCTTCCTGTCGTTTAAATGTCGCGTCTGTAGCACGTCATCTTCGTGGTGCAGCAATTGTAATGGCCAGTAGTGTATGAAACGGCGTAGCAATTAACATTCCCGCAATTTGGTAACTGTACAGTATCTAAGAGTCCTTCAGCGCTCTTAGCAGCATATATCATACCCGAAGACACTTCTGGACCGTGAGACAATACTTGCGTCCTTCGCCATCCTTGTAGAGTAGAAGTGGTGCTCGGTCCTCGATACCTTCCACGCCGGCGAGCCGTAAAACTGAACTGCCTTAAAATTCCTTATTCATTCCACAGCGCGTCGACACGTGGAGACTGGCGCAGTGTCCCGTTTAACAGCCAATTAGCGAGACCGGGTCACAAAGGTGTGTGCGATGGGAGCGCAAGGAAGGGGCAGGGAAGAGCGGGAACGAAGGCGTCCTGTTTTATGGCCCGTGTCGCCGCCTTGTGTCCGTCCACTGGCATACGGATAGTGAGGGGGTGGGGGAGGGGAGGGTGGTTGCACGCGATGGCCCTGTTGCAGTCCGTAACAAGGAGGCCAGGCCAGCTAACGAGGTCATCAACCCCCGTCCGCACGCGTCGCCATGCCGCAGCAGGGACACGCAAAACACGGCAATGTGGCCAGGGATCCACCTGTGCCATAAAAACAACAGCATCGGAAACGAATGACATATGGCCTGCGTTTAGCAGTTTCTCAAGTATTGGTGTTCGTAAACGAAAAATATACGGCCTGCGTTTGCAGTTTCTCAAGTACTGCTGTCACAGCCGGCCGGGGCGGCCGAGCGGTTCTAAGCGCTTCAGTCTGGAACCGCGCGACCACTACGGTCGCAGGTTCGAATCCTGCCTCTGGGCATGGATGTGTGTGGTGTCCTTAGGTTAGTTTGGTTTAAGTAGTTCTAAGTTCTAGGGGACTGATGACCTTAGAAGTTAAGTCCCATAGTACTCAGAGCCATTTCATTTGAACTGCTGTCAGAGTTACACTGAAGCGCCAAAGAAACTGGTGTAGGCACGCGTAGACAAATACAGATATATGTAAACATGTAGAATACGGCACTGCAGTCGGCAACGCCTATATAAGACAACAGGTGGCTGGCGCAGTTATTAGATCGGTTACTGCTGCTACAGTGGCAAGTTATCAAGATTTAAGTGAGTTTGAATGTGGTGTTATAGTCGCACAGGCGATGGAACACAGCATCTTCGAGATAACGGTGAAGCGGCGAGTGTGCTGTGAATATCAGGAATCCGGTAAAACACCAAATGTCCGACATCGCTGCGGCCGGAAAAGATCCTGCGAGAACGGGGCCAACGACGACTGGAGACTCGTTCAACGGACAGAAATCCAACCATTTCGCAAATTGCTGTACATTTCAGTGCTGGGCCATCAACAAGTGTCAGCGTGCAAACCATTCTATGAAACACCATCGGTATGGGCTTTCAGAGCCAAAGACTCACTCGTGTAGCCTTGATGACTTCACGACACAAAGCTTTATGCCTCGCCTGAGCCCGTGAACCCCGACATTGCACTGTCGATGACTGTAAACATGTTGCCTGGTCGGACGAGTGTCATTTCAAATTGTATCGAGCGGATGGACGTGTACGAGCAGCGAGGCAACCTCACGAATCCATGGACCCTGCATGTCAGCACGGTACTGTTCGAGCTGGTGGATCCTCTGAAATGATGTGGGGCGTGTGCAGTTGGTGTGATATGGGACCCCTGATACGTCTAGATACGATCCTGACTCGTGGCACGTACGTAAGCATCCTGTTTGATCACCTACATCCATTCGTGTCCAGTGTGCATTCCGACGGACTTGGGCATTTCCAGCAGGACAATGCGCGATCCCTCACATGTCCAGAATTGCTACAGGGTGACTCTCCTGAGTTTAAACACTTTTGCTGGCCGGTAAATTACCCAGACGTGCACATTATTGAGCATATGTGGGATGCCTTGCAACCTGCTATTCATAAGATATCTCCACCGCCTCGTGGACAGCCCTGCAGGGTTAATGGTGTCAGTTCCCTGGAGCACTACCTCAGACATTAGTGGAGTCCATGCCACGTCGTGTTGTGGCACTTCTTCGTGCTAGCGCGGACCCTACACGATATTAGGCAGGTGTACCGGTTTTTTGGCCCAGCAGTGTGTAAGTAAACCAGACAAAGAGTTAGTCACCAACTGGAGATATCACGCTAATGCTTTGTAACACAGCGTGCAACCTACATAATGTCATCAACCCGGCTAGGAACAGGGTCCTCGAGCTTCTGCTCCATCCACTTCTAATATCTCAGGATTTGTAGGCATCATATTCAGGTACAACAAGCTCTTCTTAGAGCAGTTGAGAAGGTAGCAGTGGGAAGATGACGCAATTTTCCTTTATTTCACGTCTATGGCCACAAAGTTATAGGTCATCTTCAGAATGGTCATCTTCAGTATGGCCATTGCTGATCGAAACCAGTAGTCTGAGGACGTAAAGTTTAGTGACCATAGACGTGAAATAAAGGAAATTAATTCTGTTTTCGGGTCACTGTTCAATTCGCGACCATGTCGCATATTGCGAGATGACGTAATGTGGTATGAGGTACTGGTTGGCTCTGAGCACTAGTGGACTTAACATCTGAGGTCATCAGTCCCCTAGACTTAGAACTACTTAAACCTAACTAACTTAAGGACATCACACACATCCACGACCAAGGCAGGATTCGAACCTGCGACCGTAGCAGTCGCGCGGTTCCGGACTGAATCGCCTAGAACCGCTCGGCCACTGCGGCCGGCGAGGTACTGGTGAGAGATGGTATGTTCTGTACGTGTATCGTGAGAAAGCCTGGCTAAATTGTGGTCCGTCTGCGCGAATGGCTGCTGTGCTCGGAAGTAACGCACGAAAATGATAAACTTCTGCTAATAATATTAGAAAAACTTAACAGTGAATTTACTTGCCTATTACAGCGGGGCTGTTACACTCATTTCTACTGTAACCCCTATATAATATGACAGGAAACTTTTTAAAAAAATTGGCTGTGTGATACAGTTACGGTATTTTAATTGTGAATAGATTTCAGTATATAAAAGGATGAAATTCCTTTACACGAAAAAAAATATTAAACAGTCGTGTGAAGAAGAAAGATCACAGTATATAAAAATGATGATGTGATTCCACCGCCGTCCGGTGTGGCCGAGCTGTTCTGGGCGCTGTAGTCTGGAACCGCGCTGTTTCTACGGTCGCAGGCTCGAATCCTGCCTCGGGCATGTATGTGTGTGCTGTCATGAGGTTAGTTAGGTTTAAGTAATTCTAAGTCTAAGGGACTGATGACCTCAGATGAAAAGTCACATAGTGCTTAGAGCGCTATTCTCATTGTTGCTGCTTCTCGTTGCTTTAGTCTTACTCTCAGTCCATACCCTGTATCATTACACCGTCCATTCTACTCAGCAGATCATGTAATTCTCCTTCACTTTCACTGAGGATAGCAATGTCATCAGCGAATCTTGTCACTGATATAGTTTCACCTTTAGTTCCAATTCTGAATCTTTCTTTTGTTTCCGTCATTGATTCTTCGTTGTACAGACTGAAGAGCAGGGGCGAAAGACTACATCCCTGTCTTACACCCTGTTTAATCCGAGCACTTCGTTCTTGACCGTACGCTCTTGTTATTTTTCTTGGCTCTTGTACATATTCCATGCTCCCCGCCTCTCCCTATAGCTTACCCCTATTTTCTCAGAATTTCGAACATCTTGCTCTGTTTTACATTGTCGAACGCTTGTCCCCCAGGTCGACAATATTCCAAAGGGTTTATAATTTTAATTTTTCGTTACATTATTAATTTCGATTTTTATTTCATAAATGAATCCACAAACAAACGTAGTGAACAGTACAGGATTGCGTAATTAATAATAGAATTTTTAAGTATGCAAATAATTCTTAGTTTCAAATGTTTCTAAAAAAAATAATTTTAACTTCACATTCAGAACTAGTACTTATCGATTATACCATCTAAACTGAAACATTTTATAAACTCATTCTTTTTCATAAATTTTAGATTTAAATACAGCAAACTTTGTGTAAAATTATATGAAAGTTTTCAGGAAAGCATCTGAGATAATATTGATCTCTCCTAAATTCGCAAAATTAGACTGAAATCCAGAACTACTGTTGAAGAAAGGAATTTTAGAGGAGGGTGTCCCGTTACAAGCATCATTAGAAGATTTTACATGTCCGTGATGGATTCGTTACTCACATGACATCCAATGTCTAGTCGATATGGAAAGTCACTGAGCTGTCCTTATCGACCCATTCTGGTGTTCCTACATCCTTAATGATTCTACAGTCCTCCCTGACTCGGTTATAATGACAGATCAGCTTCTTCTGATATACATAGGAGTGTGTGGGTACTTAAGATCTGGTACTGCCCCCAGCCTTTCATTGCCAGCCGTGGAGGATGAAGTGAGCAGCTGGTCCATTCCTAGTAGTCTCGAGAATGAAATTTTCACTCTGCGACGGACTGGGCGCTGAAATGAAACTCCCTGGCAGATTAAAGACGTGTGCCGGACTGAGACTCGATTACGGGACTCGAACTCCCGACTTTGGGTCTGGGTCCGGCACACTGTCTTAAACTGGTGGGAAGTTTCATTTCTAGGAGGGTCTGCTGTGTCGCAGTGGATACACTGGTTCCCGTCAGATCACTGAAGTTAAGAACTGTCGGGCGTGGCTGGCACTTGGATGGGTGACCATCTGGGTCGTCATGCGCTGTTTCCATTTTTTGGGTTTCACTCAGCCTCGTGATGCCAACTGAGGAGCTACTCGACCGAATAGTAGCGGCTCCGGTCAAAGATAACCATCATAGCGACCGGGAGAGTGGTGTGCTGACCACACGCCCCTCCTATCCGCATCCTCAGTGAGGATGACCCGGCGGTCGGATGGTCCCGGTGAGCTCCTTGTGGCCTGAAACCGGAGTGCTGCTGTGCTCAAAAGCGATCAGTGTACTCTTTTAACTTGACTGTCTGTGTCGCTTATAAAGTTCAAATCAATCAAGTGCATCCTGCTCGATGCAGTAATTTTCATTAACCGCGGTGCCAACTAACGAATGCGTGAAACGAAATGAAATGAAAATAAATGCGATAATATCGTGAAAAATTTGCCGCGACGGCGAGGTCTAGTAATTGGTGCCGAGGCAAATTACTCCCCCATTTGGCAGACCGGGCCGTCGCCAGCTGGTGCCTTGCCTCATTTCTGAGAGCCGGCGGATCCACGCGGACGTTTCATCCGCGCCCATCCGGAATAATTACTCGCGCGGTCGAGTCGCTGCTGTGCGGGACTTTCCGAAGCGGAAACTTTTCTGCGGGAGATATAAATATTGTGGCCTCAGACATCCCCTCTTTGCCTGGGGTGGATGGAAAGGCCCTAAGGGACTGGACCGGGAGGAGGGAAAGCGAAGGCGGGTATAACTGGATGGCTGAGAAGAAAAAGAGTTCATTTCCAAGAAGGAGGAAGTTGGAGACCGCACTGGGAGCCAGAAGAAGACGTGGTGTCGGAGCGAGGGAAAATGTATTCAGTCTAAGATCTGATGTTCGCTCTTGTGCTGGGAAGTTGGTAATTATCTCGCGATATTAAGGAGAGGCTTTTGAACAAAATGAGGAAACTACGTGAGAGAAAGGCGGCACCTTTATTCAAAGTATTTCTTGACGCCACGGTAATGCAGCAAGTTTCCGGTCAGGAGGCGGATCAGAAACGGAAGATCAGTGCGTGTTGTTGCTGTCGCGGTCTTATACTGACGTGGCAGACGTCATGGGATACCGATATGTACATTTACAGATTGTGATAGTACACAAGGTATAAAAGGGCAGTACATCAACAGAGCTGTCATTTGTGCTCAGGTAATGAAATGTCGTGTGGCTAAGGCCCCCGTCGAGTAGACCGTTCGCCTGGTGCAGGTCTTTCGATTTGACGCCGCTTCGGCGACCTGCGCGTCGATGGGGATGAAATGATGATGATTAGGACAACACAACACCCAGTCCCTGAGCGGAGAAAATCTCCGACCCAGCCGGGAATCGAACCCGGGACCTTAGGATTGACATTCTGTCACGCTGACCACTCAGCTACCGGGGCCGGACGTGAAAAGACTAACAAGGGAACCTCCCCATCGCACCCCCCTCAGATTTAGTTATGAGTTGCCACAGTGGATAGGCCTTGAAAAACTGAACACAGATCAATCGAGAAAACAGGAAGAAGTCCTGCGAAACTATGCAAAAAATAAGCAAAGTATACAAACTGAGTAGTCCATGCGCAAGATAAGCAACATCAAGGGCAGTGTAAGCTCAGTAGCTCCGTTGTCCCGTGGTTAGCGTGAGCAGCTGCGGAACGAGAGGTCTTTGGTTCAAATCTTCTCTCGAGTGAAAAGTTTAATTTTTTATTGTCAGACAATTATCCAAGTTCAGGCACTCACACATAATCAACTTCGCTCTCCAAAATTGCAGGACATCTTCAGATTTGCTTGGACATATGCAGGAGGAGGGAGGAGAGTAGTGTTTAACGTCCCATCGACAACGAGGTCATTAGAGACGGAGCATAAGCTCGGGTTAGGGAAGGATGGGGACGGAAATCGGCCGTGCTCTTTCAAAGGAACCATCCCGGCGTTGCCTGAAGTGATATAGGGAAATCACGAAAAACCTAAATCAGGATGGCCGGACGCGGGATTGAACCGTCGTCCTTCCGAATGCGAGTCCAGTGTGCTAACCACTGCACCACCTCGCTCGGTGGACAGATGCAGGATTAGACGGTCTACACACGGAAAAATTTGAAAACGTTAAAAACATATGTTTTGACAGAGCACAGAGAAAACTGTGCGACTGTGAAACTGTTGCATTCATTTGTTGCAGTTTATGTGACAAACTCTTATGGTTTCATCACTTTCTTGGGAGTGATTATCACATCCACAAGAAAACCTAAATCGGGCAAGGTAGAAGAATCTTTTTACCCATTCGCCAAGTGTACAAGTTAGGTGGGTCGACAACATATTTCTGTCATGTGACGCACATGCCCTCACCAGTGTCGTATAGAATATATCAGACGTGTTTTCCTGTGGAGGAATCGGTTGACCTATGACCTTGCGATGAAATGTTTTCGGTTCCCATTGGAGAGGCACGTCCTTTCGTCTACTAATCGCACGGTTTTGCGGTGTGGTCGGAAAACAGATACTAAAGTTATTATAGTGAACAGAGACGTCAATGAACGAACGGACAGATCATAACTTTGCGAAAATAAAGAAAGTAAACTTTTCACTCAAGGGAAGACTTGAACCAAGAACTTCTCGTTCCGCAGCTGTTCACGATAAACACGGGACCACGGCGCTCCTGAGCTCAGACTCTCGTTAATGTTGCCTATCTTGCTCATGGACTACTCAGTTTGTATATTTTGCTTATTTTTTCATAGTTCCACACAACTTCTTGCTGTTTTCTCGATTGATCTGTGTTCAGTTTATCAAGGGCTATCCACTGAGCCAGCTTATAACTAAATCTGAGGGGGGGGGGGGGGGGGGTGCGATAGGGAGGTTCCATTGTGAGAGGTTCCATGCCCTCTTTTGCAAGTCGCCTGTCATTTTCATCAATTTTATTAATGTTTTGTGTCATTGCACGATGGTAACAGGCCAAATAAAGTTATTGTAATGAGAGCATTTGTACTGAGAACTCAAAATACTTTTCACTTGACTCCTATGCATGTTGGGTTACTTGCCTGGGTGGCCTGTGTGAGGCGAGCGCTGGAGGACGCGGTACACTGCGTTTCCGGTTGGGGGCTGCACTTCCTTGAATTCTGAGGGGTTTGCACAATAGGCATTTCGCCTATTGTATGCAGGGCGAAACGACTTGCGAGACGTCTGAGTGTCGCCGCAGTTTGTGTGTTTAGTCTTCCGGCACGTCCGGAACGAAGACTGCTGGCACTGACTGACTGCATTGTGATTCTGAGAATACTTGTGGACTGTGCCCTTCTGGGTGCGACTGTCCAGCGCCGGATGGCCGATGGTCTAGGCATGTTGTTTTCGTAGCCTGTTTAATGGCTAGTTCAGTTCCCTCGCTGAATACCAGAGGCATGATTGGTCAACTTAAACTGAGGGTAGTTGACATCATAAAGCCCTGCTCGAAATTGGATTAAACGGTCGCTATTGGTGCGACTGATGCTCTGAGACAGTGTGGTGGAATTTTGGAATCAGCACTGAATACTGATTCGCTGTTTTCGAGGATAGCAGGGAGATGAGCAATGTTGGCTTCGCTGGTACGTGCCTAATATCGAGTAGGGCCCCCGCGAGCATGCAGAACCGCCCCAATACGACGTGGCGACGTGGCATCGACTTGACTTAAGTCTGAAGTCCTACAGGAGGGAACTGACACCATGAATCCTGCAGGTTTTCCATAAATCCGTCGGAGTGCGAGGCGGTGGAAAGGTCTGCTGAATTGCCCGAGTCCGTTGGACTGCACAATGGACCTGGATGGATGCAGATGATCAAACAGGGTGCTTACGTGCGTATCACCTGTCAGAGTCGTATCTAGACGTATCAGGCGTTCCGTATCATCCCAACTGCACACGCCCCACACCAAAACAGAGCCTCCATCAGTCTAAACAGTCTCTGCTAACATGCAGGGACCATGAATTCATGAGGCTGTCTCTATATCCGTACACGATCCGCTGGGTGCAATTTGAAACGAGACTTCTTCGACCAGGCAACATGTTTCCAGTCATCAACAGTTCGATGTCGGTGTTGACAGGCCCAGGAGGGGTGTAAAGCCTTGCGTTGTGCACTGATCAAGGATACGCGACTGGAGCTTCGGCTCCAAAAGACTATATAGATGATGTTTCGTTGAATGGTTCGCACGCTGACACTTGTTGATGGCCCACCATTGAAATCGGCAGCAGTTTGCGAAGGGGTTGCACTTCCGATTCTCTTCAGTCGTCGTTGGTCGCGTTCTTGAGGGATCTTTTTCTGACTGCAGCAATTCCGGATCTTTTACCGGATTCGCGATATTCACGGCTCGTTAAATGGTCGTACCTGAAAATACCTACTTCATCGCTACCTCGGAGATGCTGTGTTCCTTCGTTCGTGCGCCGACTATAACACCATGTTCAAACTCACTTAAGGGGACACTGTATGTCCTATGCCGCCAAGGTTAAATTATCGAATTTTGTCACCTATTATCTTGGAAACTTTTTAAGACACAAACTTACAATTTTCCAGAATTATTGAATGCACCTTTCTAGATACACTGAGCTAGAATTATTACTAAAATTGTATTGTGGACCATGTTATCTGTTTTTTCTTTTCAAACACTCAATTTTTGACAGAATTTTATAAATAACTGAACATAAAAATAAAAGCAACAATGATTATTTTCATTATTCTAGTTCCATGTGTGTTTAATCTCACACTTCTCATGCTGTGAATATTTCAAGTCTATACCATCAATACTTTTTTAGAAAACGGGTCATTTATGGAAAAAAATGTAGTTCAGAGATATTGAGGTTTAAAACATTTTTTATTACAAATTCTTATAGAGACTTACAATTCTGCGTCTTTTATGTACTAGAATTGCCCAGTGATTTCCGCCTCCTTTTCTTTCTTGCTTCTTTTGTTATTTTCTGAGCAGTTAACTTTGCTTCACATACACGAAGCTCATCCAGTTCCCGCACTCCTTTAGCTGTGTTCTGTCTAAATCTTACCCCTATTTCTCTAGAACCTTAAGTCTTTCATAGTTCCCACCAATAAAAGTTGTTACAGAATCAGACACTACTAATTTTAGAGTCATAAGGCCAACAAATACATTTTTAGGTACACGGCACGACACAACATTATTGAAGGACTCATTCACATTCTGGGTCTTCCCATGCAAACACTTCTCTAGTAGCTCAGGATTTACCAAATCTCTGTAAATAGGTTTGAGTCTGACAGAGCACTGTAAGACCTGAGTTGAAACAAGGCCCCCGGAGTAGACAACATTCCATTAGAACTGCTGACACCCTTGGGAGAGCCAGTCCTGACAAAACTTTACCATCTGGTGAGCAAGATGTATGACGTGAAATTCCCTCAGACTTCAAGAAGAATACAATAATTCCAGTCCCAAAGGAAGCAGGTGTTGACAGATGTGAAAATTACCGAACTATCAGTTTAATAAGTCACAACTGCAAAATACTAACGCGAATTCTTTACAGACGAATGGAAAAACTGGTAGAAGCCGACCTGCGTTTCTAGCATTTGTAGACTCAGAGAAAACTTTTGATAATGTTGATTGGAATACTCTCTTTCAAATTCTAAAGGTGGCAGGGGTAAAGGAAGCGAAAGGCTATTTACAATTTGTACAGAAAGCAGATGGCAGTCATACGAGTCGAGGGGTATGAAAGGGACGCAGTGGTTGGGAAGGGAGTGAGACAGGGTTGTAGCCTCTCTCCGATGTTATTCAATCTGTATATTGAGCAAGCAGTAAAGGAAACAAAAGAAAAATTCGGAGTAGGTATTAAAATCCATGGAGAAGAAATAAAAACTTTGAGCTTCGCCGATGACATTGTAATTCTGTCAGAGACAGCAAAGGACTTGGAAGAGCAGTTGAACGGAATGGACAGTGTCTTGAAAGGAGGGTATAAGATGAACATCAACAAAAGCAAAACGAGGATAATGGAATGCAGTCGAATTAAGTCGGGTGATGCTGAGGGAATTAGATTAGGAAATGAGACACTTAAAGTAGTAAAGGAGCTTTGCTATTTGGGGAGCAAAATAACTGATGATGGTCGAAGTAAAGAGGATATAAAATGCAGACTGGCAGTGGCAAGGAAAGAGTTTTTGAAGAAGAAAAATTTGTTAACATCGACTATAAATTTATGAGTCAGGAAGTCGTTTCTGAAAGTATTTGTATGGAGTGTAGCCATGTATTGAAGTGAAACGAGACAATAAATAGTTTAGACGAGAAGAGAATAGAAGCTTTCGAAATGTGGTGCTACAGAAGAATCCTGAAGATTAGATGGGTAGATCACATAACTAATGGAGGTATTGAATAGAGTTGGGGAGAAGAGGAGCTTGTGGCACAACTTGACTAGAAGAAGGGATCGGTTGGTAGGACATGTTCTGAGACATCGAGGGATCACCAATTTAGTACTGGAGGGCAGCGTGGAGGGTAAAAATCGTAGAGGGAGACCTAGAGATGAATACACTAAGCAGATTCAGAAGGATGTAGGTTGCAGTAGATATTGGGAGATGAAGAAGCTTGCACAGGATAGAGTAGCATGGAGAGCTGCATCAAACCAGTCTCAGGACTGAAGACCACCACCACAACAACAACAACAACAACCTTATTTCTCGTTCAACAGCCAGCTCATGGAGCCCTCGAACATTTTTCTCCTTTTTACATCGCCAATGGCGGACTAAATTGCACCGAGCGAGGTGGCGCAATCGTTAGTACACTGGACTCGCATTCGGGAGGACGACGGTTCAAACCCGCGTCCGGCCATCATGATTTAGGTTTTTGTGATTTCCCTGAATCGCTTCAGGTAAATGCCGGGATGATTCCTGTGAAAGGGCACGACCGACTTCCTTCCCTAATCCCATGACCTCGCTGTTTGGTCCCCTGCCCCGAATCAACCAACCAACCAACTAAAGTTGCAATGTCGCTTAGCGACTGTTTCGCGTTTCATGACCCCACCTCTCAGTACAGTGCGGAAATTCGCTATCTTGCATGGGCTGATGCTTGACTCGGGAACTGGCTACTGACTCATGATTTCACCACCGTCATTGTTTCGATGTTCTTCTGCATTCCTAAGTTGTTGTGAAAGTAGCGACACGACACATCTTTGTAAAGGCACATTGCGTGAGGTCTGGTCAGCCGGACGTTCGTGTTTCGTCTAAGAACCTGCTGACTTTCGTAATTTATAAGGGGCGTCCTTACTGCCCAGAAAACATCTTTTAAGCAGGCTAACTTCTTTCGTAGTTCTTTTGTTACGCACCTCTACCTGTGGGAATTCTTGACACTTTCGAGAATGAGATTTTCACTCTGCAGCGGAGTGTGCGCTGATATGAAACTTCCTGGCAGATTAAAACTGTGTGCCCGACCGAGACTCGAACTCGGGACCTTTGCCTTTCGCGGGCAAGTGCTCTACCATCTGAGCTACCGAAGCACGACTCACGCCCGGTCCTCACAGTATCACTTCTGCCAGTATCTCGTCTCCTACCCTCCAAACTTTACAGATGCTCTCCTGCGCTGCTGGTGGTCATGGAAGTGGCCGTAACGGCTGTGCGATACGTGAATGGCGTCCTCCGATCGACAGTGCAACCATATCGGCAGCATGTTGGCGAGGCTTTCGTCTTCGCGGACGACAGTTCGCGCCCCCATCGTGCACATCTTGTGAATGACTTCCTTCAGGATAACGACATCGCTCGACTAGAGTGGCCAGCATGTTCTCCAGACATGAACCCTATCGGACATGTCTAGGATAGACTGAAAAGGGCTGTTTATGGACGACGTGGCCCTCCAACCACTCTGAGGTATCTACGCCGCACCACCATTGAGGAGTGGGACAATCTGGACCAACAGCGCCTTGATGTACTTGTGGATAGTATGCCACGACGAATACAGGCATGCATCAATGCAAGAGGACGTGCTACTGAGTATTAGAGGTGGCGGTGTGTTCCGCAGTCTCGACCGCCACCTCTGATGGTCTCGCTGTATGGTGGTACAACATGCAATAAAAAGGGCGAAAATGATGTTTATGTTGATCTCTGTTCCAATTATCTGTATAGGTTCCGGAACTCTCGGAACTGAGGTGATGCAAAACTCATTTTGATGTGTGTATACAGTTGTGATACGGAGGCGGACCATCATTGAAAAGTACTCAATTGGTTCCTCTGGTAAAGTGTATTCTAACCGCGTGTGCATTTTGTGTTTAGTATGAGGAAACGGGCCACCCACCTATCATACTACCCTCTTCTCATCCAGACACGAACCGCAAAACATCACAAGAGGGCACAGCCACAACACACCTCATTCCTCGTCCCAGGCTGCTGGCGCTTTGAGTCTGCGAAAGTGGCCGTCGGCAGAGGTACCACAAGCTAGTGGGTTGTGGGAAACCGCCTAAAAGCCACATCCAGGCTGGCCAACATACCGGTCGTCGTCGTCAGTCTGCTGGGCACCTCGCCGAATCCCGAAGTGCCAGCCGGGGTGGCCGAGTGGTTCTAGGCGCTAGAGTTTGGAACCGCGCGACCGCTACGGTCGCAGGTTCGAATCCTGCCTCGGACATGGATGTGTGTGATGTCTTTAGGTTAGTTAGGTTTAAGAAGTTCTAAGTCTAGGGGACTGATGACCTCAGCTGTTAAGTCCCATAGTGCTCAGAGCCATTTGAAGGTAGCGTTTTAATAAACTGCCAAGTAATATAAGTGAAGACAGTAATTACAAGGGGCTCTTAAACGAAAATGAGACAGATGGAAAAGTAAGTAAACTGTTCATTGTTTCAAAAGTAATCGCCTTAAGTTTTAATAGTTTTATCCCCCTGAGAGACAACAGAGTTAAGTGCCTTCATAGATAAATATTTGTGGTTTCTTATGGAACCTTGATTGTGTCCAGTGTGCACCAGTCCGTCCTAAGCAAATCGGCGGACACGAATGTCTTCCTTCACGACTCTAAGATCATGAAAATGGCATGGGGGAAGATCGGGACTGTGTGGAAGCTGCGTGAACTTCAGCAGCGTTGTCGACACAACCTTGGCAAAATGCGACCCCGCCCACTATTAGGGTTTCTTTCGACTACGCTGCAGAAGTTTCAGTGGGAAGCCTCTATACATCCTCCATACAGTCCCAGTCTCTTCCCATGCGCCACGTGGAGTAGCCGCGCGGTTTTAGGCGCCATGTCACGGATTGCGCGGTCCCTCACGCCGGATGTTCGAGTCCTCCCTCGGGAATGGGTGTGTGTGTGTTGTTCTTAGCGTAAGGTAGTTTAAGTAGTGTGTAAGTCTAGGGACCGATGACCTCAGCAGGTTGGTCCCTTAGGAATTCACACACCTTTGTACATTTTTCCCCATGCGCTATCCCTATTTTTGGAGCCCCAAAGAGATAAGTAATCGTCTATTTCCTTCGGACGAAGAGATGCACCCTGGGTACAGTCATCGTTCCGTAGGCAACAGAATTAATTTTTCCATGACGGCACTGACCGTCTTATCTTACAGTGTGATAAATGTGATAACAGTTATGGCGATTACTTTTGAAGTAAAAACAATATACTTGCTTTTTTTCCATATGTTTTGTTTTCACTTGACTGTCCCTTACAAGTAAACCGTAAGTTTCAGTGGTGAGACAACACGGCCAACCGGTTATAAATAATTATTCAATACATTTACCTATGTTTCGACACATCTAAGGATATCCATCAGAATGAAAATTTAAAATCCCATAAAATAATACATCTAAAAATTACTTTTACAGAAACATTAACCAAGGTGGAAAATATCATAACATATAAGGGGTACAACTTTGTTTCCGCCATTTGTCGATAGGTGGCGACAACGGTAAGTAGCGGCCGAAAGAAACAAATCGTAGACGTCAGGCAGTTTGCTTGGACCTCGGTCAGCATAACCTCATTCAAACATTAGTCGATTTCTGTCTGCATCATAAAGTTTTTCTTGATTGAAAATGTCAGTTTACGAGCCTAATTCTCGTCATTTGCGGGAGGTATTACTGTTTTGTTTCAATATGAAAAAAACAGCGGCTGAGTCTCATCGAATGCTCTCAAGTGCGTATTGTAAGGACGCTATTAGTGATAGAACGTATTGCGAGTAGCTTCAACGCTTCGATAACAGTGATTTTAATGTCGTAGACTGGCACAGTGGTGGAAGAGAGAATGTTTCCGAGGATTCAGAATTGGAGACATTGCTGAGTGCAGACTCGTGTCAAACTCAAGAAGAGTTGGCACTATTAGTGGGAGTGACGCAGCAAGCAATTTCAAAAGGTCTCAAGGCTATGGGCATGATTCAGAAAGGAGGAACTTGGGTCCCGTGTGAGCTGAAACCGAGAGACATTGAACGGCGTTTGTGTGTTTGCGAACGGTTGCTTCAGAGGCAAAAATGGGAGGTATTTCTCCTTCGCATTGTGACCGGGGACGAAAAGTGGGTTCATTACGATAACCCTAAACGCAAAAAATCATGGGGATATCCCGGCCAAACCGAATATTCACGGCTCCAAGATCATGCTCTGCATTTGGTGGGACCATCTCGGCGTCGTGTACTATGAGGTGATAAAACCAAGTGAAACAATCACAGGTGCTCGTTATCGAACGCAATTAATTCGTCTGAGCAGAGTATTAAAAGACAAACGGCCGCAATGCTGCGAGAGGCACGATAAAGTTATTTTGCAGCACGACAACGCTCGACCCCACGTTGCAAAAAAGGTCAAAACGTACTTGGAAACGTTAAAATGGGAAGTCCTACCCCACCCGCCATATTCTCCAGACATTGCTCCCTCTGACTATCACCTGTTTAGATCAATGGCGCATGGCCTGGCTGACCAACACTTCCGATCTCATGAAGAAGTCACAAATTGGATCCATTCGTGGATCGCTTCAAAAGATGAACAATTTTTTCGACGAGGGTTCGTATACTCCCCGAAAGATGGGAGAAAGTAGTGGCCAGCGATGGGAAATGCTTTGAATGTTACATGTGTAAGCCCGGCCGGGGTGGCCGAGCGGTTCTAGGCGCTACAGTCTGGAACCGCGCGACCGCTACGGTCGCAGGTTCGAATCCTGCCTCGGGCATGGATGTGTGTGATGTCCTTAGGTTAGTTAGGTTTCAGTAGTTCTAAGTTCTAGGGGACTGATGACCTCAGATGTTAAGTCCCATAGTGCTCAGAGCCATTTGAACCATTTGATACATGTGTAACCAATTCGTTTCATTAAAGCCTCATATGTTGGGAAAAACGGCGGAAGAAAAGTTGTACATCTTGTAGAAAGATTACTTATATAAAGTTACATTGCGATAATGCAATAGTCAAAGTTTGGAGCAGACATGCTCAAGTCAAAAATTAGAAATTAAAAACGTTCCCGCCTTTGGTACGTTCACATTGCAAGGAACAACATGAGACTGAGAGGGCCGGTGGCTTACATTGCTGCTATGAAAACAAGACATGTTGCGTCGCCTACCGGGCGCTGACAGTGACGTGTGGCAATCTGAGGCATTCTAACAGAAATAATAGAATTAAACAACAGTTAATCATAAAAACAAAATTCAAAGGATGAGAGCTTAACATATCTTTGAAGATATGAAATAGTAAAGTGAATGAAGTACAACTAAGAACCATCTACTTGGCTTTACTGAAATGTCCATTACGTAATCTACAGAGTGATGTAGAACATTTACACAAACAGCTGCAGATTCTAAAAACGTCTCCATGAAGGGAACTTCAGTAGTACACATCTATAAGAGATTTGAAGGATCTCACCATAAGCGTCCCATTCAGTAAGTACCTAAGCAAACATGCATATTCCATAGCGTTTAATTTCCGTTCCAAGTGAGGTGGTTAAACTAAAGTGAACCGCACAATAAAGCAAGAACTTACTATTTACATGTGTAGCATAAGTGACAAGTAGTAGAAACGGTTATTGATTAGTATTATAGCCTACGTTTGCTTTGCTTTAATTATTTTGCATAGTGGACAGCAATTTACAAATAGGATAATAAGTCAATTTCGGATCAATTGTTTTGAGGCTGAGGAGTAGCAGAAATGTGGCATCGAAAATGCGACAGAGACTATAAATTTAGAGACTGCACGATGAAGCGGCATTAACAAATAGTGGCAAAGCTTGTGTGTGTGTGTGTGTGTGTGTGTGTGTGTGTGTGTGTGTGTGTGTGTATGTGTATTAGAGAGAGAGGGGAAGAGGGAGGGTGGGAGTTAGCCGTTCTGTCCACTTCTATAATTCAAACGTAGTCCCGATTGTGCGGTTATGGATTTCCTGTCAACCCACAGATTGCCTCTCAGCGGCGTGTATGAATCACTGCGTGTGACCCGTGGAACAATGAATTTGGGAGGTAAAAGATTTGGAAAAAAAGCTTATTATGAACATGGGATAAAAGCTGCGATAATGAGAATGGGGATACCAACACACGATCGTAAATATCTACCCGTTTTATATTTCACACTATTTGACTATAATTATTTTCGATGAGAGTTTTATCTCCTCCATGGGGACAGCATAATGAACGCATTATCGTAGCCAAGATAGACACATAGACCAAACGCAAAGCCCGCCACAGTAGTACGAGTGTATATGGCTACTAGATCCGAAGGAAATTCATAAAGATAGATGCTCAGATAAAAAAGGGAGACGAAAAATTAATCTCGCCGGGCGGGTAGGATTCTATATTAGTGAAAAGAAGACAGGGAAAATGTAGGACAACACAGTCGGAGGCCCGACAAGACGCCTCCTGAGACGCGGCGAGGTAGTAGTAGGGAAAATGCAACAGGGAATAACAATATTAATGTGCTAATAGTAAACTGCAGGAGCGTCTATAGAAAGGTCCCAGAACTGCTCTCATTAATAAACGGTCACAATGCCCACATAGTACTAGGGACAGAAAGTTGGCTGAAACCAGACGTAAACAGTAATGAATTCCTAAACTCAGATTGGAATGTATTCCGCAGAGACAGGCTGGACAGTGAAGGGGAAGGCGTGTTTATAGCGATAAGAAGTGCAATAGTATCGAAGGAAATTGACGGAGATCCTAAATGTGAAATAATTTGGGTGAAGGTCACGGTTAAAGCAGGCTCAGACATGGTAATTGGATGTCTCTATAGTCCCCATGGCTCAGCAGCTGTTGTGGCTGAGCACCTGAAGGATGATTTGGAAAATATTTCGAGTAGATTTCCCCACCATGTTATAGTTCTGGGCGGAGATTTTAATTTGCCAGATATAGACTGGGAGACTCAAACGTTCATAACGGGTGGCAGGGACAAAGAATCCAGTGAATTTTTTTTAAGTGCTTTATCTGAAAACTACCTTGAGCAGTTAAACAGAGAACCGACTCGTGGCGATAACATATTAGAACTTCTGGTGACAAACAGACCCGAACTATTTGAAACAGTTAACGCAGAACAGGGAATTAATGTCATAAAGCGGTTACTGCATCGATGATTTCAGCCGTAAATAGAAATATTAAAAAAGATAGGAAGATTTTTCTGTTTAGCAAAAGTGACAAAAAGCAGATTACAGAGTATCTGACGGCTCAACACAAAAGTTTTGTCTCAAGTACAGATAGTGTTGAGGATCAGTGGACAAAGTTCAAAATCATCGTACAATATGCGTTAGATGAGTATGTGCCAGACAAGATCGTAAGAGATGGAAAAGAGCCACCGTGGTACAACAACCGAGTTAGAAAACTGCTGCTGAAGCAAAGGGAACTTCACAGCAAACACAAACACAGCCAAAGCCTTGCAGACAAACAAAAATTACGCGAAGCGAAATGTAGTGTGAGGAGAGCTATGCGAGAGGCGTTCAATGAATTCGAAAGTAAAGTTCTATGTACTGACTTGGCAGAAAATCCTAAGAAATTTTGGTCTTATGTCAAAGCGGTAGGTGGATCAAAACAAAATGTCCAGACACTCTGTGACCAAAATGGTACTGAAACAGAGGATGACAGACTAAAGGCCGAAATACTAAATGTCTTTTTACAAAGCTCATTCACAGAGGAAGACTGCACTGTAGTTCCTTCTCTAGATTGTCGCACAGATGACAAAATGGTAGATATCGAATTAGACGACAGAGGGATAGAGAAACAATTAAAATCGCTCAAAAGAGGAAAGGCCGCTGGACCTGATGGGATACTAGTTCGATTTTACACAGAGTACGCGAAGGAACTTGCCCCCCTTCTTGCAGCGGTGTACCGTAGGTCTCTAGAAGAGCGTAGCGTTCCAATGGATTGCAAAAGGGCACAGGTCATCCCCGTTTTCGAGAAGGGACGTCGAACAGATGTGTATGTGTAGAACTATAGACCTATATCTCTAACGTCGATCAGTTGTAGAATTTTGGAACACGTATGATGTTCGAGTATAATGACTTTTCTGGAGACTAGAAATCTACTCTTTAGGAATCAGCATGGGTTTCGAAAAAGACGGTCGTGTGAAACTCAGCTCGCGCTATTCGTCCACGAGACTCAGAGGGCCATAGACACGGGTTCACAGGTAGATGCCGTGTTTCCTGACTTCCGCAAGGCGTTCGATACAGTTCCCCACAGTCGTTTAATGAACAAAGTAAGAGCATATGGACTATCAGACCAATTGTGTGATTGGATTAAAGAGTTCCTAGATACCAGAACGCAGCATGTCATTCTCAATGGAGAGAAGTCTTCCGAAGTAAGAGTGATTTCAGGTGTGCCGCAGGGGAGTGTCGTAGGACCGTTGCTATTCACAATATACATAAATGACCTTGTGGATGACATCGGAAGTTCACTGAGGCTTTTTGCGGATGATGCTGTGGTACATCGAGAGGTTGTAACAATGGAAAATTGTACTGAAATGCAGGAGAATCTGCAGCGAATTGACGCATGGTGCAGGGAATGGCAATTGAATCTCAATGTAGACAAGTGTAATGTGCTGCGAATATATAGAAAGATAGATCCCTTATCATTTAGCTACAAAATAGCAGGTCAGCAACTGGAAGCAGTTAATTCCATAAATTATCTGGGAGTACGCATTAGGAGTGATTAAAATGGAATGATCATATAAAGTTTATCGTTGGTAAAGCAGGTGCCAGAGTGAGATTCATTGGGAGAATACTAAGGAAATGCAATCCGGAAACAAAGGAAGTAGGTTACAGTACGCTTGTTCGCCGACTGCTTGAATACTGCTAAGCAGTGTGGGATCCGTACCAGATAGGGTTGATAGAAGAGATAGAGAAGATCCAACGGAGAGCAGCGCGCTTCGTTACAGGATCATTTAGTAATCGCGAAAGCGTTACGGAGATGATAGATAAACTCCAATGGAAGACTCTGCAGGAGAGACGCTCAGTAGCTCGGTACGGGCTTTTGTTGAAGTTTCGAGAAGACACCTTCACCGGGGAGTCAAGCAGTATATTGCTCCCTCCTACGTATATCTCGCGAAGAGACCATGAGGATAAAATCAGAGAGATTAGAACACACAGAGAAGCATACCGACAATCCTTCTTTCCACAAACAATACGAGACTGGGATGGAAGGGAGAACCGATAGAGGTACTCAAGGTACCCTCTGCAACACATCGTCAGGTGGCTTGCGGAGTGTGGATGGAGATGTCGATACCTGGCTGAAGTTTGCACTGAGCACTATTTTATCGTTGCAAAGATTTGATTTAAGAATCGTAGTGTCTTGAAAAGAGATTATAGCACAAAACAAACGAAACTAAAGAGTGGCAATGGAGCGTAATAAAATTAAGTCCAGTGTGTTGAGGGAATTAAATTAGGAGACACTAAAAGTATGAAACGATGTTTACTATTTGGGCAGCAAGGTAACTGACATGGACAAAACAGAGAGGGTATAAAATGCAGACGCGTTACAGCATAAAAAGGATTTCTCAAAAAGAGGAGCTTTGAACATGTAAAATAAATTGAAGTGGCAGGAAGTTATTTCTGAATGTGTAACCTCACATGAGACTGAAACGGGGACGACTAGCAATAAAGAAAAGAACACAACAGAAGCTTTCGAAATCTAGTGTTTCAAAAGAATGCTGAGAATTAGATGAGTAGTTCAAATAACTAATGAAGAGGCACTGAGTCCAACGGGGCAAAAACAAGTGTTACGGTACAGCTTGAGTAAAAAAAGTGGCCTGGTAGACGAGACTCATTCTCACGTATCAAAGAATAGTTAACTTGGATGTGGGGAAGGGCGGTGGGGGAGGGGGGGAGAGGGGGCGGAGTGTGACGAGTAAAAGCTGTAGAGGATGACCATTGCTTGAAACCGATTCAAATGGATGTAAGTTGCAGTAGGTTATGTAGAGATGAAGGGGCTTGCACGGGATACATTAGCATGGAGAGACGTATTAAACCGTTTCTGGGACCACACACACACACACACACACACACACACACACACACACAGAAAAACAACAACAACAACAAAAACGCAATTAGCCGTACAAATGGATCACAAACTGCAGAAGGAACCCACACACATAACACTGAAGCTGAGAAAAAGATATTTAATGTCGGAAGGAAACAAAAATCGCATATGAATGTACTGCTGAACTAAAAGTAACGAAACGAAGGACAAAAGATTTTGTTTTTGCACGACAATGCCCGACATCACACGGCAAACCACACCAAAGAATTCCCTAATTCATACAAATGAGAAATTTTCCCTCATCCGCCCTACAGCCCCGATCTTGCACCAAGCGACTTCCACTTATTTCCCAAGATGAAGAACTGGCTTGCAACGCAGCGCTTTGATGACGCGGAACTCCAGGTGGGCGTGACTCACTGGCTGAAGTCTCAGGCGGCACAGTTTCACGACGAAGCTCTTTCAAAGCTTGTCCACCGCTATGGTAAGTGCTCAGTGTGTTTGGTGACTATGTGGAAAAGTAGTATGTCAGTCGCTCTTGCAGATGTATATAATAAAATGTATTTCCTGTACCTAGTTTGTTTTAATGCCAAAACCTCGCTATTTTCTGAGTAGCCCTTATATATATATATAATTCCCTGATTTGTGACGGTACGCATCGGTATGCCATATCGGTACCTTCGACAAAAAATCAGAGATGGTTTACAATAGAACTTACGTTGCGGTTGGAGCAATGCAAAACAAATATTGTACTCACACTTTTAACATGTTCAGGTAAGCGTTAAAATAACGTTTTAAGAATTATAAACTTCAAAAACACTCCCTGGAATCTCTTTTTTTTACAAATCGAGGATTATATATACGATACATACGATACTGTAAGAAACGAGAAACGACGCACCTCAATGGCGTTACGGAAATTGGTCACAAATTAATATTCGTATAGGTGTCGATGGATTATGCAAAACTAGGAAACTTCGGCGCCAGATGAATGAACATTCAACGCTGCAGCATAGTTTCAATGCGCAACTAACAAGGACAGTAAAGAGGGGAAATATCGATACAAGGTCTTCAAGAGTCTACGAATTTCATTCCGTGTACTCAGTTGGACAGTACTATGCCGTGGCTGACCTGTTCTTGAACAATAAATGCAGATGCCAACATTTTAGGGAGGACGTGCAGTTGGGCAAAAAGAAGCCGGTCAGAGTAATCGGCGAATCTCTCGAAATTTGACTAGAAGCGTTGCCCCTATTGGACGACATTGGCAGGAACTGTGTGAATTACGGCCGGACACAGCGCGAAGAAGGGGGCGGTCGACCTGGAGAAAGGCAGCACGTGAAGATCGAGGAATCGTCAGAGAGGCACTCCGAGCCCCGGATTCATCATTATCGTCAACGCGACGTACAACTGGTGCTCCAGTGACCACAAGGACGCTCACGGCGCCCTATGCTCCAGCTACCTACGACCTCCGTACGCCAGCAAACCCGTCTCCAGTGGTGTCGTGCACATTCGGCGTGAAATCTAATTCCACGGAGTAAAATGGTCTTCAGTGATGAGTCCTGTTTCAAACTGGCCCCTAATAACCACCAAAGACGTGTCTGGAGTCGCCACAGACAGCAGGGGGATACCAGTCTGACTGAAATGATAATTAAATCAAGACCATAAGCTGTCGACAGGCGTTGATATACATCAACAGGGACAGTCGAAAATGTGTGCCCCGACCAGGACTCGAATCCGGGATCTCCTGCTTGCACGGCAGACGCTCTATCCATCGGATCCACCGAGCTCACGGAGGATAGTACGACTACAGGGATTTATCCCTCGCACGCTCCCCGTGAGACACACATTCCCAACTTAATGTCCACACACTACGTTGATAATGCCCCTTCCCATTACACTAATTACTCGCGGCAGAGTCCCGTAAGAGTTCGGGCAATGCGTGTGC
The DNA here is from genome assembly GCF_021461385.2 of Schistocerca piceifrons. Classification (NCBI taxonomy): domain Eukaryota; kingdom Metazoa; phylum Arthropoda; class Insecta; order Orthoptera; family Acrididae; genus Schistocerca; species Schistocerca piceifrons. Next base: position 104,751,831 of record NC_060146.1, read on the forward strand.
ATCCAGCACAGAAGAAGAGGGTCAATGGCCGGTTAGCCTTAACTATATGAAGATGGTATCTGTTCTTTCGGACACGTCCGATAGAGCAGATACCATCTTCATACCAGCCTGACTCTCGCCCGCCATGCGGCCTGACAACCAGCACTGATGTTTTGGGGTGCCACTTCTTTTCATAGCAGGAACCCTTTCGTTGTCATTCGTGGCATCCTCGCAGCACAGCGGTATACAACGGCTTCTACGTTCCGTTTTCTTGCCCTTCAAGCCAAACCGCCCTAGGCTTATATTTCAACAATATAATGCCTGCCCGCACATGGCGAGCGTTTCCACTGCTTTTCTTTGTGCTTCCAAAACCCTATCTTGACCAGCAAATTCGCCGGATTTGGTCCCAACTGAGAACGTTTGCAGCATTATAGGCTGGGCCCTCCAAGCGGCTTGAGATTTTACTGATCTGATGCGCTAGTTGGACAGAATTAGGCACGATAGCCCTGAGTACGACATCCAACAACTATATCAATTAGCACGAAGCCGAGTATCTGCTTGCGTACGGAACAGACGTGGACCAACGCATTATTGACTAATGTCATACCTAACGACCCGGTTTCGATTCCCGGCTGGGTAAGAGATTTGGGTGTTGTGTTGTCCTTATCATCATAATTTCATCCCCATTGATACTCATGCATTTGCTTGTCTGTACATGTACATCACATCTATCGATTTATGTCTCATTTGTATATTTATTGGCAACGGCCTTGCCACAGTGGATACACCGGTTACCGTGAGATCACCGAAGTTAAGCGCTGTTGGGCGTGGCCGGCTCTTGCATGGGTGACCATGCAGCCGCCATGCGCTGTTCTCATTTTTCGGGAACACTCAGCCTCGTGATGCCAATTGAGGAGTTACTCGACCGAATAGTAGCGACTTCGGTCAAGAATACCATCATAACGAACGGGAGAGCGGTGTGCTGACCACACAACCCTCCTATGCGCATCCTACTCTGAGGATGACACGGCGGTCGGATGGTCCCGGTAGGCCACTCGTGGCCTGAAAACGGAGTGCTGTATATTCATTCGTGGTGCGTCTTTTTTTTCTTTTTATATCCTGTTGAGTGCACATATCGACCCTGCTGAAAAAGAAAAGTGCTCATTTGTGCAGAAATCTATCTGTTATCGTGGTTTTATTTGTTTAGCGGTAGTCATTCGCAATTTGATGGTTATTCACTGCGGAATGTAAAATAATACTTCCTAATAAAACCTCATTCTCCCAGCACCAAACATTCGAAGTCACAGAAGGTAGACATTTCTGGTGAATTTGATCTAATTGCCTACACTTCATTTTTACAACGTGCAATTTCTGGGACGATGGCATATTGTAAGATGATGGTGTTGCCAATTTCGGGGTCTACGCGAAACGTGGAAGTATCGCTGACATAAACGAAGCATCAGAATCGAAATTCACGTTTTACTCCACGTACAACTTAACAGACATAAGGGAAAACGATTTATTGTCAAAAAATAACACAGAGATATTGCAGTTATCTATAACTAGTGAACCCGGCAATTCTTCGTAATGGCTGAATTTATATGGGAATTAGATATACAGACTAGACTTCTCCCCCCTCTCTAGCCCCTCCTCCATCCTCTCTATATCCATTACCACTCCCCCATCCCCCCAGCTCTCTACCGATCTACCCCTCTCTCTGCCTTTGAGTCGTGTTTATTGTTATTCCGAATGAAATTTTGATTGGGAATTGAAATAGCTTAAAATGAATAGTAAATCGGTTGGGATGATTAGCATATGCGGTATGAGAGCAACTTCTTTTGCTGGATCTACGAGGATAGCAGCTTCAGTGACAGCATATAGCACAATTTGAATCCGTAAATTGGTAGGATTACAAAATTTAGGAGTATTCAGATAGTGGTGAAATGTTCAAATTAAAAAGCGATAAGCCACAGAGACAACTTTCCTACTTTGTGTTAAAAACGACTACGAAGTACGAAACAAAACACCACCTTGTTGTCTAAACAATTTTTGTTTCAAAATGTATACGTAATGAGAAGGAATATCCATGGATAAAACATTTTCTCTAATGGTTTAAATACCCTGCTATTACATGTAAAACTGTGTGCGAGAAAGAAAACAAAACCACACATATTCACAGCAGAGCGCAGCGCATCATTTTCTTTCTCTCTGTCGGTTTTAACAGAAAACCTGTAATTGCTGTTATATAGTGTCTGGTAAACATTTGAATTAAATAGGCCAAGAAATTTTTTTCTGTTTTCTACCACCCATGTATCTATATAATATATGTATTTAAAATTATATCGTTTATGTCCATCTAAGTATTCATTAAACTGTCGCATAAAAGTTTGAAGCAAATTGATCGAGAACTTTTCGAGATTTTTGGTATCAACATTTTCTCTTATACATGCGTCTGAGCGTTTATTAAAATATCTTTTAAAAAATAAAAATGTAAAGTACATTGGTGATGAACCTTTTGAGATTTTTGGTAACAACTTGAAACATCGACCTGTTTTTGTATAGCATAGTCAAGATGGTTATTAGAGTATAGTGCAAAAATTTGAAGTAAATCGGCCAATATCCTTTTTGAGATTTTTGATAACAACATTTCCCCTTGAGATGGAGTATGTGTTTTTATATAACATATATATTTATATAATATGCAGCCTATGTTTGTCTGAACGTTTATTAAAATATAATGTAAACATTCCATGAAACTCGGTGAAGCATTTTTCCGAGATTTTTGATAATATGTTAAGCAACGGCTTATCTTTATATATCGGTAGCAGTATAGATGGTGTACATCCGAGAAATGTTTGGAAACGTAAAATTTTGCTCTTCACAAAACGCAGAAAAGTGATATGTTTAAAATATCAATGCGTGACAACTGCAGTCGTTCAAATACCTGAATGTACCAGTTTGTATGAATATGAAATGGAACGATCATATAGGTTCAGTCGTAAGTTTTGGAAGACTTCGGTTAATCGGCAGGAAACTGCGGGAATGCAATGATTCTACAGAGCAATTGCTTACAAAACGCTCGTGTGTCCGACCCTACTACAATGCTCAAGAGAGACCTATGCTAGGTAAGACGGAAAGGAGGTACTGAACGTAAATAAAGATGGCTAGCACGAACGTTAACAGGATTTTCTGACCTACGGATGGGCGTCACAGAAATGCAGAGAATCGTGAATTGGCAGTCGTTAACTATCCCACAGAAGGATTCACACAAGGTGAATACATTACAGCGTCTTTCGTGTCGATTTAATAGAGACCGCGTGGACAGTATAAGACTAATTAGAGGGTCCACAGTGGCTTTTATATAGTCATTCTTCGCCCACTCCCTACTCAGAAGTAATGGGAAGAGACCCTAGTACGTGGTACTCTGGGAAATAACTACCCTCCGACATGCGCATCACAGTAATTTGCAGGGTACTGATACACGTGTGAAGGCTGGTATGTTATTCAGAACGCGCATGAAACCCCTTTAACTGTTTCCATGTGATACACTCATGTCCCAAGTCTCAAAACTCATTCACACATTGTATAATACAATGACGGTACTGGCCGAGGGTGACACTATGGTCAGTTGGTGCTTACAGGCATGCCACGGCTTCTGGACTCACCTCAGATTTACGTTATAACCACTTACTGGCTTCGGTTGAATGAAATACCACAATCCAAGATCAATGTATGACCGTTTAAGGTATGTTATCCTCTAATTCAGTGTCTCATCAATCTGTCCTAAAAAATGAAAATTTGTGTCACATGGGAAATCGGAGCTGTAGCTTCCCCGCTTATGGAGTATTTGAACATGTCCCCAGACGTTACTCAAACTTCAAATGTCACTAGTGTCTCCTCCTCTCAGATGTGAACGCTATAGTCAAAGGCTCGGCCACGTGGCAAGTGACAATATCAGTACTAGCGCAACGGATTTTCTGGGTAACCATGGATTACTCTGGGACTCAACAACGAACTTAGATCTCCCCCCCCCCCCCTCCTGCCCCTCAGCCCACCGACCCAGTCCATGGACCTATGGACCTGACCTGCAGCTGTTTCATTTCCCCAGTACATGCCAGTCAGAGGATGGCATTTTTCTATGTAAAATATTCCAGAGGTAAAATAGTCCACAGTTCAGCTATTTGAGTGAGAACTACATGGGGCATGAGGGAGGTGGGGAGGATGTTGTCAGTACAACAAACAAACCTGGCCTCTTTAGGACTACTGAGGAGGATGTTGCCATAAGAAGAAACAAATCTGGCTTTGTAAAGACCCTAGCATGGAATATTATTATGATTCCTTGATTCGGTTGTTACATGTTTATACGAGGGTTGTCCAGAAAGTAAGTTCCGTGAAATGAACACCACAGTGAAAACCCAATGAGGCATTGGGCAGATGTGTTGTGTAGTGTCTCTAGTATGACTGTTATTCGCATCAAGACGCTCTTTTCAGTTGTGAGCACTCTGTGAGCGAGTAAAGGTGGCTTGTCTCCCGCCAAGCAGGAGGGGCCACTGAGAGGCTTCGCCTTAATGAATGCAGCCCACCTAACACAACTGCCACACACTTCCTTCTTCGTGTTAATTCTCAGCCGCACTCTGCAGGGGCAGTGAACACGCTCCTGCAGCCTTTTCGATGGGAAGTGCTCGATCACCCACAACACGGCCCTAATAGGCTCGTCCTGAGTATCATCTCTGTTCACATGAAACGCTGGATACGAAGACAACACTTGGGCGCAGGCTACGCGCTATAGACCAGCGCAGAGAATTAGCAGAAAGCGCAGGTGGCTACCTTCTACAACGATGATGTCGGAAATTTGGTATAACGCTCCGACAAATGTCTAAGTCTGAGCGGCTATTATGTAGAGAAGTATCTGGAAAGTGCAGCTAAAATAAAATGTTTTTGATTTTCACTGTAGTTTCCATTTAGCGACCAATGGAACTTACTTTCTGGACAACCCTCGTATTTTCTTCTTTCATCAATAAGTTTCAGTATCCAATAATTTCTACGTGGTGTTGTCTTTTTACCTTCTTTTATCCCATAATACTTTCGCAGATTCATCTCCAAAAGCTATCATCATCACCTATTGTAATTATTTTCCCATATTTCAGTCAATCGTTCCCTACTGCTTCAGTAAATATTACGTGTGTTGTTTCCCTTTGCTTACAGCCGTTCCCAGTACCACCGTTGCAAGGCCATATTGGCTAATGTTACATGATCAGGCCAGTCAATCATTAAGACTGTTGGCCCTGCAGCTATTGAGAAGTAACTCTCTTTGGTAACCACACGTCACTGCAGTCTCTCCATGGTCACCATTTATTGATTAAATATGCGAGTAAAATGCTATGTAGTATCTCCCTCTAGTATACTGGGGCTCCCTTATCACTGACTAACGGATAAATTTACATATCACCGCGCGGGGTAGCCGTGAAGTCAGGGGTGCCTTTCCATGGTTCGTGCAGCTCCCCCAGTCGGAAGTTCGAGTCCTCCCTTGGGCATGAGTGTGTGCGTTGTCCTTAGCGTAAGTTAGTTTAAGTCAGATTAGGTAGTGTGTAAGCCTAGGGACCGATGACCTCAGCAGTTTGGTCCCATAGACCTTAAAAAAAATTTAAAAAAATGCATAAATTAGTACTGCATTATGGAAATAGGCAGTGTTGCTAAATAAACCAGAAAAATATCATGTCTCTTTCACTGTATCACATAATCGTATTTGGTATAATGGGTTTTGGCTGATATAAATAAATAAAAAATTAAAAAAATTAAAAGTAAAAAATTATAAGTAAAATACAAACAAATAAAATTAAAAATAACTGTAATCGGAAAAATCTATTAACATTCTTTGGACACATACACAGAATGAACAACATCGGACTCACAAAGTGGATTTTTGATGTAGTTAACAGCTCAATCAAAAAACCCAACTGGTTTCATGAAATGGAAGAAGACCTAAAACAAGCAGCAGTCAATAAAGAAATGATAAATGAAAGAAACAAATTCAGACACAAAATTATGAACACAAAATATGAAGCAAAGGAAAGGAAGAGACCAGGGAAAATATGGACAGAACAAAGGGAATACGAATACAGTCAAAGAATGAAGTGGTTTTGGGAAGAGAAAAAGAAGAAGAAAACATGAAAAAAGGGGAATTTGAATAATCATGTAACATTCATGTTCAGTCACTGTCCTAAGAGCAAAAAAGTGTAATAATAATAATAATAAAAGCAACTGTACATTGATCACACAGTGGTAATTACTAAAGTCAACAGGAAGGGAACACCGGGACGACAACAGCAGGAATATAAGGAGGAACTTCAACAGCTAAATGTTTCAATAGGAAGTGATTCCAGTGTGGTATTACGCCACCCCACTGGAGGGAGACTCCACAGAGCTGGGCCACTCTACCGACTGCGCCAGCTGCTGGAGTCCTCGACACACGTCCTCGCTTCCAGAGACCAGTCGAATTTGGAATTGGACGAGAAGACAACTGGTTTTGATCAACAGAGCGTCACACACCACAATGAGTATCAAACAGGCACTCTGTCCAAAATGGAAACTACGCCCTGGCGCAAAAAGCAACAGCTATACCAGAATTATAGGACAATCTACTACACACTGACGACTAAATTGAGAACCACACAAAAGACCGTTATGTTTCTAGCTGTACACTACAATACTAAAAACCACACGTTGTATGTAAGACAGTTCAGCAACCTCCTGGAAACTGCGTAATCTAAACAACGAAAATTAATTGTGTAACTGTTGTGCCGAACGAAAATACCCTTGTCGGTACAACTGTGGGTTCCTTATTTTGCTCTGGGAGGGGACCAAGTGAACACTATAACACACAGAATATTAGTTCACTTCATTATAGCATAGATAAGAAGAATTACTTAACTTTTTTACAATTCGTTTCCACAGAAATGTCACGAATAATTGCAATTGTCTCTGAACATTGACGCATCACTTGACACAGACACAATACCAGTCTCTCACTTGGAGTACATTTAACAATAACTTTCACGTAGGATTCTGCCTGACGGAAGACGGGTCTCAGTCGATGATCAGGGCCTGTGTTGAGCGATCCTGTGTTTGGCCGCACGTAGATGTTTGGTGATTCGCTGCGGTGTCGCAGCGAAACGCTGGTGGGCGTGGCTAAGGCAATGTCGCTCATTCGTCGAAGCAACTTGCGGCGATTGTCTTTGCTTCGGCACCTCACTCTCCTCCGAGTTTTAACTGCCAAGTTAATCATCAGGAAAAAGGTCAGAGATTATACATTTTTGTTTTCCTATGTACTAAGGTTTAAATAAGTCACTCATAGAGAAGTCTCAGCCAACTACGACAGTCAGAGTAACACAACAAGTACAGCAAGTTGGGGCGGTCTCTTGTAGTACGCATCCCTCGTTCAGATTGTTGCGAAATCACAGCGACATGTTCGAGTAGAAGATCACTTGCAATCGTAGGCCCTTTTATGGCCCATAACTTAACGGTTGTAACCATGACACTTCATTCATTGTCCCATGATGAGCTGCATCAAACCAGTCTCAGGACTGAAGACCACAACAACAACACGTAGAGAAGAAGATTTTATTTCGGCAAAAGCATTTGTCGCGTCCATCAAAATACTTGCATATCCTGAAGACTTTTTTTAAGGATTCAGATCCGACGAAACTTCAATTTTTAGAATATGCTGTAACACTGTAATGAGGTTCTCGTGCATCCTATTGAAATTAACCGCTGTTTAAAGGTGTTTCACCCACAAATGGGATGCCAACCACAATCAGTCACAGGTAGGCAGCCAAAGGATGCAAATAATGTAAAGTAAAAGGTAAAGTACACATACAATGTAACTTAAAAAAAAATCTGACACATCGTATTCCTTAACCTAGAAATAATTGTGTCCATTTAAGGCAAACAATAGAAAACCCACTGAAGGAGCCACAAATGTGGTGAAATATGATTGGATGATAATACAAAATAATGATGTATGTACATCCTTAGTTAATTGTTTTTCTGCAAGGACGGGGAATGAGCTCAAAATCCCAATATAACAGTTATTAATTTGTAGATTTAATGCTTTAGTTCTATTTATTTTTGTGAAATTATGAATTTACTGTATGTTAGTTGCACTCCATTTTTGTATTAGCTTACACTAAATAAATAAATGTTAATTACATAATTATTGGTATTAAAATATTGTTGGGGTAGTACACCCCTACCACTACTAGTGGTCCGGATGATCTGAAAAGCCATGATATTTTAGAATATTTGATAACTACATATATTAGTACCGAATACATACTTTTGGGGTTGCTAGTTTCATCGATGACAGTTCCAATGACGTTTCACCCTTACGTGCGGGGCTAGGGACCTGAAATTCCAGTGATATACTAGCGTATCTTTGCAATGCCTAAAATAATTTCTACCGAACTTAGCACACATATTTGGAAGAAATTTCTGTTACAGGAAGATACCGCCAGCACCCCTATGGCTATGGGTGGGGGTGAAATGGATGACATAAAATCATAACTTCAGGAACTCTTGGAGAAATTTCAACCAAATTTGGCACGCACGTGTCTCATCACATGTATTGTTTGTGAACTGAAAGAAATACTGATTTCAAAACTCCTCGTCGTTCATTTAAACCCAGAGCATTGCGATAAACACAATTTTAAAATGGGAGGAATGTGAGTGAGTATGAAGAAATGGGAAGAAATAGTTAACCAACTGCATTGTAAAAGCGCCTGTTCCATACTCGCACTTGACGCAATGTATACGACTTTTCTTATACTTCTTACACAGGTTGGTTTAGAAGCTTCCTCGGAATGATACTGTACTGCGAAGCTTGCTGCAGATGCAGATTAAATATGTTTACAAAGATGGCAGGAGAAACCACGGACAAAATTTTGTTAAAAAAATCCTTAAAAACGTATCACGTGAGTACAAATAGTTCTTTCGTCCATTGACAACTGGCTCTGTGTACCTCCACAAAGAGCGCTCTGCCTAAATATAATTTTAATGTTAAGAATGCGACACCGCACTGTATCAATACATGTGGCGGAACGCAGAAGTTATTTTGTAAACTGAGCGCGCGCTGTCGCTATACTTCGCAGGTACTGTAGCACAAATAACAGAGCGTGGCGCAAATTTTTAGCAAATTGCTGGAGCGCCAGATTTAAAGAGCACGAAAAACGCTATAATAGGGAAAAATGGAGGTAAAATTATTCGTGAACGGGACAAAATACGAGAGAAATAATGGCTACCTGTAACTTTAGTTCTTATCTTAACGCCCACAGTCGCCTATTTAGTAGCTCTGCTTTACTCGAACAAGACGGCAAAAAAATTGGCCGCCCAGGGTAATGAAACAAGTTTCGGTGCGGGGACAAAAAGCGTTGTAGGGATAGAGGTGTTGGCTTCTTTTTCTTTTCTCGCGGACAAAATACGGCCATTCACGAAGTCTTAGAGAAATTATTACACAGAAGTCGAAGTTTCCGCAGGCGCAGACCTTCGGCTGCTCTCTAACTCGTTTACCCGACCCGGGGAAAACAGCGCGGAATCGGCAGGGGAGCTTTTAAAGTTGAGCGTAGACCCAAGTCTTTAGTATACTTGCGAAGAAATGCAGAGATTATTGCAATAACTTCCAACCAAAAGTATGTCCTGTCACTAGTAACGAAAAGAACTAACTTCGTCATCCCGATTCAAGAATAAGTGCTACGGTCCGATGCAGTTGATTGGGCTTCTATTCCAAAGTAAGCAACTTTGGCATAAGACAGTATTCCATTCGTAATGCATGCTCAAGTCAACCTTGTCTCTAGTGTTTACTACACTACTGGCCATTAAAATTGCTACATCAAGAAGAAATGCAGATGATAAACAGGTATTCATTGGACAAATATATTATACTAGAACTGACATGTGATTACATTTTCACGCAATTTGGGTGCATAGATCATGAGAAATCAGTACCCAGAACAACCACCTCTGGCTGTAATAACGGCCTTCATACGCCTGGGCATTGAATCAAACAGAGCTTGGATGGCGTGTACAGGTACAGCTGCCCATACAGCTTCAACACGATACCATATTTCATCAAGAGTAGTGACTGGTGTATTGTGACCAGCCAGTTGCTCGGCCACCAGTGACCAGACGTTTTCAATTGGTGAGAGATCTGGAGAATATGCTGCCAGGGCAGCATGCGAACATTTTCTGTATCCAGAAAGGCCCTTACAGGACCTGCAACATGCAGTCGTGCATAATCCTGCTGAAAGGTAGGGTTTCGCAGGAATCGAATGAAGGGCAGAGCCACGGGTCGTAACACATCTGAAATGTAACGTCCACTTTCAAAGTGCCGTCAATGCGAACAAGAGGTGACCGAGACGTGTAACCAATGGCACCCCATACCATCACGCCGGGTGATACGCCAGTATGGCGATGACGAATACACGCTTCCAATGTGCGTTCACCGCGATGTCGCCAAACACGGATGCGACCATCATGATGCTGTAAACAGAACCTGGATTCATCCGAAAAAATAACGTTTTGCCATTCGTTCACCCAGGTTCGTCGTTGAGTACACAATCACAGGCGCTCCTGTCTGTGTGGCACCGTCAAGGGTAACCGCAGCCATGGTCTCCGAGCTGATAGTCCATGCTGCCGCAAACGTCGTCGAACTGTTCGTGCAGGTGATTGTTGTCTTGCTAACATCCCCATCTGTTGACTCAGGGATTAAGACGTGGCTGCACGATCCGTTACAGCCACGCGAATAAGATGCCCGTCATCTCGACTGCTAGTGATACGAGGCCGTTGTGATCCAGCACGGCGTTCCCTATTACCCTCCTGAACCCACCGATTCCATATTCTGCTAACACTCATTGGATCCCGACCAACGCGAACAGCAATGTCGCGATACGATAAGCCGCAATCGCAACAGGCTACAATCCGACCTTTATCAAAGTCGGAAACGTGACGGTACGCATTTCTCCTCCTCCCACGAGGTATCACAACAACGTTTTACCAGGCAACGCCGGTCAACTGCTGTTTGTGTATGAGAGATCGGTTGGAAACTTTCCTCATATCAGCACGTTGTAGGTGTCGCCACCGGCGCCTACCTTGTGTGAATGATCTAAAAAGCTAATCATTTGCATCTTCTTGCCGTCAGTTAAATTTCGAATCAGTAGCAAGTCATCGTGGTGCAGCATTTTTTAATGGCCAGTAGTGTATCATCCTCCCCCATGAACCATGGACCTTGCCGTTGGTGGGGAGGCTTGCGCGCCTCAGCGATACAGATAGCCGTACCGTAGGTGCAACCACAACGGAGGTTTATCTGTTGAGAGGCCAGACAAACGTGTGGTTCCTGAAGAGGGGCAGCAGATTTTCAGTAGTTGCAAGGGCAACAGTCTGGATGATTGACTGATCTGGCCTTGTAACAATACCCAAAACGGCCATGCTGTGCTGGTACTGCGAATGGCTGAAAGCAAGGGGAAACTACAGCCATAATGTTTCCCGAGGGCATGCAGCTTTACTGTATGATTAAATGATGATGGCGTCCTCTTGGGTAAAATATTCCGGAGGTAAAATAGTCCCCCATTCGGATCTCCGGGCGGGGACTACTCAAGAGGATGTCGTTATCAGGAGAAAGAAAACTGGCGTTCTACGGATCGGAGCGTGGAATGTCAGATCCCTTAATCGGGAAGGTAGATTAGAAAATTTAAAAAGGGAAATGGATAGGATGAAGTTAGATATAGTGGGAATTAGTGAAGGCCGGTGGCAGGAGGAACAAGACTTCTGGTCATGTGCCTACAGGGTTATAAACACAAAATCAAATAGGGGTAATGGAGGAGTAGGTTTAACAATGAATAGGAAAATAGGAATGCGGGCAAGCTACTACAAACAGCATAGTGAACGCATTATTGTGGCCAAGATAGATACGAAGCCCACACCTGCTACAGTAGTACAAGTTTATATGCCAACTAGCTCTGCAGATGACGAAGAAATTGAAGAAATGTATGATGAAATAAAAGAAATTATTCAGATTGTGAATGGAGATGAAAATTTAATAGTCATGGGTGACTGGAATTCGAGTGTAGGAAAAGGGAGAGAAGGAAACATAGTAGGTGAATATGGATTGGGGCTAAGAAATGAAAGAGGAAGCCGCCTGGTAGAATTTTACACAGAGCACAACATAATCATAGCTAACACTTGGTTTAAGAATCATGAAAGAAGGTTGTGTACATGGAAGAACCCTGGAGATACTAAAAGGTATCAGATAGATTATATAATGGTAAGACAGAGATTTAGGAACCAGGTTTCAAATTGTAAGACATTTCCAGGGGCAGATGTGGACTCTGACCACAATCTATTGGTTATGAACTGTAGACTAAAGCTGAAGAAACTGCAAAAAAGGTGGGAATTTAAGGAGATGGGACCTGGACAAACTGAAAGAACCGGCGGTTGTACAGAGTATCAGGGAGGGCATATGGGAACAATTGACAGGAATGGGGGAAAGAAATACAGTAGAAGAAGAATGGATAGCTTTGAGGGATGAAGTAGCGAAGGCAGCAGAGGGTCAAGCAGGTAAAAAGACGAGGCCTAGTAGAAATCCTTGGGTAACAGGGGAAATATTGAATTTAATTGATGAAAGGAGAAAATATAGAAATGCAGTAATTGAAGCAGGCAAAAAGGGATACAAACGCCTCAAAAATGAGATCGACAGGAAGTGCAAAATGGCTAAGCAGGGATGGCTAGAGGCCAAATGTAAGGATGTAGAGGCCTATCTCACTAGGGGTAAGATAGATACTGCCTACAGGAAAATTAAAGTGCCCTTTGGAGATAAAAGAACGACTTGTATGAATATCAAGAGCTCCGATGGAAACCCAGTTCTAAGCAAAGAAGGGAAAGCAGAAAGGTGGAAGGAGTACATAGAGGGTCTATACAAGGGCGATGTACTTGAGGACAATATTATGGAAATGGAAGACGATGTAGATGAGGATGAAATGGGAGATATGATACTGCGTGAAGAGTTTGACAGAGCACTGAAAGACCTGAGTCGAAACAGGGCCCCCGGAGCAGACAACATTCCATTGGAACTACTGACGGCCTTGGGAGAGCCAGTCCTGACAAAACTTTACCATCGGGTGAGCAAGATGTATGAAACAGGCGAAATACCCTCAGACTTCAAGAAGAATATAATAATTCCAATCCCAAAGAAAGCAGGTGTTGACAGATCTGAAAATTACCGAACTATAAGTTTAATAAGTCACAGCTGCAAAATACTAACACGAATTCTTTACAGACGAATGGAAAAACTAGTAGAAGCCAACCTCGGGGAAGATCAGTTTGGATTCCGTAGAAACACTGGAACACATGAGGCAATACTGACCTTACGACTTATCTTAGAAGATAGATCAAGGAAAGGCAAACCTACGTTTCTAGCATTTTTAGACTTAGAGAAAGCTTTTGACAATGTTGACTGGAATACTCTCTTTCAAATTCTAAAGGTGGCAGGGGTAAAATACAGGGAGCGAAAGGCTATTTACAATTTGTACAGAAACCAGATGGCAGTTATAAGAGTCGAGGGACATGAAAGGGAAGCAGTGGTTGGGAAGGGAGTAAGACAGGGTTGTAGCCTCTCTCCGATGTTGTTCAATCTGTATATTGAGCAAGCAGTAAAGGAAACAAAAGAAAAATTCGGAGTAGGTATTAAAATTCATGGAGAAGAAATAAAAACTTTGAGGTTCGCCGATGACATTGTAATTCTGTCAGAGACAGCAAAGGACTTGGAAGAGCAGTTGAACGGAATGGACAGTGTCTTGAAAGGAGGATATAAGATGAACATCAACAAAAGCAAAACGAGGATAATGGAATGTAGTCTAATTAAGTCGGGTGATGCTGAGGGAATTAGATTAGGAAATGAGACACTTAAAGTAGTAAAGGAGTTTTGCTATTTGGGGAGCAAAATAAATGATGATGGTCGAAGTAGAGAGGATATAAAATGTGGACTGGCAATGGCAAGGAAAGCGTTTATGAAGAAGAGAAATTTGTTAACATCGAGTATAGATTTAAGTGTCAGGAAGTCATTTCTGAAAGTATTTGTATGGAGTGTAGCCATGTATGGAAGTGAAACATGGACGATAAATAGTTTGGACAAGAAGAGAATAGAAGCTTTCGAAATGTGGTGCTACAGAAGAATGCTGAAGATTAGATGGGTAGATCACATAACTAATGAGGAAGTATTGAATAGGATTGGGGAGAAGTGAAGTTTGTGGCACAACTTGACCATAAGAAGGGATCGGTTGGTAGGACATGTTCTGAGGCATCAAGGGATCACCAATTTAGTATTGGAGGGCAGCGTGGAGGGTAAAAATCGTAGAGGGAGACCAAGAGATGAATACACTAAGGAGATTCAGAAGGATGTAGGTTGCAGTAGGTACTGGGAGATGGAAAAGCTTGCACAGGATAGAGTAGCATGGAGAGCTGCATCAAACCAGTCTCAGGACTGAAGACCACAACAACAACAGTGTATCATCTTTCACGGCAAGAATATACGGCAGCTGGGGGATTGTTCTTATCCTCATTGGCAAGTCTGAGCAATAGTCTAAGAAACCGGAAATAATTGCGTAGTATTCGTCTCCCCCCTTCCCCACTCCCCTGGCCTCCCTCCCCCAAATAATCCATTCAGAGTTTCTCATATTTCATGTAAGCACAGCATACAAAAAATAAATTAGTCACCCGCAGGTTACATCACGATAGTACCGTATAAGAGCGCCTGTAGCCTTGATAATGTCGTCAGTTCTGGGAGGAAGATAGGCCAAAAGCTTCTTCAGGTGTGTCATTTCCAGCTGAAGACCATCGTTGGTGTTTAGATCCCGCAGAGCTACAAAACTGCGAGGGTGTTGGTTGCTGCGTTTCACATGACGACTTAAATGGTACCATACTATTTCTCTAGAATTAAGATCGTATGATTTAGCGGGTCCGATTCGGTTCACTAGCGTGGTTAAGGGGAGGTTTACTATCTTTTGGTTCAAAAAATCGATTTTTTTAAATTTGATTTCTGGATCCATAAAAGTGTTTAGAAGCCACCACTGAAACGCTTTTTCCGAATTCGGAATGGAAATGTTTGTTATTCGCGGTTGGACAAAAGAATGCAACTGCCTGAAATCGGCCTTTTTCATGCACCAGTTTCTTTTCGGGCATTTCGACTTTGTAGCCGCGAAAAATTATTCTGTGAGCTTGCCCATGACTAAAACTGATAAAGTAATCAAGGAGCTTACGACATACTACGGTTTGGCAAATCGGACGGCATTCCAATTCGGTAGAACAGATGAAGAAGGTAATATGGGCAACGTATTTCCTCAAGTGTTCGACGGATGACCGCCCACAACACCAAAATTGTCCGGCTGGGGAAACTAGTTGGTGCACGTGGCGCATTGCAGAGGCTACCGGACATCTGGACGAATGTCAACACGACCAGCCACTCTCCAAAGTAGTTCAAAAAGTGGTTCATCCGCTCTACGAGGGCCTTTCGGAGGACGAGTTATTGTACCGGTGCTAGGGTGGAAACACACAAAATTCAAATGAAAGTTTCAACGCGTGTGTTTGAAAATTAGCCCCCAAGCATTTGCATTCTAGTGTGAAGACTGTGGAGGTTGCGACTTTCCTGGCAGTGAGCATCTTCAACGAAGGGTATTCTGCAATTCTGAAGACCATGACAACGATGGACGTCCCCCTGGGACTCTATTCGCCGCAGTTCGCCAGGCATTCGGACGACCACCTGATTCAAGCGGCCGGAAACGGCTTGTCACCGGCCGTACGATCGGCTCTAGAGCAGCGCAGGATGGCCCCGGTCGAGCAGAACGCCCTGTGTGAGGAAGAGGAAGGACTAGTTTATGGACCCGGAATAGCAGATTGAACGTAAGTTGCATAATATTGCATTTATATGTTGTCAAAACTTCAAACGCGATTCTCTCGAAATGACTCTTTTTTTTTACCGCGCGGTATGGCAACTTCAAATCTACTGAACCGATTAGCATAATTCTTTGTTTCCGACGAAGCTAACTAAATTGCCTAGGAGTTGTACCACTTTTATTTGGATCCATTAACTATAAATATTTCTACTTGGCCGACGAAGTCGAAAAATCGACGAAAAAACCCTATTTTTTTTCAAATGGTCCCATTTTATTTCCTATGGTCCAAATAACATAAGCGAGGTACACTTCCTAAAGAATCTTATATAATTCGCTAACGTCAATTCAATTTTGATTTCAGACCAGCCGGCTGACCTGCGACGTACCGCACGTGGAGGTCTACATCGAAATTTTGTTACGTTCCGACGGTACTTCCGCCTTTGCTCTTCGACACTTCCGATCGTAAAATTCTATTTTGTAGAGGAAATATCAATAAAAATTTTGTCCAAATTTGACATGGATATCTATAACACATCCCGAGAAAAAAATCCTGAAAGAACGTGGTTTTTTTGGGCCCAAGATAGTAAACCTCCCGTTAAGTGTTCGTCAGACCAGGAGGATATGCGTGTAGCCCTGTGAACGAAGTTGTTGTAATCCTGCAAGACAGGAGTGTCCAAAACAAACCCATCACGAAGAAGTAGAAGAAATGGCAACGGTCATCAGAGTGTTTAAATAAGTATCCTGCTTAATGTTCAGTGCCACTTCAATTAGTGGGTCCAAGGCATGGTACGGAAAACATGAGAGAGCCTTGCATCATTTGAAATACAGAAAAAAAATCACTACCCATTGCAACTCAAAACACGTCCCGGACAACATTTTCTGTCAAATGAAACTATAGGATTTCAGAGACCTTTTCAAGTCTCAAACACTTATTATGTATATGTTGTTGTTGTGGTCTTCAGTCCTGAGACTGGTTTGATGCAGCTCTCCATGCTACTCTATCCTGTGCAAGTTTCTTCATCTCCCAGTACCTACTGCAACCTACATCCTTCTGAATCTGCTTAGTGTATTCATCTCTTGGTCTCCCCCTACGATTTTTACCCTCCACGCTGCCCTCCAATACTAAATTGGTGATCCCTTGAAGCCTCAGAACATGTCCTACCAACCGATCCCTTCTTATGGTCAAGTTGTGCCACAAACGTCTCCCCAATCCTATTCAATACTTTCTCATTAGTTATGTGATCTACCCATCTAATCTTCAGCATTCTTCTGTAGCACCACATTTCGAAAGCTTCTATTCTCTTCTTGTCCAAACTATTTATCGTCCATGTTTCACTTCCATACATGGCTACACTCCATACAAATACTTTCAGAAATGACTTCCTGACACTTAAATCTATACTCGATGTTAACAAATTTCTCTTCTTCATAAACGCTTTCCTTGCCATTGCCAGTCTACATTTTATATCGTCTCTACTTCGACCATCATCAGTTATTTTGCTCCCCAAATAGCAAAACTCCTTTACTACTTTAAGTGTCTCATTTCCTAATCTAATACCCTCAACTTCACCCGACTTCATTCGACTACATTCCATTATCCTCGTTTTGCTTTTGTTGATTTTCATCTTATATCCTCCCTCCAAGACACCATTCATTCCGTTGAACTGCTCTTCCAAGTCCTTTGCTGTCTCTGACAGATCTGACAGAATTACAATGTCATCGGCGAACCTCAAAGTTTTTATTTCTTCTCCATGGATTTTAATACCTACTCCGAATTTTTCTTCTGTTTCCTTTACTGCTTGCTCAATATACAGATTGAATAACATCGGGGAGAGGCTACAACCCTGTCTTACTCCCTTCCCAACCACTGCTTCCCTTTCATGTCCCTCGACTCTTATAACTGCCATCTGGTTTCTGTACAAATTGTAAATAGCCTTTCGCTCCCTGTATTTTACCCCTGCCACCTTTAGAATTTGAAAGAGAGTATTCCAAACAACATTGTCAAAAGCTTTCTCTGAGTCTACAAATGCTAGAAACGTATGTTTGCCTTTCCTTAATCTTTCTTCTAAGAACGACAGTATTGCCTCACGTGTTCCAGTATTGCTACGGAATCCAAACTGATCTTCCCCGAGGTTGGCTTCTACTAGTTTTTCCATTCGTCTGTAAAGAATTCGTGTTAGTATTTTGCAGCTGTGGCTTATTAAACTGATTGTTCGGTAATTTTCACATCTGTCAACACCTGCTTTCTTTGGGATTGGAATTATTATATTCTTCTTGAAGTCTGAGGGTATTTCGCCTGTTTCATACATCTTGCTCACCCGATGGTAAAGTTTTGTCAGGACTGGCTCTCCCAAGGCCGTCAGTAGTTCCAATGGAATGTTGTCTACGCCGGGGGCCTTGTTTCGACTCAGGTCTTTCAGTGCTCTGTCCAACTCTTCACGCAGTATCGTATCTCCCATTTCATTTTCATATACATCCTCTTCCACTTCCATAATATTGTGCTCAAGTGCATCGCCCTTGTATAGACCCTCTATATACTCCTTCCACCTTTCTGCTTTCCCTTCTTTGCTTAGAACTGGGTTTCCATCGGAGCTCTTTATGTTCATACAAGTGGTTCTCTTATCTCCAAAGGTCTCTTTAATTTTCCTGTAGGCAGTATCTATCTTACCCCTAGTGAGGTAAGCCTCTACATCCTTACATCTGTCCTCTAGCCATCCTTTCTTAGCCATTTTGCACTTCCTGTCGATCTCATTTTTGAGACGTTTGTATTCCTTTTGCCTGCTTCATTTACTGCATTTTTGTATTTTCTCCTTTCATCAATTAAATTCAATATTTCTTCTGTTACCCAAAGATTTCAACAAGCCCTCGTCTTTTTACTTACTTGGTCCTCTGCTGCCTTCACTACTTCATCCCTCAAAGCTATCCATTCTTCTTCTGCTGTATTTCTTTCCCCCATTCCTGTCAATTGTTCCCTTATGCTCTCCCTGAAACTCTGTACAACCTCTGGTTCTTTCAGTTTATCCAGGTCCCGTCTCCTTAAA
Source organism: Schistocerca piceifrons (assembly GCF_021461385.2). Classification (NCBI taxonomy): domain Eukaryota; kingdom Metazoa; phylum Arthropoda; class Insecta; order Orthoptera; family Acrididae; genus Schistocerca; species Schistocerca piceifrons. Next base: position 104,770,786 of record NC_060146.1, read on the forward strand.
GTCGCACCTGTTTGCAGTTTCTTCAGTTTTAATCTACAGGTCATAACCAATAGATTGTGGTCAGAGTCCACATCTGCCCCTGGAAATGTCTTACAATTTAAAACCTGGTTCCTAAATCTCTATCTTACCATTATATAATCTATCTGATACCTTCTAGTATCTCCAGGGTTCTTCCATGTATGCAACCTTCTTTCATGATTCTTAAACCAAGTGTTAGCTATGATTATGTTGCGCTCTGTGCAAAATTCTACCAGGCGGCTTCCTCTTTCATATCTTAGCCCCAATCCATATTCACCTACTACGTTTCCTTCGCTCCCCTTTCCTACACTCGAATTCCAGTCACCCATGACTATTAAATTTTTGTCTCTCTTCACTATCTGAATAATTTCTTTTATTTCATCATACATTTCTTCAATTTCTTCGTCATCTGCAGAGCTAGTTGGCATATAAACTTGTACTACTGTAGTAGTTGTGGTCTTCGTATCTCTCTTGGCCACAATAATGCGTTCACTATGCTGTTTGTAGTAGCTTACCCGCATTCCTATTTTCCTATTCATTATTAAACCTCCTCCTGCATTACCCCTATTTGACTTTGTGTTTATAACCCTGTAGTCACCTGACCAGAAGTCTTGTTCCTCCTGCCACCGAACTTCACTAATTCCCACTATATCTAACTTCAACCTATCCATTTCCCTTTTTAAATTTTCTAACCTACCTGCCCGATTAAGGGATCTGACATTCCACGCTCCGATCCGTAGAACGCCAGTTTTCTTTCTCCTGATAACGACATCCTCTTGAGTAGTCCCCGCCCGGAGATCCGAATGGGGGACTATTTTACCTCCGGAATATTTTACCCAAGAGGACGCCATCATCATTTAATCATACAGTAAATCTGCATGCCCTCGGGAAAAATTACGGCTGTAGTTTCCCCCTGCTTTCAGCCGTTCGCAGTTCCAGCACAGCGAGGCCGTTTTGGATATTGTTACAAGGCCAGATCAGTCAATCATCCAGACTGTTGCCCTTGCAACTACTGAAAATCTGCTGCCCCTCTTCAGGAACCACACGTTTGTCTGGCCTCTCAACAGATACCCCTCCGTTGTGGTTGTACCTACGGTACGGCTATCTGTATCGCTGAGGCTCGCAAGCCTCCCCACCAACGGCAAGGTCCGTGGTTCATGGGGGGGATTATGTATATATGGAATCTGAAACAACAAATGGAGAGTTGTAACAAGGCCAGAATTCGAACCTCTGCCCCTGTGCACTAGCAGATGTGCTAACCACTACGCCACCCTGGCACAGTGGCTTTGCACGAATGCACAGACTACCCTAGCATGCCTCCTTCCTCAATCCAAATTCCCATTCACACCTCATCCCACTTGGTATTCCGCCAAAACTCAAACAGCATTGTATAGGCTCCGCAGCTGTAATGGAATACCGCCTCAGTAACAGAAAAACTAAAATCTTAATTTATTTTTCTGTAACACGGAAGTCATTACTGCTGCTGATAAAGTATACCATCATCACCAAGAAGACATATCGATTCAAATCCCAGAAACTCTTTTATATTTTTATCATATTTAGTAATCAGCAGAGACTATCTTTAAATCACACTAAGCGACACAACATAACGCTACTCGTAATATAAACGCATGCTCATAAATTAAGGATAATGCTGATATGTGGTGAAACAACGCTCTGGTGGGCGGTTTGCAGGTTTAAATCACCTCGGCGTATGACCAAGCGGTGCATTTGACCTGCGATCGTCACACGGTGGCGCTGGCAGCAGTCCACATACGCGGAGGTGTGTTGGTGCATGTCAGAGAGCGGTGCAGCGAGTAAGTGTGGCCGGCCGAAGTGGCCCCGCGGTTCTGGCGCTGCAGTCTGGAACCGCGAGACCGCTACGGTCGCAGGTTCGAATCCTGCCTCGGGCATGGATGTGTGTGATGTCCTTAGGTTAGTTAGGTTTAAGTAGTTCTAAGTTCTATGGGACTGATGACCTCAGATATTAAGTCCCATAGTGCTCAGAGCCATTTAAATTTTTGAAACACAGCAGGTCGCAGCACGGGCCCTCCGTGTGCCACAAAGCTTGATCTCAAGATTATGGCAACGATTCCAGCAGACAGGAAACGTGTCCTGGCGCTATAGTACCGGTCGTCCACAGTGTAAAACGCCACAAGAAGATCGATATCTCACCATCAGACGGCCAAGGAGTACTGCAGGTAGCGTTGCTCGGGACCTTACCGCAGCCAGTTGAACAGTTGTCTTCAGACACACAATCTACAGGCGACTGAACAGACCTGGTTTATTCGCCTGGAGACCTGTAAGGTGCAGTCCACTGACCCCTGGTCACAGGAGAGCCCGTAAAGCCTGGTGTCAAGAACACAGTACTTGGTCATTGGAACAGTGGTTAACGGACGAGTCCAGGTATAGTCTGAAAGTGATTCTTGCTGGATTTTCATCTGGCGTGAACCAGACACCAGATACCAACCCCTTAATGTCCTTGAAAGGGACACGTATGGAGGTGGTGGTTTGATGGTGCGGGGTGGGATTATGATTGGTGGACGTACACCCCTGCATGTCGTTGACAGAGGAACTGTAACAGGTCAGGTGTATCTGGACGTCATTTTGCACCAGTATGTCCGCCTTTTCAGGCGTGAAGTGGGTCCCACCTTCCTCCTGATGGATGATAACGCACGGCCCCACCGACTGCCGTCCTGGAGGAGTACCTTTCAAACAGAAGATATCAGGCGAATGGAGCGGCCTGCCTGTTCTCCAGACCTAAACCTCATCGAGCACGTCTGGGATACTCTCGGTCGACGTATCGCTGCACGTCTTCAAACCCCTACGACACTTCAGGAGCTCCGACAGGCGCTGGTGCAAGAGTGGGAGGCTATACCCCAGCAGCTGCTCGACCACCTGATCCAGAGTATGCCAACCCATCGTGCGACCTCCGTACGTGTGCATGATGATCATATCCCATATTGATGTCGGGGTACATGCGCAGGAAACAGTGGTGTTTTGTAGGACATGTGTTTCGGGACGGATTTCTCAACTTATCACCACTACCGTGGACTTACAGATCTGTGTCGTGTGTGTTCCCTATGTGCCTATGCTATTAGCGCCAGTTTTGTGTAGTGCCACGTTTTGTGGCACCACATTCTGCAGTTATCCTTAATTTATGAGCATGAGTGTAGTTATAAGACTGATATCAGTGCATCATAATTGGAAATTACTACAGTAACATTCACGATGAGATGGCTGAGAGAGGCCAATTCAAACGTATTCAGAATGAATAAAAATATCGGGGTGCGATTTTCGCAGAGCTATAGCGGACAATATGACTAATTTCCTGGCGTTCGCGTGCTCAGTCCGGAACCGCGCGACTGATACGCTCGCAGGTTCGAATACTGCCTCGGGAATGGATGTGTGTGGTGTCCTTAGGTTCGTTAGGTTTAAGTAGTTCTCAGTTCTAGGGGACTGATGACCACAGATGTTAAGTCCCATAGTGCTCAGAGCCATTTGAACCATTTGCACCACAGCAGCAGTACAGCTATCATTGCTGCACACACTCCCCAAAGCCGAATGCCCTAACCAACACAAACCTAAATTCACACTCTCAACTTATTTGTCACTTCTTAGATCATTGCTATTGCCGAGGCTCTCCAGCATTGGAATAGCACTGCAGCATTGGTCGTAATGTGGAAATATTACAGTAGGTGATCTGTAGATCTTGTAATTACATTTTAATTCATTTCTCCAGCTTCCATCATTATTGAAGATAAAGATGAACCTTGAATGTCTTGACTAAAATTTAATTATAAGATCAAAGTTAACAGTATAATGGCAGGCCAAATAATTCTAAATTAATTCTGCATTACACGTCAAAGTGACACAGATACATGACATTACTGTTCGACATGATCACAAAGACTCAGCAAACAACGGTCAGAATGTTCTACCAGTCGTCCAGTTCCTTGACAACAGAAATCTCCACCTTAGTCGCAGGGTGATACAGATATTCATAAACAACCTCATAGTATCATTCCATATAGTAAATTGATCTCCGCATCACAGTGCTCAATAATGATAAGAGGGTATGATGGCTGGCATTTTGTGAGTACATAGCGAGCGTTCTTCAAGGTGAAATTAGATTATTGATGTCTTAAATATATCACGAAAGGCAACGGCCTTGCTGCAGTGGATACACCGGTTCCCGTGAGATCACCGAAGTTAAGCGCTGTCGGACGTGGCCGGCACTTGGATGGGTGACCGTCCGGGCCGCCATGCGCTGTTGACATTTTTCGGGGTGCAATTGAAGAGCTACTCGACCGAATACATAGTGACGTCACCGAGAAGTGTTACCGAGGTGAATCTAGCGTCACCCAACTGTTCGCCATCGTTGTAGCTCAAAACTCGAGAGAGTCGTTTACATTTTCGTTGTTTCACTTGTGTAAGAAGTGAACAGTTAAGTGTCAACAAGTTTCCGCCCTACGTTTTAGGCCTGATCAATTGATTTGCTGTAGAAAAGTCCATGCAAAATGAGTTGCTGTAGGCGAAGGAGACGCCGAACGCGTTCAGAAGGTTCATGTCGGGAATATTGTGATGTTACTCTGGAAGACTTCGCTAATTCCTCCGTGAGCTTTGGACATGCTCGGTTAAAGAAACCAATGAGAAATGTTTTAAGAGAAGTAAAATCATTGACTGAAGCAACTGGTAGTAAAACATATGATGCTGCTGCTGAACATTCAGAAGAAAATGCTGATATGAATCAAGAAGTACCTGTGAGACCTACACGGAGAAGAAGGAAAACACCCCCTGAGAGAAATACCAGTACTGGTGTTAGATATCCAGTTGATCTTTGGTTTCTTATATCAGATTACATTGAACCAGAGTGTGTTGGAAAATTTGCAAGATTATGTAAAGATTCCCTACATGTTGTGCAGATTGCACAGTTTTGGTTGTCTTTGTACAGAAGATACTACAAACCAGGCACTCCTTTACCTGAAAAGCTGCAACCAGAATCAATGGTTCAACGGTATGGGCTGAGAGCCAGAGTAATAAGAGCTCTTTATTACATGCACAGACCATTTACCCTCAGATGTGCGAGTGCTACTCTCTCAAAATCAACAGTGTTGAACAGAAAGGTTGTTCGCCAGTGGTATCAGATTAACTTGGGATCAGGCTACTGGACATACTACTTAAAATTACAAGATATTAATCATACAAGCAAACCAATATCCTCGAACCTTGTTGAAGTGCTGGATGATATCATGATCAATAGAGAAGAAGGCTGCGTGACAATGATGATCGAGTGCTCACAGTTCGTGCACTTGCCCCTACTTATGGGAATGGTGTTGAGAGATATATCGGTTGTGTTGGGCACTGCACTCTTAGGTTCTCAGGCCCATTTGCAGTTTACCTACAGTGTTGCTAACACAGGACCAGCTGTGTGTGTAGATGTAGTTTACATAGTAAGTTTAAATTTTATTCACTGGTGGAATCCTTGTTACCCACATGCAAAACACCCACTCCCCTGCATAACTATTGCTGACTGTAAATGAAGAATTGGAGGTGGAATTACAGAATGAAAATGAAGTGTGATTGTGTTCTAAAGTTAAGTATTGTCTTTTCTACAACATTAATAAAGGAACTAATGTAAAAGATTTTGGTTTAAACATATCAACTTGTACGTTAAAAATTCAGTAATGAAACCAGTAAATAAATGCATTTGTGTATTCGTGTAAAAAAAAAAAAAAAAAATAGTAGCGGCGTCAGTCAAGAATACCATCATAACGACCGGAAGAGCGGTGTGCTGACCCCACGCCCCTCCTATACGCATCCTCCACTGAGGATGACACGGCGGTCGAATGGTCCCGATAGGCTACTCGTGGCCTGAAAACCGAGTGCTTAAATGTATCACGAAGTATATGATGTGAGAGAGATGTTTCATCTGACATATAGAACTTGAGGAACTGAAGCTAACCAGTGAACACAAATGATGGCTATTTGAAATGGAAACTGGAGATGCTAGTTGAAATGGTGAGAAATCTCCCACTCTAGAAAAATAACCAAAACAAAACAAAAGTGTTCGCAGTCAGTGTTATGATTAACTGCGGCACGCCATGTTTTGTTCCTTCTGTGCTACACTCAGCTTTGGGCCATTGTACTTATTAAGGACGTTCTCCAGTATTTTAATTTCAATTCATACTGTAACAGAGTTTCGTACAATAGATGCTGCTGGAAGGTAAGAAGAATTACTGAATTACTGTCGATGTGATAGTGTGTCTTCAGTTAAACTGAACAAAAGACTGAAACGATCACTTTTTTGTAAATTGCGACTTAGAAATTTGAAATGTGGATGAAAAACGCCTAAAATCTTCTTTCATAACGACGCGAAAGTGTGGCGCCCTGCGACATCATCCTCCGGGTTGACGGCGCTTCAAACAGCAACACAAACGAAAAATATGCCAGACCTCAATTTGGTGCGGAATTTCACCACAGCACCGACTGTGGACGTGTCACACGATGCGAAAATTGTTACACGTTCCTCTACTCATATCTCACTCCTTCTCTTGACACCATTGCAAAGGAGGTCAGAACTACAACGCCCAGTTTTGAAATTACGTGGCTTTCTTAACGGCGACGGAGAAAAAACGTTTAGTGGTAAGGCAAACTAAGTTCTGGCACACTTTTAGTAATCATCCAAATTAAATTAATTGATCAATTACTTACCAACACTCCTGACGACATCATTGGTTTTCCCCAGCTCGCACGTGCCCCTCTTCCTACATCACCCCTCTGGGCAATACCCTTCCCATACACAGAAAAAAAATTCCGATTTTGGCGGGATATTCAAAAAATGGTGGGAGATTAAAAATTTCGTGGTACATTCGAATTTTGGTGGTAAATTCGAATGATAATTACATTGTATTTCAGTGGACATAATAATAATATATTCTTTATTCATAAAACTTCAATTTACACTCACACTTATAGTCGACATGAAAAGGCCTTGGAGATGGCATAAAAGGCGGCAATGAAACCACTTCCTCCATTGGGGAGTCCATTCACACACATTTCATGGTCGAAAACGCTACGTGCAATAGAACTGTGTTCTTGACATCTTTTATACTGCTGGCACCTCCACACGACTCAGTCCTGCTCTAAGGATGCTTTGGGCCTGGAAATGCCGTTGAAAGTGATCGGACCCATTTGGAGTGGAGCATGACCTCAATTTTTGTTCTCATGTACGAGTTGGAAGCAGTAGTGACCGTCAAAGAGTATTTATGCTTTTTCAGCCTTCCTACAGCATGATCATCTCTGAGGTGGGGGAACGGACAAAAACATGAATAAAACGGCAAAGGCCCCATCTAACCCACTCCTCCACTCCTTCGCCCCCAATTTGACAACACTACCACGCAGTGCCAGGTGTGCACTTGAAAACTTTAGAAATGACTGATTGCCAGCCGGAGTAGCCGAGCGGTTCTAGGCGCTACAGTCTGGAACCGCGCGACCGCTATGGTCGCAGGTTCGAACACTGCCTCGTACATGGACGTATGTGATGTCCTTAGGTTAGTTAGGTTTAAGTATTTCTAAGTTCTAGGGGACTGATGACCACAGCAGTTAAGTCTCATAGTGCTCAGAGCCATTTGAACCAATGACTGATTCCTAAGCGCTTGTGGAAAGGTAATCCACTTGACACTTGTCAGGTTCCATATGCCCGCAGGTAGGTGGTAAAGCAGCACTGTAGCATCCATCAGCAGAAGGCTGCCAAGTGGGTTGCCTGCCCACGGGCGCCAATGGATTAGTTAAGGGTTGTGCCTGTATAGATACGTTTCCAAAGTGCTCAATAAAGATGTGTAGGTTGCAATGATGGGGTTGCGGAACTGGGGATTCGCAGAGGGACCATTTGCCATTTTATTGACATACACATCAATTTCGCATGTCCCTGCGACCTTGCCAAAAGAGAGTGTGAAACAGGAACGCTGGAAAAGCTTAAACACACTCTGCTGCTTCATCTAATGTTCTGATTTCGCTACAGTCCAAAGGTGTAAAGTCTTGTTCAAATGGGGTGCAGCCCCATAATGTCCTTAGAGGAGGGTAGAATTGTTGGGGATAAGGGTTCCATCAGTGTCAAAAGTTGTCAAGAATGTCATTCTGCTGCACACTGCACTGCAAACTAATCCTTTTAGATCGCAAAATGTGTCTAACTGAGCGTCTAAAATAAAAGGATGCTCTAATTGCTGCTCTCCTTAGGTCTATTTGTGTCCATTCTGGAAAGTGGCGTGTCTGAAATCTTTTCCTCAGCTACCCATAATGCGAAGTGCGATTTAAATGCTGGGCGTCGCCATTTTGCCTCCATAGGAGAGGCAGCAGGGGATGGGTGATATGTGGATAAGGGGGAAAGTGGCAACTTTCCAATTGTGTGAGATATACTGTTGTGTACATAGTTCCGCGTAGTCAGCGCGTACACAACTTTCCCACTAGAGCGCGCCCCGCTAAGCACAACAGTGCAGGCACAGCGCTCGTCCATCTCCGCACTACGAGATGGCGCTGTCTTAGAGACAGACCAAATTCTGCTTCCTCCGATTCGCGTATTAATATGTAACGCAGCCAATGAGATTGCTGCTAACGTAAAACCTTTTCTCCTCGCGGATCACACTCACACAGTGATACCTGAATGCGCAAGGTATTATAACGAGTGTATGATTAGTAGGTCTGCATTAGTCTGCAGTCTGCGCCTGATAAGATTGTCATATTCCTGTACATAGCCATGAAGAGAAATGTATAGACACTTTGTCAAGTACCAGAGATGTGTGAAAATAAGATTAATGTACTAAGACCAAAGGAACTTCAGATTGTCAATTGTAAACAGCATCCAGAATAAAGTTACATAATGTCTAAGATTTTTATTATTTTAATAAATGTGTGTGAAAATTAATCAAGTTCTGTTTAAAGTTGGTCACTATCAACCTGCTACTCTAAGTGTGCAAGTGGCATTTCTATCGTCTGACCTAATGGCAGAAGATAAACACGCCACAATAAGACCACGAGACATATTGCTGACACTCGCCTACTTCGTTAGAGCGATAAGTCAAATAATCTGATGGTGTGTGTACCAAAGGTCTTACAGTACGCACACCACATATACGCAGTGCACTGGATAGAACTGTGGTAGAGATTTCATGCCAATGTGACATATTTAACCCATCCTAAGTATTGAGACTTGTTGTCTAGGGGTAGCGTCTTTGATTCATAACCAAAACGTCTTCGGTCCCGGGTTCGATCCCCGACACTGCCTAAATTCTGATAAATAATCAGCATTGGCGGCCGAAGACTTCCGGCATAAGAAGTCAGCCTCATTCTGCCAACGGCCTTGTCAAAGAGGGCGGAGGAGCGGTTAGAGGTTCAGGGCACTCTCTTGTCCTAGGGGTGGGAAATTGCCCCTAAAGGCGGAGGAATCAGCAATGATCAACGACATGAGGATGCAGAAGGCAATGGAAACCACTGCATTAAAGACACGTAACGTGTATCCACAGGACATGTGGCCTGTAATTGAAGAAGTGTCATGATGATCTCTCCATTGGCAAAAGATTCCAGAATAGTCCCCCATTTGGATCTCCGGGAGGGGACTGCCAAGGGGGAGGTTACCATGAGAAAAAGATTGAATAATCTACGAAAGGATAACGTTCTACGAGTCGGGGCGTGGAATGTCAGAAGCTTGAACGTTGTAGGGAAACTAGAAAATCTGAAAAGGAAATGCAAAGGCTGAATCTCGATATAGTAGGGGTCAGTGAAGTGAAGTGGAAGGAAGACAAGGATTTCTGGTCACATGAGTATCGGGTAATATCAACTGCAGCAGAAAATGGTATAACAGGTGTAGGATTCGTTATGAATAGGAAGGTAGGGCAGAGGGTGTGTTACTGTGAACAGTTCAGTGACAGGGTTGTTCTAATCAGAATCGACAGCAGACCATCACCGACAACGATAGTTCAGGTATACATGTCGACGTCGCAAGCTGAAGATGAACAGATAGAGAAAGTGTATGAGGATATTTAAAGGGATGTAAAGGGGGATGAAAATCTAATAGTCACGGGCGACTGGAATGCAGTTGTAGGGGAAGGAGTAGAAGAAAAAGGTTACAGGAGAATATGGGCTTGGGACAAGGAATGAAAGAGGAAAAAGGCTAATTGATTTCTGTAACAAGTTTCAGCTAGTAATAGCGAATACCCTGTTCAAGAATCACAAGAGGAGGAGGTATACTTGGAAAAGGCCGGGAGATACGGGAAGATTTCAATTAGATTACATCATGGTCAGACAGAGATTCCGAAATCAGATACTGGATTGTAAGGCGTACCCAGGAGCAGATATAGACTCAGATCACAATATAGTAGTGATGAAGAGCAGGCTGAAGTTCAAGACATTAGTCAGGAAGAATCAATACGCAATGAAGTGGGATACGGAAGTGCTAAGGAATGAAGAGATACGTTTGAAGTTCTCTAACGCTATAGATACAGCAATAAGGAATAGCGCAGTGGGAAGTACAGTTGAAGAGGTATGGACATCTCTAAAAAGGGCCATCACAGAAGTTGGGAAGGAAAACATAGGTACAAAGAAGGCAGCTGCGAAGAAACCATGGGTAACAGAAGAAATACTTCAGTTGATTGATGAAAGGAGGAAGTACAAACATGTTCCGGGAAAATCAGGAATACAGAAATAGAAGTCGCTGAGGAATGAAATAAATAGGAAGTGCAGGGAAGCTAAGACGAAATGGCTGCAGGAAAAATGTGAAGACATCGAAAAAGATATGATTGTCAGAAGGACAGACTCAGCATACAGCAAAGTCAAAACAACCTTCGGTGACATTAAAAGCAACGGTGCTAACATTAAGAGTGCAACGGGAATTCTACTGTTAAATGCAGAGGAGAGAGCAGATATGTGGAAATAATACACTGAAAGCCTCTATGAGGGTGAAGATTTGTCTGATGTGATAGAAGAAGAAACACGAGTCGATTTAGAAGAGATAGGGGATCCAGTATTAGGATCGGAATTTAAAAGAGCTGTGGAGGACTTACGGTCAAATAAGGCAGAAGGGATAGATAACATTCCATCAGAATTTCTAAAATCATTGGGGGAAGTGGCAACAAAACGACTATTCACGTTGGTGTGTAGAATATATGAGTCTGGCGATATACCATCTGACTTTCGGAAAAGCATCATCCACACAATTCCGAAGACGGCAAGAGCTGACAAGTGCAAGAATTTTCGCACAATCAGCTTAACAGCTCATGCATCGAAGCTGCTTACAAGAATAACACACAGAAGAGTGGAAAAGAAAATTGAGAATGCGCTAGGTGACGATCAGTTTGGCTTTAGGAAAAGTAAAGGGACGAGAGATGCAGTTCTGATGTTGCGGCTAATAATGGAAGCAAGGCTAAAGAAAAATCAAGACACTTTCATAGGATTTGTCGACCTGGAAAAAACATTCGACAATATAAAATGGTGCAAGCTGTTCGAGATTCTGAAAAAAGTAGGGGTAAGCTATAGGGAGAGACGGGTCATATACAATATGTACAACAACCAAGAGGGAGTAATAAGAGTGGACGATCAAGAACGAAGTGCTCGTATTAAGAAGGGTGTAAGACAAGGCTGTAGCCTTTCGCCCCTACTCTTCAATCTGTACATCGAGGAAGCAATGATGGAAATAAAAGAAAGGTTCAGGAGTGGAATTAAAATACAAGGTGAAATGATATCAATGATACGATTCGCTGATGACTTTGCTATCCTGAGTGTAAGTGAAGAAGAATTAAATGATCTGCTGAACGGAATGAACAGTCTAATGAGTACACCGTATGGTTTGAGAGTAAATCGGAGAAAGACGAAGGTAATGAGAAGTAGTAGAAATGAGAACAGCGAGAAACTTAACATCAGGATTGATTGTCACGAAGCCTATGAAGTTAAGGAATTCTGCTACCTAGGCAGTAAAATAACCAATGACGGACGGAGGAAGGAGGACATCAAAAGCAGACTCGCTATGGCAAAAAAGGCATTTCTGGCCAAGAGAAGTCTACTAATATCAAATACCGGCCTTAATTTGAGGAAGAAATTTCTGAGGATGTACGTCTGGAGTACAGCATTGTATGGTAGTGAAACATGGACTGTGGGAAAACCGGAACAGAAGAGAATCGAAGCATTTGAGTTGTGGTGCTACAGACGAATGTTGAAAATTAGGTGGACTGATAAGGTAAGGAATGAGGAGGTTCTACACAGAACTGGAGAGGAAAGGAATATGTGGAAAACACTGATAAGGAGAAGGGACATGATGATAGGACATCTGCTAAGACGTGAGGGAATGACTTCCATGGTACTAGAGGGAGGTGTAGAGGGCAAAAACTGTAGAGGAAGGCAGAGATTGGAATACGTCAAGCAAATAATTGAGGATGTAGGTTGCAATTGCTACTCTGAGATGAAGAGGTTAGCACTGGAAAGGAATTCGTGACAGGCTGCATCAAACCAGTCAGTAGACTGATGACGTGAATTTCCGAGCGCTGTCCTGATTTTTGAATGTGTCGATACCTTGCTGTCTGAAGTGCCGCCAAGTGTGGCATCGCGCCACGCTTTTGCACCATTGCACAGGAATGTTGCGGATATTTTTGAGCCCAATTTCAATCTTCTCCGTCACAATGCGACAAAATGTCGGTGTATCAAATTACTGAATCTCACATTCTTCTGCCCAGTGACAATGGTCATTAGCCACAAATAGTGGGGAACTACACAGATGTGGGGCATACTACTGGTCAGTACAGTCGCTGTCTCTAAAATCGAAAGAAACTGCCCTCTTCGCTGCACCTGCGTCCACGCTGAGGTCAAGCGGTCAGCAGTGCCGTTTCTCCACACTGCTGGCCCACCAAATGGCGAAAGGTAGACAGGTGGTGCGGGGCCAGCCAACAGCCAGTGGGAGAGCGCGCTGGCCGGTCACGTGACCGTCGTTAGCGGTGCTTTACGGCGCGACGCGGCTGCGCCCTGGTGGCCATTACCCGCAACTAATTTGCTAAGTGCGCGCGGCCCGGGGCTGTGTGATGGTAGAAGGGGTGTGAGGCCAGGACTACCTGCTGCTGAGGCGCCCCCCCCCCCCCCCCCTCGCCTCAGCAGCAGGTAGTCCGGGCGGGGGGGGGAGGGAGGATGAGGCGTGCTGGAGGTGAAGGCACGCCAAGGGGCTGCAAATCACCCGCAGGCGGCGGCCGGGGCATGTTGGGGCGGAACAGGGCGAGGGGAGAGTATCGTACGGCACAGTACTCCCTACCCTAATAGGGTGCCCCAGGGAAGTGCGAGGCGCGCAAGACTACATAGTAGCGCCCTGTGCGTGCTGTCGGTACAAATATCAACACGAGGTGTCTGCTTACGTTGGCATCACTGCCAACAGCTGTCATAGCAGTCCCAGAGGAGAAGTTAAATTCTAACTGATTACACAAGCACCATACAAAAAATTCTGTGTGATCTTTTTCACAAAGAGATGTTCTGTAATAAATTTGTAATCCTGATTTTGAAAAGTACTTTCATTTTCTATCACGTCACAATTTTTAATAAAATATGGTATTAGAAAAGTTTAAACATACTGCCTGAAAAATGGATAAAGCACCCAGAAATGATTGCGACAAGAACATTCGAGAAACTACAGGTGTTATGAACGTTTACCGAGAATCATTCTACCCACGCGGTTTTCGCGAATGGAGAAGGGAAGGGGGAACAGACAGCGCCACCATAAGTAAGTACCCTCTGCCACACACACTGCTAGGAGGATTGCAGGCTGCAGTGGTAACTGTAGATGTTATTCGAGGTTTCTTGCGAGCAGCACGATACAGAAATGAGAAGTCAAAATTTGGTAAAAGCATTACATTTGATACACAGTTTATCCTATGGAGAAAAATGAACCAACGCATCACGAAGGAAGGAATTATGCGAATGGGACAGAAATCGGTAGATGTCATGTACATGTACAGACAAGCCAATGATTACAATATCAGAAATATTGGGTGACTTATTCAAGACAAAGGTTACCTCAAATTATTGTCGGGTTTCCAGCCGGATCAAAAGGTCATCTGAGCACATTGTTTCAGCAGTCCACCTGGCCACCATCTTCAGGTCAGAAAAGCTACGCTGCTCTCGCCGATAACTGATTCCACTCACAAATGACTGCACCTATATAAGCATCGGAAGTACAACAGCGCATGCGCTAGATACAGGGCGCACGCTTTCAATCATTCCTGCTGCCCCCTGGTGCAAAAAGAGTTGCACCGCCTCCGGTGGTGAATGTTGCTGGAAACGATATATCGTTACAAATCATTATTCATAGCCGGCCGATTCAGATGCCGTTGTTTCTTCATATCTGATAAAACTTGATTCAAAGTTTTACTTAGCGGGTATCCATTATCACGATTAGTGATATTATCTGCTAGTCTGATTTCGACAGATTCTTTTAAAACACAATCGCAGTACCGCGAAGCATTTGCAGCTACTTGCGTCTCATTGTATAGCATCCTGCGTCTCTCTGTAAGGCAAGGCTCAGCCACCGCAGATTTTTCTGGTTGTAATAATCGCGTATGGCGATGTTGTTCAATACACCTCTCGTTGACGGTACGAATTGTGCGCACTGTATCTAGCGCATGCGCTGTTGTACTTCCGATGCTTATAAAGGTGCAGTCATTTGCGAGTGGAATCAGTAATCGGCGTGAGCAGCGTAGCTTTTCTCACCTGATCATGGCGGCCAGGTGGACCGCTGAAATATTGTTCTCAGATGACCCTTTTATCCGGCTGGAAACTAGACAAGAATTTGATATACTAATACGCCGGGAAAGTCTACATAGCCACATGAAAGATTGCCAGTGATAAGATTCGCTGACGACATTGCTATCTTCAGCGAAACTCATCATGAACTGTAGGATCTGTAGGGTGAAATGAACAGTTTAACAGTGAAGACTATGGATTTAGAATACACCGAAGAAAAACGAAAGTAATGAGGAGTAGCGGAAATGAGGTTAGCGATAAACTTAATATCAAAACTAGAGACCACAATGTAGAAGTGAAGGAAATGTGCTACCTTTGAAGCCAAATAACAGGTGACCGATGAAGCGGAAGGCATAAAAAGCTGGAGTGCAGAAGCTTTCCTAGCCAAAGGAAATCTAATAGTACCGAAGAGCGGCCTTAATCTGAAGAGTAAATTTCTGAGAATGTACGTTTCGAGCACCGAATTACACGGAAGTTAATCTTGATCTGCAAGAAAACCAGAAAAGAAGAGAAAATATAGCATCTGGGATTTGGAGCTAAAGAACTATGTAAAAAATATTGGGGATTGATAAAGCAGGGATCGAGTAGGTTCCTCCACAAAGTTGGCGAGGAATGGGACATGTGGAAAACAGTGACGAGAAGAAGGGAGGGAATAAGAGGACACTTTTTAACACATCAAGGGACAGCTTCCATGGTAAATCAGGAAGCTGTAAAGGGCAAAAACTGTAGGAGAAGGCAGAGATTGGAGTGTAACCAACAAATAAATCCGAGCGTTGAGTGCGACTGCTAATCGCGGATGAAGACATTGGTGGAAGAGTAAAGCAAATCGTGGCGGACCACGTCAAACCAGTCACAAGACTATTGCCACCCCCACCACCCGCCCCCCTCCGATAAAGAAAGATAGTTCGATGTGCTCCACTTTAATATGGCAACAAACCAGGCAAAGTTTCCGCATTGCTTGACCTGTGACCTATGAAATACAGTTTCTACGAAGCAACTTTTGTGTTATGTGAGTTGCAAACCAGTCACAGACAGTGTGAATGAATCGTGTTTAGAATATAAGAAGCGCGAAAGAACGTTTAGTGCACAGTTGTTTATCGTTCCTAGTTCTAATCTGTATTCCACAGGTGCTGCAATGGAGACGTTTCCGTTTCAGGCAAGACACCTGCAAGAAGTCTGTAGCAAGTTCAAAAAATGGTTCAAATGGCTCTGAGCACTATGGGACTTAACATCTTAGGTCATCAGTCCGCTAGAACTTAGAACTACTTATACCTAACTAACCTAAGCACATCACACACATCCATGCCCGAGGCAGGATTCGAACCTGCGACCGTAGCAGTCGCGCAGTTCCGGACTAAAGCGCCTAGAACCGCGCGGCCACCGCGGCCGGCTGTATCAAGTGATACGGAGATACTGTTTCCTCCAGTGACGCTTGGGGCAACCGTATGAGCTGACAGTGTAGAGTGGAGAACTGTTCTGTCATAGTACGCTGGCAATTAGGAAGAGCTGCGAACATCTCTAGGCCTTACAATTGGGCAGACATGGTTTCACCATTTACGTTTCTCCGAATAATTCAGTAAATGCCATTCGGCTATTGCGTCCCCGCAAGTTTCCAGTTAAATTCCCAGTCTAGATGGAAGACACGATAAAAGCTTCCAAACTCTGCCAAGAGATGGAGCTATCTGTGGCGCTGTGCTTTGAAATACAGTTTGAAGATAGGGGTTGGGTTGCGTTGTTTGGGGGAGGAGACCAGACAGCGAGGTCATCGGCCTCATCGGACTAGGGAAGGACAAGGAAGGAAGTTGGCCTTTCCTTTTCAAAGGACCCATCCCGGCATTTGCCTGGAGCGATTCAGGGAAATCGCGGAAAACCTAAATCAGGATGGCCGGACGCAGGATTGAACCGTCGTCCTCCCGAATGCGCGTCCAGTGTGCTAACCACTGCGCCACCTCGTTCGGTCAAGATCGGAGGCCTGCAGCGACTGAGGGTAAAACCTCTAATTTCACAATACACAATATTTTTGTTAATCCTGTTCTCCTGCTTTCTTTTCTGCAGTTGCTAAGACTGGCGAAAGAAATCTTGTGAGTCCTCTGAGCCAATATTCTCTCTTTCTCGTCCTAAAATATAAAATGATTTAGAGGATTAATGTACAATGTAGTACACACGAAGGTGTTGAACACTCGCCAGTTTCATAAAAAAATATCATACAAAGACGTCCCCTCGATTCCCTAACTACAAAGAGATGACAAATTAGTTCAGCGTTTTTCATGCTTACTGTGTTCCAAAATGATCCTTATAACTTTGATCACGCATATTTCAGAAATGAGTATATGCATAATGCCAGACGTACCTAAAGCCGTAGTAGCCGTTTAACAGAGTTCGTTGTGAGAGCCATACGACGCACGTAGATTATCTAAACGAGATTACAGTTACTTCCGTGTCCGGCGTCTCGTATCCTCATTAAGGTGTGCAACTGGCAACTGCTACTTTGTGCCAGGAAGGGCTCGGAACAAGGGAAGTGTCCAGGCGTCTCGGAGTGAACCAAAGCGATGAAGCGATGTTGTTCGGAAATGGAGGAGATACAGAGAGACAGGAACTGTCGATGACATGCCTCGCTCAGGCCGCCCAAGGGCTACTACTGCAGTGGATGACCGCTACCTACGGATTATTGCTCGGAGAAACCCTGACAGCAACACCACAATGTTGAATAATGCTGGCGGCCGCGGTGGTCTAGTAGTTCTAGGCGCTCAGTCCGGAACCGCGCGACTGATACGGTCGCAGGTTCGAATCCTGCCTGGGGCATGGATGTTTGTGATGTCCTTAGGTTAGATAGGTTTAAGTTGTTCTAAGGTCTAGGGGACTGATGACCACAGATGTTAAGTCCCATAGTGCTCGGAGCCATTTGAACCATTTTTTTTTTTTTTTTTTTTTTTTTTGGATAATGCTTTTCGTGCAGCCATAGGACGCCGTGTTACGACTCAAACTGCGCGCAATAGGCTGCATGACGCTCAACTTCACTCCCGACGTCCATGGCGAGGTCCATCTTTGCAACCACGACACCATGCAGCGCGGTACAGATGGGCCCAACAACACGCCGAATGGACCGCTCAGGATTGGCATCACGTTCTCTTCACCGATCAGTGTCGCTTATGCCTTCAACCAGACAATCGTCGGAGACGTGTTCGGAGGCAATCCGATCAGCTTGAACGCCTTAGACACATTGCCCAGTGAGCGCAGCAAGACGGAGGTTCCCTGATGTTTTGAAGTGACAATATGTGGGGCCGACGTTCGCCGCTGGTGGTCATGGAAGGCGCCGTAACGGCTGTACGATACGTGAATACCGTCCTCCGATCGATAGTGCAACCAAATGGGCAGCATACTGGCGAGGCATGCGTCTTCACGGACGACAGTTCGCGCCCCCATCGTGCACATCTTGTAAATGACTTCCTTCAGGATAACGACATCACTCGACTAGAGTGGCCAGCGTGTTCTCCAAACATGAACACTATCGAACATGCCTGGGATAGATTGAAAAGAGCTGTTTATGGACGGCGTGACCCACCAACCACTCTGACAGATCTACGCCAAATCGCCGTTGAGGAGCGCGACAATCTGAGCCAACAGAGCCTTGATGAACTTGTGGATAGTATGCCACGACGGTTACTGGCATGCACCAATTCAAGAAGACCTCTACTGGGTATTAGAGGTAACGGTGTGCACAGCAATCTGGACCACCACACACTTTTAATCACGTATTGTATATTTCCAAATGGCTAAATGCCAGCACAGCCCAATTGAAAGTTTACCTACTAACGGCTTCCAGAAGCAACAAAAACTTTATTTCCAGGATTTCATATAAGTTTATTTATTTAATCGTATGGCTAGGGCCCCCCATCGGTCAGACCGTTCGCCGGTTGCCGGTCTCTCAATCTGACGCCTCTTCGGCGACCTGCAGTCGATGAGGATGATAGGATGATGATGAGGACAGCACAACACCCAGTCCCTGGCGGAAAAAATTTCCCGACCCAGACGGGAAACGAACCTGGGCCCAAAGGATTGACTATCCGTCGCGCTGACCATTCAGCTACCGTGGGCGGACTTTATATAAGTACTACGCGAATGTAAAAAGCTGTCATAATCTGCTTATTAAAAGGGTATATTCTTACATTAAAGGGTTAACGCAACAGTTGAAGTATTAAAGCTATAAACTGTATATTGGTCTTGAGGCAGCACACCTCACACAGTGCGCAAATTAACCACGCGGTATTCATCCAGTATTTGAGAATGAAAGTTTTTGGGAATGAAAGCATTTAGGGACTTGTAACAAACTTTGCCCATGGAACCAAGTATTTAGAAACTTTTTCTCGTAGACTGTACCCAAAAATAATGGAAGAAATAAACATTGTAGCTTATTACATTTTCGTTGTTCACGCACTAGAGCTTCAGTATCAGGTACCAGTTTCTCATTTATTAATTCTTTACTACGAACTCTCCTCGCAACACATTTTACAGACAACGCCCACATATACCTGCGAAACTACTGTCAGAGCCCCAGAGCAATTTAATTATAACTCGATTACGAGAGAGAAGTTAAAGAAGCAGCGAGCGCTGAGATACAGAGGCTAGCAGAAGCGCCGTAGGGAAAGTGGAGCAAGAGAACAAATGCGTAAACGAGACAGTGCCAGTACACCAGAGTTTTCAGTCGTTGCTGGACGACTCCACCCCGGACACAGTAGGCCGGCCGTCACATAGTATGCAGATAGTACTAAAAATGTGTCAGGGAAAGCTGGGCTGATCTTCTAAAAAGCGTGTGTAAGGGCAGCTTTGAGTGGTAGAGAGCAGAGTTACGGAGCCAGCACTGAAGAAGGAATGAACCACCATCACGTCGGTAGTAGCCGCTACCTCACCTACGAGAAGACGGATTTCTCCGGAGGGCACAGCTACAACTGTTCGGTAAACAGCAAACTTTAATTCTTTCACTGGAATAGTATTGACCAGAGACAGCCTGTCCTATTTCATACCAGAGTTGTGTAGTAATTTAGTTATTAGTAGGAACAAGTCACTGTCTGGATTTGTCTCCTGGAATAAATACACTATCTGATCAAAAATACCCAGACACTTGGCTAAAAATGACTTACAAGTTCGTGGCGCCCTGCATTGGTAATGCTGGAATTCAGTATGGTGTTGGCCCAACCTTAGCCTTGATGACAGCATACACTCCGACAGGCATACGTTCAATCAGATGCTGGAAGGTTTCTTAGGGAGTGACAAGTGACAGCCCATTCCTCACGAAGTGCTGCACTGAGGAGAGGTATCGGTGTCGGTCGGTGAGGCCTGGCACGAAGTCGGGGTTCTATAGGATTCAGGCCAGGACTCTGTGCATTTCAGTCCATTACAGGGATGTTATTGTCATGTAACCACTCCGCCACAGGTCGTGCATTATGAACAGGTGCTCTATCGTGTTGAAAGATGCACTCGCCATCCTTGAATTGCTCTTCAACAGCGGGAAGCAAGAAGGTGCATAAAACCTCAATGTAGGCCCGTGGTGTGATATTGTCACGCAAAACAACAAGGGATGCAAGCCCCCTCCATAAAAAACACGATCACGCCATAACCCCAGCGCCTACGAATTTCACTGTTGGCACTACACACGCTGACAGATGACTTTGACTGGGCATTCGCCATACCCACACCCTGCCAATGGATCGCCACATTGTGTACCGTGATTCGTCACTCTACATAACGTTTTAACAGTCTTCAATCGTCCAATGTTTACGCTCCTTACAGCAAGCGAGGCGTCGTTTATCATTTACCAGCGTGATGTGTGGCTTATGAGCAGCGACTCGACCATGAAATCCAAATTTTCTCACCTCCCACCTAAATGCCATTGTGCTTGCAATGGATCTTGATGTAGTTTGGAATTCCTGTGTGATGGTCTGGATAGATGTCTGCCTGTTACATAGTACGACCCTCTTCAACTGTCGGCGGTCTCTGTCAGTCAACAGACGAGGTCGGCCTGTATGCTTTTGTGCTGTACGTGTCCCTTCACGTTTCTACTTCACTATCCCATAGGAAACAGTAGACCTAGGGATGTTTAGGACTGTGGACATCTCGCGTACAGATGTATGACGCAAGTGACACCCAGTCACCTGACAACGTTGTTCGAAGTCCGTGAGTTCCGCGGAGCGCCCCATTCTGCTCTCTCACGATGTCTAATGACTACTGAGGTCGCTGATACGCGGGACCAGGCAGTGGATGGCAGCACAATGCACATAAAATGAAAAACGTATGTTTTTGGGGGTGTCCGGATACTTTTGATCACGTAGCGTAGGCGAAGGAACTACTTAGTACTGCAAGACCACACAGATGGGTTATATGTCATGCCGGAGAGGCCTGGCACGAAGTCGGCGTTCCAAAACATCCCAAAAGTGTTCTATAGGGCTAAGGTCAGGACTCTGTGCAGGCCAGATCATTACAAGCATGTTATTGTCGTGTAACCACTCCGCCACAGGTCGTGCATTATGAACAGGTGCTCGATCGTGTTGAAAGATGCAATCGCCATTTCCGAATTGCTGTTCAACAGTGGGAACCAAGAAGGTGCTTCAAACATCAATGTAGGCGTATGCTGTGATAGTGCCACGCAAAACAACAAGGGGTGCAAGCCCCTTCCATGAAAAACACGACCACACCATAACACCATCGCCTACGAATTTTACTCTTGGCGCTACACACGATGGCAGATGACGTTCACCGGGCATTAGCCATACCCACACCCTGCCATCGGATCGCCACATTGTGTACCGTGATTCGTCACTTCACACAACGTTTTTTCCACTGTTCAATCGTCCAATGTTTATGCTCATTACACCAAGCGAGGCGTCGTTCGACACTTACTAGCGTGATGTGTGGCTTATGAGCAGACGCTCGACCACGAAATCCAAGTTTTCTCACCTCCCACCTAACTGTCATAGTACTTGCAGTGGATCCTGATGCAGTTTGGAATTCCTGCGTGATGGTGTGGATAGACGTCTGCCTATTACACACTACGACCCTCTTCAACTGTCGGCGGTCTCTGTTGTCAGTCAACAGACGAGGTCGGCCGGCATGCTTTTGTGCTGTACGTGTCGCTTCACGTTTCCATTTCACTGTCACATCGCAAACTGTGGACCTAGAGATGTTTAGAATTGTGGAAATCTCGCGTACAGACATGACACAAGTCGCACCCAGTCACCTGACCGCGTACGAAGTCCGTGGGTTCCGCGGAGCGCCCCATTCTGCTCTCCCACGATGTCTAGTGACTGTTGAGGTCACTGATATAGAGTACCTGGCAGTAGGTGGAAGAACAATGCACATAATATGAAAGACCTATGTTTTTGGGGGTGTCAGGGTACTTTTGATCTCACAGTGTATAAAGGACAGAACAGTTGCAGCGACAAGGCATATTGTCTAGAAGACGATGATGCTAATGTAGTCAACATTTCCAATTAAACGCTAACATTGAGAGAGACACACGACAAACCCTGTAGCACTCAGTGAAGGAGATTTTATTTTTTATCTTATTTTGTTTTACGCATGTAGCTTCGTAGGACAAAAATGAAGAGCAAATATCCATGGTCATGGGACAAGTCATTAAATGATATTAACATCAGAAAACTTTGTAACAGATAAAATAAAACTTACACGAATCGTACGCAGACGACAAGCTGCTGAGTACGTGTTAGCGGGAACTCCACGATAGGACAGAAGGAGTGAGCAATTATGAATTTTCTCATTTTAGATCGAAACGTGGGAGGATTAGTGCTAATAATTTTTTAATTCTTGGTAGCTTTCTGAAAATCTATGCAGCAGAATATTGCACGCGTTTCTGCACATGATTCAAGAATGTGTGATTCAAATGTGGTTTGGATTTCTGCCTAGTATTAACTGCTTGGAAGCTGTTAATTATTGGCAATTACAAATGACATTACAGAAACTATGTTTTGATTGGCCAGTGTAGAATTCAAAGACTCGTGAACAATAATAAAAAAAGAGGTTCGTGAGCCACATATTGTTAGAACTGCCAGTTTCTGGGCCAAAATTACCGTTCGGGAATGAGTAGAAATAGCCCAGAAGACAATGTCGTGTATCATAAACGAATGAAAATATACAAAGTAGACTAATTTTCATGTTGGACTATTGCTTATTGCAGATAGTGTTCTGATGGTAACTGTGGTGCCACCGCCAGACACCACACTTGCTAGGTGGTAGCCTTTAAATCGGCCGCGGTCCGCTAGTATACGTCGGACCCGCGTGTCGCCACTATCAGTGATTGCAGACCGAGCGCCGCCACACGGCAGGTCTAGAGATACTTCCTGGCACTCGCCACAGTTGTACAACCGACTTTGCTAGCGATGGTTCACTGACAAAATACGCTCTCATTTGCCGAGACGATAGTTAGCATAGCCTTCAGCTACGTCATTTGCTACGACCTAGCAAGGCGCCATTACCAGTTACTATTGATGCTGTAAAACATGTACCGCCACGAGCGAAGTTCACCATTTATGGATTGAAGTTAAATATTCCACCAGCTACGTCAGTTTTTTCTAAGTCTAATTTCCTTGTCCTGTTCCAGACCTCACGCCAGCCTGCGTGAGCTAAAACGCGTGCCTTTCGGCTTCCTCTCATAGTGGGTTGACTCTCTTGCCAATCCACAACAGTAACAATATCCCGTTTTACAAGAAGATCCTGAACATGGGATTCCCATGAGAGTTTATTATCTGAAAATCTAAGAATGTCGACTGCGCAGGCTCACTTGTCATATGCCCATTCTCTGTAATCAACACGTCAGTTTTAACTGAAGTGTGCGTTAGAAAGCATAAAAACTTAGTCTCACTGAGATTTGGGAGCTATTTATTTACTAAAAGTCTTGAACATATGTCTTGAAATATACCCTTTGATACACTACCAATATTGTACTCAACATCATTCGCAACCAAGCTAGAGTCATCAGTAAACAGAAATATTGTAGAGTCAATTGTTAGAAGATGTATTACATTGAGGTGAGAAATGCCACGTATAGCGACATGCACAAATACAGATGGCGGTTGTATCGCATACACAAGGTATAAATGGACAGAGCATGGGCAGAGATGTCATTTGTACTCAGGTGATTATAGGCGCTCGATGGAAATTGACAGACTTTGAACGCGGAATGGAAATTGGAACTAGATGCATGGGACACTCCGCATCGGAAATCGTTAGCGAATTCAGTATTTCGAGATCCAGAGTGTCAAGATTGTGCTGAGAATACCAAATTTAAGGCACTACCTGTGGTGTCACCGCCAGACACCACTCTTGCTAGGTGGTAGCCTTTAAATCGGCCGCGGTCCGTTAGTATACGTCGGACCCGCGTGTCGCCACTATCAGTGATTGCAGACCGAGCGCCGCCACACGGCAGGTCTAGAGAGACGTCCTAGCACTCGCCCCAGTTGTACAGCCGACTTTGCTAGCGATGGTTCACTGACAAAATACGCTCTCATTTGCCGAGACGATAGTTAGCATAGCCTTCAGCTACGTCATTTGCTACGTCCTAGCAAGGCGCCATGTTCAGTTACTATTGATATTGTGAATAATGTACCGTCAAGAGCGATGTTCACCAGTAACGGATTAAAGTTAAGTATTCCAACAGCTACGTCCGTTTTTCTAAATTCTAATTTCCTTGTCCTGTTCCAGACCTCACGCCAGCCTGCGTGAGCTAAAACGCGTGCCTTTCGGCTTCCTCTAGTAACCCGGTGTTGGCTCTCCTGCCAACCCACAACACTACCTCTCAGCACAGACAACGGAGAGGGTACCGGTATTTTAGTAAAGTTGTCAGTGCTGACAGACAAGCAACCTTAAGTTAATTAATCTCAGGAATGAACGTGGGACGTACGAAGAACGTATCCGTTAAGACGGTGTATCGTTGTTGCTTTAATTTGTTGTGAAAGCGGTGCTGATAGACAATAAAAGCGGGTTAAAAGCTGTGAGCTGTCTGGGGAAGTTAACCTTGCATTACTGAGCAACTGTTTCACCACGTATCCTGTCTAGCTTACCAAATTCCCAACCAGACTAACATTAATTATAATCTTTTAATAGTCATACGACCACCGGTGATATATATATATATATATATATATATATATATATATAAACGAGAATTTAAGTAAAAACAAATAAATCAGTTTATCAGTTTCAAATCAGTTTATATTTGGAAATTTATTTTAACATTGATCATTGAAATTTCAGCATATTAAACTTGAGTTATAACTGAGCTGGTGCCTTATTTAGGACTGTGAAAATGTGAGTTTGTAATCTTACGGGACACATCAAATATGGAGCCAAGATTGGGAGACTGCATACAACACTGCATTCATAAAATAACACACGAAGAACGTTGAAACATATGCAAGAGGAAATTAACCACAACCAACCGATTCAATTTTCACCCAAAGAAGTTACGTTCGTAGCACAATCCTGTCCGTCATGAAATTACCACACACTGGTACTAAATTCATACTAACTCTCTGTGCAATCTTCCCGAAAAGAATAGCTGAGGGCTACTTTGATGATTACACCACATGCTTCACGTGGTCAACTCGGTTTACACAAAGAGTGTAACTCCACAATAATTTTGATAATTAAAATAAATTAGATCGAAAATCAATTTACAAAAGAAAAACCTCGAACTGGTTACTATCGTCTTACTATTAACCTGATGGGTCAAAGTACACCCCACGTGGGTTGAACATAAAGAAAAGTTGCTATATTGAAAAATATTGTCAAGGCGAGACGTTATAATCTCACGCACATTCGCATTGAAGATTGATGATGCTAGTTAGAGTTACTGATCAACACATGGTTCCACTTTACTCATAAAGTAGTGACAAAGCAACTATCGGAATACATTCTGAACTTCACACTCGAATTACTCTGCGTTGCAATTTAAGATAACATTAGATATTTTAGAGCTAAACCTGAAATAAAGGTGATTAAATTTTCAGTTAGGCTGAACTTAAGAAATCCATTGTCCTACAGACTTAGCAGACACGCGCTTAGCAGGAGATCTTACCACTTCAGACGCTCGCCACGGGCAGACTGACCTGGTCTCTTCATGAGGGTGGCTCACAAATACAAACGGAAGTGGCCAGAGGGGCAGCTTCCTATACCAACATGACAAGGGACGGACAGGACCATACTAAGAATAGAAACCTCTCTCCTTTTAGAAAGCGTAGCTACCTGTTCCGACGTTGGTCCTACTGTTCTCTAGCAGACAGGCTTGTCTGCTACCCTCAAGCATGCAACTAGAAATACATTTGCTCATTTATCCTCTCACACAGAAGGGAAGGGGCATGACAGTATCTTATCTTGTACAGTATATAAAAGAAAGCGGATGTAGGTTCCGTTTGAGACTGTGTGACATGAATTACATATAAACTGTCTTTTAAGTGTAGCAGTGTGACAGATCGTTCTTGTTTATGTGTAAAAGTAACACGTTCCACTACTCAGTCTCCTCCCAGATAGTCAGAAACGCCACAGTAAATTTAGAAGAGGAATTTATGCCGTAAATGACAACAGATTTAAGAAATTAACATGAAAGGAATCCAACACAGACCTTTCAACGGGGTGGCGAAATTTGGCGGTATTAGCTATGGCAGCATATGAGGTAAGCGAGTGCCTTTGGCAACGTCACGACATTGCCTGCAGCACCTCGCTTGGGCTTCTGAAGATATCAGTTAGGCCCTAGACGACTGTAAAACTGTGGCCTGGTCTACGGTTTCCGATTGCGGTTGGTAAGAGCTATTGGTAAGATTCGAATGTGATGCAGACCCTCCAAGCCATGGACCCAGGTTGTCGACACGGCACTGTGCAAGCTGGTGGTGACTCGATAATGGTGCCGGTTGAGTTTACACGGACTGGACTGGAAATTGTTATGTTCAGCTACTTGCAGCCATTCATGGATTTCTTGATCACAAAGAACGACTGGATTGTCACGGAGTCACAACTGCTCGCAGTTGGTTTGAAGAATGTTCTCGACCCTTCGAGCGAATGATTTGGCACCCAGATCGCTCGACATGAATCCCATCGAACACTTATGGGGCATAGTCGAGGCGTCTGCTAGTGTACAAAATCGTGTACCTCTAACACTTTTGCAATAATGGACGGCTATAGAGGCAACATGGCTCAATATTTTGCAAGGGACTTCCATTGATCTGTTGAGTCCCTGCCATATCGAGTTGCGGCACTACGCGGGACGAAAGGAGGTCCGACACGACACCAGGAGGTATCCCATGTCTCCTCAGTGTACTTATTATACACGCAAAAAAAAAGCTTTGCATCACCTCGGTTCCGAGAGTTCCGGAACCTGTACAGAATATTGGAATAGAGATCAACATAAACACCATTTCCGCCCTTTTTATTGATCCTGAAAACCACACATTGCATGTTGTACCACTATAGAGCGTATGCAATTGCAACGTAACCTTCTACTAGCAGTGGTATTGTTACTGTTAAAATTCAACCTGCTAGGAAGATTACCGTTGCTTTTCATGTCCTAGAGCTCCTGCAAGCTACCCTCTGTAGTAATGGTTAAACAAATTCGTGTGGTCCACGAAATTACAAGCCCCTGCGAGTTACTGCTGGGGTATTAATAATTTCTAGCGGGTGGATTTAACCAACCGGCACAAATTTGAATGCAATGGCTAACGCAGTATTTTTTTAGAAGCACTACAGAAGGCACCTATGCAGGACTTAATAGGTAGCATAGAGCTTTTCATTTACTTTCATATCTCTAGTTAACATGATTCACTTTCACCACGTAATTATGGAAAGGGAGAGGGGAACGCAGACTCGGCTTCTATGGAACTTTCTGCAGGCACACAATTATACTTAAACCCATGCTTGTTACATTTAATTGCTATAGGTCACGCAGAACAAGTTCAGCAAAGACACTACAAGCGAACCCGGTCAGGGCGGAAGACTATTTGATTACATATTTCACCGGCCGCGGTGGTCTCGCGGTTCTAGGCGCGCAGTCCGGAACCGCCTTACTGCTACGGTCGCAGGTTTGAGTCGTGCCTCGGGCATGGATGTGTGTGATGTCCTTAGGTTAGTTAGGTTTAAGTAGTTCTAAGTTCTAGGGGACTGATGACCACAGCTGTTAAGTCCCATAGTGCTCAGAGCGATTTGAACCATTTGATTACATATTTCAATTTCCATTAAAACGTAAGCTGAAAAGAGGGTAGCAAGTGGTGCACTTGACTATGACTGCCTATTTTGGTTTAATCTTGCTTTCAGAAACAACACCACATTACTGAGCTGGGGGGAAGAACATTTACTATCACATGGCGGGAAAATTTTGCAAGTCTTTATTCCATCAATGGGCATTAAAATCTTAACCTCTCCTGGATACAAGAGTTTAAACCGTGTATTTTACGTAACGTACTTCATTGTAGGTAAATCAAGTAGTTATTAGGGGCATAAGAAACTATCAAATCAATAATATTCCACACATGTGGCCATGTTGCGGTAGCCAAAGGAAATGCAAAAAATATGGACACACAAGATTATGCTTTCCCTATCTTACATTCACCCCCTACCGTATCGTTATTCACTCGTCGACTATACATTTTGAGACCGAAACTGCACTTTACCAATGTGGTGCCGGCCGATGTGGCCGAGTGGTTCTAGGCGCTTCAGTCTGGAACCGCGCGATCGCTACGGTCACAGGTTCGAAGACTGCCTCGGGCATGGATGTGTGTAATGTCCTTAGGTTAGTTAGGTTTAAGTAGTTCTAAGTTCTAGGAGATTGACGACACATTTTGAACCAATGTAGTGGTTGCTCCAACCGACCACGTGGCGCGGAAGCAAGTACACAAAGGAAACGTATGAAAAAAATATAAAAAAACCTCAAAAATATTACTGTAAAAGAAAGACCACATTAAAATACATTAAATGAGGTCTGTTAAGCACAGATCAATAATACGACCGTGAGCTTAAGGCCCATGGTACGTGGCCTGACCAAGGCACAAACGCAAAGTTCTTACTGAAATTTGATTAAATTGCGAAGGTTTTCTTATTGGTAACGCCACGTAGCGCTCTGTATGAAAAATCACTGGCTGTGCTGTGTGCAGTCTGTGGCTAGTTTAAATTGTTGTCTGCCATTGTAGTGTTGGGCAGCTGGATGCGAACAGCGCGTAGCGTTGCGCAGTTGGAGGTGAGCCGCCAGCAGTGGTGGATGTGGGGAGAGAGATGGCGGAGTTTTGAAATTTGTAAGACTGGATGTCATGAACTGCTATATATATTGCGACTATTAAGGTAAATACATTGTTTGTTCTCTATTAAAATCTTTCATTTGCTAACTATGCCTATCAGTAGTTAGTGACTTCCGTCGTTTGAATCTTTTATTTAGCTGGCAGTAGTAGCGCTCGCTGTATTGCAGTAGTTCGAGTAACAAAGATTTTTGTGAGGTAAGTGATTTGTGAAACGTATAGGTTAATTTAGTCAGGTCCATTCTCTTGTAGGAATTACTGAAAGTCAGATTGCGTTGCGCTAAAAAAATATTGTGTGTCAGTTTGAGCACAGTCATGTATAATTGTTCTAAGGGGACGTTTCATAAATCACTTACCTCACAAAAATCTTCGTCACTCGAACTACCTGCAGTACAGCGAGCGCTACTACTGCCAGCTAAATAAAAGATTCAAACTACGGAAGTCACTAACTACTGATAGACATAGATAGCAAATGAAAGATTTTAATAGAGAGTAAACAATGTATTTACCTTAATAGTCATAATATATATAGCAGTTCATGACATCCAGTCTTACAAATTTCAAAACTCCGCCATCTCGCTCCCCACATCCACCACTGCTGGCAGCTCACCTCCAACTGCGCAACGCTACGCGCTGTTCGCATCCAGCTGCCCAACACTACAATGGCAGACAACAATGCAAACTAGCCACGGACTGCACACAGCACAGCCAGTGATTTTTCATACAGAGCGCTACGTGGCGCTACCAATAAGAAAACCTAAACAGCCTACTTACAAAATAAAGTGGGTTTAGTGGTAATCTCGCACCTGATTTCAACATCTGAACTTTATTAACGAGTAGATTTGAAACATTGTAATACCTTTGTTAACATTACCAAAATCGACAGCTGCGTCTTTCGAGCGCCGCTACCCAGGAACAAGTGGACCTGTGGCCACACCGTCTAACCGTTGTTCGTTCAAAAGGTGGTGGAGAGATGTTCGCCAACCTGACAGAGCGACCTCCCTGACGTGACTTCCAGACTATCTTTACCGAACTTGTTCATGTTTAGAGGGTTGGTATTATCGTACCACAGAACCATTTTACTCATGCAACGCTACAGCCTCTGACTAAGGCTTTCTGCTACTTCACATAATTTCTCGTTCATACCGCCCAGGTCTAATAAGAGAAAGGATGCAGGGAAACGTGGCACACACGAAATAAAAAATCAATGTATAAATAAATAGTCACCGCTTGGTTCATTCTCTCCTGCTTGTTATCCAACTATTTACTTCTTCAGAGTAAAAACACTCTCGCTATCGATCTCCTGTACCGGAATTTACTGAGAAAAATGTGGAACGGGACAACAAGTTTCGTTTCACAGTGGACCTAGGGATGTTTAGAGTGCGGAAACCTCGTGTACAGACGTATTATACAAGTGACACCCAATCACCTGACCACGTTCGAAGTCCGTGAGTTCCGCGGAGCGCCCCATTCTGCTCTCTCACGATGTCTAATGACAACTGAGTTCGCTGATATGGAGTACCTGGCAATAGGTGGCAGCACAATGCACCTAATACGAAAAACGCATGTTTCTGGGGGTGTCCGGATACTTTTGATAACATACTGTAATTACAGCTTTAATCATTTACAAGCCTACCGATGACGCGTAGGTGTATGAAGCTACCATTCCGGGTGTCTTAATTTTTTTCTCGACCAATGTATATAGCTAACGCTCATGTTGATTTGTAGTATGAAGCTCTATAGTACTCTAGGTGACGGACCATAACAGTCCAGTGGGCAGTGTGAAGGCAGCGGCGGAAGTCTCGCGGACCAGGCGTAATGAAGTCGCAGCTCGCAGGAGGGCCTGAGGCGGTCCTGCTCCAGAGCAGTCCCGCTCCCCTTGCCCCCTCCAGGCTGCTCCAGCCGTGAACTCATTAGACCGCGGCTGGAGGAGGGCCAGCGCTGGAGGATTCCAGCAGCACCCGCTGAGTGCTGCAACCGCAAAACGCGCTGCCCTGCCTCGTTGTCAGTGCTGCAGAAGAGTTCAGCGCGCCGCGCGCTCAGGCAAAACACGGCCACGCTTCCGAACAATACGCCGCCTCAGTCAGCGCTTGTACGAGCTTCTTCTGCTCGTTGGTGTCTTTTAGACCTTTTTCACTGAAGCACGATTAGTTTTCAACTGATTTATCGGGAAGAAAAATCTAAACATCTTGCGACAGAACGCCAAGGGCAGACCAGCTGATGATAGAAAAAGGATAGCACACAACCAGTATTACCCCCAAAATCTGTGTTGTCAAACACTGTGTTAGTAGTAATAGCTCTATAATTTGCGTTACTGTGACATGAACTTTGTATTGTACAATGGAATAGTGTCGCGTCCCACCAAACTTAACTTCTGAGGTCATCAGTTCCCTAGAACTTAGAACTACTTAAACCTAACTACACCTAAGGACATCACACACATCCATGCCCGAGGCAGGATTCGAACCTGTGACCGTAGCAGTCACGCGGTTCCGGACTGAAGCGCCTAGAACCGCTCGGCCACCGCGGCCGGCGTAGATTTAGGTAACAATATATGTCATTAGTTTAATCGTGTGTAACACGCGTCACAGTGAGGTACCAGAATCTTTCCCCTTAGTTGGATGATAGAGTTGGTTGGTTGGTTTGGGGAAGGAGACCAGACAGCGTGGTCATCGGTCTCATCGGATTAAGGGAAGGATTGGGAAGGAAGTCGGCCGTGCCCTTTCAGAGGAACCATCCCGGCATTTGCCTGGAGTGATTTAGGGAAATCACGGAAAACCTAAATCAGGATGCCTGGACGCGGGATTGAACCGTCGTCCTCCCGAATGCGAGTCCAGTGTCTGACCATTGTGCCACCCCGGATGATATTCTCCTTACAGATTCAACCAGACCCCGCATGACATGGGACTCGCATTCGGGAGGTCGATGGTTCAATCCTGCGTCTGGCCATCCTGATTTAGGTTTTCCGTGATTTCCCTAAATCACTCCAGACAAATGCCGGGATGGTTCCTCTGAAAGGGCACGGCCGACTTCCTTCCCCATCCCTCCCTAATCCGATGAGACCGATGACTTCGCTGACTGGTCTCCTTCCCCAAACAACATCAATCCCGCATGACATGTAAACCATCTGTGTGGTCTTGCAGTAATTCCTTCGCCTACGCTACGTGGTCAAAAGTATCCGGACACCCGCAAAAACATACGTTTTTCATATTATGTGCACTGTGCTGCCATCCACTGCCTGGTACTGCGTATCAGCGACCTCAGTAGTCATTAGACATCGTGAGTGAGCAGAATGGGGCGTTCGCGGAACTCATGGACTTCGAACAACGTGGTCAGGTGACTGGGTGTCACTTGTGTCATACATCTGTACGCGAGATGTCCACAGTCCTAAACCATCCCTAGGTCTACTGTTTCCTATGGGATAGTGAAGTAGAAACGTGAAGGGACACGTACAGCACAAAAGCATACAGGCCGACCTCGTCTGTTGACTATGTAACACGCAGACATCTATCCAGACCATCACATAGGAATTCCAAACTACATCAGGATCCATTGCAAGCACAATGACATTTAGGTGGGAGGTGAGGAAATTAGGATTTCATGGTCGAGTCGCTGCTCATAAGCCACACATTACGCTGGTAAATGCTAAACGACGCCTCGCTTGGTGTAAGGAGCGTAAACATTGGACGATTGAAGACTGTTAAAACGTTATGTAGAGTGACGAATCACGGTACACAATGTGGCGATCCGTTGGCAAGGTGTGGGTATGGCGAATGCCCGGTCAACGTCATCTGTCAGCGTGTGTAGTGCCAACAGTGAAATTCGTAGGCGGTGGGGTTATGGTGTGATCGTGTTTTTTATGGAGGGGGCTTGCATCCCTTGTTGTTTTGCGTGACAATATCACACCACGGGCCTACATTGAGGTTTTATGCACCTTGTTGCTTCCCGCTGTTGAAGAGCAATCTGGGGATGGCGAGTGCATCTTTCAACACGATCGAGCACCTGTTCATAATGCACGACCTGTGGCGGAGTGGTTACACGACAATAGCATGCTTGTAGTGATCTGGCCTGCACAGAGTCCTGACCTTAGCCCTATAGAACACTTCTGGGATGTTTTGGAACGCCGACTTTGTGCCAGGCCTCTCCGACCGACTTCGATACCTCTGCTCAGTGCAGCACTCCGTAAGGAATCGGTTGCTGTTTCCTAAGGAGCCTTCCAGCAACATTGAACGTATGCCTGCGAGCGTGGAAGCTGTCATCCAGCCTAAGGGTGGGGCAACACCATATTGAATTCCAGCATACCGATGGAGGGCGCCACGAACTTGTAAGTCATTTTCAGTGGGGTGTCCGGATACTTTTGACCACGTAGTGTATTTGTGACAGCTATAGTGTCTACCAGAGTGCATTTGCGATGTGATTTGAATAAACAAGACCGCTGCGATGTTAGAATTCTTCATTGGAGAACATGACCGGTTTTTCAAATTAAATTTGCCTCTTCAGGTGCTTCACTGTTTACGAAGGAATTTAAAAAACTTATCAGAAATTCAGCCACGCTAAGAAAAGGACAAGTAAAAGCTAGAAGGTCTGCGACGACTTACAGTCAAAATTATTAAGGTTCTATTTAAACCGTGTAGTCATTTCCCAACATTTATATCCAGGAATTTACACTTATGACTCACGAATGTGAAAGCGTCTATGATAAAATTACAGGGGAATAAGGCCATCCCAAACCTAAAAAAGAACCCAATAAAAACGTCAAAGTGAGAATATAGCATCTAGTAAAATCATTTGTAATGAAAAATAATTAAAACACATAACAAAAACACCGAGTTTGTCACATTAAAGGAAAACAGTTTGTCAGTAGTGCCACAGATTGTAGACAGCCTGGGGAGGGGGTTTTACTGCCTCCGGCCCCAGATAACGGCTAACCGCAGCCAGGTCTAAGCAAAAAAACTGCGCATGTGCAGTGTAGCAAACATTAAGCAACCAGATACCTTTATTGAAATGTTAGGAGCTGTCTGCATATTTTACATTACCAAACTGCAGTAACCGGAAATAATACACTTTGTTTATAAGTCGCATGAGTTCAAAAATGGTTCAAATGGCTCTGAGCACTATGAGACTTAACTGCTGATGTCATCAGTCCCCTAGAACTTAGAACTACTAAAACCTAACTAACCTAAGGACATCACAGACATCCATGCCCGAGGCAGGATTCGAACCTGCGACCGTAGCGGTCGCGCGGTTCCAGACTGTAGCGCCTAGAACCGCTCGGCCACCCCGGCTGGCAGTCGCATAAGTCATAACTAGTGTTACAACTGATCTAGGAAGGCTTCCTGACACTGTCTGGGGTCCTATATGCCAGCGCTATCCAGTGCAGTGTCCTACAATTAATAAAACTGTTTTCACAAATGGAAAGACTTTTACATTAATAAAAAAAAGAACACTGGTAGAGCTGGAAAACGACATTCACTTAGATAATCAAAACTGGTTATGTCACGTTCCTGTGACGGAAATCTGTCTAGGAGTTGAGAGTATCTTCTGGGGCTCTTTCCAGTGCTCGAAAAATCTCCAATTCTTCTACAATATTTAGACTCACACCTTATCGCTTTTATTTATCCCTTTCCTGGCATGGCTAAATTTCTAATAAGTTTTTTTATTTCTTTGCATACTGTAAAGCACCTGAAGACGCAAATGTATTTTGCAAAACCAGTCGTGTTCTTGTCCATTCAAATCATGGAGTATTTCGGCTATGGATGCCCTACAAATAAAGTAGTGCGTACCTATAAAGTAGTGTGTACATTTGCGTTGTTAATGTCTAGTGCTGTTATCACCACTATTATGATATAACTTTGAGGTATGACCTCAGGTCACAGCTGGTAGTAATTGAGGGAATACTGACGGCACAAAAGTGCACTCTGAACATCCCACGTCCTAGTGTCTTACACCTCTTGTGACAGCGTTGTGGTAGCATTTTCCAACAGGACAATGCTCGTCCTCACGTTGCACGTGTCTCTATGAACTGACAGTGAGATACTGAGGTACTCCCATTGCCACGAAGATCGCCATATTTGTCGTGGATACAACAAGTGTGGACATCAAATCCTCCCCAGTGCCAGTATTCACAACATGGAGAACAAGTGGGAACAGTTGTGGGCTAGCTTGCCCAAGGAGAGGTTGATGATGATGTTTGGTTTGTGGGGCGCTCAATTACCCTAAAAGTCCCAATTTTTACACAGACCACTCTAGCCACTGTGACGAATGATGCTGATGAAATGATTGGGAGAGTACAAACACCCAGTCCCCGCACAGAGAAAATCCCCAACACGGCCGGGAATTGAACCCGGGACACAAGGAGAGGTTCGTTCCATCTCAATGGAATCAGTGGATGATCCGGACCACAGGAGGTTGAATGTCATTCTGAAAAGTCGGTTCTTTTGTAAATTTGCCTCGATTTTGTAATCACAGAAATAACAGCACATACCTTCGCAACCTGTGAAGTTTCATTTCGTATCTTCCTCTCCTTCGTGTGCTTCGCTTAATTTTGTCACCCAGTGTGGATGTGGAGAAAATAACACTTCTAGCCACTGAAATGATTTACGATAACATCTTCGGTAGCTTCAGTGTCAGGTCGGATATTTATTAACTGACAAACAAAGGAAAGTTTTGTGTAGATAAATGAGTGTTTAAATTCTTCCTGAAATCAGCTCAGCTATTAGGTAGCAGTTTGATAACAAAGAAGTACCGGTAAGCAAAAAAGACAGTTGTTTGGAAGAATAATGTAACCACCTGGAGATCACCTGCAAGAATGTGGTGCAATCGGCGAAAAACGTAGCGCGTAGCGCAGGGCTTGCTAAACCGCTGGAGAGAATGACAAGGTAGCGCCACAACAGAACGGAACGGTCTACGATGTCGAGAGTGGTGGATGTAAGAGCGTACGACAGCGAATGATGTGAGAGTCTTGTAGAGGTATTGAGAAAACAGACAATTTCAGGTAGTATACTCAGGCACAAGAGACCCATGACTCATGAGTAAGAAAATTATAGAACAAGAATTGGTGAATAGAATGACATGTAGAACGTTTAAAGTAAGTTGCGACTTTTGACAGTTCAGTGCGGAGCGAGTGGAGGGAAGCGTAGTTTCCAGTGTGTACTGGGCGCGTGAGCTGATGACCACAGCACTATGCCACACCTACTCGGCGGGAAACTGGCAGGCAGACCTTACTGCGTAAACATCAAGCCGCGCAACGATTTTAAAGAAACCCCTTGGTACTAATTCCTCATTCTCGCACACCTTATAGCTTAATTCGTCAGCTTCATGATGAACCGCCTATCGTTTCCATAATGCTCAACCTTACTGTGACATTTCGATAGTAGGTAAACTACTGCAAGAAATTCTCAGCTCGCAGTGAAAAGTAGGTATCGCAGCGAATTTGTGTTTGGTGTGTGCTAGGTTATACGTTACTGCGTAATAAACATAGATAATAAATTGAATTCAAAAAA